>NC_090277.1:26544807-27160576 GCF_040414725.1 Anabrus simplex | reverse complement strand
TGTGAAAAATGTCATACTACTTTAATGTGAGAGAAAGTCTCACGTGCGACCACTCACGTAACCTTTCGGCTAGCGACCACTCGTGGGTTAATTATCGCGCTCTTTGTGCTTCATGCCTTTCTTTAGCCGATACTTTCATTTTTCGAATTGTCGAATTAATATTAATAGAGGTTTTCTTTTGCCTGGTCGCACTTACTATTAATACAGTGGTCACCACCACCACCAGGCTCTTCCCGAACCTTTTAGCGAAGATGTTCGGATATTTTGTACCAGGAACATTCCTTACCAGTTGGGTTTTTTGGACATCTCGCTGGTCGTTAACTACCTGCGAATGGCTTTCCCATAATCCCCGAACATTTATGCCAGGTCAATACGTAGCACTTGATGTCAGATGATAAATATAAAAGGTAAGATTGGAACTGGCTTTACGTCCCACGAACCGCTTTTAATGTTCTCGGAGACGCCGACGTGCCGGAATTTAGTCCCGCTGGCGTTCTTTGACGTGCTAGTAAATCTACCGACACGAGGGTGATGTATTTGAGCACCTTCAAATACTAGCGGACTGATTCAGGATCGAACTTGCCAAGTTGGAGTCAGAAGGCCAGCGCCTCAACCGTCTGAGCGACTCAACCCGGCTAACTCTATGAATAATGAAGCGGTGTGAGATCCTGCTTGAGAGCTCTCTCGTCACAGAACTTGACGAACTTGCTCTTTGTTTAGAGGAAAAGGTGAAGAAACAATAAATAACACCAAAAATAAAAATCAGCACATAGAACAATGAACAAATAAGAGCGTAACCATAGCTTATTTAAAAGTAGACAAAATGGTTGTAAACTAAACATAAACATTTTGCCAGACCCGAACCAGGATAGCATATCGGCCTAATGCACTCGGGAAACGTCCCACATTTCCACATCCTAATACTGTATTTTAAAGTTATTAGCTGACACTTCGCAGACCACATGGTACGTAACGTCCGCTGGTACGGAATGTCCCTGCTACGAATAGTCCGATATTCATTAGTAAGATAACACTGGACACTCTGGGATACACCCGTTCCACAGCACAGTTCAAGCCATCCCGCAGCAGACATGAGAGAATAAACTTGGTACTTTCTTATCAAATCTCGTTACACTGTAGTCCTCGACTCGGGGCACCGAACTCCACGTTTAAGTGTAACAAGACAACATCTAAGAGAAGAATTCTTTTGGCGGAGGGCAAATTGGCACTTTGCGCTTTTGATAACATATTTGGGGACCAGAAATCTCCTTGCCCACATCCCGACGTCGTCCCCAGTGTCCCCAGTTGTATCCCTGACCAGATGTTTCACGCTCCAGGACACCGCGCTTGAGGCGGAAGAGGTGAGATCCCTGCTGAGTCCGGGGAGAAACGAACTATAGACTGATTTTAAAAATTAAAATGTTGCTTCATTTCTTCTATTTCTCCACTCGTTTCCTGCTTCTCGTTGTTTGTTCACGAGTCCTCCATTTTCATCGAATAGAAAAATTGCATCTACTTTTTAATCACCCTATTACCCTTCATAAACTCGTTCATTTATGAGTTCAATCTCCGATTGTCTGCTCCAGTTTCATGCTAGTTTCATCCAAATTCAATTTTCAGTTTCAGCTTCCGTATCACACTGTTACGGGCCGTAACATCGCAATATTTCCGACTATAAATTCGTTGGTTACTTACAAACTTTTGACGTTATAAGGAAAGTCTGGGACATCTTCTGTCCCGAAGAAGAAATGGTTTCTGAAACTGGGACTAAACGTCCTCAACCGGGACATACGGCCACCCGGGATTAGTAATCTGTTGGAAACTCTATTCACAATGTCCTGTTTGGTGTCCAAGTAGTAGGCAAGTTGGTATTTCTTGTTGGTACCTAATACTTTACTGTAGCTCTACCGGACAGCTTGCGGCTTCAGCGACAAAGTCGATAGTGCTATCTACACTGCACCGTGTGACCAACTCTGCAATGTGATATTGCCACTTGTGTGATCTTGATGAACTGGCGTACTGTTTATAATTTATCAGCGTTTGACACTACTTTGCAATGATATTTCAAGAAAATAAGTCCTGCGTTGAACAAATTTACCCAGCAAGATAATAACATGAGAACCGATAAGGAACGCAAGTATTTAAAAACTCATGACCTCGCAGCTGTGTTGAGGTTATCTTCTGTGCTCCTTATATGAAGAAGTCAATCAACTAATGAGTAATTAGTGGTGCGTTAAACCAATTATATTAACAAATTTTGAACTTTTAATGACTTCAAACTTGATGGTCCGCAGTATTAAGTAAAACGATGCATTTCACATCACCTATATAGTTTGTGGGTCTGTAGCATAATGGTGAAGTTGAAGTCTAGAATCCAGTCGGCTTCAACCTTTTATATTATTTCATTTTTTCTGTAAAAAAATTATTTCAAAGTATCGATGACATAGGACCGAACACCAACAAATTGAATACGTGTGATAATTCTTCATGCACAATGTTGTGAAGGAGAATTTAGCAAATCTTGAACACCTCCTCCTTGTCAGGAACATCGTAATGACTGCGTGGTTTAGGTCACGTAGTCGAGAGATAGTGGGTTCGAACTCCACTGCCAGCAGAGCTGAAGATGGTTTTCAGTTGTTTCCCATTTTCATACCAGGCAAATGATGAGGCTCTATCTTAATTAAGGCCACGGTCGCTTCCTTCCCACTTCTAGCCCTTCCTTATCATCGTCTCAATAAAACGTATCACATAACTCCAATAGGTATTACACTACCGCTCATTAATTTCAATACACCCAATAATTGACATCCAGTTCTCTGTAGATAAGGTCTAATACCGTGGGTACGGTTGAGGAAGCAAAGTTGTACGCATGTTACGATTTTTGTTTATGGTCATCGAGATACAATAGTATCCAACAAAAACTCTTGTGTACATGTACCTATCCGATATGTTTGTTTACCTTCTTGCGACGGACGCCGCATTTGGTGCACCTGTGTTGTTCCCTGTAGTGATGTGATATCTGCAGCGAACGGCAAGCATTGCTACGATGCATAATATGTGGTTCCTGCATGTCAGTTCCTTCGTGACAGTTGAAGTGTGCACATCGCTAGTATGGCTCCACGAGTGGAGATATGAATAGAAAAACGCGCTGCAATTGTAGCACTTAGCCACAGGTTTATCTATTCGCCAAATTGCGAAACAGTGTAGTGTGTCTAGAGGGGGAGTGCAATACACCCTTCGCCGCCAGAAGACAAGAGGTAGCAATAAGGACATACCACGACCAGGACGACCTCGTAAAACAACTAAAAGAGAAATAGATTCCAAACAGCGCCCCCAAATTCGTGTAGAATTGGTAGAAATGAACACAACAATATCTGTTGCAACAGTAAGAAAGAGACTGATTGAAGCCGGCTTGAAAGGCTGGTGTCACAGCAAGAAAACCCATTCTAACGCCCATAAATAAACAGAAGAGACTTGAATGGGCTAGAAAACGTCGTAATTGGACATCGGAAGAGTGGACGAAGATGTTATTCACCGATGAATCGAAGTTCGAGATTTTTGGAACCAGAAGGAGAATATTTGTTCGCCCATTTGTAGGGGAAAGGGTAGCCCAGCAGTGTGTTCTGGCTACAGTTAAACGCGGTGGAGGTTCTATTATAGTTTGGGGATGTTTTGCCGGAGATAGAGTTGGCGACATTGTGAAAATAGAAGGATTTATGAATCAGAAGCAATACCACGGCATACTTCAGTATCATGCAATACCAAGTGGATTGCGCTTAATGGGGAAAGGGCTCACCATTACAACATGATAATGACCCAAAACATCGGCCGGAATACTGTACGAACTACATGCATCAAAGGAAAAACAGAAAGTACTGAAAGATATGGTACGGCCATCCCAAAGCCCCGATTGTAATTACAATGAAATGGTCTGGGATGAACTGGACAGACGTATCAGGGAAGTTAATATATCCAGCAAGGAACATCTCTGGAATATTGTTAAGGATGTGTGGAATCATATAGATTCACGATACCTACAAAAACTGATTGACCGCATGCCTCGAGTCTGTGAGACAGTTATTAAATCCAAAGGAGGATACTTTGATGAAAGTAAAATATAATGATTGTGATTGTTCCGGCCTAGCTATGGCTAGACCACCTAGTTGCTCGCTACCACTTCCTAGGACAGATAGCAGCACCCTTCAGCACCCAGCCGGAAGTGGTGTGGATGGAAAGGGATGAGAGACTGTTATGCTTGGGTGCCTCGAGCGAGAGGACACGGGAACATGTGACTGACCTTTATCGGGGCCATCTGCCCATCAATACTCAGTATTGTGTTATATAAGTGTCGTAAGTGTAATAAATGTTGTTATTTAAATTAAGTGAGTGATTTACGTTCAAACCAGTGATTGTATTATATATGTGTAAGTTAATATAATTATCTTTTGTGAGAAATAACGTTTGGTTTGTGTTGTAAATCAGAAATACCAGGGTGTATTGAAATTAATGAGCGGTAGTGTATATGTTTCTATCTCCAGAGGTAAGAAAGAAAATTCAAAGTACATTAAAAGAGAGATAACAGCGTTACGTGAGTTCGCCTGTAGAGTGCGGAAAGATCGACCGTTATATGAAGAAGAAGACTGCGAAGGAGAAAACAGAATAATGGACCAGAACGCCTGTTCCTTCACCTCAGTTCCTCTTTTACGAAACCTTAATCAGATGATTTGCACGAACTGAAGCCACTGAAATCAGCTGAGTTTCTTCATGAGGTACCCAGTACTGATGTGCCGGATTTGGAACCCTTGGACTGAAAACGAAGGGATATGAGTTGGCGTTATGTGCAGACACTTCGGGACGATCTTCAACAGAGATTCCGCAAGGAGACATTGTGCTGATCGGAGCTGCTGAAATTAAACAACTTTACTGGCTTCTAGGTGTTGTACAATAGCTGTACCCTGGCAAGGATGGCGTCTTCAGGTTTTTTAAACTGAGAACTGCTGCAGGCGATTGCGTGGGACCATTGCAGAGGTGGCCTAATTGGATGAATCGACTGCAATTGTAGAGAGCAATCGGCCAGAATATGTCCTGGAGTTGCAGCCAGAGAGGACTTCTCATGGACCTCCTCACGTTGTGGCATATCCACAGATGAAGTCTACAAGAAGTGGTAGAAGAGTGAAAATGCCAAGATATTTGGACTTGTACATAATACCAAGGAAATAAGCATTGTGTGCAAGATCAGTTTCAAGTGAAAGAGATTTGAATGCTTTTATGTAAAGGTTAATGATTATTCGTATTTTATTTTGTTGCAATTTTATTAGTGTAAAGCAAAATTGCAAGGTGTGGAGGATGTTAGGGAAATGTTGATTTGTGCGCTATTTTTTATTATCAGTAATTGGTATCATCAAAGCCCTCACACAGGTCTTGTTTTGGAAAAGAAAGCCGAAGACAGTCATAAATTCTGTTGTGTCAATTTGCTTTAATGGAGGTTTAAAAAAAATAATGTTAGAAAACATTTCTATGCAAAGTCTTTGTAGATTAAGCTCTCCGTAATATTTATGTCAAGTACGTGACAAAGGTATTGAAAGGGAGGAAAGGGAAGAGGTATTTAGTTCTGCAGGTGTCAGGATAATACAGAGAGATCAGGAGTGGAGGGGACATAATGAGTGTGGGGTTGATCCTCTCCTCATGGCTGACTCAATCGTCAGGCATGTGGGAAAAGTACTCGTTTGTGGAGGAAAGAGAACCAAGGTGGATTGTTATCCAGGAATCAGTTTAAGAAATATGTTGACGAATACTGACGGAAGGGAGGACTTGAAGAAATTGGTACTAACATAGTTCGAGAGGTTTTGGATCTAGTTACGGCAGCACGGAAGAAGGAAGCAGAGATTGTTATCAATGAGGATCTGTGTAAGAGAGATACTGGATGGAGGGTAATAGGGGATTTAAATGAGACTATGGAATGGATATGTTGGAAACTGGGAGCGAGATTTTTAGATCCTAATGGGTGGGTAGGAGATAGGGATCTACGCTCAGATTGCCTTCAGTTGAAGCGCAATGGTACAAATAAGTTAGGTTTATTTGGAAGAGTTACAGGGAAACGGGGTGGACCAGGGACAGCATACGAAACACAAGTCGAGTAAGGATGGCTTAAAACTGTTAGTGTTAAACTGTACAAGTACTGTAAAGAAAGGAATAGAATTAAGTAATTTGATAAATACATATTTACAAGATATTGCAATAGAAATTGAATTATGGCTGAGAAGTGATGTTATGGATTTGGAAATTTTCTCACGGAACTGGAGTGTTTATCGTAGACAGGTTAGGAACTATCAAAGGGGGAGTATTTACAATTGTGAAAGAAGAATTTGAAGCTACGAAAAAGTTACGGTTGAAGAACATGGAATTCTAGGTGTAATACTAATTTCTAAAGACAACAGACAATTTAATGTTTACGGGGTGCACAGGCCTGGCAAGGCTGGCACTGACACTGATGCATAATTATTTGATAAAGTAATCAGCAGTTTGGGGAATGATACAGAGAGGAACATCATTATGGCGTGTGATCTGAACTTGCCAAATGTTAACTGGAAAGGAAATGCGAATGACAGAATGCATGACCAACAAAAGGTGAATAAGTTGTCATGGGAAGGACAG
The DNA here is from genome assembly GCF_040414725.1 of Anabrus simplex. Lineage (NCBI taxonomy): Eukaryota > Metazoa > Arthropoda > Insecta > Orthoptera > Tettigoniidae > Anabrus > Anabrus simplex. Next base: position 27,153,922 of record NC_090277.1, on the reverse strand, counting down.
CTGAATCAGAAGGGGATGGAACCAACTAGAGGGAAAGTGTTCTAGTCGTGGTGCTGGTAAACCCTATGAATTCTATAGGGAAACTGAAGTGATAGATGGTATAAGCGAAATGAAGCTGTCTTTGTCGGAGCTAAAAATAAATGTGTTAGAAAGGAATGTTGTAAATGTAGGTCTATTGCGCAGTACCATATGACTGATAAGAGGGGAATGGGGAAACCTTTAAAAAGCAATTAGGACCAATGGGAAATATGAAAAAATATAAACAGTATATGGGATGGGTTTAAAGCAATTTAAAACTGTAAGGATCCATTCTATTATAACAGGGAAATGAATAGATTAAGATGGAAGTTCAGATTAAAAAGAAATAGAGTTAGGAATGGTAGCAGGTTTAAGGCGACCTGGAAGAAACACACTATGAAATTGAACTCGGCGAAAAAATCAGCTAAGGGTAATATGAGGGCAAACATAATTGAGAGCCGCATGAAATTTAAGGATGAACGGAAGGACATGTATAAAAAGGGTATCATGAGGAGCAGTGAGACACTTCTTTTTCTAAAATAAGAATATATAAATTTTATTTTCTGAAAAGGAGTTTCATACTTAATAACAACCCGTCATACTTCATTTAGTGAAATCACCTTCAAATTAAAAAATATATTATATGGTTAGTTACCTATGCATAGAAATGTCACAAAGTGCAGTTTGCCTCAGTGTTCCCCATAGGTGGGCACACTGAGACATGGATTGGGGATCAGTGAGACAAACTAGTATTTTTAGGTTTACTGGATATTCATAAGGCTGAAATCAATTTCAGATCTGTAATAAGACTGTTTCCTTTTAGTATCACCACGGTGATGTGAATTTGGTAGGATAGTTTTAATATCACTGGCAAGAACTGAAGAAATATCTGGTACATCTGGAAGAACAAATTTACCTTTCACTTTTGAACTCTTTCTCCGTCATCTTCTTTGCTTCGTGAAAATTCCGATAAAGTACAGATTTATTTTGTCATTTTGGAATTCAATCAGTACAAAATCAGCAATAACAGGATCCCTGTCCAGTTCTTCGAAACCTTATGGATCCACCTGTAGATCCAATGAATCATCTGAACCGTCAAGAACCACCATCTCATCAGCTAAGTCTTCTTCAGAATTGTCTCCATAAACAAAAAGTTTCTTCCTAGCAGCCTTCTTCCTTGGATTGACAGAAATAGATTCCTTTGGCTTCTGCCTTGCTTTTACAAATGCCTTGCCTGTATGATGTCCTTTTCAAGCGTGCCTGTTGGAATCATACTTCTACACCTTTCCTTCCCCTTTGTGTGTTCTTCCTTTCATCTGCTTTGGGGTAGTCTCTTATGTCCTCAGGTGTAACAAATGAACCTGTAGATGGTTGTAGTTCCCTACTTGGTGTAGTCGGGACTCCTTGAAGATCATAGTTGGAATGAGGTAAGGACGAACCTGAATTTGCAATTGATATAGAAGTGTGGTCTGTGTGCTGTGGTCTGTCAGTAACAGAGTTTGGAAGGAAGTCTATGTCTGTGAATATATTTCTATCAAATGGGAAAATTCCACATTTCTTGAATGCTGCCATGATGTTTGATGGCGTAAGGGCTTTTTGGTGTGTGATACCCACACAAGAAGCAATTTCATGTATTGTCATTGGTTTCCCTGGGTGATGCATTAACCAAGTGTCAATGGCAGTATCATATGCAAGATTAAATGGCTCGAAAATGCCAACATCCATTGGCTCTAGTTTGTTGGTTGAGTGTGGCGGAACTATCAGGATTGTGACACCATTATCCTTATCCAAATTTAGTACATTAATGGAGAGATAACTGTCATGATTACCAAATATTAAGAGAGATGGATTTTCATTCGAGCTACTTGAGTGCTTTATGAAATGTTTGATCAGAGCTCTGCATTTATCCATCCAGACGCTGATGCTAGGCCCAGACTTCCAGTCATTGAGCATGTGCTCTTTAAAATGTACACTTGGAAAAACTAACACGGGTGGAAGCCTATTCCCTGCAGCACTCACTATGCAACATGTTGTCACCGATACCTCCTCTTCAGCACTCGTGACTTTAGACACTTGTTTCATGCGCTTTTCAGCAATCATTTTTGCATGCTGCTTCTGTCTGGTTGTTATACTGGTTTCATCTAAGTTAAAGGTCCGTGTTCCATCAGCAAATTTGGGACATCAGAGAAGAACATCTTCCAGGATATGATAAAACACTTTCATATTGTGCTGGTTGAATGCTGTTGCTCCTGATAAGTGTTCCCATTGATAGCGATGGATGCCGTTTAAGAAATCCACACATCCAATCTATTCCAGCACATTTGTTGAGACTCCACGTCTCTGGCATTCTTCATCGTTCCTTGAAGCTCCTTCATAGGCAAGATTCCTACATTCGACTTGAGGCAGGCCATAAAACACCTTGGCACATGTAATTAGGTATGAAACCCGAGTTAATTCCTCTTCATCAGTGAACACCTGATTGACACGATAATTTGCACTCATATGAACTAGCTCGTTAGGTGACACCTTCTGCTTCTGCTTCTTTATATAACGCGCCATTGTCTGCAATGCCGCATTTAATTCATTCGCCACAGATCGAATGCTGCGTTCCGTATCACCAAAGAAACTGCTTTTCTCATGCATCCATCAATACGTGTCCATATCTGGGTCTTTCTTTTATGAGATAGTAGCATTTTCCTGAAACAATAAGTAAACAGAACCAAAATTATTGCTTGTTTTTTGAAGTACAATACAAGCTTTGCATAGTATGCCGTTGGGTAAAAGTGAGACACATGCGTCTCACTGTTTCCCATGTGTATTTAAAAAAAATATGTTGCATTACACCAGTTCACATTTAGTAATACAGCTATATTAATATATCACAATATAGCTTAACATATACCTAGTAAAATAGATGCACTCACTTGAAATTTCTGGAAGTGGACTCTCACGACCATACGGTCAGAAAGCTCACTGCACAAAATTATTTCGCCTCCTAAACAAAGATCTTCAACTGCAACTCAACTTCAGGTTGTCCAACTTCAAATCAAAAAATACCGAGTGGTAGGATCTTAGTTTAGCATCACGTCACGACAGCGCTAGCATGTCATCTCTAAAACAGACAGAGATAATTAAGATGAATCACTACTCCGCATGCTCCCCTACCTTAAGGCAGAAAAAGCTTAACGGAAGGACATTATTCGGATCATTAATGAACAAGGGGAGTGTATATCCAAGGACTTGGAGAAGGCAGAAGTATTCAGTCAGAAATATGTAAAGTTAGTTGTATATAAATATAATATTCTGAGAGAGGAGTCGACTAATAAAGGCGAAATATTGAAATTTACCTCGTGTTAATAAAGACATGTATAAAATAATACAAAATTTGAAACCTAGAAAGGCAGCTGGGATTGACAAGATTTCTGGGGATGTGATATAGTGCCATATCTGAAATACTCATTTTATTACTGTTCGCATGAGTGAGCTATACCAGATAAATGGAGTGTTGCAATAGTAACCCCAGTGTACAAGGTAAACGGTGTCAAACTTAAAGCTGGAACAGGCCAGTCAGCTTAACATGTGTCGTTTGTAAGCTCCGGGAAACATTCTTTCTGTTTATATTAGACAAGTTTGCGAAATTACGAACTGGTTTGATAGAAGGCTGTTCGGGTTTAGGAAATGTATTCCACTTAAGCTCAGTTTGTAGGATTCCAGCAAGATATAGCAGGTGTTTTAGATTCAGAAGGTCAAATCGACTGTATCGCTAATGACCTATCCAAGGCTTTTGATAGGGTAGATCAAGGGAGATTACTGACAAAAATGAGGGCAATTGGACTAGACTGAAGATTGGTTGAAAGAGTAGCTACATTTCTTGAAAATAGAACTCAGAGAATTAGAGTAGGTGAAACGTTATGTGATCCTGTAATGATTAAGTGGGGGATCTTGCAGGGCAGTGCTATTGGACCTTTGTGATTTCTTATATATGTAAAGGATACCCTATGTGTAAAGATCTGGAATCACAGATAAGGATATTTGCAGATGATGTTATACTGTACAGAGTAGTAAATACGTTGGAGGATTGTGAGAGACTGCAATGGGACTTAAAACAGTGTGGTGAGATGGACATCAGACGATGGTATTAATGTAAATGGGAGGAAAGGTCAAGTTGTAAGTTTCACCAAGGGGAAAAGTCCTCTCAGTTTTAATTATTGTGTTTATGGGGTGATATCTCTTGGGGAACAATGTAAGTACCAATGTAAGTGGACCTTCTTTGGGGTAATCATATTAACGAGGTAGTTAAGAAAGGTTACAGATCTCTTCACATAGTTATGAGAGTATGTAGGGGTTGTAATAAGGATGTAAAGGAGAGTGTGTTTAAGTCTCTGGTAAGACTGCAGTTAGAGTGTGGCTCCAGAGTACGGGACCCTCACCAGGACTATTTGATACGAGAACTAGAAAAAATTCAAAGGGAAGCAGCACGATTTGTTCCGGGTGATTTCCGACAAGGAAGTAGTGTTACTAAAATGTTGCAAATTTTGGGCTGGGAAGACTTGGGAGTGAGGAGACGAGATGTTCTACTAGGCGGTATGTTTGGAGCTGTCAGTGGTGAGTTGGCGCGAAATGACATAAGTAGAAGGATAAGTTTGAGTGGAGCTTTCAAAACTAAGAAAGATCACAACATGAAGAAGAAGTTGGAATTCAAGAGGACAGATTGGGGTAAATATTCATTTATACGACGGGAGTGAGGGATTGGAATAAATTATCAAGGGAAAGTTTCGATTAATTTCCATGTTCGTTGAAAATATTTAAGAAAAAAGCTAAGTAAACAATAATAATCTATACTAATATATCAATAGGTAAAGTTTGTTTGTATGTAATGGGTAATCTCAGGAAATACTGGATCGATTCTAAAAATTATTTCACTAATAGAAATATGCATTATCCCTGAGTGCTATAGGCTATATTTTATTATCAAAAAAATTGAGGGGGGGGGGAGATACAAAAATACTAGGTTAATATAGGTGAAATATCGAATTTGTCGTACAAGGACGAGACAAAGATCACTTTAAGCCCCTTAACGCAAAGAACAAAACTCGGTAAGCTCTATGGGCCCGAAAACCATGTTTTAAGGCCCTAAAACCAACCGTTATTGAGATATTGGCACCACACTACCCCTGCTATGGAAATCGGATAAAGAAATGAACTGCCCTAACCATGGCCACGTCAGCTCCAGTATTCTTACAGCAGCGAGATTTTCTACAATATATCACAAAAACCTAACATGTTGCATACATGAAAATTTGCATTTGTAATCTCCTTTAAAAATAAAAGAACACAAATTTGTGTTTTCAGAAAGTCCACTTAAGGGGTGATGGGGGTGTTGAAAAGAAGTGAGGAAGGAGTTGAATTCCTTATATGAGGATACATATATCTCAGTAACTGAAGATATTACAGACGTTAAAACTGGTACTTGGAATCTCTTTTAAAAATAAATGAACACACTTTTTTGAAAATCCAATTAAGGGCGTGAAATAATTAAAAATCAGGTCAATTTTTAAAATGAGTATCTTCTTCTTCTACCGCTTATGCCACATCTGTGCGGTCGCGTGTGTGAACAGTGTCGCACATGTGGATTTTACCCTCTTTTACGGCTGGATAATCTTCCTGACACCAACCGCGTGTATACGTATGTAATTACTATTGCGTGTTTTTGTTGTGGTTGGTAATGTGGTGTGTTGAGTGAATTGATGAATGGTTGATTGTAACCGTACACGAAATAAATATGATAACAGCCCAAATGAACGACAAACTTGTTCGCACAAAAGTGGCCACGTGATAGTCCATTTCCTATCACGCTTATGAATTGTGAGAGGAGTCCGTCTCCATGGCTAAATTATGGTCGGGTTCGATTCCCGGCAGGGTCTGCAATTTTAACCAAAATTAGTTAATTCGTTGACACGATGGCAGGGTGTATATGTCATCTTCATCATCATTTCATCCTCATCATGACGCGCAGGTCGCCTACGGGTGTGAACTCAAAAGTCCTGCACCTGACAAGCCGAACTTGTCCTCGGACATTGCCGGCACTAAAAAAGCCTCACGCCATTTCATTGTGGGAGAAGGAGTTGTCTGATGTTTGAAAGCTTGCTGGTCTCTCTCCGTCTCTCGTAGCGTACCATTTATCCACTGTGGTGGGCTGGCGGCTGTTCACTGCTCGTGCTAGGCGCTTCTAAAGGGAATGTAGCGAACTTTGTAACTGGGTGCATGTTGGAGTCCGGTCCTATACAAGATACGGACCACGGGGTGATTATCTCGCTGGTTAACAATAATCATCACATATAATGAACGTTACTCGGTATCCATTACAAAAAGTATTTCGCCGTCTGGCGCGTCTGTATGCGTTCCATCAAAAATGGCAGGACATTGTGAAGAAGACTTTAGGAAACCCTGAACAAGTCGTAGTGGTTGCGTGGTTTGGGTCACGTAATTTGCGTTCGGGAGACCTGAAGGTGGTTTTCAGTGGTTTCTAATTTTCACACCAGGCAAAACTTGGGGTTGTGCCATAATTAAGGCTACTGCCGCTTCCTTCCCACTCCCAGCCCTTTCTTATACCATCGTCTCAATAAGACCTATCATCCGATGCCAATATCCTCTCGTAAATTTAATACGTACTATGTATTTCTCTCTTGAGAGGCAGAAAGAAAATTCAAAAGTAAAAACGAGATAAAAGCGTTAGGTGAGTTCACCTGTAGAGTGCGGCAAGATCGACCGTTAAATGAAGAAGACGAAGAAGAAGAAGAAGGCGAAGGAGGAATCAAAATAATGGACCAGAACTCTTATTTCCTCATTCGAGTTTCTCTTTTCCTAAGCCTTGATAAAGCGCGTATGTTGTTAAGTTGTCTGCCCTGTCTGTCGCTTCGTGCCCCTTCGCTTACTTTTGACGATGTTTTCATTCTTCCAAATGTCTGGCCTCTTCCATATTCATTCCGATTAGTGTTAATAGAGGATGGCTGCTTCCCCTCAAAACAATAATCACCATTACGGAATGGTCAGTGTACTGGCCTTCGGTTCAGAGGGTCCCGGGTACGATTCCCGTCTGAACCGAGGATTTTCATCGCGTCAGTAAATTCCTGCATCTCGGGGACTATGAGTTTGTGTTCGTCTTCGTACACACAACACATAGCACGCAATAGTGAATACATCCCACCACATAGAGTTGTGATGGGAAGGGCATCCTGCCGTAAAATTAGACTACTTGCGTGCAAAGTGCTGACCCCAGATAACAGGGAAATGGTCGGAAAGGAGAGGAGAGAGTAATAGTTAAGTACTGCTTCCGGAGGCTTGGTGATCCTCAAAGAATCCTCCTTATAATTTTTAAGATATGGTTAATGGCACGGCTAGTATTATGCGCATTTGGAGGATTATGAAGGAGGTGTTCCATATTTCAAAAGTAGTGTAAATAGGGTGGTTCTGCGGCCTCCTCCTCCTCCCGCGGCGCGGAAAATTTGAATTCTGGCGGGAAATTAGAATTTTTGGCGGGAGATTTGAATTTTGGCGCGAGATTTGAATTTGTAAACAAAGCCACGTGCTTTTTGACAGCTGTCATCGACAACAACGCATCGCTAACCTCACTGCTGCCATCTTGACGGGCCTAAACCTCAGTAGTGCCAACTTAACCTAACTAGCATGAGGTAAACAAAGCCACGTGTTTTTTGACAGCCACGTGCTTTTTGACAGACAACAACGCATCGCTAACCTCAGTACTGCCATCTTGACGGGCCTAAACCTTAGTGGTACCAACTTAACCTCACTAGCGTGTGGTAAACAAAGCCACGTGCTTTTTGACAGCCACGTGCTTTTTTGACAGCTGTCATCCGCCATCTTTAAACCACAGTGCTGCCCTCTTTATCGCAGTAGATGTAAAATTCGTCACCTGTCATCGGCAGTGCTGCCATCTTGGCGGGCCTAAACCTTAGTGCTACCAACTTAACCTCACTAGCGTGAGATAAACAAATCCACGTGCTTTTTTGACAGCTGTCATCCGCCATCTTTAAACCACAGTGCTGCCCTCTTTAGCTACTTACCTTTGAAATGTGGTACGTCACAGCTGTCATCTGCAGTGCTGCGATCTTAACGGGCCTAAACCTTAGTGCTACCAACTTAACCTTACTAGCGCGAGATTTGAATCAGTAAACAAATCCACGTGCTTTTTTGACAGCTGTCATTCGCCATCTTTAATCTATAGAGCACAGTGGTGCTCTCTTTAGCTACTTACCTTTGAAATGTGATGACGGATAATTTGAAAAATGCTTTTTGACAGCAGCCATCTTTAATCCAGAGAGCACCGTGCTGCCCTCTTTAGCTAGATACCTGTGGTGGCAGGCAATTCCACATGACGGCAGCCATCTTTAATCAAGAGGGCACCGTGCTGCCCTCTATGTGGTGGCGGCAATTTGAAAAATTCTACATGCTCTTGTTTGGAAACAAACTCACGTGCTTTTTTGACAGCCGTCATCCGCCATCTGTAATCAACAGAGCACAGTGCTGCCCTCTTTAGCTAGATACCTTTGAAATGTGGTGGCGGCAAATTCCACGTGCTCTTGTTTGGAAACAAAGCCATGTGCTTTTTTGACAGCTGACATCCGCCATCTTTAATCTATAGAGCACAGTGCTGCCCTCTTTAGCTACTTACCTTTGAAATGTGGTACGTCACAGCTGTCATCCGCAGTGCTGCCATCTTAACGGGCCTATACCTTAGTGCTACAAACTTAACCTTACTAGCGCGAGATTTGAATCGGTAAACAAATCCACGTGCTTTTTTGACAGCTGTCATCCACCATCTTTAATTCATAGAGCACGGTGGTGCCCTCTTTAGCTACTTACCTTTGAAATGTGGTGGCCGATAATTTGAAAAATGCTTTTTGATAGCAGCCATCTTTAATCCAGAGAGCACCGTGCTGCCCTCTTTAGCTAGATACCTGTGGTGGCAGGCAATTCCACGTAACAGCAGCCATCTTTAATCAAGAGGGCACCGTGCTGCCCTCTTTGTGGCGGTGGCAAATTCCACGTGCTTTACAAACTCACGTGCTTTTTTTCTGACAGCTGTCATCCGCCATCTTGCATCACAAACCTCAGTGCTGCGCTCTTTAGCTAGTTACCTTTGAAATGTGGTGGCGGCAATTTGAAAAATTCTATGTGCTCTTGTTTAGTAAACAAAGCCACGTGCTTTTTTGACAGCTGTCATCCACCATCTTTAATCAATAGAGCACTGTGCTGCTATCATGCGGGCAATTTCGTCAGCTGTCATCCGCCATCTTTAATCCACAGAGCGCCGTGCTGCTCTCTGTAGTAGCGGGCAATTTGAAAAGTTCTGTTAGCTGTCATCCGCATCTTTAATCAAGAGAGCACCGTGCTGCCATCTTTAGCTAGATACCTTTGAAATATGGTGGCGGCAAATTGAAAAATTCCACGTGCTCTTGTTTAGTAAACAAACTCACGCGCTTTTTGTCAGCTGTCATCCGCCATCTTTAATCTATAGAGCTCAGTGCTACACTCTTTAGTTGAAATATGGTGGCGGATAATTTAAAAAGAAAAATTCTACATCAGCCATCTCTCGACGCTAATTGCACAAGATGGTGGCTATACATGACTCCTTAAAGGTGCTTATGCAAGATGGCCGCTATACATAGGTTCTTATGAGATGCCCTTGGGCTGCTTGCGCAAGATGGCGGTTATACAAGGCTCCTTATGAGACGCCCCAGAGATGCTTGCGTAAGATGGCGGTTGCTCTTATGAGGCGGCTTAAGGGTCCTTGCACAAGATGGCTAGAGATGCCCTAAGGATACTTGCGCAAGATGGCGGACGCAAGATGGCGGCTATACACGACTCCTTATGAGACGCCTTAAGGGTGCTTGCGCAAGATGGCTGCTGCTCTTAGCTTAGAGGCTAACGTGTCGTGCTAGTTCGATTCATTAAATTTGGGGCTTAAATGCATAATGTTAAATATCTCGAAAACGGTGCATCGTAGAGCAAAACGGACAAAATTTTTCTACCCAATACCTCGGTTCGCAGTATAGGGATCAAGTAAAACATAGTCTAATGATGAGATCAACGGTTCGGTTCTAATTTAGGCCCTTTGGCTTTGGCTCTGTTTCAGCTTGTAATGAAGCAAGTCTTCGTAACATGATCAGGTCTAGCTATGGTAGAGAGTATAACGTACCGTGCAGGTTCGATTCATTACATTTGGGGTTTAAATGCAAAATGTTAAATATCTCGAAAACGGACAAAATTTTTCCACCTGATACCTAGGTTTGCAGTATCAGGAACATGATAGCATAAGAAAAACATAGTCTAATGATGAGATCGACGGTTCGATTCCTACTTAGGCCCTTTGGCATTGGCAGCTATCTATTTCTACAAGATGGCGGCTATACATAGCTTCTTATGAGACAGCTTAAGAGCGCTTGCACAAGATGGCTGCTGCTCTTATGAGACGCCCTAGGGGTGCTTGCGGGAGGTAGCAGCGACAAGACGATGACTATACACAGCTGCTTATGATACGGCCTAGAGGTGCTTACACAAGATGGTGGCTGCTCTGATGAAGAAAGCTAGCTTTGCATCGTGCAGGTAGTTTTACAACACTAAACCTCATACCTTTGAAATGTGGTGGCGGGTAATTTGAAAAATTCGACGTGCTTTTTCATAAGCTGTTAAGGCCTCCTCTTATGTCAAGGCATAGCTCTATCGAACAAGTTTAAACCTGCATCGGAATAGCTAGAGTAAGCGCGTGCTGCAGTGATGACGTCATTAAGCATGTTTAGACTTGCAAATCACAGAAGAAACTGCACTCTATGCCGTTAACTTTATCATGTGATCGGAACATTGATTGAAGTGTTTAGAACATTAAATAAGTAGAACCGAACACTGTACTCGATACAACATGTGTTTAGAACATGTCAGGGGGTATCTTTGTTCTAAGAAGATTAGTTTACCGCACAATCCTTGTAGGGCTAATGGGCTAATGGGCTAAAGGGCTAATGGGCAAAAGGGCTAAAGGGCTATTGGGCTAAAGGGCTAAAGAGCTAAAGGGATAAAGGAGCAACAACCTCATCGATCGCTATCAGCAAGAACGCTTGTACTTTGTTAATTGTAGAAAATTAATCTTTATTTGTAAATGGTTTCATGTTCAGAACAAGGAATGGAACCTAGGGGTTACGTCTTACCTAATAAAATCCCCGAGGTGCGATGAGTTACGTTTTTCGAACTAGTGTTTGGAACACTGAACTTTTCAAGATGATAGCAGAGAGTTTAGCAATGTTCTGTTGTTGGACTATAAATTCCGCGCTACAACATGCATAAGGTGGCAGCCCTTGAGGTTTACTGCCGTAAAGATGACAAGAGTGAGGTTAACAATGTTCCGTTGTTGGATTTTAAATTCCGCGCTATAACATGCATAAGGTGGCAGCCTTGAGGTTTACCGCCGTAAAGATGGCAGCAGTGAGGTTAGCGACGCTCTATTGTCCTTCAAAGTGAGGTTAGGGTTCGTCAAGAAGACAGCTGTCAAAAAAGCACGTGGCTATGTTTACCAAACAAGAGCACGTGGTCGTGACGTCACGGTCACGTAGTATGCTGCCTTAGCATGCAAAGTCCAATGTCTACACCTACGTAGTAAACATTCTGCTATTTTCACAAGATTTTTTACACATAACTATTCTTTATGCTTTAAGTTCATGCACATAGGCTATGCTAAGATAGCAGCACAAACACATGCGAACTTTGTACATTCTAATGGAATAAGTATAGTACTGCGTGCATCATGGATACATGATGTGTACACGCATTTAAACATGGCTATACTTAATGCTGCTGCTTTGTTTACAAGATGTTTATACATTGCTATTCTTTATGCTTTAAGTTCGTGCACACACCAGCGATAGTCGTACGCTCTGGCAGGAGACGTTTAGTACGATATTCGATACATACATTATCGATAGGTGATGTGTACACGTTTTAGAACATAGCTCTTCTTTATGCTTTAAGTTCATGCACATGGGTTAGGGATACACAAAATCGATTGCTACATGCTCTAGCGGAAGAAGTCTAGTACGATAGTCGATGCATGTAAAATCGATAGGTTATGCTAAGATAGCAGCACACTTACACGATTTTAGCACAATCTAGTGGAGAAAGTTTACTATCATAGTCGTTTCATGCAAAAAAAATTAAGTAATGTGTACATGCTTTGAAACAAGGCTATTCTTTGTACTTTAAATCATGCGTACAGGTTATGCTAAGATAGCAGCACAATCTAGCGCAAGAAGTTTAGTACGATATTTGATGCATGCAAAATCGATAGGTGACGTGTACACGCTTTAAGACATGGTTATTCTTCGTAGTTTAAGTTCATGTGTATAGGTTAGGCTAAGATAGCAGCACAGTCTAGCGTAAGAAGTTTAGTACGAGAGCCGATGCTTGCAAAATCGATAGGTAATGTGTACACGCTTTGAAACATGGCTATTCTTTGTACTGTAAGTTAATACGTATAGCTTATGCTAAGATAGCAACACAATCTAGCGGAAGAAGTTTAGTACGAGACATGTAAAATCGATAGTTGATGTGTACACGCTTTGAAATATGACTATTCATTGTACTTTAAGTTCATGGGCATAGGTTATGCAAAGATAGTAGCACAATGTAGCGGAAGTAATTTAGTACGATACTTGATGCATGCAAAATCAATAAGTAATGTGTGCACGCTTTGAAACATGGCTATTCTTTGTACTTTAAGTTCATGTGTATAAGTTATGCTAAGATAGCAGCACAACCTAGCGGAAGAAGTTTAGTACGATATTTGTTGCATGCAAAGTCGATAGGTAATGTGTACACGCTTTGAAACATGGCTATTCATTGTACTTTAAGGTCATGCGTATAGGTTATGCTAAGATAGCAGCACAATCTAGCGGAACGAGTTTAGTACGAGAGTCAATGCATGCAAAATCGATAGGTAATGTGTACACGCTTTGAAACATGGCTATTCTTTGTACTTTTAAGTTCATGTGTATAAGTTATGCTAAGATACCAGCACAATCTAGCGGAAGAAGTTTAGTACGAGAGTCGATGCTTGCAAAATCGATAGGTAATGTGTACACGCTTTGAGACATAGCTATTCATTGTACTTTAAGTTCATGCGTCTTAGTTATGCTGAGATAGCAGCACAATCTACCTGCAGAAGTTTAGTACGAGAGTCGATACATGCAAATTCGATAGTTGATGTGTACACACTTTGAAACATGACTATTCATTGTACTTTAAATTCATGGGTATAGGTTATGCTAAGATAGCAGCACAATCTAGCGGAAGAAGTTCAGTACAAGATTCGATGCATGCAAAATCAATAAGTAATGTGTACACGCTTGGAAACATGGCTATTCTTTGTACTTTAAGTTCATGTGTATAAGTTATGCTAAGATACCAGCACAACCCAGCGGAAGAAGTTTAGTACGATATTTGTTGCATGCAAAGTTGATAGGTAATGTGTACACGCTTTGAAACATGGCTATTCATTGTACTTTAAGGTCACGCGTATAGGTTATGATAAGATAGCAGCACAATCTAGCGGAAGAAGTTTAGTACGAGAGTCGATGCGTGCAAAATCGATAGGTAATCTGTACACGCTTTGAAACATGGCTATTCTTTGTACTTTAAGTTCATGTGTATAAGTTATGCTAAGATAGCAGCACAACCCAGCGGAAGAAGTTTAGTACGATATTTGTTGCATGCAAAGTTGATAGGTAATGTGTACACGCTTTGAAACATGGCTATTCATTGTACTTTAAGGTCACGCGTATAGGTTATGATAAGATAGCAGCACAATCTAGCGGAAGAAGTTTAGTACGAGAGTCGATGCGTGCAAAATCGATAGGTAATCTGTACACGCTTTGAAACATGGCTATTCTTTTTACTTTAAGGTCATGCGTATAGGTTATGCTAAGATAGCAGCACGATCTAGCGGATGAAGTTTAGTTCGATGGTCGATGCATGTAAAATCGATAGGTGATGTGTACACACTTTGAAACATGGCAATTCATACTGCTGCTCTGTCCCCAAGACTTTTGAGCATAGCTAATCCTAATGCTGCTCTTAACGACGTCGAGCTAAGGATTGCATACGTGACCGTGACGTTACGACCACGTGCTCTTGTTTGGTAAACATAGCCACGTGCATTTTTGACAGCCGTCTTCTTGACGAACCCTAACCTCACTTTGAAGGACAATAGAGCGTCGCTAACCTCACTGCTGCCATCTTTACGGCGGTAAACCTCAAGGCTGCCACCTTATGCATGTTATAGCGCGGAATTTAAAATCCAACAACGGAACATTGTGAACCTAACTCTTGTCATCTTTACGGCAGTAAACCTCAAGGGCTGCCACCTTATGCATGTTGTAGCGCGGAATTTATAATCCAACAACAGAACATTGCTAAACTCTCTGCTATCATCTTGAAAAGTTCAGTGTTCCAAACACTAGTTCGAAAAACGTAACTCATCGCACCTCGGGGATTTTATTAGGTAAGACGTAACCCCTAGGTTCCATTCCTTGTTCTGAACATGAAACCATTTACAAATAAAGATTAATTTTCTACACTTAACAAAGTACAAGCGTTCTTGCAGATAGCGATCGATGAGGTTGTTGCTCCCTTAGCCCTTTAGCCCTTTAGCCCATTAGCCCTTTAGCCCTTTCGCCCATTAGCCATTTAGCCCATTTGCCCCTTAGCCCTTCAAGGAATGTGCGGTAAACTAATCTTCTTAGAACAACGATACCCCCTGACATGTTCTAAACACATGTTGTATCGAGTACAGTGTTCGGTTCTACTTATTTAGTGTTCTAAACACTTCAATCAATGTTCCGATCACATGATAAAGTTAACGGCATAGAGTGCAGTTTCTTCTGTGATTTGCAAGTCTAAACATGCTTAATGACGTCATCACTGCAGCACGCGCTTACTCTAGCTATTCCGATGCAGGTTTAAACTTGTTCGATAGAGCTATGCCTTGACATAAGAGGAGGCCTTAACAGCTTATGAAAAAGCACGTCGAATTTTTCAAATTACCCGCCACCACATTTCAAAGGTATGAGGTTTAGTGTTGTAAAACTACCTGCACGATGCAAAGCTAGCTTTCTTCATCAGAGCAGCCACCATCTTGTGTAAGCACCTCTAGGCCGTATCATAAGCAGCTGTGTATAGTCATCGTCTTGTCGCTGCTACCTCCCGCAAGCACCCCTAGGGCGTCTCATAAGAGCAGCAGCCATCTTGTGCAAGCGCTCTTAAGCTGTCTCATAAGAAGCTATGTATAGCCGCCATCTTGTAGAAATAGATAGCTGCCAATGCCAAAGGGCCTAAGTAGGAATCGAACCGTCGATCTCATCATTAGACTATGTTTTTCTTATGCTATCATGTTCCTGATACTGCAAACCTAGGTATCAGGTGGAAAAATTTTGTCCGTTTTCGAGATATTTAACATTTTGCATTTAAACCCCAAATGTAATGAATCGAACCTGCACGGTACGTTATACTCTCTACCATAGCTAGACCTGATCATGTTACGAAGACTTGCTTCATTACAAGCTGAAACAGAGCCAATGCCAAAGGGCCTAAGTTAGAACCGAACCGTTGATCTCATCATTAGACTATGTTTTACTTGATCCCTATACTGCGAACCGAGGTATTGGGTAGAAAAATTTTGTCCGTTTTGCTCTACGATGCACCGTTTTCGAGATATTTAACATTATGCATTTAAGCCCCAAAATTAATGAATCGAACTAGCACGACACGTTAGCCTCTAAGCTAAGAGCAGCAGCCATCTTGCGCAAGCACCCTTAAGGCGTCTCATAAGGAGTCGTGTATAGCCGCCATCTTGCGTCCGCCATCTTGCGCAAGTATCCTTAGGGCATCTCTAGCCATCTTGTGCAAGGACCCTTAAGCCGCCTCATAAGAGCAACCGCCATCTTACGCAAGCATCTCTGGGGCGTCTCATAAGGAGCCTTGTATAACCGCCATCTTGCGCAAGCAGCCCAAGGGCATCTCATAAGAACCTATGTATAGCGGCCATCTTGCATAAGCACCTTTAAGGAGTCATGTATAGCCACCATCTTGTGCAATTAGCGTCGAGAGATGGCTGATGTAGAATTTTTCTTTTTAAATTATCCGCCACCATATTTCAACTAAAGAGTGTAGCACTGAGCTCTGTAGATTAAAGATGGCGGATGACAGCTGACAAAAAGCGCGTGAGTTTGTTTACTAAACAAGAGCACGTGGAATTTTTCAATTTGCCGCCACCACATTTCAAAGGTATCTAGCTAAAGATGGCAGCACGGTGCTCTATTGATTAAAGATGGCGGATGACAGCTAACAGAACTTTTCAAATTGCCCGCTACTACAGAGAGCAGCACGGCGCTCTGTGGATTAAAGATGGCGGATGACAGCTGACGAAATTGCCCGCATGATAGCAGCACAGTGCTCTATTGATTAAAGATGGTGGATGACAGCTGTCAAAAAAGCACGTGGCTTTGTTTACTAAACAAGAGCACATAGAATTTTTCAAATTGCCGCCACCACATTTCAAAGGTAACTAGCTAAAGAGCGCAGCACTGAGGTTTGTGATGCAAGATGGCGGATGACAGCTGTCAGAAAAAAAGCACGTGAGTTTGTAAAGCACGTGGAATTTGCCACCGCCACAAAGAGGGCAGCACGGTGCCCTCTTGATTAAAGATGGCTGCTGTCACGTGGAATTGCCTGCCACCACAGGTATCTAGCTAAAGAGGGCAGCACGGTGCTCTCTGGATTAAAGATGGCTGCTATCAAAAAGCATTTTTCAAATTATCGGCCACCACATTTCAAAGGTAAGTAGCTAAAGAGGGCACCACCGTGCTCTATGAATTAAAGATGGTGGATGACAGCTGTCAAAAAAGCACGTGGATTTGTTTACCGATTCAAATCTCGCGCTAGTAAGGTTAAGTTTGTAGCACTAAGGTTTAGGCCCGTTAAGATGGCAGCACTGCGGATGACAGCTGTGACGTACCACATTTCAAAGGTAAGTAGCTAAAGAGGGCAGCACTGTGCTCTATAGATTAAAGATGGCGGATGTCAGCTGTCAAAAAAGCACATGGCTTTGTTTCCAAACAAGAGCACGTGGAATTTGCCGCCACCACATTTCAAAGGTATCTAGCTAAAGAGGGCAGCACTGTGCTCTGTTGATTAAAGATGGCGGATGACGGCTATCAAAAAAGCACGTGAGTTTGTTTCCAAACAAGAGCATGTAGAATTTTTCAAATTGCCGCCACCACATAGAGGGCAGCACGGTGCCCTCTTGATTAAAGATGGCTGCCGTCATGTGGAATTGCCTGCCACCACAGGTATCTAGCTAAAGAGGGCAGCACGGTGCTCTCTGGATTAAAGATGGCTGCTGTCAAAAAGCATTTTTCAAATTATCCGTCATCACATTTCAAAGGTAAGTAGCTAAAGAGAGCACCACTGTGCTCTATAGATTAAAGATGGCGGATGACAGCTGTCAAAAAAGCACGTGGATTTGTTTACTGATTCAAATCTCGCGCTAGTAAGGTTAAGTTGGTAGCACTAAGGTTTAGGCCCGTTAAGATCGCAGCACTGCAGATGACAGCTGTGACGTACCACATTTCAAAGGTAAGTAGCTAAAGAGGGCAGCACTGTGGTTTAAAGATGGCGGATGACAGCTGTCAAAAAAGCACGTGGATTTGTTTATCTCACGCTAGTGAGGTTAAGTTGGTAGCACTAAGGTTTAGGCCCGCCAAGATGGCAGCACTGCCGATGACAGGTGACGAATTTTACATCTACTGCGATAAAGAGGGCAGCACTGTGGTTTAAAGATGGCGGATGACAGCTGTCAAAAAAGTACGTGGCTGTCAAAAAGCACGTGGCTTTTTTTACCACACGCTAGTGAGGTTAAGTTGGTACCACTAATGTTTAGGCCCGTCAAGATGGCAGTACTGAGGTTAGCGATGCGTTGTTGTCTGTCAAAAAGCACGTGGCTGTCAAAAAACACGTGGCTTTGTTTACCTCATGCTAGTTAGGTTAAGTTGGCACTAATGAGGTTTAGGCCCGTCAAGATGGCAGCAGTGAGGTTAGCGATGCGTTGCTGTCGATGACAGCTGTCAAAAAGCACGTGGCTTTGTTTACAAATTCAAATCTCGCGCCAAAATTCAAATTTCCCGCCAGAATTCAAATTTTCCGCGCCGCGGGACGAGGAGGACGCCGCAGAACCAGCCTATTTACACTACTTTCAAAATTTCTCTTTAATTATTATGACTTTATTTTTTTTTCAATGCCTGGAGACGCATTGCTCTGAACAGTAGCTAAGAAGAGTGTGCAGTTCCCGGGCTTGTCACACCGAATCGCTAGATGTCACCACCGTTGCTGTCCGCACTGCACTCAATGCTGTTGTGATAGAGCTGTCGCTGTTGTACTGTAACATATTTGTTGTTACTCAACCAAACCGCAATACGTTAAGCAGTCTTATTCCGTTAATTGTGTCATTTCTCTATGATTTTCTTCATTAACGTATTTTGATTTCTTTCATTTTACACTGTATCCACAACCTCTAACGTACGCTGTATAATGTTGGACACTCAATTAATTACTGTTAGTGATTTACTATTTCCAAGAAAGAACGTAAAATCATACAACGACCGACTTCATCTAGTTAACTACTTTACATTCTTAACGAGAGTGTCTCTGCACTGTGATTCCATTAGTTTCAAAGCCCGACACGTGGCGCTGTCCGTTAAGAATTGTGTGGTTCTCCTCTGTGGAAAAGGTGCTGACTTTAAATGTCTATTGGTTTTGATTTACAAATATGGAGATTGTTACAGACGTTTGTCGTAACACATTTGCAGACATGACTATAAAATCATCTCTTCTTATTTCCTTCACTTCATTCACATGTCCGATTACCCACAGTTTCACGCTTAGAAAGTGATGCGAATCCAAACTGTATACTTCTGACAGGTAGAAATCCGCATTCAATGCTCAGATCCATAATTTCTTAATGCTGCTCCGGAACTCCTCAGTAGATGCAAGGTCCACATTTAATTCGCCTCAGTAACGCTGTGCGGCGCCACTAGTACATCCCGCACGGTGCCTATAGGCCTACTTCTCTCGCTGATCTTCCAGGACGTATTCAAGAGCAGTATGTTTATGGCTGTGGTGATTTGACAATGTAGGATGTACAAAATGTCACGCAGCCTTTTGTACCGACTATTAAAAAATAAACGAAGATAAATTCATGTAGAAGCACACATCTCAATGTATTCCTACAAGAAGGCGTTCCGTCAAAGGCATTCGACCAGTAAATTCAGTTACTATAGGTTATTTTGTAAAAAGTAAGCAAAGGTATGACTTCACTCTTTATTACCGTACTGACTTTCTGAATATACATGGAATCCCAACACTTCGAATACAGAATTTGAGTTGGAAATTTATGAGCAAGGGCAGCATCCCTAAAGAAAATAACGATGTTGATAAAGGTCAATAATGTTTTCATGAGGCATAAGGAGTCACGTATTACTTTCATTTCTAGTCTAAAATGAGTTGAATCGCGCTATGTTAGAGAAAGGTCTGCACGGAATATCTTTCTAGTGACAGTAGCATTAAAATGCGGCAGAAAACTTATTGCAGAGTAAACAAGAATCTGTCGATTATATATGAATTTTTAGAACGGTCTTTTTTATATCCTTCAATATTGGCTTCAAATCTCCAACAACGGATGTCTGGTCTGAGTGCCTAAAACTTAAGGGCCTAATTGTCCAACGTAAAGTGCCTTATGAAGAACCTGAACTCATGACGACGTTTAGAGTGCATACGCAAAATGTCAAGACCTTAAGACACGTGAAAAGTTAATCAGTTCTTTGATTGCCGGAAGAGTATGCTTTTTCTCCGGGTTCCTGATAGATCTGCCAATTTGTATAGACAGATGTGTTTCAGTGATTTATGACGTCTGCTGACAGGGATGTATATAATTATAATATTACTTCAATCCAATGAAGTCATTATCAAAACTCTCTCATTCCAGTGTACAATACCAGAACTTTCCACACCCAACCAATACTCTTCATAACTTTACAAATATCGAACCTTGATGTTCATAATTATGACTGATGCATCTGCTGGCAGGAGCTAGTGTTTGCAGTGCACTATGACTTCCGGTATAGGCTACAGCAATTTTGTTACTTTCATTGATCTGTCTCTGTCTTATCCTTGTCTTTGACGATATGAAAAAGACCGAGGTATGGGCGATGCTAAAAATGCCATTCCTTCTGCAGCCAGTCCCTGCTATGAATGGTGTGAAAATGTTGCTCATAGGGTCAGTTGGTGCATGCATTTCAGTGGGCTTGGCAGACCGACATATAGCAACTTCTGGCTCGGTGAGGAAAGCAACTTGAAACAACCTCACCCCTCATCTCCCTAGAAAGCCTCTTCAGTGATGCCTAGGCCATCTATGATATGTGTCCTATCATTCTATCTCTTCTTCTCGTCAAATTTAGCCAAATCGATCTCTTCTCACCAATTCGATTCAGTATATCTATATTCGTGATTCGATCTATCCATCTCACCTTCAGCATTCTTCTCTAACACCACATTTCAAAAGCTTCTATTCTCCTTATTTCTGAGCTAGTTATTGTCCGTGTTTCACTTCCATACAATGCCACGCTCGAAGATGAAAGTCTTCAGAAACACCTTTCCATTTCCTACATCACTGTTTGAAGTGAGCAAATTTCTTTTCTCAAGAAACCTCTTGCTTGCTTGTGCTAGTCTGCATTTTATGTCCTCCTTGCCTCTGCCATCTTTGGTTATTTTACTACCCAAGTAACAACAAACAACTACTTCCTTTCAGACTTAATTTCCTAATTTAATATTTCCTGCATCACCTACCTTCGTTCGACTGCACTCCATTACCGGTACATTTGTTTTGGACTTATTTAGTTTCATCTTGTACTCTTTACCCAAGACTTCGTCCATACCATGTAGCAGCTTCTTCAGATCTTCTGGAGTCTCAGATATAATAACAATATCATCGGCAAACCTCAAGGTTTTGATTTCCTCACCTTGTATAGAGATTCCCTTTCCAAATTCCCCTTTGATCTCCTTTACTGCCTGTTCTATGTAAACATTGAAAAGGAGGGGGACAAACTGCAGCCTTGCCTCACTCCTTTCTGGATTGCTGCTTCTTTTTCAAAGCCCTCGATTCTTATCACTGCAGACTGATTTTTATACAGATTGTAGATAATTCTTCGTTCTCGGTATCTGATCCCAATCACCTTCAGAATCTTAAATAGCTTGGTCCAATCAACGTTATCGAATTCCATTTCTAGATCTACAAACGCCATATACGTGGGCGTGTCCTTCTTAATTCGAACCTCTAAGATCAGACGTAAAGTCAGGATTCTTTCACGTGTTCCAACGTCTCTTCTAGAGCCAAATTGATCTTCTCCCAACTCAGCTTCAACTTGTCTTTCCATTCTTCTGTAAATAATACGTGTTAAAATTTTTCAGGCATGAAATACTAAACTAATGGTGCGGTAGTTTTCACACTTGTCAGCACCGGTTTCTTGGGAATGGGTATAACAACCGTCCACCGAAAATCGGATGGCACTTCTCCTGTCTCACACATCTTACACACTAAATGGAATAGCCTTGCCATGCTGGTTTCTCCCAAGGCAGTCAGTAATTCAGAGGGTATGTCGTCATTTCCAGGTGCCTTGTTCCTGTGTAGGTCTCTCACAGCTTTGTCAAACTCTGACCTCAAAATTGGGTCTCCCATTTCATTAGCATCAACAGCCTGTTCTTGTTCCAGAACCCTTTCATCTACTTCTTCACCTTGATACAACTGTTTGATACGTTCCAGCCATCATTCTACTTTGCCTTCTTTCCCTAGAAGTGGCTTTCCATCTGAGCTCTTAATATTCATATACCTCGATTTCCTTTCTCCAAAGGTTTATGTTTCTGATTGACCAGAGCGCCACTGCATTGGCGCTGCGCCACTTCCTACGGCTGTTTTTATGTCGGAAGTGTTCGGGCACCTTCGCGTGCCATCGGGTGAGCGAGGGGTTGACGGGAAAGCAGCATGGCTGCCGGACTATGTTAAAATGTGCTATGCGGACAAGTTCCGTAAATATCTAAACCATCGCGTGAGCGACAGGTTAAACAAATGTATCACGATGTGTATATAGTGTAATAAACCTAGTGTATGTATAATTAAGTACAGTTTATCTTTCTATGTGTATGAACCAGCATGTGGTTCCTAGCACCACGTGTTCTCAGGGACCTGTCCGTATGAGGTCGGAACATGGTCATACCGGGCCGGATTCTTGAAAGTGTCGTAATGCTATAATATTACGTCGTCCTCCGGGTGTTTCTGAGTGTATGTTTCGAGTGCTGACAACCTGTGGAAAGAATATTGGAGCACGTGTATCATCATCCCTACGGCATGCTGAACTGACGAGGCGGACAAAGCATAAGTGCACATCACAGCAGTATACCAGAGGTCAGTCATTCCTTTAATTTTTCCTGTCTTTCCTAACTCATACCATGGAGTCTAGTGAGAAAAACCTGTTAGTGAAACAACGAGCGGTCATTAAAGGGTCACTGACACGTATCAGTAAATATGTAGACAAGTTTGTGACGGGCTCCGATATTAACGCATTACGTAGCAGGTTGAAACAATTGCCTTCACTCTGAGAAGAATATAAGCATCTTCTAAACTCGAGATTAATGACGACGAGAACTACGAAAATCACGAACGGGATAGGGAACAGTTCGAAGAAAACTATTACGATTTGGAGGGGAGGATGACTACACTCATAGAAAAGAGCACAGCCTCCGAGCAGAATACCGATCAGTCATCTCAGCATTCTAGCGGTAATTCCCAACAGAATTGCATGGAAATACGATTGCCCGTCATTGACCTCCCTACATTTCATGGGCAATATGAGACTTGGACTCATTTTCAAGACACTTTTCAGGCTTTAATTGTTGACAATTTAAAACTATCAAAGTTCAGCGTTTTCATTATCTACTTTCAGCACTCAAGGGCGAGCCTCATCAATTAATTCAGAACATTCCTGTTTCTAACTCTTAACTTTTTAGTAGCTTGGGAAATCATATGTAAGCTGTACAACAACAGAAAACTGATAGCAACACTACATATCAAGGCTCTATTGTCATTACCTACATGTCACAAAGATATAGCATCAGACCTTAGGAAGTTGAACAACCACTTAGTAAGCAATTTAAACGCTATTCAGAACCTCAACCATTCAGTGCCTTTACACGAAGCCTTACTCCAGCAGCTGATGTTAGACAAGTTAGATCCCGCTACCCGTAAAGAGTTCGAAATGAAAGCTCCAAGAAATGATTTTCCGAGACTCGGTGAGGTATCCACCTTTTTGGAAGAGAGGGCACAAGTGTCAGAATTGATGATGGCAACACGGGAACAGAGGGGGAGCGCGGCAAATCCAGCTAAGCACCAGTATGAGAGAAACAATGAAAGCCCAATTCGAGTTAACTCATACGTATCCACAAGAGGGAAGTGTGACTTTTGTGACTTAGATCATCCGTTACATCGGTGCGAAGAATTTCTGCAAGCTAACACAAGAGAACGGTATGATTTTGTCAAAAGAAAGGGTTTATGTTTTAACTGTTTTAGGCATCATAGCGTCAATGTGTGCAAATCTGATAGCTGTAAGACTTGTCAGAGTAGACATCACACTTTGATTCACTTTGACAGTGCCACACACAATCAAACGACTACAAACAAGGATACCCAAGCTAGTAGAGGTACCGGTATTAGAGACGACGAACAGGGTCAGAGTAATGCTAGTTACTGCACACTAAAATTCAAGCCACAGTCTCAAGTAATGCTGTCCACTGCAGTAGTAGGAGTTGCAGACAACAATGGTCGAATTCACCAGTGCCGAGCTCTACTTGACAACGGATCGCAATCACATTTCATAACCGAGTCGCTTGCAAGTAAACTGAGGCTGCAACGACATAGAAACTGTACTCCAATTAGTGGTATAAATAACACTGCTGTCACCGCATCTCAAAGTGTTGACGTTCATATCATTTCTAATGTGTCCAGATTCGAAACTGTTATAACGTGTTCTATACTCCCTCACATAACAGGTGATATTCCAGCGAACCAGTAAACATGCTCATCGGTGCGGAGATTTTTATGCAGTTGTTGCAAGAAGGGTGGCGGAAAAACTGCAATGAGCTACCCATCTTGAAAAATACTGTATTGGGATGGATACTGTCAGGTCCAATAAAGTCACGAGCTCGGACTAGTGAGAGAGCAGAAACTCCACCCACTTCATCATTTTTCCTCAGACAGGACGATGACCTCAATAGGAAGATGGAAAAATTCTGGGCAATAGAAGAAGTGACAACTAGAAAAATGCCCCTAACCCAGGAGGAGCAGTACTGCGAAGAGCATCTCATAACTCACACCAAACGGGACAACAGTGGACGTTTCATTGTAAGGTTGCCTACGAAGGCAGAAGGTCTGCAACTTGGAAACTCTTAAAAAATGGCGGAGAAATGATTCAGACTACTGGAACAGAAGCTTGAGAAGAGACCTGATCTGCGAGCTGATTACGTGAACTTCATGGAGGAGTATGAGACCCTGGGTCATATGAAACTGGCCCCAGATACATCCAAAGACGAAGGAGCATTATGCTATCTCCCACACCATGCAGTTTTGAAGGCAGAGAGTACCACTACTAAGACACGGGTTGTATTCGACGCGTCCTGCAAAACTGACAATGGCGTTTCCCTCAATGACACTCTCGCGGTGGGACCTACTCTTCAACAAGGTCTACTATCAATTGTGACAAGGTTTCGCACACATCAGATTGCGATGACGGCAGACATTACAAAAATATACCGTCAGATCAGAGTAGACGACAGCGATGTTAACTTACAGCGTATAATCTGGCGAAAACATCCAGCCGAGCCTCTACGCACCTACCAACTGAAGACTGTAACATACGGTACATCCTCAGCGTCCTTCCTAGCCACAAGGTGTCAAACTCAACTGGCTGAAGAAGAATCCCACGTGTTTCCTACAGCATCTCGCGTGTTGAAGCGGGACTTCTACATTAACCATGTATTGTGTGGTACCGATACAGTGGAAAATGCTATAGAGCTGCGAGGAGAACTACAAGAATTGCTGCAACGCGCAGGCTTTCCGCTCCGCAAGTGGACTTCGAATCACTCCGCTGTACTTGAGACGGTACCAGCAGAACTGAGAGAATCACAGTTACTCCTACGATTTGACAAGGAAGACAATAATAAAACGCTAGGATTGCTGTGGTATCCCTTGCTGGACAAGTTCCAGTTTGAGGTTCACATCAAGGAGAACAATGGAGGCCCTACGAAACGAAAGGTGCTTTCAATTATAGCCTCTATATTTGATCCACTAGGGCTGATAGGACCAGTAATCGTAATGTATAAAATGTTCATGCAGCAGTTGTGGCAAGAAAAACTAGGGTGGGATGAACCACTACCATCTCCTTTACTTGAGGGCTGGATTAAAATCTTTACTGATCTTCCAACACTGAACAACATTCATGTCGACAGGTTGTCTCTTTGCACGGGAAGAGTCGTCCAGATACAAGTTCATGGCTTCTCAGACGCTTCTGAACGGGCCTACGCAGCGTGTGTGTATATCCGCAGTACCAATCAACACGGTGAAGTTTCGGTACATTTGGTATGTTCGAAATCCAGAGTTGCTCCTCTGAAACAACAGTCTCTACCTAGATTAGAACTGTGTAGGGCTCTTTTGTTGGCACGTCTGGTGGATAAGACTACCAACACCCTGAATCTGAAAATTGACAATACTTTCTTGTGGACTGACTCGACCATAGTACTCTCGTGGCTTGCAGCTGAACCGACGAGATGGAAAACGTTCGTTGCAAATCGTGTCTCTGAGATACAGCAGTTGACTAGAAGAGCCGAGTGGGGTCATGTTATGTCAGAAGACAATCCGTCCGATGTTCTTTCAAGGGGAGAAGGACCACTCAGCCTACAACATAATGAACAATGGTGGCATGGACCGGCATGGTTGGTGCAAGACGCAAGGACCTGGCCCACTAAGGATTCAAACGATTCTGCAGACGAACTTCCAGAAAGAAGGGATACGGTACAATGTTTACTTAGTGCCACTCCATCTGACGAAGTCACGACACGGTTCTCATCTCTCCGTCGTCTACAGAGGGTGATGGCTTATTGCAACAGATTTGTTTTCAATTCCAGAAGACACAACGTAAGAAGAACAGGACCATTATCTGCAGAAGGCAATGGGACTTCAGATATGTATCAAACTTGCTCAACGTGTGACATTCGCAAGGGAAATAGGGGAGTTGAAGTCGAACTCATCAGTTTCACCGCAAAGTTCAATAAGAAATCTGGACCCATTCCTAAATGGGAACGATGTATTACGAGTAGGGGGATGCTTACAAAACTCTTTGAAACCATTTGCAGAAAGGCATCAAATCATATTACCTCAGCTTCATAATATAACCAAGTTGATTGTGGCTGACGAGCATATTCGGCTGCTACATGCTGGTGCGAATCATGTAGCAGCCTCTCTTAGGTCCAGATATTGGGTAGTGAGCATAAAGAAAGTGGTACGGAGTGTCATTCACCAATGTGTGAAGTGTTTCAGACTACGAGCCTCAACAGCAACGCAGCTCATGGGGCAGCTACCTTCTCCTCGAGTGACTCCATCGCGGCCATTCTTGAATACGGGAGTTGACTACGCTGGCCCGTTGTACATTCAACAGGGTGCAACCAGGAGCAAGGTCAAGGTAAAATGCTACGTAGCCTTGTTCGTTTGCCTTTGCACCAAGGCAATACACTTGGAATTAGTTCGTGACTTGACCACACAGGCCTTTACTGCCACCTTACGGAGATTCGCGGCCAGGAGGGGGAGGTGTACAAACCTATACAGTGACAATGCTACTAACTTTGTAGGAGCTGGGAATGAATTGTTGAAGGTGCACCGGTCGGGACAGTGGAAGACAGATATGCTGAACAACGCAGCGCAAGAGGGATTCACTTGGCATTTCATTCCTTCTGATTCGCCTCACTTCGGGGGACTGTGGGAAGCTGGGGTGAAATCCATGAAACATCATTTGCGAAGAACCGCTGGCAATGCCTGCTTGACATACGACGAGATGTATACCCTACTTTGCCAAATAGAGGCATGCCTAAACTCAAGACCGCTCGTTAGACTCTCAGACGACCCTGATGAACCCTCATACCTGATTCCTGGCCACTTTCTGATCGGAGCCCCCTGCTATCCTTCCCTGAACCTGACCTTAGTAATAGTGTGCACTGTTATACTTCCAGATAGCGCTACATTCAGGCGCTGCAGCAGAACTTTTGTAAACAGTGGTCTAATGACTATCTTAATAGCTTACAACAGCGGCAGAAATGGTTGACGAGTCAGCCTAACCTTCAGCCTGGAACTATCGTCTTAGTTAAGGACGACAACATTCCTCTTCTCTCTTGGCGACTTGCAACGGTCGAGGAAACTCATCCTGGGAAGGACGGACGAGTGCGTACGGTTACAATTCGCACCAGCAATGGAATTTTGAGGCGTTCTGTACATAAGTTATGTCCATTGCCAGCTCAAGACTGATACTTGCAAATACATTCAGCGTCTCATTTCGTGTTGGTGTTAAATTC
This sequence comes from Anabrus simplex, assembly GCF_040414725.1. Taxonomy (NCBI): domain Eukaryota; kingdom Metazoa; phylum Arthropoda; class Insecta; order Orthoptera; family Tettigoniidae; genus Anabrus; species Anabrus simplex. Next base: position 27,126,124 of record NC_090277.1, on the reverse strand, counting down.
TTTGCTCTTGTATTGTAAGATTTTAATTATGATCAGTATCCTTTATTGTTTTTGTCTAGTGCTGTACTTTTTATTGTAGGATTTGAATTTGTTCATTTAGGTTTCATTATTTGAAAATCTTTGTACATTTTTGCTCAGTTATTTTGGTTGAAGTTGTGCGTGTTTCATATCGGCATATGTATTGATGGTGAAAGAACTTCGTGTTCAATTTAAATTCAACATTTCTTGTTATTGTTAAATGTGATACATTTAGGTGTGGAGGTATGTTTGTGATTGACCAGAGCGCCACTGCATTGGCGCTGCGCCACTTCCTACGGCTGTTTTTATGTCGGAAGTGTTCGGGCACCTTCGCGTGCCATCGGGTGAGCGAGGGGTTGACGGGAAAGCAGCATGGCTGCCGGACTATGTTAAAATGTGCTATGCGGACAAGTTCCGTAAATATCTAAACCATCGTGTGAGCGACAGGTTAAACAAATGTATCACGATGTGTATATAGTGTAATAAACCTAGTGTATGTATAATTAAGTACAGTTCATCTTTCTATGTGTATGAACCAGCATGTGGTTCCTAGCACCACGTGTTCTCAGGGACCTGTCCGTATGAGGTCGGAACAGTTTCCTTGATTTTCCTGTATGCAGTATATACCTTTCCTAGGACCGTACAACCTTTGACATCCTTGCACTTCTCCTTCAGCCATTCTTCCTTAGCTACCTTGCACTTTCTATCCACTTTATTCTTTAATCGCCTGTATTCATTTCTGCCCTCTTCATTTCTAGCATTCCTGTATTTTCATTGTTCATCAACCAGGTCTAGTATCTCCTGAATTATCCACGGATTTTTAGTTGATCTTTTCTTCCTTCCTATCATTTCTTCAGCAGCCCTACTGACTTCATTTGTCATGACTATCCACTCTTCCTCTATTGTGTTTCCTTCAGCCTTTTCATTTAGACCTTGCGCAACATGATCCTTAAAACACTCTTTTCTCTCAACTTTTCTAGATCCCATCACATTGCATTCCTTCCTTTCTTTAATTTCTTCAACTTCATATGTCATTTCATGACCAATAAGTTGTGGTCATAGTCCACGTCTGCTCCTGGGAAAAATTTTGCAATCCAACGCCTGGTTTATGTATCTCTGCCTAATCACAATGAAGTCTATTTGATACCATCCAGTGTCTCCAGGCCTCGTCCACGTATAGAGCCGTCGTTTGTGGTCTGTGTTTGACCTAAGTATTGGCAAGGACTGAATTATGATCAGTGCAGAATTCAAGCAGGCGACTTCCTCATTCGTTCCTTTGTCCCTATCCGAATTCTCCTACTGTATTACCTACTCTTCCTTGGCCTACCATTGCATTCTAGTCTCCCATCAGAATTAGATTCTCGTCACCTTTTTTACATATTGTATTAAATCTTCTCTCTCTTCATATACTATTTCGATTTCCTCATCATCCGCTAAACTAGTAGGCATATAATCCTGCACTATTGTGGTAGGCATTGGTTTGGTGTCTAACTTGATGACAATAATTCTTGCACTATGCTTATTCATTATTAAACCAACTCCTGCATTTCCCTTTTTATTTTGTGTTGATAATTCGGTAGTCGCCTGACCGAAAATCCTGTTCTTCCTGTCAACGTACTTCACTTATACCAACTACATCTAATTTGAATCTATCCATCTCTCTTTTCAGATTCTCTAACCTACCACAACGATTCAAACTTCTAACATTACACGCTCCGACTCGCAGAATGTCACTATCCACCTTCCAGATGGTCCCCACTCTCGTGTAGGCACCACCCGAAGATACGAATGGGGGACTAGTTTACCTCCGGAACATTTTACACGGGGGGGGAACCCATCATCAGTACACCATTCATACAGAGAGAGCTGCATGTCCTCGGGAGTTAGTTACGGCTGTAATTTCCTGTTGCGTTCGGCCGTGTAGCAGTATCAACACAGCACATTTTACACGGGAGGAACCCATCAGCAGTACACCATTCATACAGAGTGAGCTGCATGTCCTCGGGAGTTAGTTACGGCTGTAATTTCCTGTTGCGTTCAGCCGTGTAGCAGTATCAACACAGCTAAGCCATTTTGAATATTATTACAAGGCCGTGTCAGTCAATAATCTAGACTGCCGCCCTTGCAACTTCCGAAAGGCTGCTACCCCCCTTTCGATGAACCATTCGTTAATCCGGTCTCTCAACAGATACCTATCCGATAAGGTTGGACCTATGGCTCGACTATCTGCTTCATTGGGACACGCAAGCCTCTCCACCGCAGCTAGGTCACATGGTTCGCAGTGGAGGCAAAAGTCTATATCTTTTCGATATTATAGTTGATGGTCTTTAAAAGGCTTATTTCTTTGAAGATCCTTATCTTTCTGCCATCTGATGGCAGACTTACAAATCAAAGGTGGCGGCATCGCGTAGTTGCGTATCGGAAGCCTGTATGTTGCATTTGTGTGACACTTTTCAATTCGTGTCCATTGCTGCGCCCAGTGATGTGATGTCATCATCAATATCTCCATCTTTCACTTAACGAATGCAGTACACCTCTAAATTACCTACTTCACCTCGAATATTGCTTCGTCTGCCTCTGTGTTGTAATTATCTGCCACCCCCGGAGACTCATCTTTTCCACGAAATTTGAAAATTGTTACGAGAACTGGAATGGGATCCACTCAGCCTCAGGAGGTCATTTGAGTAGAGAGGGTTCGATTCCCACCTCATCCTTCTTCGAAGTGGTTTTCCGTGGTTTCCCACTTCGTCTCAAGACCACGGCCACTTCTTTCCCTCTCCCTTGCTTTTCTCTTCCCATCTCCCACAAGCCCCTGGTCAGCACAGCACGATAGCCACCTACTCCCCAGTGAGTACTTCGGGTGAGTATTGGAGGCGGGGCATGATTAACATTTGGAATGGCGAATAACAATTAATGCAAACATTCCTACATAATAACAATATTCACAAACCAAGAGAAAAACAGAGCAGTAATAGCAATCGTTCCACAAATAGATTTTTTGAACGAATCTTATGTTTTCATGGTTCATGGTGTGGGTTACTGTAGTCACGTCCTAGTTCGTGAACCATGGGACAACGGCTGAGTGGCCTAGTAAGTGGTCCTGAGAGTCGGGATACCAGTTGCTGTGGAATGGGATTGGGCATCTCGGACATATTCTGAGCCATAGCCCTTCCTCTGCTCAGGCGGCTAGGACTATACAATTCACCGGTGGTCCATAACCCGTTGGAGGAGAGATCCTCACTTGGACTATGTGCAAGTAGGGTAGCATCGTGCTTCATGAATTTACCGAGCTCAGAACATTTTAAGCAAGCCTCGGACCTATGGGAGTAACGGAGTCCCACTCCCATTTGACAGGCGAGGGACTCCTTGGAAACAACTTCGCGAACGAAATGGAATTCGATGGGGAGTTATCAATGTTAATGGGGCTTATGGAAGAAAGAATGTAGAACTGGCTGAGTCAGCAAAGAGGATGCATCTGGATGTGATAGAAGTAAGTGATATTCGGGTAAGGGGAGATAACGAGGAAGAGATAGTAGATGATAAAGTGAACTTGATGGGTGTTAGAAAGGGAAGGGCAGAGTCTGGGGTAGGGCTGTTTGTCAGGAATACCATTGCTCGCAACATAGTTTCTGTTAGGGACGTAAATGAGCGAATGATTCGGGTAGATGTGTCAGTTGGAGGAATTAGGTCAAGAATTGTGTCCGTGTATTCACCATGTGAGGGTGCAGATGAGGATGAAGTTGACAAGTTTTATGAAGCATTGAGTGACATCGTGGTCAGGGTCAACAGCAAGGATAGAATAGTGCTAATGAGCGATTTCAATGCAAGAGTTGGGAATAGAACTCAAGGATACGAAAGGGTGATTGATAAATGTGGGGAAGACATGGAAGCTAATGGGAATGGGAAGCGTTTGCTGGACTTCTGCGCTAGTATGGGTTTAGCAGTTACGAATACATTCTTCAAGCATAAAGATATTCACCGCTAGACGTGGGGGGCTAGGTGTACCAAATCCATTGTAGACTATATCTTAGCCGACTTCGAATTCAGAAAATCTGTTAGGAATGTACTTGTTTTCCTGGGATTTTTAGATGGTACAGATCACTATCTGATCTGTAGTGAACTAAGTATCTCTAGGCCTAGTGTAGAGAAAGGTAAATCTGTCTGCAAACGAATGAGGGTAGAAAATCTTCAGGACGAGGAAATTAGACAGAAGTACATGGATATGACTAGTGATAAATTTCGAACAGTGGACAGTAATCAGGTTCAGGATATAGAAAATGAATGTGTGGCATACAGGGATGCTTTAGTAGAAACAGCAAGGGAATGCCTAAGAACAACTGCGTGTAAAGATGGGAAAAGGCAAACATCATGGTGGAATGATAAAGTGAGAGCAGCTTGTAAACGTAAAAAGAAGGCTTATCAGAAATGGCTCCAAACAAGGGCCGAGGCAGATAAGGATTTGTACGTAGATCTAAAGAAACAGAGCGAAACAAATAGTTGTTGAATCCAAAAAGAAGTCATGGGAAGATTTTGGTAACAACCTGGAAAGGCTAGGTCAAGCAGCAGGGAAACCTTTCTGGACAGTAATAAAGAATCTTAGAAAGGAAGGGAAAAAGGAAATGAACAATGTATTGAGTAATTCAGGTGAACTCGTAATTGATCCCAGGAAATCACTGGAGAGGTGGGGGGAATATTTTGAACATCTTCTCAACGTAAAAGGAAATCATCCTTGTGGTGTTGCGAACAGCCAAGCTCAAGGGGAGGAGGAAACTGATGTTGGTGAAATTACGTTTGAGGAAGTGGAAAGGATGGTAAATAAACTCCATTGTCATAAGGCAGAAGGAATAGATGAAATTAGACCTGAAATGGTGATGCATATTGGGAAGGCAGGGATGAAATGGCTTCATAGAGTAGTAAAATTAACATGGAGTGTTCGTAAGGTACCTTCAGATTGGACAAAATCAGTAATTACACCTATCTATAAGCAAGGGAACAGGAAGGATTGCAACAACTATCGAGGTATCTCATAGTATTCACTGGCATCTTGGAAGGGACGGTGCGATCAGTCGTCGAGAGGAAGTTGGATGAAAACCAGTGTGGTTTCAGACTACAGAGAGGCTGTCAGGATCAGATTTTCAGTATGCGCCAGGTAATTGAAAAATTCTGCAAGAGGAATAGGAAGTTGTGTTTGTGTTTCGTAGATCTAGAGAAAGCATATGACAGGGTACCAAGGGAAAATATATTCACTATTCTGGGGGACTATGGCATTAAAGGTACATTATTAAAATCAATCAAAGCATTTATGCTGACAATTGGGCTTCGCTGAGAATTGATGGTAGAATGAGTTCTTGGTTCAGGGTACTTACAGGAGTTAGACAAGGACGTAATCTTTCACCTTTGCTGCACGTAGTTTACATGGATCATCTGTTGAAAGGTATAAAATGGCAAGGAATGCTTCAGTTAGGGGGAAATGTAGTAAGCAGTCTTGCCTATGCTGACGACTTGATCTTAATGGCAGATTGTGCCGAAAGCCTGCAGTCTAATATCCTGGAACTTGAAAATAGTTGCATTGAGTATGGTATGAAAATTAGCCTCTCGAAGACTAAATTGATGTCAGTAGGTAAGAAATTCAACAGAATTGAATGTTAGATTGGTCATACAAAGCTAGAACAGGACGATAATTTCAAGTATTTAGGTTGTGTGTTCTCCCAGGATGGTAATATAGTAAGTGAGATTGAATCAAGGTATCGTAAAGCTAATGCAGTGAGTTCGCAGTTACGATCAACAGTAAGAAGGAAGTCAGCTCCCAGACGAAACGATCTTTACATCGGTCTGTTTTCAGACCAACTTTGCTTTACGGGAGCGAAAGCTGGGTGGACTCAGGATATCTTATTCATAAGTTAGAAAGAACAGACATAAAAGTAGCAAGAATGATTGCTGGTACAAACAGGTGGGAACAATGGCTGGTGGGTACTCGGAATGAGGTGATCGAGTCTAATTTAGGAATGAACTCGATGGATGAAGCTGTACGCAAAAACCGCCTTCGGTGGTGGGGTCACGTGAGGCGAATGGAGGAGGATAGGTTACCTAGGAGAATAATGGACTCTGTTATGGAGGGTAAGAGAAGTAAAGGTAGACCAAGACGACGACAGTTAGACTCGGTTTCTAACGATTTAAAGATAAGAGGTATAGAACTAAATGAGTCCACAACACTAGTTGCAAATCGAGGGTTGAGGCGACGTTTAGTAAATTCACAGATGCTTGCAGACTGAACGCTGAAAGGCATAACTGTCTATAATGATAATGTATGTATGTAATCTTATGTTTTCAGTAATATTCACAAGTAAACTGAAACAGTTTACAGTTTACTTGGTTCATAAATATATACTAATAATGTCTTAAGAAAGTAAACAGAGTACCTAGAACTTGCTTAAGAAATACATTTTGCGAATTTTTCATTTCATAATATTAAGTGTTTAAAGGACTGTCATCAGGTGTACCGTACTATCTTAACCGTCTCCATTGCGAAATGCAGTTCTCTGAAGGAATACCAGCTTTCTGACCTCATTTCTTGATATAAAATTATCCGCCAATTTATCCGGACCTGACGCCTCAGCATTCTCCTTGCGTATATGCAGAAGGCCCAAAGAATATAATAATAATAATAATAATAATAATAATAATAATAATAATAATAATAATAATAATAATAATAATAATAATAATAATAATAATAATAATATTTGTACGCAAAGAAGTCTGCAGGGTGCGAAATGAGAAAAACGGGGGGATAATGATCATAGGGCTTAACTACCAAACCAAGCCAAACCCCATGGCACTACAGCCCTTGAAAGGCCTTGGCCTACCAAGCGACCGCTGCTCAGCCCGAAGGCCTGCAGATTACGAGGTGTCGTGTGGTTAACACGACGAATCCTCTCGTCCGTTATTCTTGGCTTTCTAGACCGGGGCCGGTATCTCACCGTCAGACAGCTCCTCAATTCTAATCACGCAGGCTGAGTGGACCTCGAACCAGCCCTCAGGTCCAGGTAAAAATCCCTACCTGGCCGGGAATCGAACCCGGGGCCTCCAGGTAAGAGTCAGGCACGCTACCCCTATACCACGGGGGCCGGCCATAGGGCTTAACTACTAGTGTTTATTTCAGGCATTGTCCGGCGGGGGAGGGGTATTTAATTCCCTGTAAGTAAATTACCCCCTCTCCCAGGAAAATGTATTTTTAAAATATTTTTTACACGAGTTCTGTTGTTATAACAAGAATGATCATTATTGGAAAGCTTTTCCTTGTAGGCAGTTACATTTTTTCCGTTAGTTATTACTCAGTTCAGTTAAAATACTAGTAACAAGTAGGCACTTGGAACTAGGTGAAATTTCACTGAATCCCTACGCGTATTCGATGGAAAAATTCAATGTGAATTTCGGAAATCTAGGCCCTCATATCTCTCTCTCCCTTGAGCACGGCTGGTGGCAGACCTTATGAATTACAATGTTGAGCAATAACGTATCTGCAACAGATGCTGAATCGTTGCTCACATTGTGACCATGGAATCCTATAGCGACAAAGGGAGTAGAACTATATGCAAAATTTAACTTAATAAACTAAATAAAAGATAAAATTTATAAACATAGAGTGTACTAAATAATTTACAGTCCATCATTTTTGTCCTATCTTTGTACCACATCTCCAAGTTACGAAATATGCCCCCAGAATATATTTTCTGAAAGAAATCCTGCCAACTACCAGTGCACTAATTTGAAAAATCATAAGTGAAGAAAGAGAAAAGTGATTTAATGAAGCGTGTAACAGACGCTGAGGAAATAAAAGGTGCCAGCTGGTGTGGCCTATTGCACTCCTCTGGACAATGATTAATGAATGAAAAATGAAAAAAATGTGGGAAGTGTTGCTGGGATGTGAAATGACAGGAGAAACTTGAATGAAGTTTTTCCTGTTCCGCTTTGTCCAGCACTAATCTCGCATGGAGTGATCAGTGTTTCAACCACCGGAGCAATGGTGGGAGGCCGACGTTCAACCAACTGCGTCACGAAGGTATCATGGAGAAACTTAAGTAATTTAAAATATTTAAAATGAACATGCAGATCCATTTTAAAGAAAAGAAAATTATTACAGGATAAGAAAGATAATAAAACAAAACTCACATCAAAGAAAAAATCTGAGGTGGTATTTCTCCTCGCTGATCTTCTTCAATGAGTAGCGTTGGTCTGCCAAGCGATGCCCAGAGGAGACGGTAACTGCATCCCACAATCTCAAAGACTGAGTTTAACAGTCATCAGAACCTGCAAAGTGTTGACCAACAAGCGATTTCATTCGGTTGTTTTGATGCTATCCTTTCAAATGAACCAAATCATTTAGGGTTTTAGAGCCTACCTTATACTCCCTCCATTGCAGTAAAACAATATCACTATCCAAACCAAACAACTCAGCTGCTTTATATACATCAGAATTGCCATACAAATCACTCATATCACTACTTGTTTCTTTTTCGAACAATGCAAAGCACTTCAGCTCTTCATTTGAAAGAAATCTTTTTTCTACTTCATCTACTAAATCCTGAATTATTTGTCCTCTTACCGTGCCAAAACTTTCTCTTTTCATCCTCCTCAGAATAGCATTTGCAATATGTTAAATACGTTTCCTTGGAAATAGTAAAATAATCATCGCCTTTCACGCGCATTTCTTTAAGAGTCTGCATTGTAGGATTAAGCTTGTTTTCGATTTCACGATAAGAAACCGATTCCTTTTGCATTGTTGTACTTAGGATGGACAGTACACACGATACATCTAACAGAAAACCCAAAAATAGAATATTTTTTCTCAGCGACAACTTTTGTACAGCCCTGCAAATTTACAACGATCTTTACACAACATTTCACGCTTTTCAGATTCTCGGATTGAGTATTCCATTATGAAAGGGAAGTCTTTGAAAAGTGCCAATAAACAGTCCTTCTCACTTGAAATCCAACGAACTTCGAAAAGTTTCTTGACTTTCAACAATCCTGGAACACCTGTGACTGACGCAGTATGTCTCAGTTCAGTAGGTGCAGAACGTCTACTGAAAAGTTTATAAAGGTCGTATAGTACGCATTCCAAATTATGAACAGCATTCACAACACTAAGAACTTGTTCTGCAACAAGGTCCATTCTATGGGCCATACAATGCACGCTGATCAAGTGCGGAGATATGTTCCTCCTGATTCTAGCAGCAACACCTCCATTTCGGCCAGTAAACACTGCAGCTCCATCCGAACCAAACCCTTTGAGTATTTCTACGTCTATACCATCTTCTGAAAAGGCTTGGACAATTTTCTCTTCCAGTGACTTAGCATCAGCATTTTGAACAGGTACTAGCTTATAAAAACTGCAGCAAGCGTCATTCTGTTCGTCAACGTACGTAATGTACAAAATCAAATGTTTTTCAGAAAGCCTATCCGTAGACTTGTCCACAGATATTGATAAACAGTCAGTCACTTTGATAAAATTCACTAATTTTAAACGTAATTATTCCGCAATAAAATTGATCATTGCCGCCTCAGTCTTGTCTGTATTAAGGTGCGTCCCCATGGCTAAGCTATTTGCGATCTGTACATTCATAACTCCGGATAATCACGGAAACCCCATTCCCTTTTCGCTGCTACATAGACTGACCTTAACACTTTAACAATTATTGTATCTATCTCTTCCTTTCGACATTTCATGAACAAATCACGATCTCTCGCTTCTAGAACCTGTTTCTTACTCATTTCATGCTGCTGCACACATTGATAATGAATTACGCTATTTTGGTGTTTATAAACAGCGTCCAGATTCTTCTTTTTATTTTTCCTCATTACATCGTATTTTGCCCAAGGTAAATTATTAGATGAAGTTCCTACCATTTGACACACGTGTTGCGAATGTTTAACACACACACTACACATCATTACTTGACAGTCTTTCTCATCGGTAGCAACCAGGCTCGGAAACTTCTCGGTGGCCACTAGAACTGATGATCCTGGATTATCTTCAATGCTGCATTCGACATTGTGCTCGCTGTGTAAAGGACATTCCGTAGTCACCTTATGTAACACTTCATCACATTTACGTTTCCTGTTGGATTTTCCCTGCACATCATCTTCGTATGTCACAGATTGAACTTGCGTCGTGACTGGTAGTGACCGTATATTATCATTAACAGTTTTAAAGAAGTTATATTTAAACTATTCTTACCTTTTACCGCACGTTTCATTTCAAGATTCTCCACCTCGACTGTCCGTTACCACGTACAAGCTTGCAGATTGCAAACTGGTGCCAATGGCGGATTTGGCAGTGGTAACGTCAGACAAGTTCATCTAAAATCCACAGGGGAGGGCTGTTCTACGGAGTAAGAGACAAGTCGATGCAGCGAAGGAGGAAGAAATAAAATCGGTTTATAGGTTTATGAGAGACTGTCCCTTTCCTAAGAAAGGCCAGGTGTGGCGCGGTTTGTCCTGATTCATTGCTTTATTAGCGGAACCTTCGTCTACCAGGGCTAAATGCTGACTGAAAAAATTGTCAGTTTTTATACTCCTTTAAGTGAATATTGTCCTATTGGCTACCTATCGGAAACGCACCCTCTCCAAGAAGTACAGGAGTGGTGTAAGCTCGAGGTATTTATTTTTGCCCGGGTTTCAGATGGTCTGCCAAATTGAAACAGGAACAATAGGCTGCAAGTGCGAAGTTGACACCGCTACGTTGCTTTATTTCTCAAGGTCTGGGAGTCATTTTTTTTTTAATTCGTTAGGGCCATCTATGGACCACGGTGCTTGTGTTTTAGCTGTTTCTTGAAGTCATCGTCGTTGTTTGCCACAATTGGTGTTCTTAGCGGCTGGTTTGGCAGCTGTTTTCTTGTTGGTACCTCGAGCTTTCCTGATGGCCCAGTAGTCCTTCATTTTCCGGCTAAATTCAATCTTACGTTCCTCAGACCATTTCCTGGTCTCGTCTTTTGGTCTGTGGGTAACTTCTGTGAGGGATGTTACAAAGGATTTAGTTTTAAGAGTTGTATGATAGTTACTCCGATCAGCTATGTCGTTTTGATTTATGTGGAGTTCCGAAAGGTCCTTCTCCACTTGCTTCATCCACACGAACCCAGTAGCTTTGCCCTTGTTAGCAGCCTTGAAGATCCTATGAGATAATCTATTTGAGTCCATTCTGGATAGGTGTCCGTAAAAAGCCAGTCGCCTTCTTCTGATGGCATCTATGAGATTTTCTTGGTGTTTATATAGCTCACGATTTGGTTGATACCATCGGCTTCCATCTGGTAAAATTCTTGGTCCCACTATCCGTCTCAGGAACTTTCTTTCTTGTACCTCGAGGGCTCTTAGTGGGGTCTTCTTAGTTAAATATAGACACTCTGCTGCATAGGGGACTGACGGTCTGATTACTGCATTGTAGTGTCTTAGTTTGACATTCATCGACAGATTTTTTGAAGCATACAGCTTTCTACAGGCATGGTAAGCCTTATCTAGTTTGAGTCTCCTGTGTTCAAGAGCCATTGTTTCACTGAGGTCCTCTGAGAACCATTCCCCAAGGTACTTTACACTTTTGACTCTCTTGATGTAGATATTATCACTGACTCTCATCTTTCCAGGGGCATCTTTGATGTTAGTAACAAACTCGGTCTTTCCTATGTTGATCAAAAGACCCGTTTTAGCCGCTATTGAGTGCAGTGTTTGGAGCTGAGTAGTAGCCTCCTGTATGTCATTTGCCAATACAGTCAGATCGTCTGCAAAGGCTAGGCATGGTATCCTCAGGTTGTCTGCTTTAATACCCATCCGTAATCCAGTGTTCTCTGGAAGGAATCTCATCCACTCTCTAATTATCTTTTCCAGAACGCAGTTAAATAATATACATGAGATGCCATCTCCTTGTCTCACCCCTGTTTTAATGGCGAAACTCTCCGAGAGTTGTCCTCTAAACTTTACTCTGGCTGTGGTATTGTGCAAGGTTGCTTGCACCAGCCTGTTGATCTTGTCGTTAAGTCCTAGTTCTCTTAATGTATTGTAAAGAGTAATTCTATCTACTGAGTCGTATGCTTTCTGGAAGTCGACAAATATAGCTACCCATTGTCGAGCTCTTGATTTGCTGTATTGAAGGATGGTCTTCAGATTTTGTATCTGCTCGGTACAGGACCTCGATGCTCTGAACCCTGCTTGATATTCTCCTAACTCTTTAACCAACTGTCTTGTGACATGGCGTTCCAGAATCTTGGAAAATATCTTATAGGTAACAGCAAGGAGTGATATTCCTCTGTAGTTACTGGGATCTGTTTTGCTTCCCTTCTTGTGGATTGGATGGATAATGGCTGACGTCCAATCATCTGGGAGCCTCTCACTAGTCCATATGTCCAGAATTACTTTATGTATGCTCCTGAAGGTGTGTTCTCCGGCATGTTTTAGCATTTCTGCTACTATCCCGTCTTCTCCAGAAGCTTTATTGTTCTTGAGTAATTTAATTACATCTCTGACTTCTTCATACGTTGGAGGAGGGATAAACTCAGTATTGGGGTTAGTTGGTTCTGTAACTTGGAGACGTTCAATAGGTTCTTCTGCATTTAAGAGTCCTTTGAAGTAGTTAGCTAGGGTCTTGGTACAATCGCTGTCATTAAGACACAGCGATCCATCTGGTCTCTGGAGATGTAAAGCAGGGGAAACGAATTGGGTTGTTTGTTGCTTGAGGCCCTTGTATAGATCTCTAGAGTTGTTCCTTACAAAATCCTCCTCTGCTTGCTTAATCAGTTCCTGGTTGTGCTTCCTCTTGGCCCCTCTTATGATGCTCGACGTAGTTTTCCTCTGTGCAATGAAGGCTTGTAAATTAGCTTCGTTCTTATGTACATTCCATTTGATCCACGCTAGCCGCCTAGCTTCTATAGCTTTATCACATTCGCTGGACCACCACGGATGCTTGTTCCCTTTAGGTCTATTGGGGATTGTTTCCTGAGCCGCTACTGTTATGGCATCCCTAAGTTGATCCCATTTTGTAGATGTGTTAATCCTGTTGGTATTATGAATCAGCCTCTCTTGGTAACTAGTGCTGTCTTCTTTGAGTTTGGTGATATCAAACCTAGGGATCTTCGTGTTTTTTGCTAACATACCCGTGGTCTTTATTAGTGGTTTCAGGTTCGTTTTAACCAGAGACAGGTAGTGATCAGAGTCAATGTTGGCTCCTCGTATCACTTTGACATTCATAATATCCCTGTGGTGCAGCTTGTCTATTGCTACGTGGTCAATTTGGAATTCACCCATCATGCTATTTGGGCATCGCCATGTCATTGCCTTTCTGGGAAGGTGTTTGAAAGCTGTAGACATCAAAAGTAATCCATACTTGGTGCAGACACTGATTAAGCGTTCCCCATTTTTGTTGGTTCTCTTATGGGCAGGATACCTTCCGACAATCTTCCGGTATTTCTGTTCTCTACCGATCTGGGCATTGAAATCTCCTAACAATATAGTCGTATGATGATTTGGTACTTTATCAAGGGTTTCTTCAAGGGCATCCCAGTACTGGTTTGTCATTTCTGGGTTTTTCCTGTTAGAGTCATTGGTAGGAGCGTGGAAGTTAATCATTGAGTATCCCCTATTCTTGCATCTGAAGGAAAGCACCGATGTTCTATCGTTTGGTGATGAAAAGTCAAGTATGCTTTTAACCAGTAGATGGTGTACTGCGAAACCAGTCCCAAGGAATGGTACATTTTCCATTACTCTATTACCAGGTTTCCCTTTATATATTCTATATCCTTGAGACTCTATGGCTTCTTCGTCCGGAAACCTAGTCTCTTGGAGAGCTGCTATACTGATGTTCTTGTCGTTCAGTACATCAAGTGTATGCTTAAGCTTTCCGGTCTTGATCAAGGAGTTTATATTGATTGTGGCTAGATACGTAATATTTCGTTTCAAGTTTCGTTTAGATCCGACTGGGTCACATGAAGGTGTAGGTCCCCCAGAATCCGATGACCTACTTGTGGATCGTCTACCACCTGAGGTATTATGTTCATTAAGTTTGTACTTCATGTTTGATACAGTCTATCACACAAGTGATTAGGTTAGGTCACCCGAAGGTAACAAGTTTTTAACTATCAGGGTTGTAAGCCCTGAAGCCCCCAGCACTGATCGGTTCACTGACCCAGTTTCCGCTGGGATTGGTTACCCAACCTCCACTGGGTTGCTCAGTTTAGCAGGGACACCTCGTGCAGGTTACGTGCTGGAGTTGGAGTGAAAGAGGCTAGTTGGATTCTCTTGCTGAATCCAATATGTTATGTTGCAGATGGCCGGCAACGACGCATTTCACTCCCTTTTGTCCGGAGTCACATTATTATTATTATTTCTATATTTCCTGCATTATTGACAATGTTTTTATGAAAATATGTACAGCAGGAATACTCATTTCAGTAATGTACGTGTTATACATTTTCCTCATTATTTTGTAATTTTGTAATTTCCCCCGGGAAATTTTAGTGGGGGAGAACCTTTGAGATAAAATTTTCGGTGGGGGGAAACGCCCATCCCCACATGATTTCGCACTCTGGAAGTCTGCAATCTTTTTAGCCCTCAGAAAGAGCTCTCAGCAGTTGAAGTTGTCACGGAAAATGTCACCACTTTTTTCAGAAAGTTGAACTCTTTCTGAAAAATATCATACAGATGAAGTACTTCTTGAAGTGTCCTCTAACAATTAATTTTCCTTCGTTCGGTAGCAATTGTGTCTTTGTTTGTATCACTACTAAGAAGAAACTCCTCGACTTCTAGCAAGAAACTGTAAGAAGAGTAAAAACTGGAAGCCAAACAATTAACAGTGTAGACACCCGCACTCAGTTCAACTGAATCAAACTGCTCTGCTGAATTTTACTATAAACCGAATCGTCATACCGGTTGGGAATCTCCTTTCTAGGCTGCAATATCAATGCACGTTCACACATCTTTATTTTACACTGTCAGACATCAATTCTCGATTGATCGTATGACATGGTTCGTGTTTGTGGGACCCACATAACAGAAGTTACTACCATACGTAAATAAATTTGCTGATCATGCATTGCTCGAATAACTTGACTTCTCGTCGCGTTGTGTTAACTCACACATACTAAATTTATATTTTCCAATAACTCGCAATTCTGCACCTGTTTTGGCTGCACATGGACAACCTGTTAATTGTACTGAAGTCTTCTACCGAAACTCCATGGAGTCCAGGTGCAGTACGTGTAGCTGCCATAGACGTCGGTCAACTCAAACTCAACCAACATTTCAAAGGATATAGCCCTACGCTCTTTGGTCCCAGGGGCTCTTAACACTTTCGTTCACGATTTAATTCTAATTATTAAAAAATCTGATATTTAGGCATTTAGTTAGATTATACAAAAGAGGCATGACTAAAAATATTCCTAAATAATTATTTGCAATATTTTAGAAAATACTGGATGTGTACACATAATGAATTACTGGATGCATTTTTGCTGCATTTCAGAGAGTTGTACATGTACATTACACAGCAATGTTTTTTCGAATCTTCTACTCCAGTACTGAGCTTTAACATGTTCTACCGTTCACGGAACGCTGAAAAAGATTTCCTTTCCTTATTCAGGCACAGGAATACATCCAAATTTTTTTGCACTTCGATCGAGACCTTCCCGCACATGTCTCAAATTTACAGCTACCTGGCAGTGTTCCTTCGCTGTGCATGTCAATGGTTCATATCATCGTAGCGTACCTCTGGTATTGGTCGACTATGAACATTCCTCCGTTTGAAAGAGGGTAGCTCATCATTACTGGGACTGGGGCCGCTCTTATTGCGGCTCACAGTCTGTTTTTGTTTAACAAGTGCTTCTGCAATTCTGATCCTACAGTAAAGTGGAAATATTACATTTTCTTTCTTGGTATGTTCAACATAGCAGCATCCCTGTGGTATTCCAGCCAACTATTCTCAATGGGAAAGTCGATTGCATGGAAAATCATTTTGAGTGTCCATTTACGGCTCTTCATTGCGATTCCATACAAACTAATGGGGAAGTTGAGTTTATCAACTCCACCCATTGAAAGGTTGTACAGTTTTATCACTTCGCCTCCTGGAACTACAACATCGTTGGTATCTCCAGTTTCGTCAGGCTTTTCTGCCTTAACTGACCGATCATCATCCTGTTCCCCTTCAAAAAAGAGAAAAAAAGATATATTTAATTTAGGATAAATGTGCATAGTCTGCGACGATCAATGTACATGGAAATTTTACAAGAAAAGCAGCATAGATACGGTTAGCTTCAAGGTCTTCCTCTCTTTCGTCTTCATTCTCACTGTCGAAGCCCTCCAACTCAGACATCACTGTTTCTAACAAATTTAGTATTTCACTCGGTTCAAGTGCTACTAATAAGCTAAAATCATTTTAATTCTAATTTTTAATTTTATTGGTGGAATTGAGCAATCCGATGTCTTGAGGCACAGCTGAATGAGGTGAATATGTGTTGTTGCTCTCAAAGGCTGTAAGTGTGAGAGCTGCATTTGTTGAGAATCCCCTTGCCACAACGCTGATTTTCCGTCTGGAAATTGAGATGATGGGAGACGATTAAGACGTCATTCACCACTACATTTTTGATATCAGTGACTGTCAGCTGCAGCGAATCAACCAGCGAGGAACTGATAAATTTGGACTGGCTACTGGCGTCTAGGATACATCTTGTAAGTTTGCTGCTTCCGGTAGGCCCTATTGTCTGAAGGTACGTAATATTCGGCGTTTTGTCATAAATTCTTCCCACTACAGATTGACATATGGTGTAGCTTTTTTCACCTTCTGCATGTCACCTTCTTCAGATCGTCAATTCTTTTCTATAAGTATGTTATTCGCTGATATCCTTGAGCCTAGTGCCCTCGATTGTTACAGAATAAGCAGAACGTGTCCGTAACTTTTTCCCCTTCTCTGTATTAATTTGTTGGGTTTAGTGTTGACATGAAGCAGGAATGCTATCTATGTGTTTTCAGCCGGTATATAAGAGTCGCATCGTATTTGCTGAGAGTTTAAAGCACATTCAGAAACTCCATCAGGCGCACCATAACCTCTTGGCATGGGTAAGCCAACAGCGACAAGGACTTTACGTGCTAGCGTCCTTCCGTGTATGGCTACATCTTCCCCTAGGTCTGTGAGTGTTTGTACGGAACATTCAGAGCATCTGGGCTGTCTCTAGTTGCGGGTTGCATGTGTTTCAGGTAGTCTAGAGGGGATTTAACTATCCTGTTTTTATTTACATAACGGCCTAAAAGTATTTTATAGTTTGTTCGCATGTATCTGCACTGATAGTAATTTCATATACAAGAAATTTTGATTCGCCTCCTAGATAACGTTTTAGGAACGCCCGCTTATTTATGTCCCATATGGTCGGAATCTTGTCCACCGATGACTGAAACTGTTCCCAGAATCACGATCATAACTGTACGCCATCGGAGAAGGTTTCGAGTCGAATGGTGGGTAATTTAATTTCATGAACGACAGCTGGATGAACCTGCGTATTGGGAGTGGTAACTGATGTGTCAACAGTGTGTTCGTGTTTCTGCCCAAGTAGATTGCCAGCTTTCCGGATGGCACGCTTTGAACAGTCAACATTTTCTTCGCAAACTGCTGTGTCTACTTCGTTTTCAGTATATTTTAAGAGGTTATGTATTGAGTCATTTAAGATGGCGGCTGTCAGGGTTAGCCACGTTCACATGTTTAAATTCCGCGCCCACGTGGCCTAAAGAAGTCAGGTTAGTACCTGTCAAAGTAACGGCTTTGAGGTTAGCCATGTGCACTAATTCAAAATCCGTGCCAAACTAGTGTACGTGGTTAGGACCTGTAAAGATGGAGGCTGTCAGGTTAGCCACGTTAATTTGTTTAAATTCTGCGCCCACGTGGCCAAAAAATTGGACCTGTCAAGATGGCAGCAGTGAGGTTAGCCATGTTCTCTTGTTCAAAACCCACGCCAAACAATTGCACGTGGTTAGGACCTGACAGGATGGCGACTGTCAGGTTAGCCACGTTCACTTGTTCAACTTCCGCGTCTACGTGGCCGAAAAACTAAGGTTAGGACCTGTCAAGATGGCAGCTGTCACCTTAACAGCCGTCACTTATTAACATTCCGCGCCCACGTGGTTAAGATGGCAACAGTGAGGTTAGCCACGTTCACTTGCTCACAAAAAGTAAAGTTAGGACCTGTCAAGTTGGTAGTAGTGTGGCTACCGTCGTTCTCTGTTTAAAATGTGAGGTCAGGTTCTGTCAAGAGCCCTTAGCTTTGTTTGTAAACAAAAGCACGTGGCTGGTCACATCACCGTGACGTCATGGGATCAATGACCTCAGGTGCTGACTCAGCACAAAAATGCTGACAAGGTGTTTTAGAACATACATAGCTTCACTACTAACGGATTCTATTCCAGTAAGGTTTCCCCCATATAGCCTATCTCCACCTAAAATGATTGCCCTTAAGGAGATTCTCGACCAAACAGCTTTCGCTACTGATTGGAATTTGTAGGAATACAACCGCGTGCACATCGTGCTCCTTACGGGCGCGGCTGTTTTAACTAGACTGCTGGAACGGGTCTTCTCCGACATCAAATTCGAATGTTTTTACAATTACATTGACGATGTCGTAGGGTTTTTCGAAACATTTGAAGAACACTTTGATCATCTTAAGGAAGTCCTAAATCACCTTCGTAAGGCTGGGTTGAGGTTAAGTTATCTAAGGTGGCTTTTGCTAAGCCTTCATTGTCTTTTTTACGACATATTATGTCGCCCGATGGAGTTTATATCTACTAATCTAGAATGCATGCTATTCGTGACTTCAAGCCTCCTGAGGGCGTCAAAGGAATCGCTAGGTTCATAGGCATGGTGAATTTCTTCAGGAAATTTATTCCCGACTTCGCTAATAGGGCGGCGCCCCTAAACCTACTTCGTAGAAAATGTGTCAAGTTCGAATGGGGGCAATCTCAGCAAGCTGTGTTCGAAGATCTTAAGTTAGGTCTCTGCAAAGCCCCAGTCTTAACTATGCCCGATTTCTGTAAGAAATTCATAGTTCAAGCCGATGTCTCTTCATCTGCTGTTGCTGCTGTCCTTCTTCAAGAAACTGAACGCGGGATGAGGCCTAATGCCTATGGTCTAGGACCTTATCGGCTCAAGAAGCCAGGTACTCCATCTATGAATTAGAAAGACTTGCAGCCCTGTTTGCCTTGGAGAAGTTCCGACCATGTCTGGAGCATATTAAATTTGAGTTAGGAACTGAGAATCAGGCTTTAAGTTGGGTTTTGTCTAGGCCTCGTCGTACAGGACGTATCGCCCGTTGGGCTATCCACATTTCAATTCGACGTGTGACACATTAGGGAATCTCAAAATACGGTCGCAGGTGGTTTAAGCCGCATGTTTTCCAGTGATATTGAGAACATTGAACAGGAGGAATGTTCTTCTCCTCCCATTTCCATACCTCCATGTGTTAGTTCTATTTCGACTAATGCCCCTATGTTATACCGAGATATCGAAACATTTCAACTAGAAGATCCAGTGCTGGCTCCTATTATGGAAACCCTTTCTTCTGGAGAACATGTCGTTCCTTATGTGCTGAGGAATGGGGTTTTGTGTTGCCTTTCGAAGCATGATCAAAAGATGAAAGTAGAAGTTCCAGATGTTCTTGTGCCCGTGGTCTTCAAGAATTATCACGAGACCCCATTAGGGGGCATTTAGGCATCTTCAAAACCAGAGAGAAAATCAGACAAATTTTCATCTAGAAGAGTATGGACAGAGAAATTAAGGAAATGGTTAAAGCTTGTAAATCATGCTTCCTTAGTAAATCCACCGTGTCTACTAAGCTAGGGCTATTGTCATCTCATCAAGCATCTCGCCCTATGGAGCGTTTGTATATAGATTACGCCAGACCCTTCGCGCAATCTAAGGGGGACGGGAATAAATTCATCCTCGTGTGTGTAGATGGTTTCACCAGATTTTCATGGTTACTTCCGACTAGGCTGGCTACCGCTCTGTCTACAATTTCTTGCCTTAATACTATTTTCGCTTCTTTTGGATCTTGTTAATATGTAGTTTCCGATAATGCTAAGGAATTTACATCGAATTTATTCCGCAAATTTTGTTTTGACTTATCCATATCCCATGTCACTATTTCTGCTTATTACACACAAACATCCCTGGCTGAGCGCGTTAATCGTTATCTTCGATCTGATTTGATAGCTTTTCATCATGAACATTCTAGGTGGGATACTTATCAGCATTGGTTATCTTTTGCGCTAAATTCCTATGTTCATGAGTCACACGAATTTACTCCTGCCTCTCTCATGTTCAAGTTTATTCCTGATATGCAGCTGTCTAATCTATGGTCCATCAATGAGATATTTCCAGAGATGATAGATTCCGATAACATTAGGGACTTGTGGAAGAAGGATAAAAGTAACCTGAAGGTTTCTCATGGGAAAGTTAGAGAGAGATACGATCGTGGACGGAGACCCACCAATTTAAAGGTTGGAGATCAGGTTAAGGTGAAGAACTTCGTACCTGCAGGCAAGCTTGCCCCCAGTTTTCATGGACCATATATTATCTTGGATTTATTAACGCCATTCACCCGTTTGGTGAGTAATCTAAGCATCTTTGAGGTTCATTTGTCACAAATAAAGCCCGTATGAAATCCCTATTTCAGTGTAGGCCACTATGTCATGACAGTGAGAAAATGGTTATATTTCTTTACTTAACAGCTTAGAATCTTAAAATTCCTAATTGAAAATTGGAGTCCTTCTTCCCCACTAAAATTCTTCGAGAGGATGTTATGTTCATGTACCACCTTGTACAAACCTTCCGCCCGTCTGCCACTCCCTTGTCCCCCGCCTCCTACACGGAAGCAGCATTTCACACGCTCATCCACGCCTTATCTGAACCTCTAACACAAATAAAAAGAAACGCTCTCCTCATAAGAACAGTCGCTGTTGCCCAGTACATTAGTGTTCCAGTGCCCTAATTGTCATCTGCGACCGGATCACAACAACTGGCGAGTTATGCTAGCGCGGGGTAAGGTCCCCTCCCCGGTCTGGCGCTGTCTTCTTCAAGAAGGCGAACTTCAGTACCATACTTACGGCAAGGGCTGAGGCGCGGTATCACAACCGCCTACTTCATCATGGGGGCATTGCTCCTATATCTGGTCCACGGCGACCATCACCATGGCTACCCCTGTCAAGGTAGCGGGAGAGATGTTACTGAGGGTATTTTAGGGGCCCGGGGGACCCCACCCTGGCATCGGCAGTGGCGGCCGCTCTTGCTATCAAAGTTGGATAGTACTTATCGGTCTTGTACTGCTTCATGAATACTTCAAGACTTATTTACTGCATAATAACTTACAAATAAACTCTATATCAAGATATTTTCTGACTGCAAATTTCACTTCAAATTTTTCTAAAAAGTAAAATTTCAAAAGTGAGTGGAGAACTGTACCGGAGGTACACTTACCCCGTGATTTTAAAACTAGAGCCTTGTAGAAGGCCATCTAGAACAGAAAAACTGAAACTCATTTTCGAAATAGTTTGAACATTTTTCGACAGATGTCGCTAATATCACCTTATGTTGCGCCCCCTGGGGTGAAGTGAACTATTAATTTTCAAAGTAATTTTGGATGCCAAGGTTTCCGAAATTGAATCGTTTATAGTTTGTTTTTGGTGCTCAAAAGTTATCAACACTTCTATCTCTTCCCGCCAACTTGACACGTTGGCCATTTTGAAATTGTGTACATTTATTTAAGTAACCAATGAGAATTTTTTATATTTATTAAAGTAATCAATATGATTGTGGGTGTGTCAGGGTTTCGACCCAGGGAAATCCGGAATCTTCCTCTCCGCTATAAAATATTGCACATTTCGGGCCATGTTGTCTTTGTGATCGCTCCAGTTCATAACGGAGGTGAGGGCTGCCTCGTCCATCTTCGGAAGGTCCAACAGCTCAAGGTAATGGCGGTTTATGATTAACAATGTGATAGTCTTCAAAAGCTAGCTCGATGGGAAGGTTTCACAAGTCTAAAGACCTTAACTAAATTTAGGGAATAAAGCGTGAGTTACCCTCTTGTGTTCCCTCTCAACTTGATATTGAGGTGACTACGATTTTGTAAACCATCTCTCCATTTAGTCACCTCCTTAGTATAGGCTTAGCCTCTGTAACATCGGGACATAAGCCCACATAGGGTTTTAGTATTTTCACGTGAATTTCAAGGAGTGCAAGAATTCGCCTCCTAACATTTTTCTTTTCAGTCCGTAACGTTAACCTTTTGCTTTTACCAACGGCCATGTGGAATGGGTACTTCATACCCCTGTTTAAGTCAACTTTGTTCAGACTGTTGGGCTGATAACACAATGAATACTGTTAGGTTGTGCCTTAATAGGCCTGGAATATCAACATTTTAGGGAATTGTATTATAAAGGGTAAATTTGTAGAGCAAAGATGCTCTTCCTGCTAAAGTATCCATCTCCTTTACTGGTGATTGAAAGGAGTTCTTGTGCTCATGTAAAACTGGTAATTAGGGAGCTTCAAGCTCAGGTTGTTAATCGGTTGTTGGTTGATTATTCTGATTTTTCTAATATTGTTACCTGAGCTAACGAGCTAGTTTTTATACCTGATTTTGTTATTTTCTTAGTAAAGTGCAAAGTTTAAAAAGAAGAGAAAAAAGAAGTATGGATCAAATTTTAAAGTTTTCGACTTTTGAACATGCACCCATTAATGCCCGCACCACGGTATCCCCGTAAGAATGATAATGTATGTATGTTGGGTATTCAGCCCAAAGGCTGGCTGGATCCTCAACAGGTCCACCATTAGCTGTCATATATGGCCTAGGCGTCACTGAATAGGCGTACTAGGGAAATGAGGAGTGAGGTAGTTTCCCGTTGCTTTCTTCACTGAGCCAGAAGTTTCCCACGGAAATGCGTGCACCAACCTACCCTATGAGCGACATTTTCGCACCATTCATACCAGGGACTGACTGCATAAGGAATGGCATTACTACTGTAGCATCACTCATACCTCACCCACTTTCATATAGTCAAAACCAAGGATAAGACTCAGACAGATCAATGAAAGTAACAAATTTATTCTAGCCCATACCAGAAGACATAGCAAAGGCAAATAATAATAATAATAATAATAATAATAATAATAATAATAATAATAATAATAATAATAATAATAATAATAATAATAATAATAATAATAATAATAATAATAATAATAATAATAATAATATTAATAATTTACGAAGCAAGTGGCTGCGCTGTTTGGACACGTAGCTATCTGTTTGCATTCAGGAGATATTGGGTTCAAACCCACATTAATTCAAGCCAATGTCGCTAACCCTCCCATTCCTGGCCCTTCATTCAAATAAGACCTATCTATTTTAGTGCATCGTCAAGTAAATGGTAATAATAACAACAATTAATTATTCACTATTCTGTCTGTCTTTCTTTCCTTCTTTCTTTCTTTCTTTCTTTCTTTCTTTCTTTCCTTCTGCGTTAGGATCTTCTAGGTACCGCGGGGCAATTTGAACGCTGCATCCTTTTTATTCCTTTTTCCTCGTCCAATATTCCTTCATCTGCTCATTGCGCCTCCTTTTCCTCTCTCAGATAATTTTCAGTCTGTTTTCATTCCCTCACGACCTTGGAATCCTTCCATGCTGACATTTTAACACTTTCTTCCTAAAAATCCCTCGCTGCGTTGCTTCTTATTTATTTATTTAATTTATTTATTTATTTATTTATTTATTTATTTATTTATTTATTTATTTATTTATTTATTTATTTATTTATTTATTTATTTATTTATTTATTTATTTTTCATGTCTTCATTTGTGGCGAACTTAAGGCTCACGGCCCTCTCTTACACTTAACCACATATTATCTATAATAAACTTCATAAAACAGAATCATGAAATAACAAATTATAAGTCCTAACCCCATTCACTCTTCCATTCATACAAGCTGGTTATACATTTAATAGCTAATCTCGCCAAGACCGCTTGAAAGAAGCTAATGAAGTGCAATTCCTAACACTGACTGGAAGAGAATTCCATAGCCCAGCACCAAACACTTGGAAGGAGCGGTTAAATGAAGATGAGCGATGCACAGGAATTGAGAGTGTAGTAGTCGATCGTGTGTTATGTTCATGAGAGGGGGAGAGTAAATTAAACTTTGAGTATAAATACTGGGGTCTAGATTCGTTCAATAGAAGAAATACTAGAGTTGCAATGTGAAGATGTCGTAGTTTATCGATTTTTAACCAGGAGGGAATTTCGTACTAGGGGGAAATATGAGTTGAAAATTTAATTGAAAATATAAACCTAATGCATGAGTTCTTTGCCCCCTGTAATTTTAATGTTTGTTCCATGGTGGCATCTATCATTACAATATCACAATAATTAAGTACGGGAAATATAAGAGTCTGGATAAGTTTAATTTTCATGCTTAGCGGAAGAAGTGTTTGGCGAGTTTAAAGAGGGTGAAGTGACGAGTGAATTCAATCAATCAATCAATCAATCAATCAATCAATCAATCAATCAATCAATCAATCAATCAATCAATCAATCAATCAATCAATCAATCAATCAATCAATCAATCAATCAATCAATCAATCAATCAATCAATCAATCAATCAATCAATCAATCAATCAATCAATCAATCAATCAATCAATCAATCAATCACTACTGATCTGCATTTAGGGCAGTCGCTCAGGTGGCAGATTCCCTATCTGTTGTTTCCCTAGCCCTTTTTTAAATGATCGCAAAGAAATTGTAAAATTATTGAATATTTCCCTTGGTAAATTATTCCAATCCCTAACTCCCTTCCTATAAACGAATATTTGCCCCAATTTGTCCTCTTGAATTCTAACTTTATTTTCATATTGTGATCTTACATACTTTTAAAGACTCCACTCAAACTTATTCGTCCACTGATGTCCTCCCACGCCATCCCTCCACTGATAGCTCGAATCATACCACTTAATTGAGCAGCTCGTCTCCTTTCTCCCAAATCTTCCCAGCAAAAACTTTGCAACATATTTGTAACGCTACTCTTTTGTCGGAAAACACCCAGAACAAATCGAGCTGCTTTTCTTTGGATTTTTCCAGTTCTTGAATCAAGTAATCCTGGTGAGGGTCCCATACACTGGAACCATACTCTAGTTGGGGTCTTATCAGAGACTTATATGCCTTCTCCTTTACATCCTTACTACAACCCCTAAATACCCTCAGAACCGTGTGCAGAGATCTGTGCTATTTATTAACAATCATATTTATGTGATTACCCCAATGAAGGTCTTTCCTTATATTAACACCTAGGTACATACAATGATACCCAAAAGGAACTTTCACCCCATCAACGCAGTAATTAAAACTGAGAGGACTTTTCGTATTTGTGAAACTCACAACCTAACTTTTAACCCCGTTTATCATCATACCATTGCCCACCGTACTTCACAGAACACTATTGAGGTCACCCTACAGCCACTCACAATCTTGTAACTTATTTATTACTCTGTAAAGAATAACATCTCTGCAAGCAGACTTATCTCTGATTCCACTTCTTTACCCATATCATTGATATCTATAAGAAAACATAAAGCTCCAATAATACTGCCTTGAAGAATTCGCCACTTTATTATGACACCTACACTAATTCTCTGAGTTCTATTTTCTAGAAATATAAAACAACCCATTCAGTCACTGTTTTTTCTAGTCCAATTGCACTCGTTTTTGCCAGTAGTCTTCCATGATCTACCCTATCAAATGGCTTAGATGGGTCAATCGCAATACAGTGCATTTGGCCTCCTGAATCCAGGATATCTGCTATACATTGCTGAAATCGTACAAGCTGAGCTTCAGTCGAATAACATTTCCTAAACCCAAACTGCCTTCTGTCAAACCAGTTATTAATTTCGCAAACATGTCTAATAAAATGAGAAAGAATGGTTTCCCAAAGCTTACATGCAATGCATGTCAAACTGACTGGCCTGTAATTTTCAGCTTTAGGTCTATCACCCTTTCCTTTATACACAGGGGCTAGTATAGCAATTTTCCATTCATTTGGTATAGCTCCTTCAACCAAACAATATTTCAGATATGGTACTATATCCCAACCCATTGCCTTTAGTATATCCCCAGAAATCTTATCGATTCCATCTGCTTTTCTAGTTTTCAAGTTTTATATTTTACTGTAAATGCCATTGTTATCATAGGTTAATTTTTATACGTAAATTTTAATACATCTTTAGTATTACTCACATCCCCTATCTGGACATTATCCTTGTAACCAACAATCTTACATACTGTTGACTGAATACTTCTGCCTTTTGAAGATACTCGCATACACACTCCCCTTGTTCATAAATGATTCCTGGAATGTCCTTCTTTGAACCTGTTTCTGCCTTAAAGTACCTATACATACCCTTCCACTTTTCACCAAAATTTGTATGACCACCAATTATTCTTGCCATCATGTTATCCTTAACTGACTTCTTTGATAGATTCAATTTCCTAGTAAGTTCCTTCAATTTCTCCTTACTTCCATAACCATTTCTAACTCTATTTCTTTCCATTTTGCACCTCCTTCTTAGTCTCTTTACTGCTCTGTTTTAATATAGTGGACCCTTACCATTCCTTACCACATTTAACGGAACAAACCTATTTATAAATTCCTCAAAAATTGCTTTAAACCCACCCCTGGGTCTGTTTACAGTTTTATTTACAATTTTCCAGCGATCATAGTTACTTTTTAAAACCACCCTCATGCCTGTTTTATCAACCATATGGTACTGCCTAATAGTCCTAAATTTAATACACTGACTGACAGTGACAATGCAACACCAAGGAGGAGTGGTTCGAAAGGGATGAAAGTTGGGAAAAAAACAGAGACGGCACGGACGAATAATTGATGTTTATTTCAAACCGATATGCAGGTTACACAATGCGCACAGCATCGACTCAGTAGGATGTAGGACCACCGCGAGCGGCGATGCACGCAGAAACACGTCGAGGTACAGAGTCAATAAGAGTGCGGATGGTGTCCTGAGGGATGGTTCTCCATTCTCTGTCAACCATTTGCCACAGTTGGTCGTCCGTACGAGGCTGGGGCAGAGTTTGCAAACGGCGTCCAATGAGATCCCACACGTGTTTGATTGGTGAGAGATCCGGAGAGTACGCTGGCCACGGAAGCATCTGTACACCTCGTAGAGCCTGTTGGGAGATGCGAGCAGTGTGTGGACGGGCATTATCCTGCTGAAACAGAGCATTGGGCAGCCCTTGAAGGTACGGGAGTGCCACGGGCCGCAGCACATGCTGCACGTAGCGGTGGGCATTTAACGTGCCTTGAATACGCACTAGAGGTGACGTCGAATCATACGCAATAGCGCCCCAAACCATGATGCCGAGTTGTCTAGCGGTAGGGCGCTCCACAGTTACTGCCGGATTTGACCTTTCTCCACGCCGACGCCACATTCGTCTGCGGTGACTATCACTGACAGAACAGAAGCGTGACTCATCGGAGAACACGACGTTCCACCATTCCCTCATCCAAGTCGCTCTAGCCCGGCACCATGCCACGCGTGCACGTCTATGCTGTGGAGTCAATGGTAGTCTTCTGAGCGGACGCCGGGAGTGCAGGCCTCCTTCAACCAATCGACGGGAAATTGTTCTGGTCGATATTGGAACATGCTGAAGAATGGCGGTTGACGTGGCGTGCGGGGCTGCCACCGCTTGGCGGCGGATGCGCCGATCCTCGCGTGCTGACGTCACTCGGGCTGCGCCTGGACCCCTCGCACGTGCCACATGTCCCTGCGCCAACCATCTTCGCCACAGGCGCTGCACCGTGGACACATCCCTATGGGTATCGGCTGCGATTTGACGAAGCGACCAACCTGCCCTTCTGAGCCCGATCACCATACCCCTCGTAAAGTCGTCTGTCTGCTGGAAATGCCTCCGTTGACGGCGGCCTGGCATTCTTAGCTATACACGTGTCCTGTGGCACACGACAACACGTTCTACAATGACTGTCGGCTGAGAAATCACGGTACGAAGTGGGCCATTCACCAACGCCGTGTCCCATTTATCGTTCGCTACGTGCGCAGCACAGCGGCGCATTTCACATCATGAGCATATCTCAGTGACGTCAGTCTACCCTGCAATTGGCATAAAGTTCTGACCACTACTTCTTGGTGTTGCATTTGCTCTGTCAGTCAGTGTATCTTCCTTTCTTTCACATTTAGTTGTAACTACCACAAAAGCAGCTTCGTGATCTCTAATACCATCTATTACTTCGGTTTCTCTATAGAGCTCATATGGTTTTATCAGCACCACTTCCAAAATATTCTTCCCTCTAGTTGGTTCCATGACTTTTTGAGTCAGCTGCCCTTCCCATATTAACTTACTTGCCATTTGTTGGTCATGCTTCCTGTCGTTCACATTACCTTCCCAATTGACATTTGGTAAATTGAAACCACCTGTTACTATCACGTTCTCTTCCTTATCGTTTCCCACATAGCCGATTATCTTATCAAACAATTCTGAATCAGCGTCAGCGCTACCCTTTCCCGATCTGTACACTCCAAAGACATCAAGTTGCCTATTATCTTTAGAGAAGAGCCTTACACCCAGAATATCATGTTTTTCATTATTAACTTTTTTGTAGCTTACAAGTTCTTCTTTCACCAGAATGAATACTCCCTCTCCTACCATTCCTATCCTATCTCTACGATACACACTCCAGTTCCGTGATAATAGTTCTGCATCCATTATATAATTTCTCAGCCATGATTCAACTCCTATTACAATATCTGACAAATATATATCTATTAAATTACTTACGGTAATTCGATTCCTTTGTTTACAATGCTTCTACAGTTGAGCACTAACATTTTTATGCCTGTAACCCTTCTAAACATGTTTCCTAACTTGTATGTACCATTGCGGTTTAAGTGAAGGCCATCTGGACGCAGATCCCTGTCTCCTACCCACCCATTAAGATCTAGAAATCTCACTCCCAGTTTCCCACATACCCACTCCATAGTCTCATTTAAATCCCCAATCACCTTCCAGTCAGTATCCCTCCTACACAGTATTCCACTGAAAACAATCTCAGCTTCCGTAAACTTCATCCGTGCTGCACTTACCAGATCCCACACATCCCCAGCTATGTTGGTACTTATACCTGCTTGCCTTACGTTTTTAGTACCAACGTGAAACACTACCTCCTTCTCCTATCCCTCTTCCCTCTCTTCTACTTTCCTCAACATCTGCCTGAACCTAATTCCTGGATAACACTCTACCCTGGTTCCCTTTCCTACAGATGTTTGTTATGTGGTCACTCCAATCTAGTGTGTCACTTATGATATTTCCAGGATATTTTACCGACTACACCACAAAACAAAAGTGGAGGCAATAACTTCTTATTAAGGATATATAACTGCATTAGTTGCCCTATTCTAATAGCTTGTGTCTTTTCAGGATTAATAAACAGTTCTTATTAGAATAGGAGCTAATCAGATTTAAAGTATAATTCATCTGAAGAATTCCAAACTCAATATCAACAGCTTTACAGTGATAATGTATTTGTAGATCATCTGCATATAATGATACTTACAGTTACTGAACTGAGAAGATATATTGTTGATATAAACGTAAATAAATAAATGATTACTGGATTAAAGCCACTATGTTTATTTAATGAAGCCGAGCTTTCAGCCAAATTGCATTGGCCTTCATCAGGTTAAGTTAAATATTATGCTTCCGACAGTGAGCAAAGAGATTCAAAGAAACGTGCAAGTCATGGCCGTACTATCCACGGCCTACCCCACTAATAAGTCTCAAGGATCTTCGTGCTATGTCGACGATTATGTGAGTGCGTCCCGCTGTTCCATGGTGGTGTTTTGCATGTATTTCTGCAGTACAGGTCTCCATATGCCGTCTTCCCTGTTGATGTTATTTGGGCGCAGCTCTATCAACGGCTTCAAGTTATCAAATACATGGAAACCTGTATTGCAGAAATACATGTACAACAGCACCATGGAACAGTGGGACGCGCTCACGAAACCGTCGACATAGGGCGGTGAATTACAGCACGAAGATTTTTCTAGTTCTTGTATCGAGTAGTCCTGGTGAGGGTCCCATACACTGGAACCATACTCTAGTTGGGGTCTTACCAGAGATTTATATGCCATCTCCTTTACATCCTTACTACAACCCCTAAACACCCTCATAACCATGTGCAGAGATCTGTATCCTTTATTTACAATCCCATTTATGTGATTACCCCAATAACACCTTTCCTTACATTAACACCTAGATACTTACAATGATCCCCAAAAGGAACGTTCATCCCATCAACCCAGTAATTAAAACTGAGAGGACTTTTCCTATTTGTAAAACTCACAATCCTACTTTTAACCCAGTTTATTATAAAACCATTGCCTACTGTCCATCTCACAACATTATCGAGGTCATGTTGCAGTTGCTCACAATCTTGTAACTTATTTATTACTCTATACAGAATAACATCACCCGCAAATAACTTTTCCTCTTATTCCACTCTAATAGGTCTCTAATCAGATTTAAAATAGAATTCATCTGAGGAATTCCAAACTCAATATCAACATATTTACAGTGATAATGTATTTGTAGATCATCTGCATATATTGATACTTACATATATATAAGAAAACATAAAGGTCCAATCATACTGCCTTTATGAATTCCCCTCTTGATTATTAGAGGGTCAGATAAACCTTCGCCTTCTCTAATATTCTGAGATCTATTTTCTAGAAATGTAGCAACTCATTCAGTCACTCTTTTGTCAAGTCCAATTGCACTCATTTTTGCCAGTGGTCTCCCGTAATCTACCCTATCAAATGCTTTAGACAGGTCAATCGCGATACAGTCCATTTGACCTAATGAATTCAAGGCATCTGCTATCTCTTGCTGGAATCCTACAAGTTGAGCTTCAGTGGAATAAACTTTCCTAAAGCCGAACTGCCTTCTATCGAAACAGTTATTAATTTCACAAACATGTCTAATATAATCAGAGAGAATGCCTTCCCAAGGGTTACATACAATGCATGTCAAAGTTACTGGCCTGTAGTTTTCAGCTTTATGTATATCACCCTTTCCTTTATACACATGGGCTACTATAGCAACTCTCCATTCATCTGCTATAGCTCCTCCGGCCAAACAATAATCAAATAAGTACTTCAGATATGGTACTATATCCCAACCCATTGTCTTTAGTCTATCCCCGGAAATCTGATCAATTCCAGCCACTTTTATAGTTTTCAACTTTTGTACCTTATTGTAAATGTCATTGTTATTATATGTAAATTTTATTACTTATTTGCCCTTAGTCTCCTCCTCTATCACGACATTATCCTTGTAACCAACAATCTTTGCATACTGCTGACTGAATACTTCTGCCTTTTGAAGATCCTCACATACACACTCCCCTTGTTCATTAATTATTCCTGGAATGTCCTTATTGGAGCCTGTTTCTGCCTTAAAGTACCTATACATACCCTTCCATTTTTCACTAAAATTTGTATGACTAGCAGTTATGCTTGTCATCATGTTATCCATAGCGGCCTTCTTTGCTAGATTCAATTTCGTAGTAAGTTCCTTCAATTTCTCCTTAATTCCACAGCCATTTCTAACTCTATTTCTTTCAAATCTGCACCTCCTTCTTTAATCTCTTTATGGCTATATTATAATGAGGTGGGTCCTTACCATTCCTTACCACCTTTAAGAGTACAAACCTTTTAACACATTCCTCAACAATTGCTTTAAACCCATCCCAGAGTCTGTTTACATTCTTATTTACCGTTTTCTACCGATCATATTTACTTTCTAAAAACTGCCTCGTGCCTGCGTTATCAGCCATATGGTACTACGTAATAGTCCTACTTTTAAAACCTTCCCTTCTCTCATATTTATATTTAACTACGACAAAAACAGCTTCGTGATCACTAATACCATCTATTACTTCGGTTTCTCTATGAAGCTCATCTGGTTTTATCAGCACCACGTCCAGGATTTTTTCCCTCTAGTTGGTTCTGTCACTTTCTGAATCAGCTGTCCTTTCCATATTAGCTTAATTGCCATTTGTTGGTCATGCTTCCTGTCGTCCGCATTTCCTTAACCATTGACAATTGGTAAATTCACATCTCCCGCTACAATCACATTCCTTTCCATGTCGTTTCCCCACATAGCTGATTGTCTTATCAAATAACTCTAATCTGTGTCAGTGGTCCCATTCCCGGTCTGTACACTCCAGAGACACCAAGTTGCCTTACACCTAGTATTTCATATTTGTAATCTTTAACTTTTACGCAGCTTACAAATTCTTCTTTCACCAGAATGAATACTCCCCCTCCCATCATTCCTAATCTATCTCTACGATACGCACTCCAGTTCCGTGAGAAAATTTCTGCATCCATTATATCAATTCTCAGCAATGATTCAGCTCCTATTGAAATATATACCTAATAAATTACTTAATTCTATTCCTTTCTTTACAATACTTCTACAATACAACACTAACATTTGTATGTCATTCCTACTTGACTTCCAGATCTCTGGACCCTTATCACCGCTCCCTAGACAACCCCGTATCCCTGAGTGTACCTCCCTATTACCCTTCCAAACAAATTTCCTAACTTATCTGTACAACTGCGGTTTAAGTGAAGGCCATCTGAGCGCACATCCATACCTCCTACCCACCCATTAGGATCTAACGTACTTCAAGCATTATACAGTATTTTACACTGACATCGCATTATACGCAATGCATGAATTACTTTTTAACGAGTGAAGTTCTTATAGATCCCAATATAATTAAAATATATAAGCCGCTACTTTCAGTTGACAAACCATTGGTAAAATTAGAAGCGAGCCGTAAAGCTGAGGTGTACCTCGGGAAATCCATTAACTCCGTCCACAAACAACACTAAATCTAATGGAAAATAAATAAATGTAATCCAGAAATGTGGGAATAAACAACTAAGTCCAAATTACCCATGAAGTGTGTACTGTGCCCTAAAAGTGATTGGAACAATGGTGACCGGCCTATCGGGCAGGTAAGGATAGAACAGGCTGGGCTTACTGTCACAGTTATAAGGCAAACTTCCACACACACATTGTGGAAATAAACAGTTATTACAATATCATTCTGTCGTATTAACAACTCAAATACTTATGAATGCATCTTTTTAAGTCGCAGTGGCAGGTAACAGGAAGTATATCATTCCTTTACTATTATTTGCATTTCGTTGGTGAGCGACAATAGTAAGTAAATGAAATTTACAGTTCCATATTTTACTACAATTCTAAAGTTTACCTTAATATACTGTCGCTCCTTACAGTAACTCTAGAAACTAAGAAGGCAAAAGCCAGAAGGGGATATATAGGACCAATTTACGAAAATTCTCGAGAAATACTGCCGTATGAATTGAGGTTATGTGTCAAATAGGGACTTTCTCATCAAGATAATGTAACACTTGGTTTATTCACTTCCCGCGTCCTCGTGTGAAGGTATGTATCTTAATGAGGATACGATACAAAGAAATCATGCCTAGCTGTTTCACTAGCCCTTGCATACGAGGAGTGTACATTCTCGCTGTACTCCTGCTTGCCTGCCCCTCACTTGGTACTCACCTTCACCCCTGCTCGTATGAGAGGCTGCAACTACCCCGATCACTCTTCCAGTCAGACATACATATTAATATTATTTGAAGCAGTGAACAGTCCTCTAAGCTACCAGAGTTGTAAACATGGTCCTCAGTTCCTGTGTTAATGAAGGTAATACCAACTTTATGATATACTGTGATATATGTGGTATTTATCAGTTCTACGGGTTTAACCTAACATTAGTCAGTATTGTGATGACGTCATATTACTTGAGCTTGGAGTGTGGTGATTGGGTCGGGAACAAGAGTGATGCAATCTGGTGGAGAAACCATTCAACACGCGGAGTTCAACCAATCAGAGACGATTTGTAATAGAACAGTACGGGAAGTAATTATTACAGACAATTACATCAGAGTATGAAATAAATGTAATTCTTAAATGAGTTTCAGGGACTCAGGACATCATATTCTGTTTTCTGCTGGCTTGGGGATTTAATGTTCCCTAATTCTATTTCTTACGTCTATGATCACCGTCATTATGAACAGGGGCAGATGACCTCGTAGTTTTGACAATAGCTACCAAGTAGCTCCTTACCAAGACGATATTTCCACGTCAGTGATGGATTTGGTAATCTTCACTATGTCCGCATTCCGAAACGACATCACGCCTAAATCGCTGAACATAATTTCATTAAATTTTGCTCAACCATCTCATAGGGAGGTGCCACATGATTAGCCACGTTTCGCTTCAAAATATAGACCTGTACGTACAATATTTGTTAAAACATGTAGGTGATGACTTACTCCCAGGGTAATTACCAAGGTAACGTGAGTACAACAATGACCGACAAGCGACATATTGTTAGTCTGTAAAAACATCGGTCTACTTAGAAATTTTTCACATCAAAAGTTTCTTAATAAATAGTCCGGCTCCATGGCTAAATGCTTAGCGTGCTGGTCTTTGGTCACAGGAGCCCCAGGTTCGATTCCCGGCAGGGTCGGGAATTTTAACCATAATTGGTTAATTTCGCTGGCACCGGGACTGGGTACATATGTCGTCTTCATCATCATTTCATCCTCATCACGACACGCAGGTTGCCTACAGGCGTCAAATCGAAAGACGTGCATCTGGCGAACCGAACTTGACCTCGGACACTCCCGACACTAAAAGCCATACACCATTTCATTTCTTTTTCTTAATTAATTATCTTTCCTAAGTGACCTCAGATGTCTAACTAAGCAATTTCAAGAGCGCTTAAAAAGGTCCGAAGCTCCTAAAAAACCAGGAATAAGTGAAATAAAAATTGTGACTTCATATGTTTAGCTTATCATCTTAAAACACAATACTTGGAAAATGTCACCGAGCACAAACCTACCTGTAAGACTAAAATAACCGGGATTTAGACACGTTACAGATGTTGGCTTATCTTTTTATACAACCCATAGAGAAATAAAACGCCTGCACGACAATCGGACGAATTATATTTATATATCTTTGTTCCCAGACGGACATTGTTGTGCGGGAGTGAAAGCTGTGTGGACTGAGAATATCTTAGCCATAAGTTAGAAGTAGCTGACATGAATCTAGCGGGAATGATTGGTGGCACAAACACGTGAGAAGAATGGCAGCGGGTCTTCGAAATAAAGAGATAAGGGCTAATTCAATAGCAACCGCTCTTGATGAAGTCGTATGTGTCATTTAGTTTCTGTGATAGCGACGTATGAAGCGAACGGAGGAGGGTGGGTTACCTTGGACAACAATAAACTGAGCCTTGGAGGGTAAGAGAAGTACAGGAAGAACGATGCAACGATGTTTGAACTCAGTTCATGAGCTGTGATCGGAACTGCAGGACTCGTACTTTACGCTACGTTTTGTTTCAGGACATTAACCTGAATATGAAATATTTGCGAAATAATTGTAAAAATCACGTAGTATTTTAAAATGAGACGCTGTCTTCATTTGTCGATCACAAGATATTGCCTCAATCAGCTGTCTTGGCTATATTTAAGGGAGAGACGGTATCTGCACTCCATGTCACTTGAGAGCAGACCTTCCGCACCTGTCCTCCAGGAATAATCACGAAACAATTCTCTGCTAATTTTCCGAGTGATCCCCGCTACTATCCACCTGTGGAATTCCCTGCCATTCCTAGTACACAGCTGCTTAAAAGAAGTTGCAAATATTATTTACATATAAGAACGAAGTCCATAGCGCATATCGTAAAATAACTTACTTTCTCGTATACATATTAGCCGTAGTTCATAATAAGTTACCGACTTTTAGATTTGTTTTAGAATATAAATTAGAAGTGTATATTACAGTTTGGCATAACAGCAGGCTCTGTAGCCACATTACAATAAATAAAGAAATAATTAACCTCATGGAAAAATCCAGATGAAATTTGGTGTGGATTACCCCTCAAATATCCATCTGAAATGCAAGCTACTAATTGGCGGGCGTTAAAACGTAAGTATTCACTGAAGAGATGTACGTACGGTACTGCCAAAGCTGAGAATGGTCATTGTTCCAATTTTAGGTACAATTAGATTAAATTTCTTTGTCCTACAGATTTGGAACTTTGTAGTGTTGTTGTATGAACATTTTCCTTTACAATTCTTGGCTTTAGTTTCAGGACAGAATGCATAGTTTTTGGAGGATATTTTCCAAAATTCAAATATTTGCATAAAAAATTTGAGGAATAACATTTTTTCCTGGTCTTATTTATTAACATATCTAAAATAAATTGCAGCTTTACAGAGAGAAGGTATGGAAGTATCACTGGTAATCATTTCATATTTCTATCTTTTATAGTTTTTAAGTGAGCGTACATGTACAAAGAGAAAAACAAAAGCAGAGAAAACTAACGTTAAAGTTTAGCTCACATAAATGTTACTTGAGATGTAGTCTAAAACCTCCCTGATGCATATTCCTCATCCTCCTTGTCCTCCAGACACCTTTTCATTGCTCTCCATGACTTCCTTATGTTGGCCTCCACTATAACAGCTTTTCATCCTCCATTATGATTCGTCGAATATCTAAAGCTTGAAACGTACTGAGCGTATGTTAAATGTTATTACAGCATCATGTACTTATAATTTTAAGGTTTTATAAAATCCCAAACGCCATGGCACTACAGCGCTTGAAGGGCCTTGGCCTACCAAGCGACCGCTGCTCAGCCCGAAGGCCTGCAGATTACGAGATGCCGTGTGGTCAGCACGACGAATCCTCTCGGCCGTTATTCTTGGCTTCCTAGACCGGGGCCGCGATCTCACAGTCAGATAGCTCCTCAATTCTAATCACGTAGGCTGAGTGGACCTCGAACTAGCCCTCAGGTCCAGGTAAAAATCCCTGACCTGCCCGTGAATAAAACCCGGGGCCTGCGGGTAAGAGGCAGGCACGCTACGCCTACACCACGGGGCCGGCTTTAAGGTTTTATAGCCCATAAACATATTTTTAGGTACACGGCTCCAAATAACGTTGTTAAAAGGCTCGTTTACATTTTGGGTCTTCCCATGCAAGCATTTATTCAATAAATGGGGATGAGCATGATTCTTATGAAAGGGCTTTATCATAATCATCACTTCTTCGGGAAGACCATGTTGTTTGTATATTTCCTTGTCTTTATTATGCTAGCACCAGGAACCGCGTAGATTATGCTGGGGCTACTCATCAGTAGAAATCTGATGAAGAAACTTTGCCCACACAGCCTCCCACATTTTCTTCAAGTCACCAACATTCTCTCTTATAGCTTTGCCACAGTAATTTTGTAGCCTGTCTATTTCAGAAGAAGTGAGTCTGTTACAACCTTCTGCAATTTCATCCCTGCCATATCATGGACTAACCTCTGCATCCTTGAACCCGTCCTCTTGTGGACATGACCTACACATTTCAACTCAACATGGTCTTTCAGACAGTACTCTGTCTCCATCACCCGAAAACTGACATACCTCACACTCCTGGTAGCAAGTGACTTCTTAAAAATCCTTGATGCACCCTGAGATTCCATGCCCCCACTAGAACCAGATTAATTTGACATAAAACACACATGTTCCGTTTGCTATTTGCATGCATGGCAGTACTTATTGAGGCACTCCACATCAGCTGCTTTACCAGTAACAGTAACCACACCATGCTGTCTGGTGTGGCCTCGTTTTTGCCAGCCACCATCAAGATCAATGGCAATGCCATTAACACGTTCATTTTGTACAGTATTACTGCCTCTTGAGTGTCTTACTAATAACGTTTGTGAGCGTATGGAATCTAGTAGGAGGACTAATCGTACACAGCTCCACCCTTACCACCTGATCGGAGGCCATACACAAATCGAAGGTTCCTCTCATGCGCGCCTTTCACATATTTTGTTGTGGGAAACTCTGGTTCTTCCCCAAAACTTGCGCATGAAAGAACAAAGGTGTAAGCTTGGCCCATCCGCAATGAAGCATTGCCAGATTCACTCAACATTTTTACAATATTTACACTGCACAGCAGCACACAAGAGCTGAACATCTATAACCTGGTATCGTACTGAGTAAACGCTCTACATCTATCTTTCCGCAGTGGCCAGCTTTCTACCTGGACCTGCCTCTCTGGTGTTTGACTGGCGGGTAAATACTCACTACTCCCAAAAGCAGAACCTTTGACCTTCAAGCATGTCTTTGTGATCTTATATTGATTCCCTGGCACTACTCCTGCCGAACATTTTAGCCCTCGGCACTTTGAAAGTAAATACTCAAAGATGTGCCATACTATTTGAATATAAACAAAGATGTCGACATGACACTTTGCTGACAGTAGCACCAATCGCTAAGTAACAAATTACCTTCAGAACGAGGCCATGTTCACGAAGCCACTTGCATTTCCTAGAAAGTTATGAAAAAGTAAAGTCCAGCGTGCAGTCAGGGAAGGGTGTGCCATTTATAAATGTGAATATCCAAATTACGGAAATTAGGAACGCGGTTCTCTCTTGTTCACATACCAAAGAATACTGAAACACTTTAAATGAATTCGCAAGTTTTTGCGAAAATTGAGGTACGTCCTCCCCTGAACAACGGCAAGCTAAACCTCTATACCACCTCAGGTATACACTGAACTTGTTAAGTTCCCTCCACTGAAAACAAGGAAATTCCACTTTTACGTATTAAAAGGAGGAGTTTGCGGGCACCCGGCACCTGGTTCTTGGTCGGTCTTCTTAACACCAGAGTGTGCGGACATCACACGTCAACGAAGACATCTGCACGTAATTCATAATATACTGTAATAACTCCCTAAGATGTTTAATTAAATTGAACAATTACTAGGCCTAATGATATAATTTAGCTTGGTACTATTATTGAAATATTCCAGCTGTGTTTATCGATAAAGCCTTGCCTCACAATGATCCCTTGCCAACTGCAGCCAGAAAATGAAAATAGTATCACGCCGCAGGACCAACTCATAGCAGATAACACCGCTCACTTTCGACTGCTTTGATAACTCAACACAGAGTGAAGTTAGAATGTTGTGGTTTCGGTTCCAGTGGTATCCAAGTGGCTGGTATTTTCCACACGTTTGTATTTCTGTGGCATTCAAATTATGTACTGGAAACGTCTAATGAGACAGGAGTTAATTTCAGTTAGTGCTTTGTTAACTGTTTTAACTGTTTGTAATCTGCTTCTTGATCATCCCTCACTGCACATTAAACTGAGATTTGCTCCAGTAGGATCGAAGGTGCCCCTGTTGCTGTTGTTCTAATCATCATTTCATTCCTTACAGATTTTGAACTGTGCTCTTAGAGAACGGGCGAAGGAGTATGTCTGAGAGATGCGAGTAAGATGGAGAATCATCCCAGATGTTGACGTGGACAAAAGGAACAATTCTTCAGTTCTATGAAGAATTCCGCTCAGCATCAAAACTACCAGAGTTATTGACGAGAATGTGGTCCTCAAAGGCCTGAAAGGTTTGTTATCATTTTAAGAACATAAATGTGCCTCGTTATGGGTGAAGAGTTTTCTCTGTACATTGCTCAGAATTTAAAATCAATGGTATTTCTATGTCGGTCGTATTCACAGGAACAACGATATGCAATGTTTAACTTTCCATCTTGTATGTATGTATATACGGACATCACGAGAAAGTGGATGAAGGGAATTTGATAAAAGTCGGTATGTGCAATTTCGCAATGAGGAACTACAGTACAATCCAGGCTGTAAACAATAATGTTATTCGCACTGAGTGATATGGTAGTTTAGGGGAAGGCCAACATTTATTTCTCAAATATTTATTTTATTATTGGCCCTGTCGATAAGTACTACATAACAAAATTTGTATAGAATTCAATTTTCAATCATTTATGTCTGATGCATGTTTACCGTAACGGGTATTAAAACAGAGATATTACTGAATTTCGAATTTCAAACCACGAGGAAGTGGCTACCGGTATTTATTTATCGTATGGCATATACATGAACAATGCAATAAATTACAGGTTTGTATCTACATCATGTACATAGGTAATCGCCTGTGGCGTCGCCAGGAAAAATTCACTTGTTTCTCCATTGAAACGTCTCAGTGGGCATTCTTGTGTGATTTGCTTCACAGTTTGCCTCTCAGCACCACAGTCGCAGCAGGATGATGACTTTTTCTTCCATTTATACAGCAGATCTCCACACACACACCATGGTTAGTCCTGATCCGGTTTAACTTGGACCACACTTTCCGAGGTGTAATGCATGGCATATGTAAGGATTCTGCTGAAGCAATCATTAGACGATCTCTCAGTCAGATTGAAATGACTGGCTATAAGGTTCTCCGCCGTAAAGATGGGTGGACGTCCTGACTTGAGTCTGTCTATATGTAGGTGGGGGATATCTTCATGAATGGGCAATTTTTGATTATTCTGGATCTTATTGTATTCATTCATCAGAGGAATACTTCTACTGAGGTGGGTGGAGGAATATGGCTTAGTACGGGCAACCATATAATTGGAGTTGATCCGATCGTGCCAGTGATCATTCTCATTGTTTCATTTAACTTAACATACACTGACTGACAGTGACAATGCAACACCAAGGAGGAGTGGTTCGAAAGGGATGAAAGTTGGGGAAAAAACAGAGACGGCACGGACGAATAATTGATGTTTATTTCAAACCGATATGCAGGTTACACAATGCGCACGGCATCGATTCAGTAGGATGTAGGGCCACCGCGAGCGGCGATGCACGCAGAAACACGTCGAGGTACAGAGCCAATATGAGTGCGGATGGTGTCCTGAGGGATGGTTCTCCATTCTCTGTCAACCATTTGCCACAGTTGGTCGTCCGTACGAGGCTGGGGCAGAGTTTGCAAACGGCGTCCAATGAGATCCCACACGTGTTCGATTGGTGAGAGACCCGGAGAGTACGCTGGCCACGGAAGCATCTGTACACCTCGTAGGGCCTGTTGGGAGATGCGAGCAGTGTGTGGGCGGGCATTATCCTGCTGAAACACAGCATTGGGAAGCCCCTGAAGGTACGGGAGTGCCACCGGCCGCAGCACATGCTGCACGTAGCGGTGGGCATTTAACGTGCCTTGAATACGCACTAGAGGTGACTTGGAATCATACGCAATAGCGCCCCAAACCATGATGCCGCGTTGTCTAGCGGTAGGGCGCTCCACAGTTACTGCCGGATTTTACCTTTCTCCACGCCGAAGCCACACTCGTCTGCGGTGACTATCACTGACAGAACAGAAGCGTGACTCATCGGAGAACACGACGTTCCGCCATTCCCTCATCCAAGTCGCTCTAGCCCGGCACCATGCCACGCGTGCACGTCTATGCTGTGGAGTCAATGGTAGTCTTCTGAGCGGACGCCGGGAGTGCAGGCCTCCTTCAACCAATCGACGGGAAATTGTTCTGGTCGATATTGGAACAGCCAGGGTGTCTTGCACATGCTGAAAAAGGACGGTAGACGTGGCGTGCGGGGCTGCCACCGCTTGGCGGCGGATGCGCCGATCCTCGCGTGCTGACGTCACTCGGGCTGCGCCTGGACCCCTCGCACGTGCCACATGTCCCTGCGCCAACCATCTTCGCCACAGGCGCTGCACCGTGGACACATCCCTATGGGTATCGGCTGCGATTTGACGAAGCGACCAACCTGCCCTTGTCAGCCCGATCACCATACCCCTCGTAAAGTCGTCTGTCTGCTGGAAATGCCTCCGTTGACGGCGGCCTGGCATTCTTAGCTATACACGTGTCCTGTGGCACACGACAACACGTTCTACAATGACTGTCGGCTGAGAAATCACGGTACGAAGTGGGCCATTCGCCAACGCCGTGTCCCATTTATCGTTCGCTACGTGCGCAGCACAGCGGCGCATTTCACATCATGAGCATACCCTGCAATTGGCATAAAGTTCTGACCACTCCTTCTTGGTGTTGCATTTGCTCTGTCAGTCAGTGTATATTCTCTTCACATGAGGACTGTTCATCCAGACGGGGGGAAAATACTCCACAGTAGAGTAAACTAGACTTAGAGCTGAGCAACGTAGGGTAGTTATATTTGCACCACAAGATGAACCACACAGTTTTCGAATTATGTTGTTACGTGTCTGAATCTTGGCAGCGCTCTTTCTCAGTGTTCTGTCGAGTGTTACTCCTAGATATCTGGGGTGTCTATTGTGCCGGAGGGGAGTGTTATCGAAGTATACTTTGAGGTCCCTTTAAGCCATTCGGTTGTTCAGATGAAAACAAGAAACTTCTGTTTTACTCATACTTGGTTGGAGTCTCCATTTTCGAAAGAATTTTCCTAAAACAGAGAGATCTTTTGTCAACGTTTCTTCTGACTGCTCGAAGCATAGGTCTTTAGTGGCAAGAGCCCAGTCATCTGCATACCCAAATTTCCTGGATCTTGTTAGATAGTATATCGGAGATATATAAACTGAACAAGAGTGGGGCAAGCAATGAACCTTGCGGGAGTCCATTATTTAGTTTGCTGGGTTTGCTTATTTCATCCCCCAAGACTACACCAAATGTTCTGTCACTCAGCACGTTATTTATAAGATGAGCCAGGCTCCTGCATGGAGTCACTTTAAGGAGTTTGCTGATTACACCTTATCTCCATACTGTGTCGTAAGCTGCCTTTAAGTCAATAAATGCTACTGAAGTCTTTAGTCCTTGTTGGAATACTGCTTCAATGAAGGTAGTTAGTGACAGGACTTGGTCAGTTCAGCTTCTTTGTGGCCTGAATCCTGCTTGTTCAATAGGGATCGTTTCCAACACTTTTGTAGCAATTCCATTCAAGATTAGCCTTTCAAGTAATTTATAGCATACACTAAGCAATGCTATTGGTCTATAGCTCTCTGGTGCATCATTAGGCTTACCTGGCTTTAGGATTGCAATTATCTTACTCATTATAAATAAGCGAGGTAGATTACCTGTTCTTTGAATGTAGGTTAGAAACCTAGATAACCATAAGATCGTATTTGCCCCACAATTAATTAGAAATTCAGGATGAATCCCATCAAATCCCGGTGCTTTACCAGTTTCTATGTCTTTTGAAACTGGCTCAATATCTTGCACAGTAAATGGTCTAGTGTATTCCGAATCATAGGG
This sequence comes from Anabrus simplex, assembly GCF_040414725.1. NCBI lineage: Eukaryota > Metazoa > Arthropoda > Insecta > Orthoptera > Tettigoniidae > Anabrus > Anabrus simplex. The sequence goes on along the minus strand of NC_090277.1, from coordinate 27,082,858 downwards.
GCTTGTGGACTTAAGACTGGTGAATCGTTTTTTGATGTAGCTTGTATGATTTCTGTCTCTCGGTGATCTAGACATATCAACTATATTAGCTGCAATTTTGTTTGGAGTGACTGCAGAACTTTTACGAAAGATGGGAGTGGCCCCACCAAGCCGAGGAAGTGGGTGAACATAATCTAATGAAAATCTATATATGAAGTCTGGGAATAACGTGTTACAGTCTAGGTTATAAATAGCTTTTATTCACGCACGCTGAAATGGTAGTTTGTTGGAGGATTCATATAATGTATTTTTTATATACCTCTGTTATTGGTCCTTTCGAGATTTATTATATACCCTAGAGAGAGTTCCAATCATTTAAGGGGGACCTACACCTAACAGGATAAAAATTTGTCGATTTTCAATTTATTCTTTTCTACGTTTATTGATCCTTCCTCTTCAAATCACTACAACAATTTCTTCGATATGTATCATACTTTTGAAGTTATGACTGTTTGCTACACATTGGTAACTTTGCTGCCCGTTTCCCGAAACTTTGAATTTTCAAATCCATTTCCTTAGTAACTGCCAGAGTTTTCAAGATAATGAAGTGAAATTTAGTATACATGTGTATCTTATAGCGAAGAAAAATATGACCTGGAACTGTTGCTTTACATGTCATAGTTTCGGTTTTTTAAATTAATCTGTGAAAAAGCTTGCATAAACGTTACACTTTAATACAAACTTTTAAAAAAATTCTTTACATATTCCAATGATTCTAGGTCAATTTCTAGCTACTGAATTAGTAAATACAATGAACAAGGAATTTTTGAAACACGATGATATTTGTGTTAAATATTAGGGAAAAGGTGGAACAGTGCACAATATGCAGCCGCCATTTTAAATGCCTAATTTCATGAAATGCATTCGCCAAATGACTTGTAAATACAGGAACATATTGGCAAAGCATAGTGTGATTGGCAGAACAAATTACAATTCTTTAGCACTTTCTGTTGCTGAGGAATACAAAAGTGAAATATACATGATTTTTGGTTGTTATAGGTGTAGGTCCCCCCTTAAGCTTTATACATTTTTGCCGTACCGACTATGACAATAAAATTAATGAATTTAGACTTTTGTCGCTAAGTCCATATCAACGCCAAGCATTGCTAACGTGAAAATATTGTTTAATCTTGTTGACTGGCGTTGGTTTTCTCCATGGTTGTCTTGGGATGTGAAACCGTGTGGTCATCGGTCCGTGTCGACAAGGACAAGTGTGAAGATGTTTATAAAATTTGAGAAAAAACTGGAAAGGAACATCGGTTGAACGATAAGACAAGAGAGAGTCGTGAAAGGAAGCTGCTCTAATATCACAGAGTCGGAAGAAAACTACAATAGTAAAAGCTCATAAAACTGATCAACAGTAGCATGTGATGTGGCTTGTCCCTTCTGCTGCCACTCATCTGCGATAGGTGGAATTAAAGCTGCCCGCCTGAATATTGGCGGAAAGTAGTTGGATTGTCCCAGCAACGACGGGTACACATGAAGACTCCACTTCCAAAACTGCCTGCGTGCTTTTGTAAAAATCGTGGAACACTAATAATTCCTTTTGCTTTCGTTGCAGTGGCCAAATTGTTTCAGTTTTATAGCGGGCTGAACAAACATTTATTAATGTGTGTATGTTCAGTCCTCAGCCCTAAGGCTGGTTGGATCCTCAACAGCTCCGCCATAAGCTGTCATAGATGGCCTAGGCATCACTGCAGATGCGTACTAGTGAAATGAGAGGTGAGGTAGTTTCACGTTGCTTTCCTCTCCGAGCCAGAAGTTGCTGTTACGTGTCAGTCTGCCAAGTCCGACCCTATGACCAACATTTTCACACCATTCATAACAGGGACTGACTGCATAAGGAATGGCATAACTACGTAGGTGGATCAAAAGGTTAGTTGCACTAACGCGCCGCAGCAGCGCACTGTGTGTCGCAAACGTGGGCACAGCGGAGAAATGGACAGACACTGCCCACACGTCTGTTAGGCAGGTCGCTGTGGTGTCTCGTCTAGTATTGTGTGAATAGCGGCCAAATGCAATGGCGCGTCAACTGGATGTTCACTCCAAATATGAGGTGCGTGCGACAATCCGATTCCTATGGGCCAAAAGGAAGAATTGCACTGACATTCGTCGTGAAATTAGTGCTGTGTATGGGGAGCGGGCCATTTCCCGGCAAGGTATCGTAAAGTGGTGTCAGCAATTCGAAGCCGGACGCACGGATATCACGGACAACCGTCGCGAAGGCAGGCCCGCAACGTCCAGGACCCGTGCAAAGGTCAACAGTGTGAATGCGATCATTAGACAGAACCGGCGCATTAAACTGAGAGAAATCGCGACGCAGCTGAGCATGTCGTATGCCAGTGTGTTCGCCATTGTTCACGAGGAACTTGGATATCGATAAGCTGTGTCAAATATGGGTCCCACGTCTTCTCACCGATGAGCACAAGGGACAACGTTTCCAATCCCCCCCTGGCATTGTTGCAACGCTATACCGCAGACGGCAACGGGTTTCTGCGGGGAATCATCACAGGCGACGAAACGTGGGTCTACCACTTCACCCCCGAAACGAAGCGAACATCAATGGAATGGGTGCACCCCTCATCACCACAACCAAAGAAGGCCAAGGTTCAACCTTCAGCCGGTAAGGTTATGGCGACCGTGTTCTTTGACATGGAGGGTTTGCTGCACGTGGAATTCATGCCGAAAGGAACGACGATCAACGCGGCGTCGTATTGTCAAACGTTGCACCGGTTGCTTAAAGCGATTATAGAGAAGCGTCGAGGGAAATTGAGCGCTGGTGTGATTTTGTTGCACGATAACGCAACACCTCACAAGGCCCGCCAAACGAGAGAACTACTGCAGCGTTTCAAGTGGGAGGTCTGGCAACATCCACCCTACAGTCCCGACCTAGTGCCATGTGACTTTCATCTGTTCGGTAAGCTCAAAACAGAGCTCGGTGGTCGACGTTTCCACACTCATGAGGAGGTGAAGACCGCTGTCTCCGAGTGGTTGCAGAACGCTGGATGAATTTCTATGCATCCGAAATCGACAAGTTGGTTGTGCGTTCGCAGAAATATTTGGAGTCTCTTGGAAACTATGTGGAAAAGTGACGTTACAGTATATGTTGTTATAGTCGTGTTGCTGTTGTATAGGTGGTGTAATAAATGACCATAACTCGTAAGTGCAACTTATTTTCTGATCTGCCCTCGTACCATCGCTCATACCTCAGTCACTTTCATATTGTCAAGCCAAGGATGAGACAAAGACAGATCAATGAAAGTAACAAAATTGCTCTAGCCTATACCGGAAGTCATAGTGGATTGTAAACACTAGGTCCTGACAGCAAAGGAATTGGTCAGAATTATGAACATCATATTTGAAAAGTTATAAAGAGTTTTGTTTGGGTGTAGAAAGTTTTGGAATTGTACACTAGAATGAGAGAGTTTTGAAAATTACCTTTTCCATTGGATTAAAGTAATATTATAATTATACACATCGCTGTCAGCAGACATCATAAATCACTGAAACACTTCTGTCTAGACAAATTTGCTGATCGATCAGGAACCCGCGGAAGAAGCATATTCTTCCGATAATCAAATGACAATTGAACTGATTTTTTTTCAGGTGTCTTAAGGTCTTCATAAAATACATCAACATTTTGCGTATGCACCCTAAACTTTGTCATGAGTTCAGGTTTTTCATGAGGCACTTTACATGGGACAATTAGGCCCTTAAGTCAGATGCACTCAGAGCAGGCATCCGTTGCCGGAGATTTGAAGCCAATATTGAAGGATATAAAAAACACATCCCTAAAAATTAATGTATAATCGATAGATCCTCGTTTTCTCTGCAATAAGTTTTCTACCGCATTGTAATTCTACTGTCACTAGAAAGATAATGTCGGGCAGACCTTTATCTAACATACGGCGAATCAACTCATTTTAGATTGGAAATGAAAGTAATAACTGAAAACATTACTATGTTTATCAGCACCGTTATTTTCTTTAGGCATGCTGCCCCTGCTCATAAATTTCCACCTGAGATTCTGTATTCCAAATCTTGGGATGTATGTATATTCAGAATGTCAGTACTACAAATTGAAATCATACCTTTGCTTACTTTTTACAAAATAAATTATAGTAACTGAATTTCCTGCTCGAATGCCTTTGACGGAACCCCTTCTTGTAGGAATACATTGAGATATATGCTTCTATATGAATTTATCTTTTATTTTTTAGTAGTCGTTATAAAAGTTTGCATGACATTTTGTAAATCCTACATTTTCAAATCATCACAGCCATAAACATACTGTTTTGAATACTTCGTGGAAGATTAGCGAGAGGAGTAGGCCTATAGGCACCGTGCGGAATGTCCTAGTGGCGCCGCACAACGTTACTGAGGAGAATTAAATGTGGACTTTGCATCTACTGAGGAGTTCCAGAGCGGCATTAAGAAACTATGGATCTGAGCATTGGATGTGAATTTCTACCTATCAGAAGCATACAGTTTGGCTTCGCATCACTTCGTAAGGGTGAAACTGTGTGCTTAAGTGGACATGTGAATGAAGTTAAGGAAATAAGAAGAGATGATTTATTGCTTATTGCTGCAAATGTGTTACGGCAAACTTCTGTGACACTACCACTGTACATAGTAAACTCCAGGTAACTGCATAATTGTCTGTTTTTTTGTTATCCATTCCACTTGAATTCCACTTGCACTAAGTAAATATGAAACTTCTACCGGGAGAGTTGGCCGTGCGTTCAGGGGCACGCGGCTGTGAGCTTGCATCCGGGAGACAGTGGGTTCGAATCCCATCGTCGCCATAAGACCTATCTGTGTCGACGCGACGTAAAACAAGTAGAAAAAAAGAAACTTCTCTTTTTTTATTGGTAATTGTTTAGATTGATTCGGAGCGCAGTGTTTTCAACGCAGAATGTCCCTGGCCTGCAGGAGGAAGAGAATCATGTAAACACGTTTCAATTTATTCTACTATATCAAAAATGAATACTCCTTCTCCAAGACTAGTTTGCCACAATGTTTGGGGATATCTAGTGCCACCAAGTTCTAGTATTTTCATTGTTACTTACCACTTGTTCTTAAATTCCAAGTACATTCATTAGTAAATAATGTTATTCTTTAATTACTGGTTTTTGAAAATTAGTTAACGCACAATATTGTGAATTATATAATCCGCACATGGGAGAAGTTCGATAGGCAATTCAGTTAAATTGCATAATATTTTAATACGTTGAATTCATCTTCCAATGTGAATTCTGACGCTAGCAATACCGTAAGCCTAGTTTATTTCCTCAGCAGTCAGTCTCCCATCATGTAAGGAGGGTGCGTCACAACAATTATGCCGCAAACTTCCATGCTTATTTTTATTCCAGCGAACCCTTTGAGAGCTATTACCACATCACCAGCTTCTAACGATGACAGCATTCCGCTTTCATTAGTAGTAATAAATGTTTCACTAGCTCTTCCGCCGTAGCACTTAGGTTTAAAGCTGGTCATACTATTTGGTGTGATTCCTATGAGAAATATCTCTGTGTAACATCCCTTGTAATGTGAGTGCAGAAATATTCTATGGCCAAATTTGGCTTGGTTGTTCAACTCATATTTCTGTCTATTATTACTCTGCAATGGGGATATTTACTTTGAACTTCTGAGGGAAGAATTTCTTTGACACTTTCTCTACTCGGCCTGAAACCAAAGTTCGCCATAGTCGTTGCAAGAGTCATAACTGACGGCGTAAAAATTCTAGATACTCTAGTGCGATGGATATCGAACAAAGCTCTCAATGCTGAATAAGGCAAATCGGTTTTCACCTTCATTAAGGAAAAAGAAGTAAGCGATTTGCTTTAGTAACTTTTACTTCCTTCTGATCAGGCAACTTCTTCAAAAAGGGAGGGGAGTTAGGGACTGGAATAACTTACCAAGGGAGATGTTCAATAAATTTCCAATTTCTTTGAAATCATTTAAGAAAAGGCTAGGAAAGCAACAGATAGGGAATCTGCCACCTGGGTGACTGCCCTAAATGCAGATCAGTATTGATTGATGAAAAACCTTTGTATTTCCACCCGTAAAGGCTCAGCGTTCAGAATCTTCTATAATGGACGTGTAACCTTCAAATCCTATTGATTCAATTCATTCATTACCATTATTAACTTCCCGTACAATACTCCTACCTAAACGAAATCTGATGGAATACTTGTTTGAGGAGCAATATCATTACCATCAGTCGTGCGGGTAGAAATAATCTCTTGTGTCACACTAATACTTATATTAGTTTTCGTAAATGCACCACGACTTTACTCCCATTATTACCATCTATTCTTAGGTCTCATTCTCTTTTCTTATTTTCTGTTCTTTTCTATTTAACGCCCTTTTTAAACGGTCAACAGCCAAATCATTTGAAATATTCATTAACTTACATTCTTTTGGAAAGATCGTAGGGACAGACCGCATATTAACAATGAAAAGTACACTGCTAATTTTTGGGTGTAGTGTTAGTTCCCAATACGATCCATCATGACTAATAGAAAGAAGAAAATTTATTTATGTGTAGATGTCTAATTTAGTCAATGAGTGAAAAAAAGACGAAACTTACTTTTTACGATTCACTGCTTGAATCCGTTTTTACCGCATTTCTGCATCAGTTATCCTTCCAGGAAAAGAATACAGTATCACATAAGTAGTACTTCTGTAGCTATTGGAACATCCTACAACACAACACAGTACGGAATTCCCCTTCCTTTCCCTTTCTGAATTTTCTTGCACCTTACATTCATGATTCCACTTAACTAAATGAAGCGACAAGTCCGCATTTAATTCATCCAGTGGCCGCTAGAGTGGCACGCATGCAGCGTATATCTAGAAAGAAATACCCAACATGGCAGGTTCGATCCTAGCTCAGTCCGGTGGTACTTCAAGGTGCTCAAATACGTCATCTTGTTGTCGGTATATTTACTGGCATTTTTAAGAATTCCTGCCGGACAAAATTTCGCCACCTCGGCGTCTCCTAAACCGTAAAAGTAGTTAGTGGGACGTAAAGCTATTATTGTTATTACAGAAAGGAAATACGTTAAAAGCAGTTAATACTTACACTGTTTTGTATTATTTAAACTAAATATTCAATTTGCTCAAAATTGTTCAATGCATTAGGTCTTGCACACTCGGAATTAAAAAAATATATGTACCCTTACCTGTTGTATTTCCCTTCGTTTTTCCTCCATTTCGACGGATCATTCAGTCTCTTTCGTCCTGTACAAGGGGGTGATAGAAATATGGCTTGTACAGTGTTAGCTATTGTTGAAAATATGAACTTAAATTGACTTTGTAGAAAAAATTAAAAGACGGATGGAGAGAGTTTTGGAACCCAAACAACAAATAATAGTGATCTTGCTTATGGACTGAATAAGCACTGAAAATAACTCATGTAGGAAAAGAGAGTTTTGGAGCGGTACACATGGTGGAAGGAGAGAGTTTGAAAAATGACATCAACTTTGAAGCTAAGTTACGCAGGGAAAGAAAACGTTTAGCCACGGTAACAGATTTATTAGAAGAGTTTGTTGAGGGCCTAAAAACACTTCTTTTGGAAAGTGGAAGGAAGCAGTTTTGTGCGCAGTCTTTGTCTCTCTTGTAGCTATAAACAGAACTAGTATCCACAGTAGAAATCTTCATTTCTTTTTACCCTTAAAGTTACATTGAATCACTCTATAGGATTATTGTTGGTAATATATAACGGCTGTCGTATAGCCCTCTGAGGGGAACGGCCCACAGAATATATCCACGGTATACCCTGCCTGTCGTAAGAGTAGACTAAAAGGGGCCCCAGGGGCTTTCAACTTGCGAGCGTGGGTTGGCGGCCACAGAGCTCTTACCTGAGTCCTGGTATTGCTTCTCACTTACTTCTGTACGGTCCGACCTCCCTTGGTCAACTTACCCCAGTGGTTTCAGGCTTGCGAGGCCTCCCACTTCTCTCTCTTTAGCCGACACCTTCATTCTTCGAAGTGCTGGACATCTTCCTTTTTCCTATGATTAGTGTTAACAAGTTGATGGTTGCTCAGTTGAATACTCTTAATGCAATAATCACCACCACCTTCACGCTGTCATGGAGATAGAAATAGAGATAACAACAACAACAACAACAACAACAACAACAACGAGGTTTGCGTTTGAAGGACATTAATTAAAGGCATACTTGCTAGGGAGGTAGTATGCAACTCATGAATAAAATCTGTGTGTACTGTCCTTGTACAATTTTATTATTTTTCTAGAACTGGTATCGAAACGAATCTTCTTTCTACTTCAGTAATATAATTTTACTGAATTGTAAACTTAAAGTTTACTGCCATGAAGGTTTAGTAATATACTTTTAACTGTAAATAAATTATGTTTCATTCACAAAGAGGTATCTGAGAATTCTGTTTAAAGACATATAAATAAAACAACAGTTTATGGTTTATTCCTATGCTACTGTAAGTTCAGTGCTATGTTTCTAACAAAGTGGTATTTGGCATCAAATTCATTGAATAGTTTGTATTTCCACATCAGAATGTCAATAACTATGACTAACGGAGATGGTCTCATGCCATCATTTTAACAATTTATAATCCATTTTAATATAAAATGAGTACATTACTACAACTGACAGAATAATTCTTTATTTGCTTACATTATTATTATGTAAAGCGAGTCCCAGTGCGCGCACACGGTCGCTGACCGCCACGCGGTGCTAGAGTAAGATGAAGTTCCGGTTCGGAGCGGAGTAGGCTGTGTGTGACGTCAAGCTTCGTGCTAGATGGCGGCCAAATGTAGCCGTGCCTTTGCAGGGGAACTCACGCATTTGGGGATAAATATCCGGTTAGTGAATATAAAAGAAAGGGAGAAATAATTCCATACAACTGTTACCCCGGCATCAGTCGCCAGTGAGCGCAGCGCTCACCAAACATGCACTGTCGCACGTAATAATGAACTGAGGTCTTGGTTTTCAAAGATAATGTATATGACTGACACATTTTCTTTCTAAAAATCTGTTTAAGAGGTATAGGGAGTTTCAGAAATAGAGGTGTTGCAAAATTCTAACAAAAAGCAATACACTTCTGAGGTGAGAGCCGCAATCACCATGCGAGTAACCACGTGTTATATTACCAAGAGTGGATAGCACTGGAAAAAACAGCAATATACTTCTGTATTTTGAAAAATGTGTGGCATAAGGAAAATAAAATAACCACTAATGATAATATTGAAGGATAGGACAAATGTTGTCCTAGTAACCCTATATACTATCTAGGAGGAGAGAAGACCGTGGAGTTGATGTAAACAAGATTAGGTTTAGGTATAATATTTACTGTAGTAGTAGATGAAGTAAATGGACATGTCATTTCAACTTTTGTGAGGTTTTATTAAACTTAAGACGACCAATTGGTAAATAAACACGTTTAATGGCAACAGTAACATCTAACTAAGAAGTGTTCTATATGCAATATCGGAAAATCACCTCAAACCATGAAGTGATATTGTGACAAGTATGTTTTAAGATTACGCTTTCACATCTAGTGAAAAGTTAGTCAGTTACTTATAAATACATGGGAAGACGAAAGTCATTATTTCAAAAACTAATGATGAAGTTATTTTAGGAAAGCCCTCAAGTGTGTCAGTAAGTCACCCTGGTTAGGGCAGTGCTTCCTGAAATCGCTTTCAGTCGAGCGTTTCTCCCAGACGTTTTGGAGTGTCACAGACCTGAGGCTCGATACCTGACTACACGACATTCAGTTTCAATCTTTGTGGCAAGTACTAACACCTCTTATAGATAACAAAACAGGTTTGTTATCAGTATACAAAATAGAATACGGTTATACTCCCGCACTCTTAGCAGTTTAACATGAATTAATTGAGGATAATGTCAACTAAAATAGCCTTTAGTATTTTAATAGTTTTAAAATGTTAACTGTAAGGATCTCCATATTTGTAAATCAAAATAAATAGACATTTAAAGTCAGCACCTTTTCCACAGAAGAGAACCGTACAATTCTTAGCGGACAGCACCACGTGTCGGACTTTGAAACTAATGGAATCACAGTGCAGAGACACGCTCGTTAAGAAGGTAAAGTAGTTCACTAGAAGAAATCGGCCGTTGTATGATTTTACGTCCGTTTTTGAAAATAGTAAATCACTAACAGTAATTCATTGAGTGTCCAACATTATCCAGCGTACGTTAGAGATTGTGGATACAGTGTAAAATGAAAGAAATCGAAATACGTTAATAAAGAAAATCATAGGGAAATAGCACAATTAACGGAATAAGACTGTTTAACGTATTGCGGTCTGGTTGAGTAACAACAAATACTTTACTGTACAATACCGGAGAGCTCTATCACAACAGCATTTAGTGCAGTGCGGGCAGCGACGGTGGTGACATCTAGCGATTCGGTGTGACAAACCCGTGAACTGCACTCTCTTCTTAGCTACTGTTCAGAGCAATGCGTTTCCAGGCATTGAAAATAATTGAAGTCATAATAATTAAAGAAAGTGTTGAAATATTGAACATCTCCTTCATAAACCTCCAAATGCGCGTAATACTAGCCGTGCCATTCACCATATCTTAAAAATTATAAGGAGGATTCTTTGAGGATCACCAAGCCTCAGGAAGCAGTACTTAACTATTACTCTCTCCTCTCCTTTCCAGCCTTTCCGAGTTATCCGGGGTCAGCACCTTGCACGTACGTAGTCTGGTTTTACGGCAGGATGCCATTCCCATCACAACCCTGTGTGGTGAGATGTATTCACTATTGCGTGCGATGTGTTGTGTGTACGAAGACGAACACAAACCCATAGTCCCCGAGCTGCAGGAATTAACAGACGCGATGAAAATCCTCGGTTCAGACGGGAATCGTACCCGGGATCCTCTGAACCGAAGGCCAATACGCTGACCATTCCGTAATGGTGATTATTGTTTTGAGAGGAAGCAGCCATCCTCTACTAACACTGATCGGAATGAATATGGAAGAGGCCAGACATTTGGAGGAATGAAAACATCGTCAAAAGTAAGCGAAGGGGCACGAAGCGAAAGACAGGGCAGACAACTTAACAACATACGCGCTTTATTAAGGTTTCGGAAAAGAGAAACTCTAATGAAGAAACAAGAGTTCTGGTTCATTATTTTGTTTTCTCCTTCGTCTTCTTTTCTTCTTCTTCTTCTTCTTCGTCTTCTGTTCTTCTTCTTCATTTAACGGTAGATCTTCCCGCACTCTACAGGAGAACTCATTTAACGCTATTATCTCGCTTTTACTGTACTTTGAATTTTCCTCTCTAACTCTGAAGACAGAAATACATAACATGTATTAAATTTACGAGAGGATATTGGCATCGGATGATAGGTCTTATGGTGACGACGGTATAAGAAAGGGCTGGGAGTCAGAAGGAAGCGACAGTAGCCTTAATTATGGTACAACCCCAACTTTTGCCTCGCGGGAAAATTGGAAACCACTGAAAACCATCTTCAGGTCTTCCGAACAAAAACTGATAGCGACGTGACCCAAACCACGCAGCCATCACGATGTGTCTCCTTCACAAATGTCCTGCCATATTTGATGGGACGCATACACAGGCACCAGACTGCAAATCGGTTTGGTAATGGATACCGAGTGGTGGTGGTGGTGGTGGAAGTGGTGGTGACCACTGTATTAATAGGAAGTGCTACGAGGCAACCATCCTCTATTAATATTAATCAGAGGGAAAATGGAATGGGACCGACAATTCGAAAAATGAAGGTATTATCTAAAGAAAACAGGCACAAAGGGCGTGATAATTAAAGGCTCTAAAGGCCTCGGAAACCTAATACCATCAGGGTTGGAAAATAACAAGCGTTGTCCAAGGGAGGTCGGATTGGATAGATGGAAATGAAGAGTCTGGCAGAAGTGAGAGGAAGCAATGCCCCTTGGTCATCAAACCACGTTCCAGAATTACGAGCCCTTGGGGCCAAAGAGCGTGGGGTATATCCGTTGAAATGCTGGTTGAGTGATGAATTGACCGATTCCACGAGAGCTACATACAATGTACCTGGACTCCATGGCGATTCCGTAGAAGTAATCAGTGCAATCAACATGTCATCCACGTACAGTCAAAGGAGGTGCAGAATTGCGAGTTAAAGGAAAATATAAATTTCGCAAGTGTGTGTTAACGCAACGCGGTATTGAAGGTATTCGAGCAAGGCATGTTCAGCACATTCATTTAGGAATGGTAGTAGCTTCTATTATGAGCGTCTCACAATCACGAACCTCATCGGACGATCAATCGAGAATTTATTTTGAACACTGTAAGAAGAAAAGTGTGTGTCGAGATCTATGAACGTACATCGAAGTTGCAGAATTTCATTCATCAGAAAGAGGATGGTTCCCAACAAGTATGACGATTCTGATTATAATAAAATTCAGCAGAGCAGTTTGATTCAATTTAACAAAATGCAGGTGTCTATTCTTTGTAATCTTAGACAACACTGTTAATTGTTTGGCTTCCCGTTTTGACACATCTTACAATTTCTTGCTTGAAGTCCAGGAGTTTATACTTGGTAATGATGCAAACAAAGACAAAATTTTACAGTTCCATAAAGATTATGTGTAGACTCTGATCGTTCTTTGCTTCATAGAGGAATGTTTCATGAGTCGTTGCCGAACGAAGGAAAAATAATTGTCAGAGTATACTTCAAGAAGTAGCTCATCTTTGATTTGCTTGCAGAACAGTTGAACCTCTTGAAAATAGTGGTAACATTTCCCGTGACAACGTCAACTGCTGAGAAGTCCTTCAGACTTCTTTGCGTACAACTAATGGACAGCAGAGAATGATTTAATTGAGCCATCTGCATTTACACAAGGAGAATACTAAGGCGTTAGACCCAGAGAAGGTGGCGGATGATCTTTTATGAAGAAATGAGGTCAAAAAGCGGGCATTCCTTCAGAGAACTGCATTTCCCAATGTAGACGGTTACGACAGTACCTACATCTGATGATAGAGCATTACACATTTCATATCATGAAAAGAAAATTGCACTAAATGTATTTGTGAAGCAAGACTTACCCTGTTTACTTACGATGATGTTTGATAGCTCCGTACATAAGACATCCTTTGTATGTATTTATGAACGAAGTTCTATTTTTCTGTTTGCTTGTGAATATTATTGAAAACTCCGTTCATAAGATTCGTTCAAAAAATCTATTAGAGGAACAAGTTCTATTATTGGTCTGTTCACTCTTAGTTTGTGAAAATTGTTATTTTATAGGAATGTTCGCATTAATAGTTATTCGTCATTCCACATCAGCCGCCCCCCCCCCCCCCCGTCCAAATAGTTTCCCGAAGTCGGCGCTAACGACTGGATATGTGAAGGACACACCTGCTAAATTGACCAGAGGCCTTGTTAGGGATGGGAAGTGACAGACTAGGAAGAGGGAAGGAAGCGGCCGTGGCCTTGAGACGAAGTGCGTAAACCACGGAAAACCACTTCGACAATGGCTGAAGTGTGAATGGAATCCCCTCTACTCAAATGACTTCCCGAGGCTGAATAGATCCCGTTCCAGTTCTCATAGGTACCGGTAACACTTTTCAAATTTCGTGGAAGAGCAGGTCCTTCGGGGGTGGCAGCTAATAGCACCACAGAGGAGGACGAAGCAGTATTTGGGGTGAAATTATTTAGAGGTGCCCTGCATTCGTGAAGTAAAAGATGAAGATGTTGATGATGACATCACACCTCTGAGCGAAGCAATGGACACGAACTTAGAAGTGTCACATAAATACAACACACAGGCTTCCGACACGCAACTACGCAGTTTCACGATGCATGGTTTGTACGTCTGCCATTAATGGAGGAAAGGCAAATTTCTTCAAAGAAATAAGACTTTCAAAGACCATCAGTCATAATATCCACATATCGAAGCAGCAACCACAAGATTTACAAAAATAAGGAAGTGTAACGGCGAACTTCACCAGCTCATGAGCATATTGGTAATTGGCGGTGTACGTTTCTGATTCCCATTTGTCTCCCGTCTCCCGGTAAGTGGGCCTACGCACGCCATGTATTTTCTGTCCTGTGGTCTGAGTGTAATGGTTGGTCTTGGTGGTCCAATGACATGAAAGATATAGACTGCTAAACATACTCGTTATAGCGCCCTTGGTTGAAGCACAGTGAACTAACTTTTGCCTGCAACTGTCATAGCGGCTGCCTCTTCTTGGCCTTGATAGTTAGCCCTATAATCAGTTCAATGAGTTGATGGGATTAAGTGTTACTGCAAATTATAGTTTCATTTTCAAATAAACACGACATTTTCAAACACTCTTAATGTTGCATTAATGTTATAATGAAATAAGCGCAGTGAATATGGCAGGTATTTGCTTGGTTATAAGAAGAATTACGTACTATATGTAGAATGGATAATTCGGCATCATACACTAACAATAAGGCCATTCACTACATAAAGACATGTTATACGTACAGCAGTTTTCACACACGTAGAGAAAGATACCGGTACCTTCAGTGTCAGTGTCTGGTATAATTTTTGAATTTTACTTCCTGGTCTGGTTTGTTAGGTTTTATGCTTTTTTCTTTTCTTTCTATTTATGGATACCTTCTAAGAACTGCTGTACAAGCAGCATATACGTCCGTTGGTTGCGGCGTAGAATTTCTCCACGACATCCTCTACCTGTCGTAGGCTAAGGGGCCACTAAACGGCGTAACTTGAGACCACCGGAGCCCTGGTATCCTACCCGCTTCACCACTTTAATATTTCTATCGGACCTCTCTTGCCCAACCCTCGCCTGACTTCATTCTGCTGAATTCATAGCATACATTTATTTATTTATTTATTTATTCATTCACTCATTCATTTAGTTTAACTTAGCACGCCTTCTCAAAGACCGTACTCCATTACACAACAACTTCTCCAGATCCTTTCTATGCCAGATTCAGAGGAAGAAAGCATATGTTTTACCTTCAAGTGTCATGGCTGCCAGTGGTTCAAGTAGATTCAAAGATGGCCATCAGATTAGCAGTCTATATTTTCAATGTCGTTGTGGTGGTCCCAGATGACTTTATGACTTCTATCCATGTACAGTAGTTAGCTGGAGATAAGTGAATTATACCGGGTGTGTATGTATACAGTCGAGGAACAATGCACTGGTTATAAAGTTGTGAGAAACGCTATTCATTATTTACGGTTTACTTTCGAAGTGGTTGGCTTGTTGTTATTTAATGTTCGTATTCATTTGTTTTGTATTGTGCATCTCGGATATATTGCGGCGTCTCGTCGAGGTTTGTTCTGTGGATTGTGCTGTTTCCCTTAAGATTTTCACCATCAGGTAATTGCAGTTTCTTACGTTTTACACTGTTTACAAAGCTTTGAACATATTTCTAACAAAGTTGGAGTCTCAGTCTTATACATCTCCGTACGGACCTTAATATCGTACGGTACGTAATAGGAAATAAGGTAAGCTTTATTATTCAGTTCGTATTTAAAGACAAAGGAATAGCGGCAGATAATTCTGATTATTAGCCGACTGTTGGCTGTCTACATTAAATATTACCCAGCTGTCGTTCTTAGTGATAATATATGCAACAACCGCAACGTTGTTCCAACATGGTACCGAAATGATTCTGAATAGCCTGCTCATGCGCATTAATATACATGTTTTTTCCAAGAGAGATTCAGAACTGGTTCTGAACTGTGAGTTCTGAATTTGTGCTGTTCTAACTACATTCAGAACCATTTCGGAGCCAATGCCGGCAGTTCTCATTCAGTACCAGGGACTGCTTGTTGCATACATCCACATTTAATTCGATCAGTAATTTTTATGACTACAAAGAGTAATTCTCATTGGAATAGTGAGGTCTTCTAACCTCCATTGTTAAAAGTTTTGTAACAATACCTAGATGGCTTTGATAGAGTTCACAGTTGCCATCCGCTTATTCCAACAAAACATTATTAACAATCAATTCTGGAAGAATTCTTACTCGCATATGCTCATTAAGATAATTTTGAAGGAGTTCATAGCCAGTTTTAAACAGTTTGTTGTAACGAAGGTGCTCGTAACCAGTTTGGAACTTTTGTAGTAACAAAGTAGTTCATAGCCAGTTCGGAACTGTTTTTTTTTTTGTAACAAATATACAGTATATATTGTAACATAATCAGTAATGGTTGCAACTTCTGGGATAAAGTTGCCAATGAGTACCTGGCTATCCTCTGAGGAATTGGGCTAAACTGCTACAGAATTCAACATATTGTATGGTAGCTCTTAAAGGGGCTGCTAGCCCAAGTGCAGTCTGTGTGTTGAGAGAAGAACTATGCCTTTATCTGTGTAAGAAACTGGCTTTTAAAATAATAAGGCACAGGGCTTACACACAGTTTTCATTATTATCCAGGATGATTTACATAATTTGTAAGTGTAAAGGAAAAGGCTGGGCTCTCCATCTACTATCTGAATGTTTGCGGTCGATGACCATAGATGCTAGCTCCTTTAAACAACAAGCACAAAGAAGAATGTGTGCGGATTGGAGAGAAAAATGAATGTACTATATCAGAAAATTCCTAATAGTTACTTTCAAAATTATATTGTAACTGAATTACTGTTGGACTGTAGTGTAAAGAGAGTACAGAATGTACATAGCCAATACAGTTAGGAGATAGTCAGGGTGGCGAGGTTGTGTCTTCACAGTCAGTCCATTTGCCCTGCAAGTTGAGAAAGAAATGATTAGCTAATTGAAGGTTTGGTTGTAGAATTTTATTTTTACAATTGGATTTATGTCGCACTAACACACATAGGTCTTATGGTAATGATGGGATAGGAAAAGACTAGGAGTGGTAAGGAAGGGGTCCTGGCAGCCCTGAAAACAGTTTTCTGTGCTCTCCCGTTTTCTTACGAAGCAAATTCTGGGACTGTACTGTACTAATGGCTGCTGTCACTTCCTTCCTGCTCCTAGCTACAACACCATAAGTCCTGCCTGTGTCAGTGTGATGTAAAATGAATTGTTAAGAACAAAAGGTCAGTTGGGGTATAGAGGTTAAAATATTATGAAGAGATCAGAGCACATCTACAGCATAGCACAGGGTAGGGTTATATGGGGAGGTACATCACATCAGTCATTAGACCCCCAGAGTAGTGGGTGATGTGTAAGTTGCATAACATGGGCTTTTAACTAGGGGTGTGCAAATTAATCCCAACCTGTGGGTGTGAGATGTTCTTTCAGTGAAAATGTTTATCCCTGAGGTTCAGTTTCCAGGTAAAACTGGAGGTCTTATGGCTATGAGCACAATATCAACAGTCACTTAAAACAAAAGGTTTTACTAAAATACAGCAATAAGTGTGTATGTTGCTCATGTTTCAGGGCAAGATCTGTGGATGTAATCTACATCCCAAAACAGTCTAAATCTTCACACGCTATTTAAAATGGACTTGGATGTACAGATCAAAGAGGAACCAATATGCTTTGAGGAAACTTCAAACAATTCATGCGTAAGTATTGTTGCAGATAACTTTATAGTGATTAAAATTAAACCTTTAGCAGTCGTCTGAATTTGACTGGTTATATAACTCTACTTTTATTTGTTGTTCAGGAAATATATGAATGTCTTGCTGTCTGTTCTTAAGGTACATCTCAGATTTACTAAATATACTTTTTATGATTACATAAATGCAGAATTTACAAGTAAGCATCTATTATTTTCCACAGCATGTCCAGAAGCTGAATTCATTCTTTAGGTTTTGAAAAAGAAGTGGGTTTCTCTTCATCTCCCTTTTGCTTTGTAGCTCTTGTCGGAAAAAATGGCAGTCTGACTAAGTAGATTGTGCAGGGCTTGCGTTCTGGTTTCAAGTTGGCATATTCATTCCTTTATCACCCTGATGGTATTAAAGGTGCTCAAATACATCAGACTCTTTCCGTCATCTTAGTGTTTAGAAATCCATAAAGCTAGTTTGCATGACAAAGAATCATAAATGATAACAACTTATAAGTTACAAATTTCATTATGGTCTGTATTGATAATTGACCACTATCAAAGGGTAGAGATTGTTCCACTTATTCAATACCATTATATTAATATTATTAACAATAGCTATGGCTCTGTGGCAATCGGTCTGGTGTAGGTGTCCATGCTGTGAGCGCATAAATTACGAGGAACATGGGGCATTCACTTCACACTGAATTAAAATAATAGATCTCTACATCTGATGAAAAGGCCACTTATTCAAGTTGTTAATGTTCCCTTTAAAGCTATATATAAACTGTTTACTGGGCATGTTGGCCATGCGGTTAGGGCTGTGCAGCTTTGAGCTTGCATCTGACAGATAGTGGGTTCAAACTGCACTGTCGGCAACCCTGAAGATTATATTCCATGGTTTCCCATTTTTACATCAGGCAAATGATGGGTCTGTACCCTAATTAAGGCCACAGCCGTTTCCTTCCAACTTTTATGCATTTCCTGCCCCATCATCGCCGTAAGACCTATCTACATTGGTGCGAAGTAAAGCAAGTTCCAATAAAAAAAAGACATATATATAGGTACTCACATATTCTATTCGACAAAGCATGATTTGTAGATTAAATGGGTCCACTTTATAGATTGTTATGGAAAGATTGTGGTGGCCGGAGATGAAATAAGGTGAGGGCAGAAATGAGTCAATATTAGACATTCTAAGATTAATTTAAAACTTTGAAACTACAGCTGTATTTCTTTCTCTGATATCTTTTGGTATCTTTTCAAATCTCAGCTTTACAATTCAGGTACAAAGTTCATAAGATTGGGTAACAATTTAGAAAATTGAATAATAATTTATTAACAACCTTGAGCTTGATGTTCCCTAATTGTACATTATCCATCAGCACTGCAACTCCTTTCAACAAATAGTCAGGAGACAGATGTCCCAATTCCCTTTATACTACTAAGAGACAGAGTATCCAAAATACACAATTTTCCAAGAGTGCTTTTTGCTGCACAGAATTATCTAGTTGACTTCTCTCCGAACATTATCACGTTATAGCCTTCCAAAGGCACCATTCAACCTTTACATTCTCTATAAAGTTGGCATTTAGGATTCTATTTCAAGAAATGCCGTGGCTTATCAAAGGCACAATCTACATTTTAAAATTTCAAGCCGTATTCACTGTCTTACAGTATATGCTTAACATAATTATACAAGACACAAAGCAGCTTCAAACGTAGCTCCTCCAAGGTCATGGTAGGATGGGATTTTAACAACAGTAAGAAATTGTGACGAAGCTCCCTTTATAATAAACAAACGCCAATCAGCTTCAAGGTTCCACATTATACTCAATATTAAGTAAGCTAGAAACAAGCACAGCGTACTTGGAAAGAGAGAAAGAAGTGAACATTCAGCAATATTTAGAACAGTGACAAGGAGTCATACATTTTTAACAAAAACTTTTAAACAGGAATACAAGCGGAATAATTTTAGTGTAACAGAGTTTGAAACTTTTTAACAACAACTATTCAAATGAATAGACATAGTTTTTAAGTAGGCTAACTATGTAACCATCCCATTTCACCCATTTAACCACCACATTGTTTTAATTTCATTTTCATTCAATTTATATTGAAATATTTTTTAAGAGGAACATGGTACCTGAAAATAATGTACTTAAAAACTCAGTAATTCACCTAAGCTAAGGAACAGCTGAAGATGTTCTCAAATAAGAACGAAACAT
The DNA here is from genome assembly GCF_040414725.1 of Anabrus simplex. Taxonomy (NCBI): domain Eukaryota; kingdom Metazoa; phylum Arthropoda; class Insecta; order Orthoptera; family Tettigoniidae; genus Anabrus; species Anabrus simplex. The sequence continues at coordinate 27,063,129 of NC_090277.1, read as the reverse complement.
GTACTGTTTATAATTAATTAATTTGCTAAAAAGCAAATAAGTTGTATGAAAAAGGTGGATGATTTTCAATTGTCGTAAGCCTCTGTGATATGCTTGACAGTCTAACATCTTTACCTAAAAGGAATGAAATAGAATTAAACAGAGGTATCGAGTAGCCATTCTACCCGGCCTTTGTGAAAAACAACAGGTGAAGTTTCTGGCCCAAAAATCAAAATGGTGAGGAGGCGGACACTTGCGCTCCTTAAAATTGAAATGAAAAAATTAAAACACTATTTCGGCTTATGACCTGAGGTTACATAGGCTATGCCTATACTACTGAGGTGACTAGACGGAGAGAATATTTAAGTTACAAAGATTGCAAAGTCATGGTTACCTCAAAATTATGTTGATAGGAAATATGAGAGGGTATTTCTTGATTTTGGTTAAGTTCCTTTGGGTTGTTTGAAATTTACATTTTGATTTTGGAATTTACATTTAAAAAAATTAAAGTTAAATTCTTAAAGATTGGAAACCTTCCCCTCGAGCTAGCTTTCAAAGACTATCACTTAGTTAAACCTGGACTGCCATTACCTTGAGCTGGTGGACTTCTCAAAGATGGACGAGGTGCCTCCACCTCCATGATAAATACTCAGCTCTGTATACTGGAATGATCAATAAGACAAACTGGTCTGAAAATATGCCAGCTTTTATATCCGAGGGGATATTTCCAGAAAAATTAGGGCTAAGGCCCGACGCACCCCAAATTCTTATTGGGTGATAAAATAAGTACCAGACACCTGTAATTTGATGAAAAATAAATGTACACAATTTTGTATTGGCCCACCTCTTAAGTTGGCGAGAAGAGAAAGGAGTGTTGTAAACTTTAACGCACCAAAAAGAAGAATATTCACTTCAGTTTAGGAAACCTTAGAATATAAAATTGCTTAACAATTTTAGTAGTCAATCTCTACACCAGAGGGCATAACTTAAGTTTATAGCAGAGACATCTGTAGAGAAATATCGAAACTTCTTGTATTAGTTGTTTGAAGTTTTGAGATTTTAGATGGCATTCTCCAAGGTGCTTCATTTAACCCTTTATAGGACGTGGTACAATAATGTACCACCTTCTTGTATCAACGATATCATGTATATGTCTTGGTACAAGTGTGTATCGAATGCATGGGATGATGTACCAGCACTTGTGGATTGTGCTGCCAGCTAGTTTGAGGTCTAGGAACCCGCTGTTCTCTCTCCAGTGGCATGCGATTGCGAAGCGGTACATACCTGTACTGCGCCCGTTTGGAGGTCTACTTATGAACGTGTCTTTGTGTTTGTCTTCACTTTACAACTGAATTTCGAAGAAAGTGAAGGATTTCTTACTGTTCCAAGGTATGTACATTTTTGTTAAGATAGATAACTAAACACACATATATGAAATAGTATTATATTACTTACGAATACTTAAGTATTGCAATATAAATATGGAGAAATACTTAACCTGAAAATTTAACACAATGATATTACGTATTCTCACAATAAAATTTGGAGAGATAGTAACATAATCAACGGTGTAATAGTGAAGGCGGTCCTTTACCAATAGATCTATGCATAATTACCTTTCGCAATTATTAGCCAAAAGATAATACAATGAATTTAGTCAAGTTATGTCACGGTACTTTTGCTTTGGTAGGTCATGAAGGGTCTGTCCAAAGATGAGGAAGAAGATCTTTTGATCTCGATCTCCGAAAACCAAGCCTAGGAGTCGGATGGTGGAGGAGATGATGATGCTGAAGATGGTATTCCAGTAATACCATCCCATTCACGATATAAGAGGCAGAAAAACAAGAATGACATCGGTCTTAGTCTGAAAGGTAAACATTTTTTTCTAGATAATTTGTCTACTGTCCCTAGTCTGTCATTTTAGAATGTTACTCCTCAGTTCCTTGGGCCCCTGTGTGATCTGGATGATTAGATGTTGCACTTTCGCTGTCAGCCTGGGTTCAAGTCTGGATCGTTTCTTGTAAATTTTTCTGTAAAAAGTGAAGGTCAGATCCTTTTTATCCCGGATTTTCACTTTCAGTTTCAATCGAGTTCAGCCCCATAATCCATGTCCATCATTCATTCATTCAATCAATCATTCACTTACTTCCTCAATCATAAAAGAGCAGGTATATAACAGGCCTCTCCAGATGGCCCAGTTCAATAATTTGGAGCTAGATGGGGCATTCATTCCTGACCTGGTCTTCGACTGCAAACAGGCTTAGATATATATTCTTAATGTATTAGTTTATTAGTTACTATAGTGCAAACTTTCAATCCTTGTCTGCAGTATTGGAGGATTGTGATGATTTATCATCAGATGATTCTGCAGTGGATCCTAACTTCATGCCAACTGCTAGTGACACAACTAAGCCAGCAGGAATTGTCATACCAGAGTCGTCATCTGAATCAGAGGAAGATGATCAACTTACCCCATCAGATGAATATCATTGGACCAAATTGGGTAAAATGCCTGATGAGTTCATGTTTAGTGCAGTGTGATGTAAATCTGTAAAATATCAATGCATAAAAGAAAATTCTGTTTGAATGTATTATTTGAAATTTGTCAATAAAATTCTATAATAATGAGTATGATTGATTTTTGAGTGGTTTTTTGTAATAAAATTATATAATAATGAGTAATGATTGACTTTGTAAGTGCTTTGATCACATATGTGATTAAGGACTCATAATGTACTGTAATATTTTCAGGATAATGAGGTGGTACATTATTGTACCATGCCCACTTTAGTTTTTTCATGACCATTATAGCGTAGTGGTACAATAATGTACCATGCATTTTGACTGATCAAATGATCATAAATAATTATAAAATCAAAGTCTATCAACAGTATGCATTGTACTAAGTCATGAAAACACAAAAAATAACTGTAAATTGCGAGAGCACCTTATGCCCTGTAAAGGGTTAATGTACCGAGCGGGTGTACCCCCGGTTTGCCCCCACCCAAGAGTTCTTCCTCGGGTGAAAGTTTAAAATTTTCCTTTTTAGAATACTTGGAGTTGAATTTTACAGATAGAAAATTTCTTGATGAAAATTTATTTGTAATTAATTATGTCAAAAACAAGTCTTGAAGTCTTGCTGATGCCGTAGAAGTCTGAGATGTACAGTTCTAGTTTGACATCAAGAGCGGCTGCCACTGCCGATACTGGGGTGGTGTCCCAAGGAACCCCCAAGTACCCTCAGATATACCTTTCCCACTACCATGAGAGGAGTGGCCATGGTTATGGTTGCCACAGACCGGGTATAGAACCACTGCTCCAAGATGAATTAGGCTGGTCGGTTACCGCACCTCAGCTCTTGCCGGAAAAGATGGTGCTCCAGCACAATCTTATGAAGGAGACTGGGCCAGAGCAGGTTGGAGCAGGTCGCTTTTAGCATTAGCGGCCCTGGACAACAATCGACTAACCCATTAGACATGTCAGACCGGTGTTCGACCAAATTACTAGCTTCTTTAACATGATCATCCTTCAATTTTAGAAACAATAGGTCCCTAGCCATATTATAAATATGAAACAGTCTAGCCTGAACTCTTTTAAGTTGATTAGCAGAAGGATCACCTACCTCACAGAAACTAACAACAGAAGCTAGCTTGGAGATATTATCTGTGATAGTGGACAGAGCCTCATCAGTTTCCTTCACCTCAAATACTGGGATACAAATGGGAAACTCGAAAGATTCTTTAAGTTTGGCAATATCTGCCACAACCATGTCACCAGACTGGACCTTCCTAATTCGATGTTCTGAAATCAATTCCTCCTTGCGCAAGTACCCAGGAGCCGAGGATCAGACATAGTGATAGAAAATCTAACAACATTTGGAAAATTCCAGCAACGAACATTTTTCTTGTGTTTGGTGTTGATTTCAATTAGGGGCCGTCGAAAGGGGCTTAATCCAGAACCATTCAACCACGCTCTGCTACCACTTGTTAGGAAAATATTGTGGTGGACAGAGGTGAAATAAGGTGCGGGCAGGAATGGGTCGATATTAGATATTCAAAGGATTAATTTAAAACTTTAAAATTAGAGCTATATTTCTTTCTCTGATATCTTTTGGTATCTTTTCAAAATCTCAAGTTTACAATTCAGGTACAAAGTTCATAAGATTGGGTAACACTTCAGGAAATTGAATGGGCTTAAGCTCCATAATTATACATTCACCATGAGTGATGTGGCTCCTTTCAACAAATAATCAAGGAGATGGATCTCCCAATTCTTTTTACACCACTAGGTGACAGAGTATCCAAAATACACAATTTTCCAGGAGCACTTTTTGCTTCACAAAATTATCCAGGAGACTACTCTCTGAACATTATCACATTATAGCCTTCCAGAGGCACCATTCAACCTTTACATTAATGCAATGAGCATCTTTGCTCTATAAAATTTACATTTAGGTATCCATTGCCAGAAAATTCTGGGCCTATCAAAGGCACAACCTACATTTTACAAATTCAAGCAGTATTCACTGTCTTGTATGCTCAACAGTCTTACATCTTTATATGAAAGGACTGAAATAGAAATAAACAGGGGTATCGAGTACCCATTCTACCAGGCCTTTGTGAAAAACAACAGGTTAAGTTACTGACCGAAAAATCAAAATGGTGAGGAAGCGGACACTTGTGCTCCTTAAAATTGAAATGAAAACCTTAAAACCCTATTTGGACGTATGGCCCCAAGTTACAGAGGCTAAGCCCATACTACTGAGGTTACTAGATGAAGAGAGTATATAAGTTACAAAGATTAAAAACTGAAAAAGTTTACAAAATCATATTTACCACAAAATCAAGTTGATATTGAATACGAGAGGGTAGCTCACTCGCTATTCCCTGATTTTGGTTAAGTTCCTTTGGCTTGTTTGAAATTTACATTTGAATATTGGAAGTTACATTTTAGAAACTTAAAGTTACATTGTTACAGTTGGAAACCTCCTTCGCGAGCTAGCTCTGAAAGACTATCACTTAGTTAAACCAGGACTGCCATTACCTTGAGCTGGTGGATTTCACTAAGATGAACGAGGTGCCTCCAACTCGTTGATAAACACACACTCTGTAGACTGGAACAGTCAGTAAGACAGTCTGGTCCGAAAATGTGCCATCTTTTACACCCAAGTGGAAATTTCCATAAAACTCTGGGGTAAGACCCAAAACACCTCCAATTCTTATTGCGTGATAAAATAAGTACCACAAACCTGTGATTGGATGGAAAATAAATATACAAAATTTTCTATTGGCCGACCTCTTAAGTTGTCGGGAAGAGATAGAAGTGTTGTAAACTTTAACACGCCAAAAACAAAGCATAGTCAATTCAGTTTAGGAAACCTTAGACTACAAAATTACTTGACAACTTTAACAGTCAATCTTTACACCAGAGGTCATAACATAAATTTATAGTAGAGACATCTGTAGAGAAATTTCCAAACATCTTGTATTAGTTATTGGAAGTTTTAGATTTTAAATGGCATTCTCCAAAGCACTTCATTGAATATATAAGGGGCGGGTGTCCTGCCGATAGACAGACAATGAATATCAGCTCCAAAATCAATTCAAGACTTAAGAATACTTGGTTATTATAAGGACACTGGCATAGTCCAACACCAGTCACAGCAGTTTTAATGTGTTATTTTAGTTTCAATTTTAAACGTGTAGTCAGACATTTCATGACAGTTTTAGATTTAGGTTTTACTTCAGACATTCCAATTTGTATTTTTTTATTGGAGTTTATATATATGCAGTATTCCCAATGTGATCATGGCTAAAGATGACCTAATGTAGCAACCTGGTTTATTGTAAATGTTATATTGCTAAAAGTTTAATATTGTTATAATTTTATATTGCCAGGAGATGGAAAACATCACTTGGGTCTTTGTTTTTAATATTTAATTAACAGATTGAAAGGATACCATGTGGTTTTTACAGAGTTATGCATTACAGTGCAGTTGTGTTATTCTTGAATCTCACAGAAGATTGATGTGGTGAAGCTTAAACTGCTGGTAGTTTTGATGTGATGTTTGCACTTGAGATATGCGAAGAGACTATGGTACAGTATGGTATTCCCTTGCAAAGAAGGTACATTCTTTCATGATGTGGTAAGCGATTTGTCATGTTTTCTTTGGGCTCTCACAAAGTGGGAAGTAATTATGTTCATTCTGTGGATGGGTGATGTAATGCAGCCTTGGTTTATACAGAATTGCATGTGGATGTAATTAGGCACAACAGAAAGTCTTTGGGAGGTACTTGGAATGAACAGTTTAATGTGAGAAACATTCTGTGAGTTGATATATGTTTCTGTATTTTGCTTTACATCGCACCGACACAGATAGGTCTTATGGCGACGATGGGACAGGGAAGGCCTAGGATGTGGAAGGTATCATCCGTGGCCTTCATTAAGGTACAGCCCTAGCATTTGCCTGGTGTGAAAATGGGAAACTACGGAAAACCATCTTCAGGTGTGCCGACAGTGGGGTTCGAACCCACTATCTCCCAGATGCGAGCTCACAGCTGCGTGCCCCTAACTGCACGGCCAACTCGCCCTGTGATATATGTTTTGGTCAAGATTTTGGTGTAATATTATTTCAGTAAAAGCCTCCATGGCTTAGACAGCAGCATGCTGGGCTCTCACCACTGGGTTTTGTGGTTTAATTCCATGTAAAATTTTTTCATGGACAAAGTAGAGGCTCTCTCATTTCCCTGGTCTTCCCTGTAATAATTCCTTGCAATATCATTTCATTTTGTCTGTCAGTCATTAATAATTGCCTCAGAGGAGGGCAGCAGGCTTTGGTAGCCAGCACAGTTCCTATCCTTGCCGCTAGATGGCGGCTTCTTGCATTCCATTCCTGACCCACTTGAATGACTGGCAACAGGGTATGGATTTTTATTACTTCAGTAAATTCCAGCATCTTGTCATTGATATTTTGCTATAGGAAATGAAGTGTAGATAGCTGGGTGCTGTTTTGGCTTTGTGGCCTGCTCTTTCATTCCCTCAAATTCTCTCTTGCCCTTTGAGCCAGTGAAAGTTATGAGGTTATTTACATGAATGGTTTTATTTCTGATTGCAAGAGCAGGCAGATGCATTCTTTGTCTATTTGGTGTGATATTTAAAGCAGTGTATGAGTCTACAGGGATAGCGGGGGTGATCACTTGGTGGTTTGTCTTGAGCCTAACCTACAGCAGTCAAATGATGGAGGAATAAGGATTGAAAAGAAACAAGCAATTGTCAAATCAGTTCATACAGAGAGAGAGAGAGAGAGAGAGAGAGTGAGTGTGTGTGTGTGTGTGTGTGTGTCCAACGAGTTCTCTTTCGCAGCTTCAGGATGAAGGTGGGCATTAACACTCCTTCGGGGGCCACCTTGACAGGTTTTATAGAAGATTAAAAAAATAGTGGAGGTAAAAGTTTAGGAACATGGGTCAAACACAAAAGGTGCAATAATTATTGAGAGGAACAAATAAATGTCATGAAGAAATGAACACATGATAGGATGAACATAATCGTTGTTCAGTGTGAAAAGAAAGAGGAAATGAAGACAAACATGATAACGCAAAATGATAACAACCATCTCCACTGCCGCAGGCTTTCTCCTCACCAATCCAAATTCCTCACCTTTCAGCCTCTGACAGGCTGGTTTATGATTCTCAGCTTCATCAGGAGGGCGGGCATCGGAAATCATCGAGGGTCCAGCTTCATAGTTCTTCACTCTTGATGTGGAAAATGTAGGATAGGAAGAAAGGCAGATAAATGCAAGAAAAGGGGAGAAATGTAAGATAAGGATAAAATAGAGTTGGTTAATAATGAGGAATACAGAGAAGCATTTGAGAAGTAGGCCCTTGTTGAACAGGGTCATCCAGAAATTATGTATTTACTTCATTATGTTGTCATCAGTACCATCTGGTGCGGACTTGTGTAATGTCCTTATTACATCCTTTACCTCATGTTTTGTGAAACTGTCTCTACCTGTGTAGCTCAAGTTCGGTTTCCTGATATTACTTTTCTTGTGAGCTATTGTTGTGCATGCTGGGCTGAGTGACTCAATTTCAATACTGGCTCGCTCCAGTGGTATTTGAAGGTGTCTGTCTCATATTTACTACATCGCTTCATTTGTTATTTTGGTGTGTATACCTATTTTCTCAAAATATATATCTCTGGCAACCATCTAGGAGTGGTAGTAAAGGAAGAAACCTAGCATAGTTAATTTTTTCTATTTCATGATAAGAAGTTATAATTGATTTATCATGTTCTCCCTTCATTTATTAGTTCCACACAGTGTCATTCCTTATGCTGAAGCATTATTTTGCACCACTCCAGCACTATGGTCTATGCTACCCCTTACTGCTTCTGTGTGTGAACAGAAAATTTAGGGAAGTATAAGGTAAGACAAGCAAAACAGAGCCCATCAAATCCACATGACTGGACGAGTTGGCCATGCAGTTAAGAGCGTGGAGCCGCGAGCTTGCATCCTGGGGAGAGTGGGTCCGAATCCCACTGTCGGCAGCCCTGAAGATGGTTTTCCATGGTTTCCCATTTTCACACCTGGCAAATGCTGGGGCTGTACCTTAATAGAGGCCATGGCCGCTTCCTTCCAACTCCTAGCCTTTTCTCATTTTCGCCATAAGACCTATCTGTGAAGGTGTGATGTAAAGCCACTAGTGAAAACCACATCATAAACATAAAAAAACAAGAAAAATCGTAAGTAGAAGGAGCATCGTGTAACAGACCTACCATTTGAAGGCAACCAAATTCCAGAAATATCCAACTAAAGTGATGGTGAAAACAGGCCCATTCACTGGAGAACAATAAAGAGGGTGTGAACAAGGATGCAAAATGAATTGTAGTAAGCTCTGTACATTTGAGTGAATGGAAGATAAGAGAACACCCTTTACCTTTAAAAATAGATTTTATAAAATAAAATAACTTGAATAGTACATTTGAAATAGTAAAACATGACTTGATTTATGATACATAGGTAAGTAGGTTGAAAATAGTGAATTTCCTGTAAATTAATATAATGATCAAGATCGATCTTAAATCGGGATTTTATCAACTACCACTCAGCCCAGCACACCGGCACCTGTATGGAGTGTATTATCGTAATAAGAAATACGCCTTCACACGACTACCGATGGGGCACACTCTAGCCCCATCAATCATGCAAAGATGGGCCTTGGCGGTCACAGATATATTATGTGATCAGTTTTCTCTAACCGCTATCTGCTACCTGGATGATTGGCTCTTATACGGACAAGATATCCCAGTGGAAGATGTTCTACTCTATTTGGATCTTGTAATGGGAATCACCGTTAACAAAGCTAAATCCCAGCTAGTGCCAGTGACCAAATTAGTGTATTTAGGAGTTGAAATTGACACAAGTCATCAGACACTCACCCTCACAGAAGTGCAACAGCGTGTGCTCCGATATGTACAATTGTTACCTCGACTCCAAAGTCAAGACTTAGCTCGGGTAACAGGATACATTGCATGGGTGTGCTATGTGATGCGCCTCCCACTCTTTCCGCTCCGACATACGCTCACGCGAGAGTGGTTTTGGCCCCGCAAAGTGTACACCCCTATCGTGCTCCGACAAGCTCGCCAAATCGGCCCATTAACTTACAAATTGACAGTGTATGTGGACGCTACACCGCATAGTGTGGCTTACGTGTGCCCAGACCTCAACACGGCCTGGGCACAAGCCTTTCAGCAACCAACATCAATACATGCAGCCGAGACGGCTGCAGCCCTAATTGGGGCAAGTACAGTGTTAACAGAAGTGATAGAACGTAATCTCATTTGTAATGAAATTTGTATATACACGGACTCAAATGTTGCCATGTACTCTTTAAGGACTGGTCGAGTACCAGTCCTCTATATGTATACAGCTATATTGCCCATGTATGTTATGTTAATAAATAAAGCAGCACGGAGAGGCATTCGCCTCTCGTGGTTGCGGGTGGGCACCAGGCAGAATCCGGCTGACGCTCCCTCCAGACTAGTGCTTCAATCGTTACACGCGCTGGCCTAAAGATTATAAAAGGCCAGCCCACTCTGGAGGGACGTCAGTTGGTTTCCATCGGTGCCAGCCTGCAGCCACAGGATTTAGATTTTGTGAGGAATTTTAAGGACACTTCCTCTAAAGCATTACTTTGTCAATTTTATATATTTTTCATCTAAACAGTGTTATGTGGCTGAAGATGTTGATAATATACGAAACATGTACCACTTTTGACCATTAAAAATTGCCTTAAGCAATCATTGTATCGACTAGGTGGAAAATAAATAAATAAATACTTAATTGTGAATCTATTGAAGTGCGATACGGACCATGAAGCTGATTTTATGTAGACCTATGTGTGTCGGTACGACGTAAAGCAAATTGGTACAAAAAGAAAACAAGAAATGATGTGCATGATAGCCTGGAATTGTGGTCCATTTTTCACTTTTTGTGTGTATTTATAGTAAGCCTATTAAAAGCTATTGAATATATTTTCTGTATATACAGTTTGTTGCTTTCCCTTCGTACAATACGTGTAACAGTCCCCATTCATACCGGTACCTTACCACATTTTACAATTTAGAGACTAGACGTGCCACACCGTGTGAACATCTGAGTCCTTTACTTTCGTCAATATTATTAGTCCTTTAAATGTCAAGTAGGACTATATACAAGCATAATGTATTATTGACTGAACGAGTTAGCGGTGCGGTTAGGGCCACGCAGTTGTAAGCTTGCTTTAGGGAAATAGTGGGTTCAAACCCCTCTCTCGGCAGCCCCTAAGATGGTTTTCCGTGGTTTCCTATTTTTACACCAGGCAAATGCTAGGGCAGTACCTTAATTACGCACACGGGCGCTTCCTTCCCTTTCCGAACCCATCATCGCCGTAAGGCCTATCTGTGTCGGGGTGATGTAAATCAAATTGTAAAAATTATTGTAAGTTTTTTGTCAATTCTCTCTATCATATAATTTACCACTCTCCCTTTCCATTAATGGAAATCATCTTACAAGTGAAAATCTTAAAGCAAATCATACATTTCAGGAAAAGCTAAATAAAAACTCCATAATAGGCCAAAACCACAACCGAGTGTCATATTTTCACTTTTAATCACGTTTAGAAAACACCAATAATAATAATAATAATAATAATAATAATAATAATAATAAAAATATCTTTACGTCCCACTAAGTACTTGCATGGTTTTCAGAGACGGTGAGGTGTCAGAAATTTTTCCCACGGGAGTTCTTACATGTGCCGCTAAATCTATCTATTTAAAAGAATTTTGAGCACCTTCAAGTATCACCAGACTGAGCCAGGCTCGAACCTGTCAACTTGGGCTCAGAAAACTAGAGTCTAAACCGGCGATGATAACATTTTGTCTGCTTTATCCCAAAATCTTGCCAACGTTTTTAGGCCTAAAATCTCGCTCATCCGCTTCGTACGAGAGAAGACATTTTCGGTCGTTGGGCAGAATTATACCAAATTTCTGGTCATTTATCCAAAAAATAGAATATATGAGCCCTCCTCCTAAATGTATGTTGTTACAAGACTTAATATGAGCAGTAAATTGATTTTTGTTACTTAACTGCACCTGAACACCGTCCTCTTTTATTAAGCATTTAATCCTGTATTCATGCTTTTTGGGCTTTCTTTTTTACTGGAGAGAAGCATCACAAGTATACTGTAGTATCTGAGAATATTTACATGTAAGAATTTTAAACCTTATGTATATCCACACAGTTTTGAAAGGCCCTTATTTACATTTATGCAGTTATCAGACTGTGCCTCATAAATAGGCTTCTGATAAGTTCACCTGCATACACCCAGCGTCAGTGGGTAGGGTCTGACACATCCCACTCTGAAGAGTCTAGTGTCAGACCTAAGATGAAACGCTGGTTAATAGAGCAAACGCCTGAAAAGCCTTACATCTAATTGTTGATCTGATTTTTGATATGCGCTATTGGTGGAAAAATATCTAATTCCCTCCATGGGAACTTAGAATTTCCATTGATAAGTACGGCGGAATGAGCCTTTTGCCAAACAGCTCCGATTTCAACATGCTCCGCTCGCTACACTGTTTCTCTCGTAGACGGTGGCTCCAATGCTACCTCTAGTGAATCATTTACTAACCCTGTGTTTGAACCCACATTTAGAATCCTCTTATCCATGGATAACTTTTAGTTTCAATATCATTTCAACATCAATGAACTGAGTAGGGATTTATGTGAAACCCGAAACAGTGATTTTACTCGCCCAAAAAATGTACATGGCCAACCTTATTTGAAATCTACCTAGCTTACGGGAAATCTACTTATAAAACTTTCTCCTCATGTACACTATTTTGATAAGAGGATTAATGAGGGCGATATCTTTTCGGAATGTCTTAGAATCATAATTCCTAAAGCACATATCCTGTGAAAAACATTCTTTCTACTTGAAAGGAACTTCACTTTTATTGTAAATCACTTAGTTTTAATATTCACATGAAACAGTAGGCGTGCTGTCATAATACCACCTTGAGAGATCTGATGAGACAGACTGTACATGAGAGTGAAATTTACTGAGACAGCGGTTAGCATCCTATTTTGCAGTCTCAGAAGTCACTGATGTGGACTAGTCACCACACCTGACAATGTTTTCAACCTCAAAACTCTTCGAACTCTTTCCCACGATACACTTCCAGCTCCCCTGTTAATGGCCAGTCGATCCAGTTCTTCCCATTAGCTGCAACCAGCACCACGTCCTCTTCTCCAGTGTTTGTAGACATCTTATTCTGCTTTTGGATTAACGGGCTTAGGTACTCTTCTCAAATTCTTGTTGCAACTGTAGTAGAAATCAAAATCTCCTTGATAAGTTCACAGAATCCAGTTGATCTAAATCTAGTATTCCCATCCAGACATCGTCTTACAAAATACTTCAAGGTGAAAGTTGGTTGAGATCTTCAGGCTTCTCAGGCAAGTAGGTATGAGGACGGGAATTAGCCACGGCATGTAGGGTTGTAATTTTTTCGTAACACAGTGAAGCTGTCCCGAGGACACATCTCAAATTTCTCTTTACTAACTGAATCAGATTTTTCCAACAACCACCCCACTAGCCTGCTGTGGGAGGGTTAATCCTCTACTGTATTCACTGTATTATGGACTCTCTTTCTGTGTTGTATTTAGTTGTCACTTCAAAACAAATTATCTGTAACAGTTGTGAAATATGTTCCATTGTTGTTGTAGTCATTTCTGGTCTTTCAGAGCGAGTGATGAACTGTCGAAATCTCAGTAAAAATCCATTTGTTACGAAATTGCTGACCAGTTTCAAGTACACTGCCCTACACACGACATACGTAAAAAGCATAATACACCCCTTCCATTTTATTTTTCAGTATCTTACACATCTTGACAGTATGGCTTGGCTGCTTCTTCATACTTGAATAACTGAAAATCTTTTATGCAAGTGCAACAGTAACATGTGAGTACCAACGTGTAATATCCTAACATGTTCCTCATGAATTAGAAGTTGCACCAGAAGATGTTTACTCGTTAGTACCGTAGGACATCTGAAGTCCTCACTATCTTCCTTTCAATGATCTTTGTTTATACAGACAAATTTCCTTCACAGTCTTACATCATGCAAAGTGACTTCCAGCTGGAAATCCCTTCTCTCCGAGAAACCTCTTCTTGCAGTAATTAAATGAGTAACTTTCCTGATGCCTTTATTTCATCCTTCGTTGTCTCTCCCACAATTGTTTCTCTCACATTCCTTCTATTGTTATTAGTAAACCACAAAAACCAGGTGACCTTTCTGGAAATCTTGATATAGAAGAAGAATATTCCAGATACCAAGGAGGATCCCCGGAGGTAACAGCATAAGCCACAGTTTCCTTATCTCTTTCACAATCAACTTCCTCTTCTCACATGGCAACTCTACTGCAGGACCACTTTTCTTCTCCCAGCTCCACCACGATCTTCCCTCCACTTGGATTCCTCTAAAAACTCATCCACATTGCAACTTCATGAAGGCAAATCAGCTGGATAAATTCTGCATTTATGTTGCCACTCTGCTCTGTAGGAGAAAGTCAATATTTCCTTCAGCCTATTTTGTACAAAGGCACCCTTCTTTGTCTATATCAATGCAGTGTCCAAAGATAGTAGTGCACATCAATGAGCCTGAGACTGTCTTTTTATAGTGGTTAACATTCAAACACCAATACAGGAGGAAAGTAATTCTAGTCGAGGTGTTGTATTTCTCTCAAACAGTGCTACCCTCCCTTTTGAAAATATTAGGTGCAGACTGATTTCATTGATGCTTGCTTCTGCTTGATACAGCTGCAACATAAGCATATTTACTAGCATCACGGGATGTATGAAATTAATAAGACTTCCTTACAGTCAGCCCAGGTAAATCATCTTGATATAATGGTACAAGCTTATTGAGGTAATTGTTCATTCCACTTTATGAAGATGTCTTTTGTTTCTGATAGTACTGCTGTGTCCCAACTTATTTTCTGCTCCCAACTGTATTGCAGCAAAACTTTTTGCATCAGAGACACAGGATAAGAGAAACCAATAGGGACAAAGACAGATAAAATACTTCATCTTGTTGCAGGTTTGTTATGAATTTTGCAATGTTTTTTGTGACAAAACGTAGCAGCCTCACTACTGGAGAGACTGAGTCTTCTGTCCCTGAAAAATGCCTGCTACTCTCCTATCTACTCGGCGATGATAAAAGACCTTGAAGCTTGTATGGATATGTCAAATATGGGCCTAATTCACATAGTGGCATTGTCCTTAAAAACACTCCAATGAGGTAGAATGTAGCCTTTACCTATAGCCCCTCCATAATGTCTTTCTTCAAAAATACCATCTTTAGCCCATTCTTGCAGTACAGCATCATACTCTTCAAATTAATTCTCACAGATAATTTTCTCAGTCATAGAACTTAGTCTTTTTTCTGCAACATTGCTGTGTCATATATTACTTGCAATCCTTATTGTTTCTCAACTCTTGTGTAAAGAGGGCAATGATGTTGGTGAAATCCCGCTTAAGGAATTGGGAAGGATGGTAGATAAACTCCGTTGTCATACAGCGGCAGGAATAAATGGAATTAAACCTGAAATGCTGAAGTATATTGGGAAGGAAGGGTTGAAAGGGCTTCATAAAATGCGTGCTAGTAAGGTACCTACAAATTGGATGAAAGCTGTAGTTGCAACTATCTAATGAGCAAGCAGAGAGGAAGTATTGCAAGAGTTATCAAGGTATCTTAATAATCAGTATACCAGGCAACTTGTTCACTGGCATCTTGGAAGGGAGGGCGAGATCAGTGGTTCAGAGGAAGTAGGATGAAAAGCAGTGTCGTTTCAGATGATAAAGGAGCTGTCAGGATTGTATTTGCTGTATTTGCCAGCATTTTGAAAAATCTTTTTTGTTCGTAGTTTACAAAGATCATCTGCTAAAAGGTATAAAATGGCAGGAAGGGATTCAGTAAGGTGAAAATTTAGTAAGCAATCTGGGGTATGCTGACAACTTTATCTTAACGGCAGATTTTGCCAAGAGCCTGCAGTCTACTATCTTGGAACTTGAAAATATGAGTATGGTATGAAAATTAGCCTATCTAAGACTAAATTGATGTCAGTACATAAGACATCCAAGATTATTGAATGTCAGATTGGGGATATGAAGTTGGAACAGATAGATAATTTCGGATATTTAGGATGTGTGTGCTCTCAGGCTGGTAATATATAGTAAGTGAACTTGAATCCAGCTAATGCAGTCTGCTCACAGTTGGAATCAGCAGTATTTTTTAACAATGAAATCAGCTCCTGGATGAAACTGTCTTAACATAGGTGTGTTTTCAGACCAACTTTGCTTTACGGGAGTATGAGCTGGGTGGACTCAGGAGAACTTATTCACAACTTAGAAGTAACAGACATGAAATTTGCAAGAATGATTGCTGGTAAAAACAGGTGAGAACAATGGCAGGAAGGTGCTTGATATGAATAGATAAAAGGTAAATTAGGACTGAACTCATTGGATGAGCTGTAGTCATGAACTGCATCGTGACGGGGTCATGTGAAGTGAATGGAGGAGGGTAGGTTAGGTAAGAGAATGATGGAGTTGGTCATCAAGGGTAAGCAGATTACAGGGAGACCAAGGCAATGATGATTAGACTCAGTTTCTAATAATTTAAAGATAAGAGATATAAAACTAGTTTGAAATAGAGGATTGTTGTGGTGATAAGTACATTCACAGAGGCTTGCAGACTGAACACCAAGAGGAATAACAGTCTATAATGATGATGTATGTGTGTATCTATTCCTTTCATTTCATAATGTGCTCTTGGATAACAATTAGATTAGCGCAGTGTCTGTGTTTGCCGCTATTGGCAGCATGGTCTGAAGTTATCCGGAAAATTCCTCTATTCTTTATGCAGTACTAATTACTAAATGCATTTGTTACATACAATTTAGGGGCAAAAGATCCACGTGGGTCGATGGTTTGAACAAATAGCATTTTTTACATACAATTATGAGTTTATTTCCTTGTTACGTGATATACAATAATGCTATCTGATTTGAGTGCTGGTTCACTTTTAGTTCACCTTCTTATTGGTAATTTTTGATCAGTCAGTCCCATTAAGGAAGAGTCTTGCTATTAGAATAAGCATGAAGCAAAATTTTCAAGGAATGTTCCTTCTCATCTTAATTTTGCCATTCAGAATTTTGATAATAATAATAATTGTGGTCTCTTGCAGATTTTTTGAGCTGATACCCATAGGAAATCAAGAATGTCTAAGCAAATAACAATAAATGTATCAATAAATGTGTCAAATCTTCTATACAGTGCATCTCAACCATGATGATAAGAAAGGATATGTTTAATGTAGGCTCATTACACTGCATCAATCCACATGTGTCAGTGCTTGTGCACTACGAAATAATTATAAGTTCATAGGACTCTATTAGATCCTCATATTCAGTACAAGATAAGAATTGCATTAGTGTAGTGTCCATGTTTTCCCCTATTTGCAGCATGCCCTGAAGTTATCAGTGTAGTTACCTGGAAGTTTGTATTGCTTTGGAGGATGTAGTAAAGTCTTGTAGGTGTATAATTCAGTTCTGCCAGTACAGGTATGAAGCTGATATTATGAAACACTGCAAATGGTGCAAATACCACACATATTTAATTGATTTAGTGATATATTGTACATACTGCTTGCAATATAATAATCAAATTCACTATATTCCTTTCAGACCTTGCCTACACAGTTTTGTAGTTATACCTATAATCCAAACCTACACAGTTGTAGGTATCAAGCTATTCCTTGGTAATTTCGTTCACTTCCCACGCTCTCCACTGTGTGGCAGCACTGTATTAATTTGTTGTGTAGCCATCATGGCTGAATCTCACAAGGCAGCATGCATATAAGTACTGATTATATTTTCATATTATGCTTATTTAAAAGAGGGTATTGTGATATTTCATGTATAAACAGATGTTTGTTTTGTTGTATGGAATTTGTTTTGCAAAGTACTTATTAGTATCAACAGAATTCTGTTTTGAATGTTTACCTGCACAATTGTGTAGGTTAGGTATTTGGCGTTTAAACCAAATATGTGCAGTATGTGTTGCAACTGTAGAGAATGGGCCATTCCTCATTATTAAAGTGTATTAGCATGGATTATTTAGTAGGTGGGGGGGGGGTGTATCTTTACTACTACTCCTATAACTACTACTAATAATAATATTAATAATAATTGTTACCAGTTCATTGGATCCAATCAGAGATGCTGATGAAATTCTGAACTATCTGTTGAACGATGACTCAGAAAATGAAGACCTTTCCGTTGATGATGGTTGTGATATTCTCCAGCGAGATGTTATTTCAAGACAAGAGGAGTCAGAAGAGGAAGGCGATCTGTGAAAATGCACTGTGAGAAGTTAAGAACATTTCATGGAATCAGGACAGTTTAGTTTCGAAACCATATCATCAAATTATAGAAGCAAATGAAGAGAAACCTCTCATTTTAACTCCTTTGGGATAATTAGACAAATACTATCTGGATTCCTTTTTTTGCAGATACATATACAGCTATGTATTTTCTTAAATGAAAGGCAAGGAACTCAGAACTGATGCTACTGAAATCAAGAAACTGTATGGCATTCATTTAGTGATGGGTTGCATTTCATACCCACGTATCCGGATGTATTGACAATCAGGAATTTCACTGCATCTTGCGGCAGCTACCATGTCACGTAATCACTGTTTTCTTTTGAGAATCTGTCTTCATGTTTTTGATACAAGCAGTCCTCCTGGTGGTCGAAGCACATTGTGGGAAGTTCAACCTGTGATTGATACAATTTGTAACGCATGTTATTGTAAATATACATTAAAACAGTATTTTCTGAACAAGCCTAGGCCACTCTGATTAAAATTTTTGTTGCAACTACATCTGCAGGGATCATGATGGACTTTGAAATTTACCGAGGGAAAGAAAGCGATCTCCCAGAGACAAATACATTAGGACTTGGGCCATCTGTGGTCCTCAGACTGAAGGATTCTGTTCCACCCTTCAGCATAATATATTATGACAGGTATTTTACAAGAATGTCACTGATGGAAATGCTGTACGAAGAAAATTTTTATGCTACAGGAACTATAATGACAAACAGATTGAAGCGCTTCACTTTTTGCCCTGATCGGGACCTCAGTAGAGGGGATTTTGAAAAATTTTGCTCTTCTGATGGGAAACTTGTTGGAGTAAAATGGAAGGATATAAAATGTACAACATTTCTATCCTCAGTGACTGGAAGTTCTCTAGTTGGTGTGGTTAATAGGTGGAAGAAGATTGACCATGATTATGTTGTGCCAATTGTCCTGCCCTTGTAAAAAAATATAATAGGTATATGGGAGGGATAGATCTCTTCAATCAGTTGTTAGAATGTTATAGGACATAGATAAAAACTAAAAAGTGAACACTCAAAAGTCCTACTGCACTTCCTGGATCTTGTTGTTGTCAACAGCTGGTTGTAGTACCATGAAGATAGCAGGAAAAATGGCATTCCAAACTCCAGAATAATTGACTTAATCAAATTCAGGATTGACCTAGCTTAAGGTCTCCCCTGCAGTCCTGATTATCCCAGAAAAATTTTGGACGATGAAAAAAACCCAAATTCGTTTCCACAAAACAGACCTCAAAACTGGAGAGCACCTTTACCTGGTGAGGACAAATGAACAGATGGCTACGAGCGTTGGCCAGTTGTAGATTCCATGTCAACAGCTAGGCCTTGCAAAATGAAAGTTTATACTTCAAGGTCAAGAGTGCGATGTAAAAAATGCAACATGTATTTGTGTTTAACTTAGGACAAAATCTGTTTCAGAGTGTTTCATACGTAACTGTGAGATTTATTTTGAGAGATATGACAAAAAACAAGATTGAAAACAGACTATATATTCTTTCTTTTTATCACGTTCCTCTTACATTTTGCTGAACATTCTCATAAATGCAATTACATTGTAAATAAAGATTATTCAAGAAAGGTTTCTTTTTTGGGGAAAAAAAAAATCATGATTCTTAGGTCATTCCTAGACTACACAATTGTGTAGGTTAGTTATTTAGACAACTAGTATGCAGAAAGATAGAACACATGAGTTTTGTACCCTAATATGCATTGTTTGTTAGAATGGAAGTGGAAAAGCATTGAAAGTAAAAAAAAATAAGACTATAAGAATTCAACATTTTTGAACTTCCCGGTCTGAAAGGGATATAAATAAAGGACTACATAATTGGTGACATAATCTTGATCAAGTCTGACAAAATCAATTTCTTGTTGAATTGTGCGCACAAGACCAGGGTTCAATAAAATAGTAACTTTCCAAAAAAACATATAAAAATTACAAGACGGCTCGATCTCACCAGTGAGACACTTCCTATATGGAGCTTTGAGTTGACCAGATGTTTACTTCCATTTCTGTTCCTCACACATGAGGGGATGGGTTCCAGGTGATCGTGGCTTAACCTCCATGTGAGGAGGCATCTTAGTACAGAATCCGCTCCCCGGATGTATGTTTCTGCAAGACTTTGCACACTTAACAAATCAGAAATGTCACCATTCATTGCAGTTATTTTTTTAGAGTTACAGAGAGGCGAACCATCAGTTAGCACGACATTATTAGGATTACTTATGCATTTTTCAATATCAATACAGATTTTGTCCTCGGAATATCTGTTTGCAGCCTTAGCTTGCTTACACATAAGATGGCATGAATTTATTGAATGAGATGCAAGATTTAGGAACATTGCAAACTGAATGGTATTTTCACAATCAGTAAACACTTCAAGACTCAGGTCACTGTAAAATTTAAGGATATTAGCCACAGAATTACTGAAGGTTTATGCACCTAAGGAAATGTTAATCTTCTGTCTCACCCACTCTAAATTCTTTTTGCTTAATCTATAAGCAGTGTACAGGCCTTGCACTTCCTGTAATAGTACCTAGTTCTTCCAGGTATTTCACATCAGTAATATTATCTTGGTCTGGAGGACTACCATCTATGAGAACCTGCTTTTCTGCTGGGAAATTCATTGCAAGTTTTATGTTGTAAGCAGTGTCAAGGAAAGTTAGTGTCTTTTGCTCAAACCCTGCTGTATGTGGAAAAGAACACTGGGAGTTCAGTCCAACAAACTTCGTTCCTAAGACAGTCACAATCCCATCACAGCTGCTGTTTTATGATTTTTTTGTATGAGCCCTCCACTCACTGGTATATTTTGTGCTCCTGTTAAGTCTAATGCTTCCTTGGCTGCTTCATACTCACCAGTGTCTAAATATCCCTGAACTAAGTCAACATAGACACAAAACTCTGTATTGTCCCGCACCAAGTTCTTCTTATCAGCTGTTTCATTAACCATCTAAGTTCCAAGGATTGATTGTGAAATATCTATAACTTCTTCTTTCTTTTAAAACTCTCCTCTGTAAAAACCTGGACTGCCATCAGTAGATGTTACCCAGTGACAAAAATTTTGAAGATGTGGTGGTGTAAACATTTCCTGAGGTAATAATAAGGATACTGGGGATATTGATGCTCAATTGGGTTGGCCCGAAGCCTGACATGTTCTTGGATCACCTCTTGGAAATAGCTACCCAGAACATTGAGTCCTGAATCATTATGTTTTTTGTGAAGACCTTCAATGATTTCTTGCTGATGGAAGACTTTCCTCCTGTTCCTCTTTGTTTGCTTTGCCATGATTTCAGCCATTTTATTATCATGGTAGCCTGCACCAATTGCTGCTTTAATTCCTTAAGGATGGGATAAAAGTTGTAATTTTGGTCATGGGTTCAGTGATTTCAAAGATAAAATTAATACAATTTTAAAACAATGTCATCCAGATCACTACAGTTTTAAATTGCATGATAAATAGGAGCAGCAAATGATTAGGAAAAAATCATTTAGAACATTTTCTGGTTGGTTTTCTTGGTTATGTTTTTTCGGCATTGAGCACTCTCTTTTCTTTGTTGTGGGGGGGGTGGGGAATAAAATGCTTAGAACGATGTTGGGCAGTAATGGCCACTGGTCATTTGATACATGTACTTATCATCAAAAGTGTACAGAGCTTTATTTAAGTGACTCTTTTCATCCTCACAACCCATTATTGAGCTAATTCGTTGTTATTTAAAAAGGAAATCAGAAACACGATCATATGAATAATAACTGTGTCTCACAGTACTTCCTATTTTTAAGCATTAAAATTGGTTTAATTTCAAACAGGAATTACAAAATCAGTGTGAGTTATAATTCAGTAACTTTTCAACAAAATGTTTCCTGATATACACTGACTAGTGCAGCCATATATGCTGAACATAGGGCTGGCATACCTGCCAACCCTTCCGATTTACCCGGAAACTTTCCGGTTTCTAACTCGTCTTCCGATTTTCCGATTTATTTTTTACTTCTTCCGATTTTTGACTAATATAACCTCTAGTTCCGCCAATACTCTTCCCCTTCGATAAAGGATAAATTCTTACGTACTTGTGTAATTTACGAAACCTTATTTTCAAGCGTATTTATTTGTTGCTTAATTTCGTGAGTGTTTCGTCCGTCGCCTCCGTGTATCGTGTTTCCCGCACACCACAACAGCGTGCGCGCTTTATGCAGCTGGGGATTCGGGGCGACAATCGTCCTGCAAGCAAGAGGCTAGCGCGCTAGTGACTCAGTTAATCGGGACGAAAGAACGAGTTTATTATGCTGTTCGCGCGCTGTTGACATCTTTTCTGTGCACAGTTTCGTCGGATTGGTAGGCCATGTGTTTTTCCCCCTCTCTGTCAAAGTCGTTTGTTAATAATGTATGGGACATATTGAATTGTTTTGCATGTGGTAGTTTCGCGTATTTAAGTGCATAATTTTAATGAATTTAATGTTTTTAAGGGGGTTCTTGTCGGTGACATTTTCTTTTCTCGTTATGGCCAAAAAATATAACAAACGTTATCTCCAAGTGTTCAGAGATACCTATAAATTTCCGTTCATTTTACCGTCTAAGGGAAACTACCGTATTTTTCGCGTAATTAACGCCCTTGCATAATTTACGCATCCCAATAATTTTGGGTCCAAAGTGGAGAAAAAGAAATGTTCACGTATTTGACGCACCCACAACTTCAAACATCCATCACTCAGCTCCGGATGCGTTTCGAAATAAAGATGTCAACTACTCAAGTAGCAGGCTTCCTATCGCGAAGCAAGCATTCCACACCCAGGGCAACTTGCTGTTATTAGCCGTCAGGGAATCCCACTGCACTAGTTTTACGAGTGTTTCGGGTACGGGACCTTCTGTGATCTCAAAATTGTTTGTCAGTACACAGTATTCCAGTAATACTGCATCATACAAACTAGCGGTGATCATTTACGTCGAAACATACGGGAATAGAGCAGCGGGCAGCAAGTATTCAGTGTCCAAATGAAACGTACGCTACCGCGGTAACAGAAGTGCACTTCAAGCGGCCAACAAGTCTCCCAAAGCATTTCGCGGACCAAAAAGCGGCAAGTTTCTGCAAGTAGAGGATTATCTGCTTAAATATATGATTTTGTTGGGCAATGTTGGATAAGCCGTTTCTCACGGAATGCTGTATTTTAAAGAGTGAGAAATAGCCGCGGCACATGGAATCAGTGTCTCGGATGTGAAGGTTAGCCGAGGCTTGATTAATTTTCTGAAGAGAAATGAACTTTCTCTTCGACGAAGA
The DNA here is from genome assembly GCF_040414725.1 of Anabrus simplex. Lineage (NCBI taxonomy): Eukaryota > Metazoa > Arthropoda > Insecta > Orthoptera > Tettigoniidae > Anabrus > Anabrus simplex. Next base: position 27,039,890 of record NC_090277.1, on the reverse strand, counting down.
ACAACATTATGCCAAAAAATGATGAATGATTTCAACCATTGTCATCGCTTTGTGATTGAGAAGCGTGAAATGAAGGAATATTTGATCTCCCTTTATAGGAACCCCACGTCAGACGCCAATCAGTTTCCGTACGCCACAAAGTCGAAGAATCGATGATGAGAAAGGAACATATAATGTTATCGTACGCGCTATCGAAAGCCACAAAGAACGATGTACTGCAATGCTTGCTGATGGCAGAAAGGTTACACTTTACATTGTTCTAAAACGAAAAACAATGCCTAAAGCAAAATTTCCGCGAGTGATCCACGTTCGTATTCAACAGAAAGGATGGATGGACACGTCACTCGTACAAGATTAGATACGAACGGTTTGGGGTAATGTAGCAGGGTCCCTTCTTCGATGCCCGGCCCTTCTCGTGTTGGATAGTTTTTTTTTTCGGTTTGCCATTCAGGTCGTATTTTCAGCTCGTAATGAGAAGAATATTTTCTAGTGTCGGTACTTGAAACCCACGTGTCTAACTTACCTGATGTACCCTATTTGACTTTTCAGAAAAAATCTCACGCCGGAATTTTACGCTGTATGACGATAATCGCAAATGAGTTGAACCAATTGTCTTTATATTATATTTGATGTATCTTTTAAACGTAAATGAATTATAAATAATTTGTAAAGATCTGAATTCCGTGAATAATTTACGCATCCGCAGTTTTCGCCTGTATTTTTCGTCAAAAATGTGCGTTAATTACGCGAGAAAATATGGTATTATGGATTTTGTTGTGTGTGTCGGTGTGACATAAATATTATTATTCGTATGTAAGTGTCATAAATGAGAGTGATTAGGTACATTTTCTTGTAACCATTTTTATGTTTTCTTAGTTTAAGATTTTAAATTTAATGATCAATTCGCATTGTAACTGTAGGTATGTATGCCTTTTATCCTGAGCTATTTTCACGTAGACTGTGGTGAAATATGCGTGATGAAATCCAAGAATTAAAAAATCTTCCCATTTTTGGGTTCTAAAAGTTTGCAGGTATGGGCTGGCATTCTTGAGATAATAATCTAACCTTTTGCTTTCCAATACATATGAAGTCCACTCACAGTTCACAATATATCTGTATTCAGCAAGTTACCATGCATTTAGGGTCATGCAGTTGTGAGCTTGTATTTGGGAAATAGTGGGTCGAAACCACTGTTGGAAGCCCTGAAAATGGCATTCCTGTTTTCATGCCAGGCAAATGCTGGGGCTGTTCTTTAATTTAGGCCACGGTCACTTCCTTTCCACTCCTAGTCCTTGCCTATCTCATCGTAGCCAAGAGACCTATCTGTGCCGGTGTGACATAAAGCAAATTGCAATATCCGTGTCAGCTGACCATATGTACTCATGCCTTCACAAGGAGCACTGATGTCAGGCATACAGGCCCTGTATGATATTGTAGATAACCTATAGGAATAATTGTTTGTATGGTTCGTGTTGTTTAGGGCTTATGTCTGAAACATGCTCGTTTAGCATGTTCATAATATGTAGGTTTATCTGTGATTGCTAAGAGCTTGCATTAGCTCTCATTTGACTTCACTAAATTGGCTATTAACTATTTCCCAAACTGTACCGCAGAGGGCAGCGCCCCTGCTTTGTAAACGGATGGTCCTTTCTTCCGCGAGTCTTTGACTTTTATCTCCTTGACATGATGTCTTTGTTGTTGTTATGACCTGAAGGAAAGAAAGAAAGATGGAGTCGCCTCTACTCGGAGTAGCATTTTTGAATTATTGATGGGTTTTTATCAGGTTTAAACTCTGCCTGTATTCATATTCTGATTTTTAATTGATCAGCTTCAACCTCAGGTAATGTGAGCTGTGTTTTCACTTTTATTTTATGTTTATCATGTGGCTGTTTCAAGTGCCTTGTAATCGCGACTGACTGATATACGTCTTTGCCCCGCGATATGAATGGGTGTGTGTTTGCGGGCATTATTGTGGTGGTGGTGACGAGGTAACTGGGTCTCTACTAGAATTGTCATTATGTGCACGACATTATACTTCTTTATTGCCACCAAATGTTAGTAGGCTCTGGGTGTCGACACGGAGATACGTCGTACCCAGCGCCTGTGTTGGTGGGCTTGTACGTGGGCCGTGCGTCCATATCGTCCTGCTTATAACATATTTGCAGTGTGCACATTTCTACATCGTGTGTGGGAACTTACGTAAGGCCAGGTGAGTCATACTACATGTGTTTGCAATCTGTTTTGAAAAGAGGTTATTGACCCTATTGTTGCCCGATATTGACAATGCCTGAATGTTTGTGTGTGTGTGTGTGTGAGAGCGAGCGAGGGGCTAAAATGATGTCGTATCGGTCAGTTAATTTATGTTCCTTTTTATTTATTCCTCGTACACTTGTTTTTTTCACTTCGAGTGCGGTGTTTTTTATTTTTGTCTTGGTCTATTTTATGACCATTTTGCTCGTTCTTATGGCCGCCATTTTTGCTTCATTTTAATTCGGGTGATGCGCACACCTGCTTTATTTTCTTTGCCTTTTGTGTGCTCTTTGGTACAGAGATGCTGCACACCTGGCCATCTCGATACCTTCATTGCCTTCATGTAAGTATTGTTCGCTCTACTCCGAGAGGCTGCGTGATCTTTTATCCTTGTGATGGTCATTGTTGATGCTGTAATAATGATGGAGGCTTGAGTAATGTTTAGTAAATAAAATGTGAACTACTTCGCGTAAAGAAATGATCTAAATATGTTGTGAAAATATCAATCAACAATGAGCACGTCGTAAGGTATTGTTTATCCATATGTTTATGGTATGTTGTGCTCGAACGGTTATGATGCTAGCTTCTACTAACCTGAAGGACAAAAGCACGTATGTAAAAATGTTTCATTTTTCTTTGGTGGCTTCTTTTCTTGCATTTATTTTTTTATCTTAATAAACCCTCATTTAATTTTATATGATTTTTATTGCTGGTAGTTAGTTTCTTTTTCCTTGTCATGAATTATTATTATTAATCAACGTCTTCAGTTCGAGGCTGTTTTTACGTATTGGGTTCGGTGCATGTCCTTGATGACTTCCTTTCCAAATTTCATATGAGGTGGCCTGCCCTAATCCATCCCTGGTGAGATGCTGTGTGCTCAATGCCTGATGTCATCTGTATTGGCCCAGAACAAGTTTGTCACTTGTATTTTGGGTCTCAGTCTCATCCTTAACTCATACGATATGAAAGTGACTGAGATATGAGCAGTATGTGTAACACCATTCATAATAGAGCCAGATCCTATAGGAAAAGGTGTTAAATTGACGTTCATATAGGTGGTCCATGTGTACAGTTCAGTGAACATGAAAGACTGGTATGTAACATCAATGTCTGGCTGGAAGAGGAAAGCAATGTTAAAATACATTGCTCTTAATTTCCTTAGTTTGCCTCCTCAGTGACACATAGCTCTCTATAACAGCTGATGGTAGTGCTGTTGAGGATCCTGCCTACCTTTAGGCTGTGCACTTTATGTACAAGAGGAAATATGGAAGATACATATTTACTGCTGAGTTGTATTTGTTGGTACAGGATGTGAATGATAACAGTGATAAATTGTGAAGTTCTTAATATTTCAGAATTTCTTTGTTTATAATGAGCAGATTATGTGTATGTCTGTACATTTTCCTGATCATTTGGTGTTATTTTAGAAGGTTTTATATTATGTATTTGTTCCAATCTTCAAAAGTAACTCTGAGCATTCAAACAGGACATTTCTCATCTCCTGAAAGTCTCTTAGTTGTCATGCTTTTATGAATACTTGATATAAACATTTTCTGACAAATGATAATGAAGATATGAAACTGAAACTGTCTCATTTACTAGGAAATTATGAATTGTTAAGCCCACTTCTATATAACTACATTTCCAGATGTGTCAGAAAAATTTGCCTAATATATTAACTTTTCCACAGGTCAATTACCAAATTATATCAGAAGAGATGCATTTGAAGGAGGAACTGAAATCAGAGTTGGCAGAGCCAAGAGAAACACAGGTGAACACATTTGAAGAAATCTAATATTTTGGTGACATTTTTCTGATAATGGAAATTGTAACAAACTGCTGAATAGATCTCATTGAGCAACTCCTCATTTTAAAGCAGGCATTTTGAAGATACTCTGGAGGATGTATAGTGAGGTTTCCAATATTTTGAAATGATTTTTATATTTTCTTCATATAGTTCAAAACTTTATTCTGGGTAACATATAGCAGTTATTATTGTTCAAAGTTCCTCCACTACATGGCACCTGGTGTCTGGTTTCATCACTGTTACTGCTGCCTTATCATAACCAGATTTAGACCATGACCATGGCTATCTTCCTTTAGTCATGTGTCAAAGAGCTCCAACTGATTTCTTCAAAAGATTGATCCAAGATGTCTGCCTTCTTCTAAGTCCTCCTTTGCCTAGAGTTTTTCCTTAAAATATTACTCGTAACAGACTGTCCTTTCCAGGAGTCCTCATAATGTGATACATGTATTTCAGCCTCTTGAGTTAAATTGTCTTAATACAGTAAGCTGAGGTCCACAGCTAAGATGGTTTTTGTGGTTTCCCATTTTCATATCCTTTGCTGGGGTTGTACCTTAACTACGGCCACAGCTGCTTCCTTTCTACTCCTAGCCCTTTGCTATCCTTTTGTTGGCATAAGACCTATCTCTGTTGTTGCGATATGAAAATAACCCACAGGAATTCGACAATTTGCCGTTATATATCCACATCTTGAAAGATTGGATTCTCTTTTCTGTGGGTAATAAAATATATAGGGCTTTACATTATTTAGTAGGGTGGAGAGGACACAGCACTTTCTTATTCCCTTTTTGAGATTTATTCTGTGGTCGTTTCAGGATAGGAGTTGACACATGCCAATCAGGATGGACTCTGCATTCTCTATCCAACTTTTGATTTTATTAGAATGGTCATATATTTCTCCCTAGATATACCTTTCTTTAACCTGTCTGTCTGTATGTTGTACATCAGATAGATTTCAGGCCTCTTATTTTTCCAGAACACTATCATCTACTTCTTTACCTTGACACTGGTGTTATTATTATTATTTATTTTCCTTAAATTGTACATGTACAATTTAGGAATGGTAGATGGAGAAAGGGCAAGCCCCACATACACGGAAGTGCCTCCATCTCCACATGTGTACATAAACTCTACTGAATATTTATATACAAACTTATGTAGACAATTTAAAATATACATATTTACACTACAAACACTGTACCCTTAGAATAATAATTATCTTGATTTATCCTGAAAATATTAGAGTAAGAACACCCAGCCATTTATACTCTCACTCAGACCCCTGTATACACACCCATTCACTACCACTCCCACACACACACGCATACACATTCGCCCACATACACCTGTACTTGCACCCATCCTTCTTGCATTTCTAATTTATACAAGTTATATACATCACATATAGGTTTATATTTATATATACATTTTCTTTACTTCACGGAGGAAGTGAGGAAGAGGAAGTAGCTTTACCTCAGATGGTATTAGGTTCCACGTACGAGCAGCCCTTGAGTAAAACCCATTTAAATATGATGTTGTTCTAGCGAAGGGAGGGACAAGAGTAACTCCTTGGCCTCTTTTAACAGAGCGGTAATTGAGCTGCAGGCGGTGGAAAGGGGAGAGGTGTGTGTTATCTGTCAGGGATTTCCTAAGGAAGGCTACATCTATTTGTGTACATAACGAGTTCACTGGTGGCAATGACCTAGCTGTGTTTAAGGGGATGAGTTTGTTAATTAAACATTCTGCTCGTCGCTGGATACCTTCTAGTTTCCTCATATTTTCCGCTGTAGTTGGATGCCAGGAAGTAAGGCCATATAATAGGGAAATATAAGCCGTTTGTAGGGCTTTACTTCTTCCTCCCGAGAGACATCTACGGACGAAACCTAGCGCCCGGTATGCCTTACACCTCACTTCCTCCACGTGCTTATTCCATTTCAGATTGTCCGTAATGTGAATACCGAGCAGTCTGATGGAGTTAGAAGTCGGCAGTTGGATTCCACATAGAGTAGGTTGGTTCTGGAGTGGTTGTTTAGCTCTGCTTAGTCTTATATATTTACACTTCTTAATATTTATATACAATCTATTTACCTCACACCACAGAGCTATACTATCCAGATCCGATTGGAATTGTACAATATCATCACTGTTTTTCATGGCTCTGTAAATGACTGTGTCATCGGCATACTGCGCCATGGTCGAATTTACACAATCCGGTAAGTCGAGAGCATAAATCGTGTACAGGAGAGGCCCTATCACACTGCCCTGAATTACTCCAGAAGTAATTGTGGTTTGGTCTGATTTGGCTCCTCCGTACACAACACATTGCGTTCGACCCACCAAAAATGACCTCAACCATGACAGCAGTTTACCCTGAATGCCGTAGTTGCTAAGTTTTAACAGAAGTCTTTGATGTGACACCTGGTCAAAAGCTTTGCTCCAGTCCAGAGTCACACAGTCTATTTGTGAGACATCAGTCTGCTCCAAAGAGAACTGCCAGTCATGAATGTCTTTTGTTAGAAGTGTTGTGCAGGATTTTCCCGGAATGAAGCCGTGCTGGTTTGAGTTCAGCAGGTTTCTCTCCTTGAGAAAATCCAACATACATTTACCAACTAGACGCTCCATACATTTACAGACCCCTGATGTTATAGAAACTGGGTGGTAATCATCTACGTTTTCCTTATCTCCATCTTTGAAAACTGGCACTACGTTGGCTTCTTTCCACTCCAAAGGTACAGACCCGGAATTAATGGAATAGTTGAAGAGAGCGCAAAGCGAGGGCGCCAAGGCGACTGCACAATTCTTGAGAATTCTTGCTGGCACTCGGTCCGGCCCGGTCGCGGCATGAGGTCTTGTTTTCAGAAGGCTCTCCTTTACTTCATTCGTTGAGAAATACAGGTTGGTTAGAGGGAAGAGAGGGGTAGATGTTGTCCTTGAATACAGCATGTTCTCTTCCTTAGTAGGTACGGAGTACTTTTAAATTTCCTGTTGAAGGTGTCTGCAATTTCTTGTGGTGTGGAGACTGCCGTACCGTTATGTTTAAATACAGATGGAGCTCTGTTGCAACCTTTACTTCTGAGAAGAGCCCAGAGTTCCTTGGAGTTGGTGTTGAGACTGTGGATGTAAGAATCATTGCCATATTTCTGTTTTGTCCTTTTTATGTAGAAGTTTTTTTGCATCTGAGCTCTTGTTGAGGGGATTCGCTTGGATACAGTGTGAAAGATGCACATATGAAATGAGCCCAATCATTGCACTGCAGTTTCATAGTATTATCAGCAAGCTGTTGACTTTGTTCCTCCATATCCAATCCATTGGCACTGTCGTATCACCCATCACTACTCCTTTTTACCCACTTTTCCTTTCTCCAACGGCTTCCTTGATATTCCTGCATGCATTTTCTAGCATTCCTAGGACCATAAGGCCTTGAACATCCTTGCACTTCTCTTTCAGCTGTTCTTCAAAGATGGTTTCCTGTGGTTTCCCACTTTTAAACCAGGCATATTCTGAAACTATACTTTAATTAGCCCATTGGAACCTGATAATAGTCTAACCTGCAGGGACAGAAAACTCTATTTATTTTCAAAAATTATGCTTTAATTTTGTTTATTGAGGTTTGGTCAAAAGGTGGCCTTTTTTCAAAGTTATGTACATCACAGGTCAATGCCTAACTGTTCATTAACTGTTTCTCAGTCACGAGTAGTGAATCATTGTGTGATGTTTTTCGAAGCACCTGTCCAGATGGAGTGGAACACCTCATATTTCACATAGCCACCTCACTTCAGGCCATAATTTATGACTGTTGCAAACTTTGCAAGGCCTAGAAGGATGCTTCTTCCTTGCTGCTGGAGGAATGGGCACTGGAAAATGTCCCCATACATTTGCCTCAAGCCGCAGGTGACTGTCTTGACTGGGCATTCTTCCTTTTTTTATTCTAGTCAGGAGAGCGACACAGCAACAGTCGATCGGCAAATGCTGTGAGAAATTCTGTATAATGCAGCCACCTGCCAGTAATCGTCATGAAATCAACATATGAATTGAGGATAGCCATATTCAATAGTTACAGAATTTTCATGTTATAACCCTTGATAGTCCATTGCATTATGGGAAAACATGAAAGGACTTGGTTTTGACGATATAATGCATTCGTTTTCCGGTTGCTTCCAATACCCTTGGGGTTTATCACTACTTCCTCTCCTCCACTTTGCTTTCTTTGAATTTTCACATCAAAATCCAAGTCCTTATCCACATTTGAAATGAAATGCACATCCTTTCTTTCTTTCCATTTATGGCGAGAATATGATTAGCTTTTGTCAGTTTTCCTGTGCAGAACTCTGGAGTCCCGTTCTTCCTGTTAGTGCGCATATGGTACCCACAGCTTGCGTTCCAATCTCCAACAAGCTGTGAGAAAGTTCAGGAGAAACGTACCAGTTATCAAGATATAATATATTACTTTGGTTCAAGTTTGCTTCCATTAATTACAACACTGCTGCATTTGTTGCTGGAATAACGTCCTGTTTGCCATGTTTGGTAGAAATTTTGAACTGGGAATAGTATCCAGAAGCACATTCACAGATTTTATAAATTTTATTATCAAACATAACTTTTTGGAAGGATTGAATTGAACAAGCAGGAGCCTGCTTAGAAATCAGTACCTATATCTCTGTCGAGATGATATTCTGAAACTTAGTTTACAGATATGAAATAACTGGTCTGATTTTCTGTAGACGGTCATTTGGAACTGTAAACATGTCATCAGAGAAGTGCAGAAATCGTGAAATTTGAGAGAATAGTTCAGATGTCATAGTCTGTGGAAATATTTTATTTTCTGAACCTTCCTGTTAGACCAGCATAACTTGAGCTTAGGTTTTCTTACCCTACTCATGAGAATCATCAGCAAAAAATTTACTGTCACATTTCAGATTTTTTCTCATCAAATTGTTCACCTGGAAAGCAGCATAGTCATTGGTTTTCATCGCAATAATTTCCCAGAAATCGTCCCCAAGATATTCTGAACACACATCTAATACACAGTATTCTCAAAACAACAGCACTGAGACCAGAAACACCAGTGAATTGTTTTTGGTTTATTGGAAAAGGTTGACCATTTCCATGTTGAAGATCCATCTCATAAAGCAGTCCTTTCACCTCAGTCTTCGTTTATATCGCCATGCTGTCATCATCACTAGAATTGTTTTCCTAAACACTATCATTGTTACTGTAGGAAATAGCACTGTCTTCTGAAGAAAAATCATTCTCATTATGATTTTCTAACCATTGTAATGTATCTACAGTACATAATCATGAGCCATGTTTGTTTACTAACAAGCGCCAGCAGATTGCACTTTTTAATTTTTTACAGTATTCTATGGTCTAAGAAAGGTGTATTCCATTTTGAAGTTTCACAGAACATCAAGGAGTAATCTGCATGTGGCACAAGGCTTATCACTTGCTAGTAACTAAGACTACAAACGTTTATAAGTTTGGTACGGAACAGTTCTGTATGTTGGAGTTCGGTCCAAATTATCGCCAATAGGAGAGGTTTAATTACAATAACAAAGTTTTATTAAGATCCACCTGTTCAATACATTATAATGTTGTTACATTTCAAATAACTTCATTAATAATAAAGTTATATTTAGGACATGTCTAGCTCCCTTACAGAGCATCATCAGCCAAATCTGAATCTCGAAGAATGGTTATGTTTGTAAATAATGACTTAAGAACTATTAAACCATTTTTCACAAATTTAAACTTACTCTACTAGAATACCATAAAATACAGAATCTTTGGAGGCATGCCGTAATAACATGGGTTTAATAGGAGAGATACATTGAAATTGTGGAAGAATGAGTTGTTCTAAAATATTTACAAGTAGCATGTCTAAAATGTTAGAAAGGCGTGAAATTCAATCTTAAGAGCAAAATTTGAAAACTTCCTTGGACTGAGATCTGGTGAAAAAGTTTTATATCCCTTGAGGATAAGAGTCTATAACGATTCCAAGATCTCGTCAATTTGATAATTGAACTTGTGGCATGATGAATGTTGGTCCTCATGAAATTTAAATGCTTGTTTTCATTTGACCTCAGCCGAATGCTGTTGAATAAATGCACTTTTGTTTACGTCAGTGACCATACATTGAAATAATAAATTTAATAAAGCAGTATTGAAAGGGAAGTAAATCGACTCCAAGGAGTAGACACTAAACAACAAGCAGTGACAACACAACCTGGGAAAATACCAAACTGACAAACAGCAATTGGAGGGACATACATCAAGGTAAACTACTTAACTTTTAACTAGGATCGTCGATTTACGTCCCTTTCAATCATTCCTTATTAAATCTATTTCAATGTACTGTCACTGACGTCAACAAGAGCATATTTATTCAGTAGCATTCACCAAGGTGACATTTCTGCATTTCCGTTGGATCATGCTGAAGCCATTTAGATGCAAATTTTCTCATGCCCAGGTGTTCCTTTTAATATGAAGCACAGTCATGTTCTCTAAATCGGTGTCTGGGGCCAGCTCACATATCATATGACATCGACCAGTGTCCATTAGCATGGCAACTTCTCCTTCACTGACACTAGGAAGACCTGACTGACACACGTCTGGCACTTATTCGCGTCCCCCGTTGAAGGCTTTACCCACCGTGCCAATCTCCTGTAAGGCTATGCAGTTTCACTGCAAGCTTCTTGTAGACCTTGAGGACACTGTCGTTTAGTACGACCTCTGGCACATTCAATCTTTATCCAATGCCATTGTTCCTGTTTCAAAAACATTGTGACAACACTGTCTTAGATTGCCAGCTAACCTGAGGCTGTGTTCAATATGCCAATTTGCATGCATGTGATGTGAGGTTAGGTAGGTATGCAACTAACGTGAATCTGAATGTAAATGTTGTTAGTCTATATTGACCGGGCGAGTTGGCCGTGCGCGTAGAGGCGTGCGGCTGTGAGCTTGCATCCGGGAGATAGTAGGTTCGAATCCCACTATCGGCAGCCCTGAAAATGGTTTTCTGTGGTTTCCCATTTTCACACCAGGCAAATGCTGGGGCTGTACCTTAATTAAGGCCACGGCCACTTCCTTCCAACTCCTAAGCCTTTCCTATCCCATCGTCGCCATAAGACCTATCTGTGTTGGTGCAACGTAAAGCCTCTAGCAAAAAAAAAGTCTATATTGATAGAGCCCTCAGATTGTCTAGATTCAATGAAAAGTCCAGCAACTGACTATTTGTTGTATGAACTTGAACATGGTAGGCAAGAGATTGACTGTTCTCAGGTTAAGATCCAATGTATGTCTGTCTGTCTGTCTGTCTGTCTGTCTGTCTGTCTGTCTGACAGTCAGTCATCTGTGGGAACACAAGAAACAAACAGGTGACCAGTCATTTAAAACACATAATAGTATGAACATGATGATAGGAAGTTGTAGGAAGAGAAAAAAAAATTGCATAGTTTATTGTTGTCCTTCATGTTCTTCTTCTTCATCTCCTTTTGCTCCCTCTCTCAGTGCTGTCTTTTTTATCCTTTTATGAATTCCTTTTCTTGTTCCTGTTCTTCATATGATTTTGACTTGACACTTGTTGGTTTGTTTCCTTTTTTACATTGGGAGAATAAATTTATGTATTTATTATGAAACTATGCAGCTTATTTCCTCAGGTATGCCATGTCTATTTATAATCTTTTCCTTTAATTATCTGTTTACATTTCTTACTTTGTTTTGCATATTTGTTCCTTACAGACTTCCACTGATATTAAGGATGAAATATGCATAGATGAACACGCAGTAGGTCCATTGGTCACTTATTTCAAGGAAGAAGACAAGTAAGTACTGTTTAGCTTAATTAGATTTTACACCCTTAACCCTCAACTATAAGAAATGTGCTATTTTTGTGATCAGTAGCTCCCTCTACAGGCAAGAGGTGGAGTGAAGTCCTTGGTATCCCAATATCTTGTGTTCAATACGAGCACAGGTCCATCCAGATAATTTTTGAATTCTGTCTTCTGTACTTCACTCATGGCCCGAACTTGTTGGTTTGATCGTGGCATATGAGAAAATTCCTGAAAATTAAAATAAGTCAGCCTGTAGTATCTAGTGATCAGCAGGCCGCCTAGTTGGCTCCACTTAGTATCTGAGCCAGTACCATGATTATTAATATTACCATCGCAGTATGATCTCCATATTGTAATAGGTGTTCCTGGTGTATCTATTTGACCATGACGTTGTTGGCAGCATGACCAGTCCAGAGAATCGACCTGCTGGGAATTAGGCACTTGATTTTGTCTTTCATGCCTCTGTACATCTTTTCATTCTTCTATCGAAACACCAATTTCCTTCATTATTGACCCTTCCAAATACCTTCTTTCTGTGATATGAATATATTTACTATCACATTCAGTCTCTTATCAAGTCTCAAAGACGTTAAATATAATGCCTCGTATGATGGCATAGTAGATTTTCATCTTGGTGTTTTAGTTACATACTTTTGAATGTTGTTTCCAATGGAAGAATAACATCAGGCACCTGCCTGGAATCCTTGTTATGTTTCGAGGCCTCTTTATTGGCAGTTAGATAACCATGTTCTGATGTACTGGACCGCACTCCTCCCTTACCGATAATATATGACATAATCTAATACACACATCGGGAGATTCGAGGCATGGACCACGACTAGGAAAGGCCTAAGACACAGCCCTGAACTGGAAATGTCCCTCATCAACAATGCACAACAGGGATGAGACTAATACTACTGGCAATAAAATTCAAATAAAATTTAAATGAGGGTGTATTGGTGTAATAAAATTCAAGGAAAAAGAAAATGAAGCCAGCAATTTAAAGTATAAAAGGATAGTACATGTATTCATTTGGTTCAGTCAGTGTACTAACGTAAAGGCGTGAGCACAGCATTTCTCAAACACCAACCTTAATATTAAATTTACGACGTGCTCACCATCTCGATTGTACTTTCACTACATAATGAGCTAATCTGAATACAATCCACACAGATTAGTTTGGTCTTTCTTTCCATGAGATTAATTACATTGTTTACATATGCGTCCTTCAAACTCCATTATCATCTCAACAACTATAGCCATAGAAAGAAAAGATCCCCAAGCATCCGGGAGAAGAAACTCTGAGCAGATAAAATAAAGGAAAGCAGGTATCAGCATGGCACAGAGATAAAACATCTCTGGACCAAAGAATAATATTCAAACCCAAAGAGAATCACAGGCAGCGCATAGCCTGAATATAAGAAAGTAAGCATGGCAGCCTTGTGGGCAAGCTAATGGCCAAGACAGAGACCAAGGCAAAATAATTAACAGCGTACCGAAAACAAACACAAGGTACGGAAACAAGATCAGAGGGAAAAATTAAGCTGACTGATTCGCCATCTTTTCACTCTCCTCACTCACTCACGGACACCCCAAACATTCAGACATTGCCAGTACCGGCAAACAATGCAAGCAGTAGCTCCCATCAATAAGTTGAACACAAACTGATTGTGTGACTCTCATGGTCACAAATAAAGGTCTCACCTATGTCAGAGATAGCATGCACGGCACAGACAATTAGCAGTAGTATAATAGGGATCCATTGGTCATGCACAAACCCATCAGCTTACGCACTCCGCACGACACAAATGGATCTCCACGTCGACACGCAGGGCATACATTCATTCGATGGCAAAATACCTCAGAATGTAGTGTACATAAATAGAATTGATCAGAGACCCTGTTACCAACATCTCATAATCACAATAACAGCAACAGATACGCGGTCCATTCATGCCGCGGAGCAAAAAGAATGCATATCAATCAGCTGTAATTAAATGTGGTGATATCATCACAGAACCGTAGAAAATATATTAAAACAAGGATCACCATACCTGCAGTATTAGCCGTCAAAATAAAAAGAAGGACGGCAGTATAGGCTGAGTTTAAATCTAATAAATACCCATCTATAGCTCAGAAAAGCCACTCCGGTCTGCGTGGAATACATTTTATATTCCTCTCTCATAACCACAACAAACATTCGAGTCAAAGAGATAAAGTTACAGTCTTGCTGGAAAGAATGACATTCCGTGTTCACAACTGAGGGTGCTGCCCCCTCTAGTATAACCTTGGAAATAGTTAAGTCAATTAGTGATAAGCCACAGGAGGCCTTTAGCAATAATAGAATGGTGACATTTATGAAACTGCCATTCAAACATGGCCCAGCACTCAATTTGTTTTCCATACTCAGAATTTATTCTGATGTTTGAAAATTTGATCTGGGAATCCACTGGCTGAAAATCCAGGAATTATCCACAGAGGCTGATGTGTTATATTCCATCATCTGTATTTTGTTTATTCCTCTGCACCTCTGGCACCTCATTATAAACACTGCTCGATGCAGTTTGGAGATATTTAATTGTCTATGTGTCAAGTCTTAATTGCTTTGTGACATTTAATTTGGCATCCTGTTGGTCTTCGACAATCTTTGTTCTTACATCTGACACTGTAAGTAGTAGCTGATTTTTTCACAATCTGATGACCACAGGCAATGTGTGGTAGAAACATGAAACACCACTCACTCACTCATCACAATATTCCAAGGACTAACAAATTAATAAATATGAAATATGGTCATGAGTAACAGGTAAGCAATCTAATTGAATAATCCATCCTGGTATGGTTAAATTAAGTGGGGGTTGATTCAGAGCGAGAGGTTGGCCTTGGCATCCTCAGTGTTCAGGCAGGTGGAAAGTATATTGTAGGATAGGAATTTTGGCGACACTGTCTCTTGTCTGGCTGTGTTGGGTGAATGTGAAGGAATCAAATGTTTGGTTTTTAAGAATGTTTTTCTCGAATATTTAAATCTGCAGCTCATCACAAGAAAATTACCAGAAAATAATTCAAGATGTTGGCAAGCAGCTCCAAACTGTTACGAGTTCCTCAAGTTTGTGTTATGTTTTTAATGGGATAAAGTGAAATAACATCTACAAAAATAGTATCAAAGTACTCCTTGACAATCAAAGAATTATATACAGATTTAGAAATTAGTAAGCGCTTATTAGTAGGATCCAAATTTGAGATTAATTCTTGGGCATGGTGTAGAAGTGAAGGTCTACTGTCCACCGCAGGAATGGGTATTGGATGTCTGGGGTGGTTGGAGGGTTGTCAGCCGGAGAAAAATTGTCAAACCGCCTCTATCATTTCCCCATCTTGTGATATGTTATGTTTGCTCTTATTGGAGATGTGGAATTGAACCCAGGACCAAACTCAGAATTCTCATACAAATGCCTGTGTAACATGTGTAATTCTAAACATCATGTGAATCAGCTATTTGGGACATGTATATTTTTTTTACTCACCAGTCTAGAGAACTTGTGCAGTGATTAATACAGCTCCACTGTAGAAAATTTACTGAAGAGTGCAGTCATGGTCATGTTGGAAATGTAGTTCTCCTCAATCTCGGAATCATTTTTTAACATGACATCGAGCATTGTAAATAGTGATGTTAGCAACTCAGAATATTGGACTGCACATAACAGGACAGTTACTGCGTATTGATTTCATGCTCAATTCATCAATCTATGAAGTGTTACCTCATTGATACGCAGTAGTTAGGAAACCTCAGTGGGAGGAACACTTATTGCCATGAAACCTGAATTCAACCCTGTGTGCTTTGAGCAGCTGGAAACAAAGTCAGAGTTTGTTTGGGTTGAATTCATGTGCGCTGGAAGCAAGTTCCTTTTGGGTTCCATCTTCTGAGCTCCGATCTCCCCTGGTGACATCAATGAGGAATTACTACTGTTTCTAACCGAAGTACAAAATATACAACATTGATTCAGAAGTACCTAGAAGGCTGGTGATTTTATCTTGCAAATGTTCTGACAGCATGATTACCCTCTCCTCTTGGCTCTTCCCATCAGTCCATTAACACCAACCTTCGTTGTAGAATTCTACAACATGTTCCTTAAACAATTAATTACTGAACCAACCTGCATAATGAAAACTCTTCTCCTTACTAACCCTCCATCCTCAGTACTGAAAATAGAAGTAATCCTCTGTTCCTCTGAACAGCTAGCAGTTACAGCTACCATAAAATACAAGAAACCACCAGTAAAAGAAATGTAATAGAGAAGTCTACTGCTATCATAACTTCTAAGAAGCCAATCTTATGTGGGGCAAATATAAATGCATGGGGAATACTGCCAAGATACTCATCCACGAAGCATACAAAAATTGTGTAAACAAGATAAGTAACAACAGCAAAGACATGTGTTAAAACCTTTAGAGTAACACGGCAAATCAGCACAAAGTGCATTCTACTCTAATGACAATAGTTGGCTCCCCTGAGGGCACTGCTTCGATGTTCAATGGGAAATTTAAACGCGGCAATAATGAGCCATGGAAAAGTACAAATATGTATCCAAACACAGCTAAGGCATTACCACTCTCCCTCTCCATCCTTTGCTTCACAGTGATCGAGGTAAATAACTCTTTTCATTCTAACTGCAAGCATAGCTCGCAGCGGCCTAAATTACGCTCAGGCCACGTTGCGGGCGTAACCTGTAGTAAGGTTTGACAATTCACTAAAAAACGAGATCGAGCTATGCATGCATTCTGGTGGTTACATTGTGTTTCTTCATGTATTGGTTACGACAGTATTTAAGCAGATGTCCGTATTATATGTCTAAGTCAGAAAATTTACTATATTTTCAACCTGCATGCATCAGTAGATGTTGTCACTCAGTGAGCTCTAAGACTTGGCTTCTCGTGGCAAATATGTGCTTGACGAAAGTGATATTTTAGATATTTTATGTGACGATAGTGGCTCGGGGGGTGATGATAGCGAAGATACTCAGAGTGAAGATGATAATGAAGGTAGGTAATTATTAGTTTATGCGCATATGAACGTATTATTGACATATGAATTTGAAACAACTTCTTGCATTTCATTATGTTTGGAGTTCATTTTACGGCCTACCGCATGTTCCTGTGTATTTCATATTTGTGTGAATACGTAAGGTTGTCGACATATTCGTAATGTTGTCTGTTTATTTCTCGAATTGAGGGATTACAACGTCGAAGGTGACTTTGAATACAACACTGTGAATAATGACAGCTGTGCCATTGATGGAGGTAAGCATTACATAAATATGTCAAGTAACAGCAATATTTTTGCCATACATTTTGTTGATGTTATCAAATGTGACAACCTTCACTATTATAATTCCTTTTCATGCTTCAGAAAATGCACCTGCCTATGAAATACCCCCAGAACCAGAACAGTCTAAGAAAAGAAGGCATTGTAAAGCACCAATGACAGATGCTGATTTGGGATGGGATGATGTAAGAGTTAACTCACCTCCAAGAAGAAACAAGATTTATGCAGAGATTCCGAGAGTTGCTGTTGAACCGGTTAATTCTTACAGTGAGTACAACTGCTTCCAGTATAATTTCACTCATGATATGATCAAGAATATAAAGCGGGAAACCAGCAGGTATGCCGCAAACACAATCTCAAAACTCAGGCGGGCAAATAAATTGAAAGAACCTAGTATGTTGCAGCAATGGGTTCCTGTTACATTATCTGAAATGTACAAATTTTTTGCCATTATCCTGCATATGTGCTTAGTTGTAAAAATAAATCTGAAACATTGTTGGTCGACATCCCCTATTTTGTAGACAACATTTGCTGGCAAGCTACTGTCACGTGACAGATTCAAAGTGATAATGTCTCTGCTGCATTTGAACAAGATTTATGCAGAGATTCCGAGAGTTGCTGTTGAACCAGTTAATTCTTACAGTGAGTACAACTGCTTCCAGTATAATTTCACTCATGATATGATCAAGAATATAAAGCAGGAAACCAGCAGGTACGCCGCAAACACAATCTCAAAACTCAGGCGGGCTAATAAATCAACCAGGTCATGATCCTCTTCACAAAGTTAGGCCATATTTTGTTTCTCTGGTGAAACAGTTTATTGGTGGAATTGTCTCATCGGAAAATCTGACTGTCAATGAGGGAATTTGTGTCTTTCATGGTAGAATACACTTTTGTGTATACATGAAGAACAAACCAGAGAAGTATGTAATAAAGTTGTTTCTTGTGTGTGAATCTAATTCAGGTTATGCTTTGAATATTGAAGTGTACTCTGGTTGTGGAAATGATTATTTAATTGTTTTTCTGTTCGAGAGGTTGTTGTCCGATAATTTTTACAAAGGCCATAGTATGTATATGGACAGATTTTACACAAGTCGAACTGTTGTGCAATATTTAAGGGATTGAGATATCTTAGGTATAGAGACTGTAATGCTTAACAGGAAAGAGATGCCTAAAGGTTTAGCCACTACTAAATTGAAGAGGGGAGAGTTGACATTCCGTCATAGAGCCAGCATGATGGTCTGCAAATGGAAAGACACAAGAGATGTCACTGTTCTATCTCCAAAACATGGATGTACAGCTTCTGAAGCAAAAGTGAAGGCAAAGGGCTGTAAAGGAAAGGTAATGGTGAAACCAGATGTCATATTGGACTATAACACAAATAAACCAGGAGTAGACCATAATGACCAGCTTGTAGCCTACTATCCATTCAAGAGGAAAACGAAGAAGTGGTCAAAGAAGTTGTTTCTTCATCTCTTCATTCGAGGTGTAGTGAATAGCTACATACTATTCAAGAAGATTGGAAGAAATCGACCATACACTTCCCTTGAGAAATTCATGTGTGTTATTAGTGAGACACTGCCTATGGTAGCAGGGGAAGAATTTGTTGCCGTGGACCTTAGAACAACAATAGACTGACTCATGGAAGACATTTTGGGAGAAAGATCTCACCAACTGCAAACAAGGCCAGACCATGTAGAAGCTGCAAAGTGTGTGGGAACAGGAGCAAGAAGGCAAATGGTAAATGGGCCAGGAAGGAGACAACGTATTATTGCCCACTGTGCGATGTAGGACTTTGCATGCCAGATTGTTTCAAAATTTACTACACAAAGGCAAATTATGTTTAGAAGAATGTATTTTCTCTTGCTGAGAATTCTTTTGTGGTAAATGAACAATAATTTTACATTTGAATAACTTTTGATATAATTCATCAATTAAAATAAAATTGCATAAGAGCTCCCATTTTCAATTTGTAATTATCACTATTATTATTGAAAAGTTATTATTTTGATATTGTACTAATTATTGTTGTTCTTTTGTAATTGCAATGCAAATTTTATATTATCAAAATAGGGTAAATATAACAGTATTTCAAAAAACTGTACTTGCGTAGTTATCCGTCAGACTTTTTTCCATTTGCAAAACATGGTACAATATATAAACAATTTTAGAATCACAAGTGATAGTTGACATCATACAAACAGTGTTCATGAAACCTAGATGCTCAAACAAGCACAAAGAGAGAATCATGCAAATATCTCCTATAGGTACAGAGATATAATGTTTAAAAAATCCATAAAAATGCCCAGTCCAGAACGTTTGTTAAGGATATTAAGGCCCAGACTGGAATGGGTTAACAGCCTTATAAATACTCGACCACTTGCTGCTTCCGACCTTGATAACATACCTCCAGTTGGCTTTGTGCAATGTGCAGAAGAAGTAGCTCCCTCGGAGCGAACCTTGGAACAAAATTTCGGCTACACGTTGCACTAATATGACTGGGGACATGGTCTAAGGTTTAATACATATACTTCACTCATAGATGGGAAAAATAGGAGGGTGATTTTTGGGACTCGGTGCTGGACTTGGGACAAGATGGTGGCTAAATATTTTGTTAATGGGACTAGGGATATGGTGTAACGTTTAATACTGATAGAGGCGTAATGGAAGGCAACTCTGGTTTGAAGTTGTAGTTCTGTACAAGATAGTGTGTATACATTGTTTATATGGGACTAGGGAGGTGATGTAAGGCCTACCACATTTGAATTGCTTATATGGATGTAATGGAGGTCGATCTCAGGGTCTCAGAGCTGAGTGACCATGGAGTCACTCCCTCTTTGATTTTAACTTTTTGGGCTTATAGTTTTGAACATTAGAGACTTCTAATTTGATACCATAATGTTTACATCACTTAGATTAAAGCTTTGGGTTCAGAGCTTAAAACATTTATTGAAAGATAGCTCTCAAGTCTGTGTAGACAAAGACTGAGTAGCTCAAAGAGCTGAGCGCTAGCATTTCGTGTCTTGAAAACTGTACTGTCATCGCCTAAAGGGCTGATCTAAGGATCACTGGACTGAGGGGATGTTGAAACATAGCAGCATTTCACGTCTTTGTAGACTAACTTAGGCTGAGTAGCTCAGGTGGAAGAGCACTAGCTTTTTGAGTCTTATAAAACTGTATGGCCATCAGCATAAAAGGCAGATCTAAGAATGGCATTCAGGAGTGAACTTATAAACTTAGTAGAATATCAACTTTATATAGAGTAACTTAGGCTGAAAAGATGTCATTTAATTCTGTATATGGTACAAACACCCATCCAGTTTTCAAGTTCGCTAAACTGTCTAGATGAGCGGTAAGGCTGTTGAAAATGGCGTGGTCATCAGCAATGAGCAGTCGCTAACAAGCAAGGGTCAATTAAGCATGACTTTTTACTGGGCAAGTTGGCCGTGCGATTAGGAGCGTGCGGCCGTGAGCTTGCATCCGGGAGATATTGGTTTCGAATCGCACTGTCGGTAGCCTTGAAGGTGGTTTTCCGTGTTTTCCCATTTTCACACCAGGCAAATGCTGGGACTGTACCTTTAATAAGGCCACGGCTGCTTCCTTCCAATTCCTAGGCCTTTCCTATCCCATCGTCGCCATAAGACCTATCTGTGTTGGTACAACATAAAGCCACTAGCGAAAAAAAAAACAAGCATGACTTAATGAGCAGGGTCTAATAAGCAAATGCAAATGAACAGGGTGTAATTGACCAATGGCATAGTAACAGTTCTAATGAGTGCAGGCTAATGAACAATCACTAAAAATTTTTGATTAGTGTGGTGTGCATTACAAGTTTTTTATTTGCATTTTATGCAACTAGTTTCTTACAACTCAGTTAAGTTTATATTCAGGAACATCTGTGTTAATATAGGCTGTACAAAAAATTGAAAACTCTAGTTCGGCCAAATATAATTAGAAATGTTGTGTCTTACGTATTTAGTTATGTAGCATTTCTTGATAGAGCAACTACTAAAGCTGTTATACAGGAATTATCTTTTATACTTCCCCCTAAACTGCCATTTTATCTAGTCTACTATTTCAGGTGTGTCTCTTGCTTTATCCAGGCTTGAGATCTGCTCTACAGATAGAGTTGGAGATAACACCCTATGTAAGTAGGTTATTGAAGGGTCTGCTACATTATAGTGTAATGTATGCTACAGAAAAAAAAAGAAAGGTACTGTAAAAGTTATTACTCAGTAATACCCACAAAATGTAATTCTTGCCCTATTTCTAGAATGTCAGCTTCATACTCTGTGTAACAACAATTAGATAGGCTGTTATCTGTTGTAAGCATTCTATGAGTAGGTTGGGATCTCATATCTACATATGGTAACAGAGCCTTATTGTTAACATTTCAGACTGTGTGCAGACTGTTGATGTGTAGAAAAATGTATTTAACCTGCTTTGTTGGTAAAAAAGGCGTTGAGACCTTCTCCTCTTCATTTTCATCACCTTCTTCATTTTTTACATCCTGCTGTTCTCCTGCTTTAGATGTTTGCACTGCGTTAGAACATGTAGTAGGCTTAGACAATGCAATAAAACCATTTTGATGGTAAATACTATTGAGATCTTATTTTTCTTCATTTTCTTTATCTTGCTTCTGTTCGTCTTGAGATGTGAGCATAGGAACAGAACTACTTGTAAATCTAGAGAATGAAGTAGAGTTTAGAATATTTTTTAGAGGTTTACTGTTCATAAGAAAATGACTATATGGTAGAATAGTTTGTGCTCTTTAAACTTCTTTCTCGATGAAGCTACACTACAAGCTTCTCCATGATGTTTGCTGTTGGAAGGGTTCTAGTAACTGGCTTTTACAGTGTTTGCACCAAGAAATTGCACTACACGACATCTTATGGCACTCTTGTTTAACCCCAGAGGAAGGTACTTCCACAATCTTTGCAAATAAAATCCGGGTAGGTTGTTTCATGGTAGATATTTTCCTAACGACAGAGGCAAAGAGACATGAACCAATTTTTTTAGTTTAATAGTTATTTCATCTCGCCTTTGGTTGTGGCATACATAACCATTAACCCGGCTGAAGGGAAATAGGGTCACCTTCCTTATTTCTTCACTTTAGTAAATCCTGTCTGGCGCGTCCACGTTGCACGGGTGGGCATCCTACACTTCAGTAGGTCAGAGTGATAGGATGGCTGAGTTCAGTTGGGGATCCAGTCCCATGGGGAATAACATGAAACCCATGCCCAGGGATACGGGTAAAGACCTCAACGACAGTGAAGGCAGAGGTGAAAATCACTGGTACGGTGGATCTGGCAGAGGAGGCAGTATCTGATCCCTGAGAACTGACTTAGGGCCTGCTGCCTTGCATGTTGATAAGGGACTATTAAAGGCTAAGGGATATAACCCTGACAGAAAAATCTTTGGAAGTGATAGGCCCAGAAGTCAGCTTCTAAATAATTTGGAATTGTTTTCAAAACTAAACGAGGCCTCGGATGGAAATATTGTAATCACCAGAATAATGACTCTAGTTCCCTCCATGGTAATGATGTTAATGACAGTTCAATGCCTGTTGCTCCATCACAACCAAAGAGAACACACAAAACTGTGTAGACTTGATGAAAACAAGGAACATAAGCAAACTGGGTCTCAGTGAAACCAAGTGGAAGGGAAAGGGATCAAAGGAACTCAGACAGGGATATCATGTATTCTGGTCAGGGGGAGATCAAACAAAAAATGGAGTTGATGTTGTTATGGATCATCAAATGAAAGATCATGTAGTAGAAGTAAAATTTGTTTCTGATTGGATTCTTCACATAATGCTGAAATTGGATTCTTCCCAGAACAACAATATCATTCAGTGCTATGCACCATGGACTGGTTATGAAGATGAAGAAAAAGGACATTTTGAAGAAGACATAGAGGAAAGAATAAGAGGAGATGGAACAATTATCATAGGGGATATGAATGCTTAAGTAGGACTGTGAGAGATGGATATGAAAATATTCTACGAGCACATAGATGGGGTCCATGGAACCCAGAATGAACTAGACTCCTTGATCTCTGTCTGAGGAACAACTTTGTAATAGGGAACTCATAGTATCAAAAACAAAGAAGCAACACGATCATAAGTCATGTATGTGTTATCCTATGGTCAAACTGGCCGCAACTTCAACATCAGTGACTCCGAATATATCAACGCTATTAAATACAACAGATTCTCTGCCATAGGACAACACGTACATGACTCCAAGCACAAGTTCACCAATATTGAAAAAGACACGAAAATACTTAAAATCATTAACAAAGGCCCCCTCTTAAACACTACTGAAAATTGTTTTATTCACCTTAACCAATACTTCAATCCCAATTTCAACTTAAACAACATTTCTGAAAAACCCAACATCCTATTTGACTTCCTAATTATTCTTCTCAAAAATTCTAAATTTCAAAACCTGAATTCAATTTTCTATGCCTTACAAAGTTCCTACCCACATTTTCTACCTCCAGTAACCCACCCTCCTAACCCACCCTAAACTACCCCTCCTTCATCCCTATCTTATCCTTTTTCACCACCTTTTAACATTAAACCCTTTTAATCTTTTCTTATCCACTAATCTTCTTTCTTTATTAACTTATCCTATTTTTCTTTTCACCTCAAAAAAAAGAGCTACATGGCCACCTTCATTTTGGGCCCTCACTTTCAAATTTAAACTCATGCCTTGCGTCCGCCAACTTTGACTACTTCAATTACGACCTGAATTTTTTATATTCAAGAAATAGCGCACTGTGCATACACGTTTTCTTTTGTTTCCGGTATTGCGCTTTTTACCATTTTTTCTATTCACTTTTGTTTTTTCACGTCAACTGTTCTAAAAATCTTCAAAATCATAATTACGTATTCAATCATATTGAATCGTATTAGAAGTATATATACATATATAGGTACATTTTCGTGAACTAAGCAAATACTTGATCATTAATCTACCCTTCAATCTCCGTCAGCGTATGAAACTACAGCACTTGACGTTGTAAACACCGCGCCGATCTTCTGGAGCTTGCAAGTTACTTCGGTTGAGCTGCTCGTCTTTGGCTTCTTCATGAATTTAGATCTTGATATTTGGATTGTGTTGTGACTTTGTGCCTGACGGTGTATGCAGTCTGGCTCATTTAACTGTTCTCTGCTTTTCGTGAACATTGTGAGACTGTGCCAAACATTGCGCGTGCCGTGCTAATGCTCGGAAGATTACACATTACTTCTTTTAAGTGACTTACATTCCACTTCGTCTGAATTTTACAGTGCCTACCCCTGTCATTTTTATATCGCCTCTTCAACTGATATTGTGTGGACTTGACCGTTAACTTATTTCTTACTTATGCATTGTTTTTCGGCTGATGATGACCCAGACTGGGGTCGAAACCGGTACCATTTCCACTTTTCATTAAATAAGAATGTAATCTCTACATCTCTTATTTACTTGTACTGAATAGGTTGAACTACCATATTTATTATTTCAATTTAACTGTAGCGTCATATCACACAATATACCAATGCTCAGCCATGATTCCAAACGATGAGGAAACAGAAATGCATGGTCTCAACCCCACAAACACACAGGCCCAAACAAACAGATAGGTAAATACCACTCTCCGTTCTCGCGCGTGTGCACACAAACAAAGAATGAAAAATTTAAAACTCGCACGAAATTAATTAACTAAGATCCTGCAAAGACACGTGATAAAAGACTGCCGAAATACAAGCACATAGAACCGTTCTTGTAACTATGGAAGGTAAAATGAAACAAAATGAATGAATACCTGGGAGCAGCCGTCAAGAATCTCGAAATATTTACGTCAATCAAAATAATGACTCCCAGCAGAGAGCCGAGCCTTGAAAGAAGTAAATGCACGATAGTAGCAATTCATAGATCAAGAAGCACGTTTTAAATCCCAGTTTGTTCATCGTTTTCGATCTCTCCATTCTTGGTATCACGAGCAGACCAACTTAACAGTCGGAGAGCGAGAGGCAGACTGTGTATCAACACAGATAGTTAGAGCGCCATCTGCAATGAGAAACTATAAGTTTCACATCACATTCGGGTAATGTTATCGCTAATGGCGACAGTGACAGTCAAGAAGTAGGAATAAAGGAAGTGCATCACCAAGGCTAGCACAACGTTATGCCTAGGTAGGTAACTGTGTTCATTACAGCAAGGGGTTGATTATTTAAAGTTAGAAAGGGTTTGTTAGTGGGACGCCATCTACATTTACGATTAGGAAAACGTTATAATTTTTTGCTGATTTTAATTTTGATTTATAAATGATTTAGCCATTGTTCGGGTTCATTTAATTTAGTTTGGAGACCGGATTGGAAGGATCAGTTATTGGATTCCACAACCGGTATTGTTTTGTATTCTGCAAACTGATACAATCATGGGTAATATTAATACAAACAGGACACACAAATGTGGTGAAATTGGGATACCTTGTGATACTCCTGCTTTAATTGGAAAGGTGTAGATGAATGTGTTAAGGATACTGATTTTGGCTAGGAAATGGGTGATTGCCATTGGAACTGGAAGGAGATGGATTTTATATATCAGTCTGTTGAAAGGCATCATCACGAGTGGTAAGTGCTGCATATATTTTTGTAGGTAAATATTTTGTGATGGATACAGAGATATGAAAGACATGGTCATGTATGGAGTGCTGAGGACTGAAACTGGCGTGTCACTGAGGTATGAGATGGAGGGAGTCGAGATAGATGTGTATACAGTGTGCTAAGATGATTTCTAAGATTTTAGAACACTCTCTTAGAAGACTTATGGGACGATATGAATTTAATTGGGATGGTTGTTTTTGGGGTTTCCAAAATAAAAAAAATAGTGTGTACCCAATTTGGGGAGTGGGGAGGGAATGAAGCCAGTATGGAGAATTATAGTGTATACTTTATTTCAGAGTTGTAGGAAGGGATGTGGAGCTTCTTTTGTGTGTGGGTAAGTAATTTGATCAAGTCCAGGGGCAGTGTTCTTTTTAGTCCTAAGTGCACCTTTTATATCTTAGACTGTAATAGGAGCATTTAGGGGATGTTGGGATTCATGATCTGGAAGGGATTCAAATGTAAGGTAAAGAGGATTTTGTGTGATACCCCAATATTCCGATATTGCATCGCGGTCAGGATAGTAGATATTGGGATGGGAAGATGGTGAGAAAATTACGTTGTAATGATCTGCAAAATTGTCAGTCATTGTTTTATTATCACTGAGTGCATATTTATTTTGTATTATTAGATAATAGAGGTAGGATTGCTTTCTGTTTATCAGTGAATTAAAGGTTTTTTGGGTCCACCTTTTCAATACTAATTTATTGATGTGAATGATATCACATGCCGTTCATAAAAGAATGGTACTAGTTTCGACACTAATTATGTGTCATCATCAGCCAGGGATACAATTAAACAAAATACAAACATCCAAGAAACAGTACAAAACACATGACGCAAATACAATAGTGAACTAAAATAAGTTAAAATAATAGTAGAGAAATACGGAATGAGATTATGGTGCGTCAGACCTTGAAGTAAAATTCTGAAAAATCTAAGGTGAGAAACTCAGTTGTTATGTCAGTACGCACATGAGGGATGATCCACCTTGAAGCATATATGCCATAAAATGCTTATATCTTTGTCTTGTTAAAAGAAAATTGCAGAACATCTATCAGAAAAACTCTTATTTGTCACGTTCCGACGGTCCACATATGTGGACCTCAGTTGTGAGCTAATTTCTCGCGGGTTTTAATGCGGAATTTGTTGCGTAGCGACCGCAGTCCTCGTCTGTGGACTTCTTAGTTCACCTTTTTGCCATAGGAACACTGTAGTACTCATAACTGTCACGATATGTTTAAATGTAAAGAGCGGTGCGCAAGAAGATGGCTTCCTCCCATCATGCTGAAAGTAAGTATATATTTTCCAGTAAATAACTAAGAATCTTGCTAAGCTGATTTTTTTCAGTGTTTTGTAGCATTTGTAGAGTCTATGAATTAATTCAGTTTATCAATATAGTTAAGTGGTACTGATATTTATCGCATAATATGATGGTCCTCATATGTGGACCTCAGTTGAGTGGTGTATTATTTTCTCTATAGGTTTTGGTATGGGAGTGATAAGTAATAGCATCACAATTACCGAATGACACTACAGGAAATACGTTGTTTTATGGCAAAATATCTTACTTTATGTTTATTCCTTCTTTACAGAAGGAAGATTTCTTGAGAAAAGAGATATATGGGCTTTTCCTGGATGAAAGTGATGCGGATCTGTCCGAGGACGAGCTTGACGAATTCCCAGTTACTGATGTTACTAACTTTGACTCATCTTCTGTGTACGATAATGACGGTGATGTAAATGACGATGAAGGTCTTAGAAATGAATGTATCATAAATAGAGAAAATGAGGTGCTTGGCAACAACGAAGACGAAGGAAACAGATCTACTGAATCAGTGGTATCTCAGTCGCTCACACCTCCAACTCCTAAGACCCGCGATATGAAATGGATAAAGAAATCTATGACTTTACAGGACCCATGCAATGATGAAGTATTTTTAACAGACTATGATAATGAAAGGAGAATTTTAGATTCATTCTTAGAATACCTACCTCTTAGTTTCTGGGAACAACACGCGGAACAAACTAACCTCTATTCAGTTCAAAGGCGTGACTTGAAATCCGTAAATACTACTAAGGAAGAAATGATGCATTTGGCTGGTGTGCATGTGATGATGGGTGTGCTCGGTTATCCACAAACCAAAATGTACTGGCAACATGATACTGAGGTGCTGATAATTTCTAAGTGTAAGTCCAGGGATCGTTGTTTCGAACTGAGGAATTTTATGCATTTTGTTGACAATCAAGGGGAACATGAGGGGGCACTCTGGAATATGAAATCATTTCTTGACTGCGTGAAACAAAAATGCATATCTCTTCCACGGTCAAAGCATGTATCACTCGACGAACAGATGGTGTCTTTCTCAGGGAAGTGTGGCTTTAGGCAGTTTGTCCCTTCAAAACCAAACCCATTAGGATTGGAGAATTTCATTTTGGCAGCACCAGATGGATTAGTTTTAGATTTTGTGTTTTACACAGGGGCAGGTACAGAATCGAGTGAGGACCAAAAAGAATATGGTCTTGGTGCTGCTATTGTCAAGGTTTTGACAGAAAGCATTCCACAAGATAAAACTCATTGTGTTTACACTGATAGGTTTTCTACCAGTGTAAAATCAGTAGACATGCTACTGCAGAGAAATATATACCAAACAGGAACTGCAATGAAAAACAGGGTGGGATCAGTGTCATAAAAACTGAAAACTGATAAGGAACTGAAAAGGGGAGAATTGGAGGAGTGGGTAAGGGAAGATGAAAAAATGTGCATTGAAAAGTGGAAGGACAACAGAAGTGTTCTTCTTCTGTCTTCATGTCGGCAGTGAGCCACCTACAACATGAAAAAGATGGTCAAAGGAAAAAAAGAGGTTGTTATTCCTCAGCCATTGATTGTTAAATACTACAGTACAATGAAAAAATGGGTGGAGTAGACCTTTGTGATAGATTCATGTACCAACGAATGGCTAGTGCGTATGTTTAACCACCTTCTTATAATTGTTAATTGTTGGATAATGTATCATAGATGGTATGCAGGTAGTGGTATTATTAGACAAAAACAACTCTCATTAATGGATTACAAAATACACGTAGGAAAGGCATTGATAAATTTTATGGACATTGGTTATATAAACATTAGGAAACGAGGACGGCCTCCCTCAGCACCCACCAACCCTGTTGATGAAGATGATGACTCCGAAGATGACATGGACAAACAAGGTACGGTGAAAGTACGAAGAGTTCAGAACCAACTCATTCCAGAGGTTCGTTTGGACAATATAGGCCACTTACCAAAATTTGTTGATGCAAAGAATGCCTCGAAATGCAGAAAGCCCGGATGTTGTTCCAAAACGAGGGTAGTCTGTACAAAATGTGGTATGTACCTTTGTGCTCTAAAAACAACTGCTTCTGGCATTATCACACCAAGTAATTAGTAGAATGACTACTGTAGTGAGAAATTGTTCAATTATGTATATATTTAGTTTCTATGTATGAACAGAGTACCTATGTTATGATGAGAGTGTTTTAAAATAGGTGTTGGTTATTTTACATTAGTAATGCGTAGTTTCCATGTTATGAGAGTGTTTTAAAATAGGTTTGGGTTCTTTTCAAGTAATTAAAGTACATAATTGGAATGAAAACACATATTGTTTCCAAAGAAACCCATCTGCTAAATCAAGAGAACTGCAATCCATAATGTGTTAATAAAGACCTGAGGTCCACATATGAGGACCCTCAGTTATGCCCTTTGGGCACGTTACGAAGAAAAATTTTATAGTATAGTTTGCTTACTAGTGACCCATATTCTCAGAAATGGCATGTATAAAAATTCCATTTCCGGAGTATTCAGTCCGGGATTGAAGAGGATAAGCTGTGGCATTCGACGGTCTTAACTCAGGTGGTTCCATAGAAAACAGTATGGTCATGTGAAGATTTTATTTTGAAACCATGCTTGATTCGCAGTTCCATATGGAACCATGGAAACATGATGAAAAAATGAAATATGATGAAAGCAAAATTAGGCATGTTGGAATTACTAACGCAGAAGGAAGAGTAGAAAAATGTTTGAACTCTTCTCCTCCTGAATATTTGGGTCATGGTATGCCTTGTAATGTTCACGGGAATATTTGGAGTGCTTGTGGTGCGAGGGGAGGTTTGGATGGATGGGAGGTGTGGTGAAGAATGTGGAGTCGGTTGTAATTCGTGCTGTGAAGTAGGTGGTGCAGTATTGCATATTATGTCTGATATTGTTTGTAAGCTACCCAATAGATTCGTGTACTGTACACCATATGACTATCGGGGGACATTGGTTATGTTGCTGTGGGTTTGTTAGTTCATTTTTAAGGTTAGTAGGACATGGACATGGCCATTTCTCATTGAAGGTAGAATGGTAATGTTACAGTTCGTTGCTAGGTTAGGGCTGAGGATCAGAAATTCAGGGCTCGTATTTGATGTAGGGTGTGGTGAGACCACACCCTGGATATAATGTAATAGTTGCTCGTAAATAGTTTGTTGTCGTGTATATGAACTAATTTTAAAAACCGTGATATAGGTACTGTATTTACGATCAGTAGTTTATACAAATTTCTGAGGTGGGGATAGGCAAGAGGTATATAAATTCTTGCCAAAACTATTATTTTATTTCCAATTATTGTGGTTTCTATTTTTAAGTTTTCAGATAGATATTCATTTACATAATGATAATGTTGTTCTGAAGGGATTGATTTATGAATACTAATTGCTACCCATCCGCGACATCTGTTGGTACAGCGCTCACTTGACCCTTAAAGAACAAACATTATCGTAATAAACTACAACAGTGGACTAGGATCAAGGGGAAAGAATTCACAATGCATTCGCTTCCCAGAGAACGTTCCTACCGAGCTCGATAGCTGCAGTCGCTTGTGTGCGGCCAGTATCCGGTATTCGGAAGATAGTGGGTTTGAACCCCACTGTCGGCAGCCCTGAAGATGGTTTTCCATGGTTTCCCACTTTCACATCAGGAAAATGCTGGTGCTGTACCTTAATTAAGGCCACGGCCGCTTCCTTCCCACTCCTAGGTCCTTCCTGTCCTCTCGTCGCCATAAGACCTATCTGTGTCGGTGCGACGTAAAAGAACTTGTGAAAAAAAAAGAGAACGTTCCGTCAAAGTGAGTCTGGAAGATCAATCGCGCCGCTAGCCGGATCTGATACAGAATATCGGGACGTTGGAATGGGAGAACATTCTGGAGCTCAATAGTGATGATTTGCAGAATTTTCTCAGTGGTAGGAGGGGGAGAGTTGAAAGGTAGGGTTGGGTAGGGATGTCAGTTAGTGTGATAGGTAACACTTTTTCTAGCTGAGTGGGAGAATATTGGCGTTTAATCTTGCATTTAATGGAGAACGATGGATGATCTTCACTGCAAGTGTTGCATTTGAGTAATCCCTTTTTCATGCAAGCACTTGAGGTATGTTGACTACTACAAATCCCACATACATTTTGAAAAAAGAAATAGTAGGATGATCGGAGAATTGGCAGCGATCGCAGTGTCTGCGCTGTGGTCAAGATGACCAAGTGGCTTCCATATGATGTCGCTTGACGTAGATCAGAAGACCATCCCGAAGAAGCTGGTTTGTTGTTGCCATTTTCTGGGACACGATACGCATCAGCGGGGTGTGTCCATTAGAATTCCCTATCCCAATGGCCCAGACTACTTGATACCCCTGTTTCTAAAGATGGCCAGCAAAAGCGTCTTCCGTCTAGCAGCTATCAGTCCCATGTGCCACCACTGACCAGGTGGAAGCTGGACGCAAAGGCTGTCATTTGCACCACGTTTTTGAGCCAGGTTCTGTTCTGTAGCATTTTTCCAAAATTTTCCAGTCCTATTTTGTTGACTAGGACTGTAAACATTTCTAGAAGTTTTGATGGTGTGGCCATCTCTGCTTTACTGAATTTCTAGGAGATAATCTCGTGTGGCGTTGGGCAGAAGCTTGTTGATTATACTGTAGATTGGGAGCGAGTGGTTGATATCGGGATTTAGATTTCTCATCTTCACTATGTAGAATATGGCAGGAAGATCAGTGTTTGTTGTTGTGCCACTGCGTTGTTGTACATTGTGTGTTCAGTGCGGGGTTTTTTGCAGCCTCTGCTGAGCTCCTGGTATTTAATGGCATGAATGCCAACGAGCGGCTCGCAGCAGGTAAATAGAACTGTTCTAGAATGTCACTCTGATGTTGAGATGTGATGTGCCGCATGACTGAGAGTGGTGTGTGTTCTGCCAGTCAATGCAAGTGGGATTTGTTTCTCTGGAGCAATAGCAAGCTATATTCAATGATTTGGGCTTGGAGAATCACTGTCTTCCATGCTCCTAGCCTGTTTCCCTGCGTTCTCCTCCATCAAAATTTTTTGTCCTCATGGTGGTGGTGGTGGTGTAGAATTTCCAGACACCATGGAAGAAGCTTTTCCCGCAGGTGGTATATTTCTTACTGGTGGTGCTCTCTGTTGGTTTCTCTTGAAGTTAGTATGTCGCAGCTCATAGTTGCCTTGCCATACTATTCAATCTCATCGGATATAAACTTTATGGTTATGATCCGTATTGAATTGTGATTACAATGATAATTAAACTTATGTTTTTATGGTCCATCGTTCCAATACTATATAGTCTATACACATTGCATAAAACAGGATTGAAAGTATGGGACCTTAAAACATAAGTTTAAGTATAATAGTGATACTACTCAATAGTCGAATCTCATGATGAACCGATTCTCTGTCAAAATATTATATGAACACCAGTTTGCTGAGTGAATACGAGTGTTAACACATTTATTTGCTATGGAATTTGTAGTTTTTTTTGGGGTTCAAATCTCTGTCTTATAACTCAGAGTTATAGGGTTTGTTTCTTAATGGTGGTGGTGAGGAAGGCATTTATTTTTAACTAAATGTATGAAATATAAATTTTAACAGCAGTTCATTTAGGTCTGTTCAGAAAAGTTGTAAGTTTGATTGTGAAGAGACCCGAGAGATTTATCCGAGGTTTACTCAACTTTGTAACAGAAATGAATACTGAGGAGGAAGAGGTCATACAGTACTCTGTCCATAAGGAGGAGGTCAAGCGCTTCCAGGTCTTTGAGGAGAAGGAGTTTCTGAGATGATGATGATGATGCTTGTTGTTTAAAGGGCCCTAACATCGAAGGTCATCGGCCCAAGGGAAGGAGTTATGTTAACCAGGTTGGTATGAAAATATGAAACCACTTTAAAACTATCTTCCGAGCTGTGGATTTGAACTTACCATCCCTCGAGTGGTTGTTCTTGACTATAGGATCTAAAAACCATTGAGCAAACTCGCTCTGTGGAGGTGGAAACCATGTCGACTCCGGGATGTAAATAGGCTGATGCTGCATTGAGCATTGGGACTCCAAGCTAAGTTGTATATTTTATCCTAGTTCTTTCTAATCTTATCCTGCATAATGAAGTCATTACAGCATTGTCAATCGGATCCACTGATAGTTTTGATGCATGCTAATTTTTCATCATCATTTCACTTTAGATTTTTGTCAATGAATACGTGTTAAAAGTTTTAATTATCGTTTCATTTTGTTGCACCTTATACCAACAGGGTCTGGTTACCTAGCAGGTAGGCAGCTTTATACCAGATATATAATTATCATCATCATTGATCTAATCAGTAACCATGTTTAGTCCCACCTTGTGAGGAAGACCATCAGTCTGCATTGCTTGTGAGTAGTAGCCGAATGTGAGGAACACCATTTGTTTGTGTTACCTGTAATTGGTGCCATTATGTGTGACATGCCATTACCTGTGATTAGTACCACCATGGGAGGAATGCTATGAGTAAGATACCTGTGATTAATACCACTATAAGAAGAAGACCATGGTTCTGTTTTACCAGTAATTAGTACTATTGCAAGGGGCAGTGACAGGGATTTTGGACAGCAAGCATTATCTCTGAAAATAAGGCATTGTGAATTGGATCCATTGATTGTTTTGGATTCATGGCCATCTTGTCATTGTCATTTGTTTTAGATTTTATTTCACAAATCCAAAAAGAGCACTTCATTTTATTGTAAATATTGCAAACTTGACAATCATAGCAATTCTGATTGTAGAAAGTTCAAACATACAACCAAACATTGATTATTGCTGCAAGTTTGTGAGGGAAAATAACCTTTGTTATCTATGTTTTCTGCTTCTCATACATCTAAACAATGTAAGCGACACAAGTGCCCCAGGTACAATTGAACTCACACCTTATTGGTTTGTAAGGAACAAACGATTCCCAACAATGATATAAATGTTAGAATTTCTGCAATTATGTCACCCTCCCAAATATTTAGGTAAGCACAGCTTGTGTAGCAGTGAAGAACGGTACAGGAGGGATTGTATTAATTTAAGATTTTTGGACTGAGGGAGTCACTTATTCATATTGTCTTGTAGTCTTGTCACGATGCTTGGCATTTGTACTAAGAATCGTTGGCTTCCTATATTTCATAAAGTCAATACTGACGTATCGCCTGGAAGATCTACATGTAACCTTGTTTCGTTCTGCAATGTGTCAGATTATACATTGAAGTTGAACTGTGCAGTCATGAATACAACCACAAGCCAACTTCCTGCACAGCAAATCGATTGTCCCAGTTGGTATATTGCTCGTGATGTCATTCTAAATGTTACTATATCTAAGCAGCGTTCTGCTATTTATATCTTGCTAAGAGCTGAAGTCTACTATGAAATTTTTTCTTCTCATACATTGCGTAGGAAAGGTTATCCCACCTTGTTAGAACACCAAATTTGGTTAGGATTTTCAGGCACCATCACCTTGTGTTAACAGTAACGCCAAGGCTCAGTGTGCCAGGCTTATAAACGGTGATTCTCTTTACACAAAATTGCAAAGGTTTTGGAAGCTTGAAGAATTCCATTAACCATTTCTTATTTCTGAAGATAGGGGAAGGGAAGAACATTTTCTTGAATAGTGATCAAATGGATTATTCTGGCAAATTTCCTATTCGTCCTGAAGTGTCTTCTGTAGCTGAGTCTAAGCATAATGCTGTTTAAACGCTCAAACATATTGAAAATAAGTTTGCTAGATTTCCAGACTTAAAACAGCTGTATGTAATTTTCATGCGTGAATACACGCAACACATGGAAATTGTACCCCTTGAGGCTTCTAACTCATTAACTTTTATATGCCCCATTATTGTGTGCTGAATGATTTTAGCATGACAACCAAGCCAAGAGTTGAGCCTGACAGCTGTTGTGCTTCGTTGAATGGGATAGCTTTAAACATTTTGTATATGTTGGACCCTGAAATTAAGCCTGACTTCCTGTCTGTTGTTTTAAGGTTCATAACTTATCTTGTTACTCCTATAAATTTGTGTTAATAAATCCCAAATACAGGAGCTTTCAGAATATTGCATGGCATGAATTCTCTGATGAAGAGATCAAGGACTACCACCATACTACTGTTACAACGCCTGCCCCATTTCTTGCTCCGAGATTTCTACTTCAACTTGCTGACGAACACATTGGCGATGTGTTGGCAGATACAGGCTCGGTTGAAGTAGCTGAGGAGCTTAAGTCAGAAATTTCTTCCTTCCTTTATAGTACAAATATGTATCTCAGCAACAGGACATCAAATTGTCCAGAAGCCCTTGCGAATACACCTTTAGATGATACAGAGTCAAAATGCAACCTCACTATGGTATTAAAACTTTAGGTATTATTTGGCAAACTAAATGTGATAAGATTCAGTTGCAATTTAACATGAAGAATGCATATAAGGAAATCAGTGAGAGAGGCATTCGCACAATCATTCCTTCCATCTTGGACCCCCTTCAATTGTTAGGATGTCCTGTGATTAAGTACAAACTTATCATACATTTTGTTTGGCAGTTGGAAATTATATGGGCTTATCTGTTAGAGCCTTTATCTGAAATTACTGCGATTTTTTTGCTGTGTAATGTGATAAGAAACAATTTTTGTACATATATTGCTTTTAATTTTGGATATTGTATTTGATTTCATTATCTTACTCGTGAAACGTAATAACCTTTATTTTCTTTCTTATAGATTTGTAAACGATGAAATATCGACAACAGGTCGAGACTGCGGTTCTCAGTTTTCTCACAAGTCGCATCTTCGGGGGCACCTGATAACAGATACTGGTCAGGACATGTATTACTGTAACAAATGTGGGAAGAAGTTCCCTCAGAAATCACATTTTCGAGTTCACATCCTCACACATACTGGTCAGAGCCTACTTTCTTGTAATGAATGTGGGATGGAGTTCTCTAAGAAATCCCACGTTCGGTGCCATATGCGTACGCATACTGGAGCGCGTCAATATTTGTGTGATCAATGTGGGAAAAAGTTCTTGAACAAAGGTGATCTTCGGAGGCACCTACGTAGCCATACTGGAGAGCGTCCACACTCCTGTACAGAATGTGATAAGACGTTTTCTCAGAAACGTTCTATTCAGCAGCATATGTTCACACATACTGGTGAGCGTCCATATTGGTGTAAGCATTGTGGTAAAAAGTTTCCTCACAAGGGAAATCTCCGCCGACATGTGCTAACACATACTGGTGAACGTCCATATTCCTGTGACAAATGTAAGAAGAATTATTCTCATAAATGGGATCTCCAGAGACACCTGCTTACGCATACTGGTCAGCGTTCACATTTTAGTGATCAATGAGGCAGGAAGATTTCTCGGAAGTCCTCTCTTACTCGCATACTGGTTTGCCTCCACATTCTGGTGATCACTATGCAGAAAACGTTTCTGAAAAATGATTTTTGTAAGCACATTCTTACCCATACCGTATAGCGTCTACATTATTCTGATCAATGCGGTAATTGGCTTTTTTCCAAATCTAGTTTTCAAAAGCTCAAGATAATATATACTGCAGCTCGCCCACATCACGCATCGTCAATCGGGAGCGAAATAACTTCGGAGCCAGTTTGCTCCTCGCTCTCGAGGAACGAGAGCAGCTTAGCGAGTAAGAAGGGAAAGTGCATGACGTAGTACAGTGTTCTCCCCTGAAATTTTCGACAGCTGAGTGGCAGGCGGAATACTACATGAAAATGAATATAATTAAATATCATTTTAGTCTCCGCAGGGCATTAACAATAATATCAATGCCGAAATTGAACTATTCCAGAGTTGTTGTTGCCAGCAAGATGTAACAGAGTATTTTCAACTTCTAGTGTACTACTGCTCGCTCATAATCATGTAACACCGAAACTTACAACTCGATTGCTGTGGAGTGCCATATGGGTTTGTGACGTCGGGCGGAATCGAGTGATCGCATGCTATCCAAGCTCATACAGACACCGCTCGCGCACAACACTACCTGATAATCAAGCTAAACATTGAAACTCCGATGAAATTGATATAGTTATCCCGACATTAACGAAGATTCATCATTTAAATAAACAATTTTACAGTATTTACATTTTTAATTGGAACACCTAATGATGCAAATAGGCCTATGTATTAATATTGTGTATCTAGCACAATGCACATCTAGATTATGTTAGCCGGGTGGTCTGTAGAAACGGCGGGGCGGTGCGCCCATTAAAATGGTTCTGGGTAGAACACTGTAGTATGTATTGAATGCCAGTGACGCAAAGGCTTAGCATATCTTTCTGGACTGGTTAGATTGCGACACGATACGCGTGAACTAATGCGAGGTGACAGTAGTGCGTTTCCGTCTTTATCCTTACACCACACGGCGTTCAAATCTAGTCGGTAAATGTTGCATTTACTATGGAAGCGAGTTCAACACAGCGTAGGTCATCGACGCTGAAACGTTTCAGACCTTCCTGGGAAGAGAGTATTTAATAGTTCAAGAAAATAACACAGGAAGATGTTTAATATGTAATAAATTATTGAATCACATCAAAAGAAATATTAAAACAATGTAAAGGGGTTTTCAGGTCACTTATGACGATTTTGGGAGTAGATTGCACGATATTCAGGAAAACGGAAAGGATCTGCAGGTGTTCGCTTCGCCCTTCTCAGTGGATGTGCAAATTGTTAGACCAGAACTGCACCTAGAACTAATTGATTTACAGTGCTATACTCAAAAGAAATAGGTTTTCAAACACAAATAATTTGACGGAATTTTACTCTATGTTCTTTTTCACGGGGAAGTGTATGCGGATCAATTTATTTATATGAACAGAGGTTTTCATTCATGAAGTTTTATAAATCTAGATACAGGTATAGGCTCACCGATGGAAACTTGAAATGTGTTTCACGTTTTGCCAATACGCAAATGATAGTACCAAACATATATACAATACTATCTAAACGAGCCCAAAGGTCCCGTGAAGGAGGACTACACCAGTGATATTTATCAGTTCGCGTGTTTGATTTGTTGTCATAATGATAAATGCCATACAAATATTGAAGTGAAAGTGCAAGGAATGTGCACAAATCACATAAATTGTATTTCCTTTTGGTAAATGTATGTGACCCAAAGCTTCAATTAATAGTGAAAATGTATTTATTCCTTTGTCAATGAATATTTTTCATCTCCTGTTATACTCTATAATGTGTGTCCTGTTCATCTCACACGATCCATTATTATTGTTACTGGGATACCCGTGGAGGAGAAAGAGGTAAAGGAAGGTGCCAGGGGAATGGGTCTAACTACAATGTCAAGAATTGAAATTAAAACGTAAACTGAAGGTTATATTTAAAAAAATGTTGAACTTAACAGTTTTTACTGGTAAAAGTAGCAAACATTACACAAGCTTGGGATAAAATCCAAGATTAGTAGTTTTAACAGATCATGTGTTTCAAGCCCTCGTTTGCAGTTCCTGAGCTCCTAGCTCAAATTTACAAAAAGAGCAAAAATTTATCCAAGGGCAGAAATCCCCTAATACATGGAGCACTAGCTCCAGCAATTACAATATCAGACTTCCCAGAGGCACTTTTACATACTTGAAAAAGAGCTAACGTGCTCTCAGTTCTCAAGGCAACACCAAAAATATCTTACACCTTTTGTCCTTCCATGGCCCAACTTAAAAATTGAAACAGGGGTATCTTGTACCCAACATATAGGGCGTTCGTGTAAAATGAATAACAGTTAAATAAATGGCCCGAACACAAAATGAAAGGAGGCTAATGCTTGCACTCCTAGATATGAACACTTAAAACCTACGGGGCATTAGGCCGATGAAACAGGTGCTATTCCCAAACTATGGAGGTGACTTGTATCAGAATAAATCAGATCATTATGGAGAGGAAGAAAAACAGTTACAAAACGTAGTCACCTCCGACCAATATGCAGGGGAACTCGAGAGGGTACATCACTCTCTATCGCCGATTTGCAGTTAAAGATTTTATGAAGTAATTACATAAGCCGGCAAAAAGGTACATTTTTAGAAAAGAAGGTTACATAGTTAACGATTTCGGACCTTTCCCTCGGGTTAAACTGCGGAGCTAGCAGGAAAGAAAGAAAGATGTTATGTGGCCATTACCGTGTAGAAGTTCTTGTAGCTGACGAAGAGGCCTCCCGCCTCCTGCTTTACGAACACACTTAGTAAGATGACGATTAAATGGCCAAGAGACGTGAAAATCCGCAGTTTATAAACCCTCGGGAGTAGTATAATACAGGGATTGTACCGCCACCGGCTCCCAGGGGCCTCCACCACCACCGGGGAGGCCTTCCCAGGGGCCCGCTCCACCTCCCGCGGGAAATCTGAATCGGTAAAAAAATCCACGTGCTTTTTGACAGACAACAGCGCATCGCTAACCTCACTGCTGCCATCTTGACGGGCCTAAACCTCAGTGCTGCCAACTTAACCTTACTAGCGCGAGATTTGAATCGGTAAACAAATCCACGTGCAGCTGTCACCCGCCATCTTTAATCAAGAGAGCACCGTGTTGCACTCTTCTGCTACTTACCTTTGAAATGTGGTGGCGGCAAATTCCACGTGCTCTTGTTTGGAAACAAATCCACTTGCTCTTTGACAGCTGTCATCCGCCATCTTTAATCAAAAGAACACCGTGCTGCTATCATGCGGGCAATTTCGTCAGCTGGCATCCGCCATCTTTAAAATACAGAACACCGTGCTGCCCTCTTGCGGGCAATTTCGTCAGCAGTCATCCGCCATCTTTAATCTACAGAGCACCGTGCTGCCCTCTTGCGGGTAATTTCGTTAGTTGTCATCCGCCTTCATTAAACTATAGAGCACGGTGCCGCACTCTTTAGCTAGATACCTTTTAGCGGGCAATTCCGTCAGCTGTCATCCGCAATCTTGAATCAAGAGAGCGCAGTGCCGCACTATTTAGTTGAAATGTGGTGGCGATAAATTCCACATCCGTCATCTTTAATCTACAGAGCACCGTGACGCAATCTTTGTGGTGGTGGCAAATTCCACATCCTCCATCTTTAATCTACAGAGCACCGTGCCGCACTCTTTAGTTGAAATGTGGTGGCGGACAATTTAAAAGAACATCACAAGGAATACCTGAAGATTATATTACAAAAGAAGTGATTAAGAATATAATCGAAAACTGTACTCGATACAACATATGATCAGAACATCGATTGATGTGTTTAGAACATGTCTGGGGGTACACCTTCGTTCTAAGAGAAAACAAGACTACAGTTCTGAACAGCTTGCATAAGATAGCGATTGTTATAACCTTTTCCCTGCTCTGTCAAGGCATAGCTTTATCGAACATACAACGCGATCTTATGCATAAGACAGCGCACGTATCGCGTAACTGCAGTGATGCATGTTTGGACTTGAACACATACTGCTGTCTAAAAACCTATTACAACTTGAATCGCATACTATAGTTCGATGTTGGAGAATACAGCATTGCAAGACTAGAATCAAGCACTGATTAGAAAAAATTTTCTCAGCATACTTACTGAGCTGCTCTTCCTGCTCTGTGATTGTAAAACATAACAAGACTAGAATCGAACACTGCACTCGATGTTGTTAACTTCAACATGTGATTAGAACATTAAATCAGATTAAAACTTAGCAAAACTAGAATCGAACACTGCACTCGATGTTGCTAACCTTAAGATGTGATCAGAACATTAATTGATGTGTTCAAAACACTAGATAAGTGATCAAGACTAGAATAGAACACGATACGACATGTTTGAGAATACCTTTATACATATCGCGTAATTGCTGTGATGCATATTTAGACTTGAACACATACTGCTGTTTAAAACCTATTACAACTAGAATCGCGTACTATAGTTCGATGTTGTAGAACACAGCATTCCAAGACTAGAATCAAGCACTGTTTAGAAAAGCAAAAAATTATCTTCTCAACATACTTACTGAGCTGCTCTTCCTGCTCTGTCAAGGTACATCTCTATTGAACCTGCATTGCAAAAGCAAGATTGTAAAATATAACAAGACTAGAATCGAACACTGCACTCGATGTTGTTAACTTCAACGTAAGATTAGAACATGAAATCAGGTTAAAACATAGCAAGACTAGAATCGAACTCCTCCTGCTCTATCAAGGTACATCTTTATCGAACATGCATTGCAAAAGCAAGATTGTAAAACATAACAAGACTAGAATCGAACACTGCACTCGATGTTGTTAACCTTAACATGTGATCAGAACATTAATTGATCTGTTCAAAACACTAGATAAGTGATCAAGACTGGATTCGAACACCGTATTCGATCCAACATGTATTTAGAACATGTTAGGGGATAACTTTGTTCTAAGAAAATCAGATTGAAACATAACAAGAGTAGAATCGAACACTGCACTCGATGTTGTTAACTTTAACATGTGATCAGAACATTAATTGATGTGTTCAGATCACTAAATAAGTGATCAGAACCAGAATTGAACACTGTACTCGATACAACATATGATCAGAACATCGGTTGATGTGTTTACAACATGTCTGGGGTATACCTTTGTTCTAAGAAAAAAAATAGACTAGAATTCTGAACAGCTTGCGCAAGATAGCAACTCTTATAATTTCCTTTACCTTTACTTACTCTGCTAAGGTACATCTTTATCGAACATGCATTGCAAAAGGGAGAGTGTGCAAGTTTAGACTTGAACACATACTACCGTTCAAAACATATATACATACTAGAGTTCGATGTTGTTGAACACTGCATTGCAAGACTAGAATCAAGCGCTGTTTTTAAAAAAATTATCTTCTCAACATACTTACTGAGCTAGACGAAAACATTCTTACGAATTTGCTAAACACTTTCTTTCTTGACATACTTACTCTTCTTCTCCAAGTAATAAACAAAACTTTTAAGAGAAAGGAGTGGGAGAAGGAAAAGGTAATACCTAATCTAAAATAAAAGAATATGCCAATTCTACAGTATTTATTTATATCTTGTATGTACAAGTTTTCTCATGAATTATTTTACTTGCAGTGATGTTTGCGTACTTTTCCCTTCTCGATGTAATTCTTGTATGTATATGCTTTATCTTAAAATTAATAATACAAATCTTGTATGTATGAGTTTTAGTTGATGTTATGATGTAGTAAACAATGCTGTAACTAAAAACCGAGCGATACAAAACTTAGACTGTTTGATAGTAAATCAATTAACTAATTAAATCAATCAGTTTTTAACCTTGCGACTCGAGAGAAGGACATTAAATAACACCCTTATTGAACGTTATCTGCAAGAGTGCTTTTACTTTGTTAGGTATAGAACATTCATCTCTCTATCTGCTTTTTTAAATTTACGATAACATCTAACTTCTATAGGTAAAGCTCGGTTTTTTCCGAACTCGCGATCATGTCTGACCTCTATAGGTTAAAACTTCGTTTCTTCCGAACATTACAACTTTCGCCTAAACTCTATTGATAAATGGTTGTTCTCTTTTCAGATGTTTCCCTGCTCGCAGTGTAACGAAACGTTTGCAAGACGTGACATCGTTGCACGTCATATAAAATGTAAACATCGACAGGCATCCGATACGTTTCCCTGCGGGCAGTGCAACGTTGCGTTCAAACCGTTCCCCTACACGCAGTGTGAGGTAACGTTTACAAGACGGTATAACCTGACACGTCACTTAAAAACCAAACATCAAGAGGCATCTGATACGTTACACTGCGAGCAGTGTAGTGTAACATTCGAAAGACGATATCTTAAAGCTGCTGCAATAGAACAACATTTTAACTAAAGAGCGTAAGTTAGTTAAGTTGTTGCATTTTAACAATGGTAGGGGTATAGATGTTTGTATTAAAATTGTATGTACATATAACTAATATGTAGAAATACTTCGAAGTGCTTAGTGTAATTTATGCATTAAGAGCTTTGTAAGGTGTAACAGGTGTAGTTTCCTAATTTATT
Source organism: Anabrus simplex (assembly GCF_040414725.1). NCBI lineage: Eukaryota > Metazoa > Arthropoda > Insecta > Orthoptera > Tettigoniidae > Anabrus > Anabrus simplex. The sequence continues at coordinate 26,996,711 of NC_090277.1, read as the reverse complement.
AAGCATCAACAAAACTAATAACACAAGATTTGTTCTCTAGTCCGCGATATATAATGCAAATAGGACGTTGATTTAGTTCTTCTATTTCTAAATCAGTTAGCGCACTAAATCCATTAGGTAAAAAACTTGAAAGTCTTTGCAGACGCATTAAATCCTTTCTCGAAATTTCGTTTTTAATCCTCGTAATGAAATCACTTTAAATTGCTCATTTAGCGGTAGACTTGTCAGCGGGTTAGTAGTTGGAGTTGAAATATGACCTATCTGGTTAATCTTCTCCATGGTTTTTCTACAAAAGTGCGGAATACTATCTTTTAGATTTTTAAAAACAATGTAAACATATAAGATCAATTAAAAACAATCGAAGAATACCTTAAAAATGTTCACGTTGCAAACTGTTACTCGGATAAATAAAATGTGCACGTTCAAGCCTGTAACTCGAACGATAACATTCTTGATGTACCTAGAAAAGAACAAAAATATATGAATGTAGCGTTAGCACTTGCATCGCACATAGTGATGATCGGATATGAAAGAGCTATAAAAGTTACTTAGTTTGTTAACAGCTAGCCTAGGCTAAAACTTTGAAGGTTACAAAAGTTACTTGGTTTGTTAACAGCTAACCTAGCTATCTTTAAATCAAAGACCTTTATTACCTAGCGTAAAAGCAGATGTAATAATACGATATGAAAGGACAAGTCAGCTAGCCTAGAGTTGTGATGTTTAGACGAAACCAAGTTTCAACCTATTGAGGTCAGACATTGTTGTGAGTTTGAAGTTACAAGATTAACCTCTTCCTTGTCTACACCTTCTAATGCTCCTATCGTAAAATGCTAAAACAATGAAGGTTGCAAAATTACTTGGTTTGTTAACAGCCAACCTAGCTATCTTTAACTCAAAGACCTTTATTGCCTAGCGTAAAAGTAAATGTAATAATAGGATATGAAAGGACAAGTCAGCTAGCCTAGAGTGGTGATGTTTAGAAGAAACCAAGTTTCAACCTGTTGAGGTCCGACATTGTTGTGAGTTTGAAGTTACGAGATTAACATCTTCCTTGTCTACGCCTTCTAATCCTCCTATCGCAAAATGCTAAAAACAATGAAGGTTACAACAGTTACTTGGTTTGTTAACAGCTAACCTAGCTATCTTTAACTCAAAGACCTTATTACCTAGCGTAAAAGCAGATGTAATAATACGATATGAAAGGACTAGTCAGCTAGCCTAGAGTTGCGATGTTTAGAAGAAACCAAGTTCAACCTATGGAGGTCAGATATTGTTGTGAGTTTGAAGTTACGAGATTAACCTCTTCCTTGTCTACGCCTTCTAATCCTACTATCGTAAAATGCTATAAACAATGAAGGTGGAAAAAGTTACTTGGTTTGTTAACAGCTAACCTAGCTATCTTTAACTCAAAGACCTTATTACCTAGCGTAAAAGCAGATGTAATAATACGATATGAAAGGACTAGTCAGCTAGCCTAGAGTTGCGATGTTTAGAAGAAACCAAGTTCAACCTATGGAGGTCAGATATTGTTGTGAGTTTGAAGTTACGAGATTAACCTCTTCCTTGTCTACGCCTTCTAATCCTACTATCGTAAAATGCTATAAACAATGAAGGTGGAAAAAGTTACTTGGTTTGTTAACAGCTAACCTAGCTATCTTTAACTCAAAGACCTTTATTGCCTAGCGTAAGAGCAAATGTAATAATACGATACGAAAGGACAAGTCAGCTAGCCTAGAGCTGCGATGTTTAGAAGAAACCATGTTTCAACCTATTGAGGTCAGACATTGTCGTGAGTTTGAAGTTACAAGATCAACCTCTTCCTTGTCTACGCCTTCTAATTCTCCTATCGTAAAGTGCTAAAAACAATGAAGGTTGCAAACGTTACTTGGTTTGTTAACTGCTAATCTAGCTATCTTTAACTCAAAGACCTTTATTCAAACACTAACAGTTTAGGCTTACCTTATTTTGAAGGCTGCAAACTGGATAATATTTACAGCAGACAGTGATTTTCTAAAAAAAAAACAAAGAAAAAAGAAATCTGAAATAATAATATTAATAATAATAATAATAATAATATTCATGGAATTAATCTTACCTTTTGTTTTTACTACTAGATGGTAGGCGAGAAAGTAGAGGTTGCGCACACAATTAACACACATAGAGAACTGCGAGGAGCGCTTCACACAGGTTGCACCGAGTAAATATGCAGCTTGTTACTAAGCGGATATAGGTCTTGCAGACGTGTGCGGTGAACTACGTTCTCTGCTGATGTATCACATTCCAACGGCAGCTCGCCAGCCGTATGTAGCTTGTGTGTGTAGGCTTGCTTCAAACTTCATCTAAAACCACATCCCAGATATTTTTTCTTGTTCAGGTACTCTAAAGTCTGCTTATTCGATACCCGGTGCTAGTACATAGCTACTCGCAAGGCATAACGCCTGAACTACACTAGGAAGCAGCTAGCTGCTGCTCTCCTAGTCCCGTTTTACAGCCGGATGCCCTTCCTGACATGAGATTTTAAGTCGCAAGAAACTGTTTCACAGCTGGATGCCCCTTCCTAACGCAAGAATCTCTTTTTACAGCCGGATACCCTTTTAGGATTTTAAATCATAGTATTTAGTGTTTTACATCATGAACTATTGTTTTACGGCTAGATGCCCTTCCTGACGCTGAAAGACCAGGATTTAGCCAGTTACCCTTCCTGATGTAATAGGACTAGGATTTATTTTTTTCGCTAATTTACAAAAGCATGTTAGGTGTAAGTTATGCTCAGCAAACAATCGCTATCTTACGCAAGCTGTTCAGAACTGTAGTCTTGTTTTCTCTTAGAACGAATGTGTACCCCCAGATATGATCTAAACACATCAATCGATGTTCTGATCATATGTTGTATCGAGTACAGTGTTCGATTATATTCTTAATCACTTCTTTTGTAATATAATCTTCAGGTATTCCTTGACATGTTCTTTTAAACTGTCCGCCACCACATTTCAACTAAAGAGTGCGGCACGGTGCTCTGTAGATTAAAGATGGAGGATGTGGAATTTGCCACCACCACAAAGATTGTGTCACGGTGCTCTGTAGATTAAAGATGGTGGATGCGGAATTTACCGCCACCGTATTTCAACTAAAGAGTGCGGCACTGCGCTCTCTCGTTTCAAGATGGCGGATGACAGCTGACGGAATTACCCCCTAAAAGGTATCTACCTAAAGAGTGCGGCACGGTGCTCTATAGTTTAATGATGGCGGATGACAGCTGACGAAATTGCCTGCAAGAGGGCAGCACGATGCTCTCTTGGTTAAAGATGGCGGGTGACAGCTGCACGTGGATTTGTTTACCGATTAAAATCTCGCGCTAGTAAGGTTAAGTTGGCAGCACTGATGTTTAGGCCCGTCAAGATGGCTGCAGTGAGGTTAGCGATGCGTTGTCTGTCAAAAAGCACGTGGCTGTCAAAAAGCACGTGGATTTGTTTACCGATTCAAATCTCGCGCTAGTTAGGTTCAGTTGGTAGCATTGAGGTTTAGGCCCGTCAAGATGGCAGCAGTGAGGTTAGCGATGCGTTGTTGTCTGTCAAAAAGCACGTGGCTGTCAAGAAAAGCACGTGGCTTTGTTTACCAATTCAAATTTCTCGCGGGAGGTGGAGCAGGCCCCTAGGAAGGCCTCATGGGTGGTGGTGGTGGTGGTGGTGGTGGAGCGGGCCCCTGGAAAGGCCTCCCGGGTGGTGGGGGTGGAGGAGGCCCCCGGGAGCCGGTGGCGGTGGTGGCGGCAGAATCCCTGTATTATACTACTCTCGGGGTAAGTTCGAGACCATTCAAGATTAAACTAGCCACACCCTCTTATTTTTATTGGTCAGTTTAAAAGTTACACTCAAAATCGAAGAAGAAGCCTGTGATAGGCTGAAAATTAACCCCTCAGCGCCGACCTCTATACGTGATATAGACCCATACATGGTTTCACATTTACGGCTATAGCGCGAAGAGTTTTGGAGTTACTGATATGCAAATTGTTTTGTTTCCAAGAAGACATTTTCTGGTTTATCAGTGTTGTAAATAACAATTGAAAAATCGTTATAATGTAGTTGTTTTTGCAAGGATAATTATTTGTCAAATAAGTCTGAGCACTAATCTCTTGTTTTTTTAAGTCTGTTTGCTTCTTTCTTTCCCACAGAATAAAATAAAGAAATGATGATCTGAAAAGTTTGTCTTTTCGTGTGATGTTCTTTGCTCTATTTGTACATTGGGAGTGCGGTTTATTTATTATATTTGTCTTTATTTCTCAGCTTGTAATATTTTCGTAACTCTCCACGAGCGCTCTGTGTAGGCATGAGTTAGTGCTGCTTTCTGTCATACGATACGAGAACCATTTGTTCATGGTATATATCTCCTTTGAAAGACGTTCCCTCGACCTTTTATCTGAAATATGTATCGAGTTGGTTTGTTTCGTCATGAATGTTATTCCCCTCATTCAGTTTCGTCCTGCTGCAGCTTCATCAGTCCGTGTGACGCGCCGCGCTCAGCCGTGGTATGACTGACAGTAACGTGCTTCAAATATTGTATAATTCAGATGAAAGTTTAGTCGGAAGTACTAGTGACAGTATAAGTAGCAGTGATAATGAAATAGATGATGTAGCAGTGGTAAATGATGAGAGTGACGATGAGGATGAAACAGTACTTGGAAATTTCGTGTAAGAGACTATAGATAATTATACAGGTCAAAGAGAAGTTTTCAACGGTGAATTCTGATTGCTAAATTCTCTAATAATACTCACACAGGTCACAGAGACAAATATTGAGCAATTACCTTATCGGGTTCAGCTGGTGAAAGGTTTGTTTACAAAATACGCTCGGGAGGGAGAGGAACGAAATATTCAAGGCCGGCGCGCATCAGATAATACAGTTCCAAGATTGCAGGAAAGTCATTTTATCAGGAAACTAGCACCCAAGAGTTGGAAATCCAAACCTCAGAGACATTGTATCCTGTGTTCAAAACACGGCGAAAAGAAGACGTCAGTGTACTGCTGCCGGTAGTGTGACTTGAGTCCCTGTCTCAAAGAGTGCTTCGAACTCTATCACACGGAACTAAATTACTAAGGAAATGTGAAACAATTATGTAATTATCTGCATATACATAGTTCTGTCATAAGGAATTCCAAATTTCGTGAAAATCGGGCTACTCTTATAGTAACGCTTTAAGTGAATGGAAGCATTTCAGTCGCGCGTAGTTGAAATCTCATCCGGCCGCGGAGTAGGAAGCTATTTAAATGGCTGCGACGCTGAGGGGTTAATTACAGAAATTAGGGATTGGCCAGTTTGAAAACTGGCAGAAATAATAGTGGATATTGCCAACCTACAAATAAATGAACATCAATTACTGAAAAAAACTTATAAATACAAAACTTCTTTAAATCAACAGTTCTTTCATTTCACACCAGGGTGCATGATCATAGTTTTTAGTAGTGACATCTGTGGGAAAATGTCCAAACTTCTTGATGAATGGTAAACAGAACAAATAGAAATCCAGTCAGTTCAGGAAACTTCACAAAAACAAAATTACATCAGATTTTAGTGGTGACATCTTCTGAGTAAAGTTCTAAGTACTTATAGTTTGAATTTCACTGTATCACCAGTAGAGGAGTTCTTTTAGGCGCTAGATTTAAATGCGCGGCGTAGGGGTGTACCTCGCGGTACACACATCCCCCCCATGGCCCTCCTTGGGGTGACACGAAAGAATTTTTAAAAAAATTATTTCTAGTTGAAGAAAAATTTTCTAAGTTTTTTAAGTTGATAGATGGAAGGTAGTTTAACTGCAGCTTTAGAGTGTCTTTGTTGTAGTAGAATAGGAAATACATGTTGATAAATTTGACGGCAAGACTTACCGTCGCAGCCGATGTCCAGTTGAGGTCGCCCGAACCCCTCAAGTACTCTCAGATACACCTCTCCCGCTACTATGAGAGGGGTAGTCATGGTGAAGGACTCCGTAGATCAGAAGTATATACACAGTCCCCAGATGAGTTGGCGGTAGCGGCACCACCCTTCAACATTTGCCGGGAGATGGACTCCGGTGCGCCGTTCAGACGGAGGCCTTACTAGAGCGAAGAGGGTCCTTTCTTTTCCCCGATGTTCCTCCCAAGGTGTTATGGTACGGCGGCAGCCAGCTGAGGGGGCATTGAAACTGTAAGATCTAGGCGACAGAAAAGTGTTGTTGGCGTGGAAGGTTTTTGCCAATAGTGCGGATATGCAGGAGACGGAGGCTTGGTAATGGCCACAAAAGAATCGACGGCAGGAAAATCTGAAGGGAAGATCGTACATACAGATCGTTTACATAAATAAATAAAACCATAATGCAGATGGTCTTAAATTTAAAAAATATATAACCTTCAATTTCCTGCCAAGTTTTAGTGGCAAATGTTATTTAATTATACAGGTTTAATTTGAGAAAGGTGTACTCTAAAGATCCTCTCTGTGGCTGGATTGCTCACTAATAATGTAACGGGAGTCAGAAAATCCAATATAATGCACGGCCCATGAAATCTGGGGGCATGCTTGCCCGCGGGAACAAAATTCCTAACCTTGACTTGGTCTCCGACTTTCAAATGGGTGGGCCTGCGTCCACGATCATATCTTTCCCTAACCTTTTCATGAGAAACCATAGCCTTTTTCCATAGCTTTCTAATATTATCACGATCTATTGTCTCTGGTAAAATATCATTAAGTGACCAAAGGTTAGAGATCGGCGTGTTCGGAACAAATTTAAACATCGGAGAAGCTGGAGTGAACTTGTGAGATTCATGAACCGCCGAATTTAAGGCAAAGGCCTACCAATGCAGGGACGTATCCCATCTGGAATGATCTTCGTGATGAAATTACGATTGACCCGCTCAGCCAGAGATAGTTGAGGATAATACGCCGAAGTAGTTACATGTGATGTAGACAAATTAAAACAGAATTTACGGAAGAGGTTGGATGTGAATGCTTTGGCATTATCAGAGACTATATATTGTCAAGGACCAAAAGATGCAACTGAGTGGTTGCCAGCTTAGTCGGAAATAGCCAGGAAAATCTTGTGAAACCATATACACATACTAGAATGCAGTTGTTGGCGTTCGCCTTTGATTGGGGGAAGGGTCCGACGTAGTCAATATAGAGGCATTTCATGGGGCGCGACGCTTGATGAGAAGATAATAGACCTAGCTTAGTGGACAAGGTGGGTTTACTAAGCAAACAAGATTTACAAGTTTTACCAATTCTCGAATTTCACCGTCCATACATTTCCAAAATAAACATCTCTCGGATCTTTTCCCGAGTTTTGAAACCGAGGTTTCGTATTAGTCTCCTCTCCACCTACGTTTTGGGATAGCCTGTTACGACATAGAAATTCGTGTCAATTCTTCTACAGCTTAAACTGTTTTCTTACAATTATTTGTAATGTTTAATTCTGCGGGGGCATGTAAGCTCTGATTGTTACTGCTACCTTACGGCCATAGTGGGAATTATTTGTCACCTTTCTTCTTGGTCCTGCTCCGGCCAATCAAAATGTTTGAGTCGGCCATTTTGGAATGTACTCTCGACTCCAGAGAGAGAGGGAAGCGAAGCCTGGCATTCGCTGTGGTCCCATCATGGAGAGAAGACGTTTGTGTATGTTTCCAAGTTATGTACTGGAGTAGCGGCTTCGGATAATAGTCTTAAGTGATGGAGGGTTGTGCTCCACACCCTCAGAAGATTCTTCTTTTTCATCCTCGTAGTGTAAGATTTGTTGTTTTCCTACAATTGTGATATTCGTCTGGCAAGCTAAACATGGCCTGGCCGTGTTTGAAATATTTCTACTGCTGGAGCAACCAAACTGTAAGTTAACTTTCTTATTTGCATTGTTATTTTCATCGGCGGTGAACTGCTTCTGTGATTTCTTCGAAGAAACGCTTTAATCACCAAAATAAGTGATGCGCGCCGTAAAATTATGAGGACCATTGTTAGATAAATTTAAGGAACTTTTCAAACAAACAAAAACGGGTTGAAAATGTATTAATTTGGTTTATTTATGCACCTAGTGTGTAACCTTTCACGATATGGAATTTAAATGTTTTCTGGAGAAATTTTAAAGAAAAGTAAGAAATGGAAATTATTATTATTATTATTTTTGTTACCAGGTAATGATGATACTGCTGTTTTGAAATAATTTTTGGTTTAAAATTAGGGTAATACATGGGAGTTCCAGTAAGGATTATTTGTGCGATGCCGGTTGTTCTAAATTCTTTCTTATGCTTTTAACTTAATATCGTTATTTTCTCTTTTGGGTTTTTACGTGTTTTGGGGATGCTTCTTGCCCTTCCGGCCTTCATTTTTCCTACCTTTGTTGTCCTCCCCGGGATTGGTTCCCACCATGTGTGACAATTAATTTTGGTTGCCTTGGTGATGATGATTTTTATATAGGGAGACAGCCCTGTCGTAAGATTGTTCTGTAATTTTATGAAACCGTGTTGGGTGAGGTTGTTTCTTTTCCCTCATTTACGCTCATTCCCATTCCTTACGGGTTTTGTTGTGGTGGTTTTCTTTTCCCTTTGAGTATTTACTAGAAGCACCTGATATCCTGTGCTGGACCTCCCACTGTATTTTGTTACCCTATAAAGGATGCAAATCGGGAAGAAAGTATCCATCTCTCAAAGTGTATCGGAGAAGTTGTGAAAGTTGGTATAGTCTATTTCTTACAAGTGTCATTTTCCTAAATCATGAATTATTTCCTCTGTTAAGAAAAAAGGATTTTGAGTTTGTTGCGAAGGTAAACTGGAGATATGATTGTAACTTTCTTCCTTTTAAATCATTTCTTGCCGACCGGCGGTTTCGTTTATTTAAGGTTTTCTCTTCAACTTGAAGGTACCATTTTATTTCCTTTAATTCATTTCTTGCCGACCGGCGGTTTTTAAAAATTATTCCCTTAATTTAACTTTGGTGTTCAATTTGAATTTAATTGAAGTTTTCTGTGAATTTAGTGAGGTCAGGTTACTTTAACTTAATCTAAAGACAATTTATTCTTATTCTATTTCAAACTGATATTATTAGTTCTGGTATCTATATTTTATCTAGGTAAAACAAACTGCGAGGATGACCTGTATTTTGATCTGTTAATTTCTCTTGGTGTTTATGAATTATATTTTTCTTTTTTAAAAAGGATAGATTTGTCTTGTTTTTTGCTCTATAATTATTTGACACACTGACAGTTGGTAGCTTGATCCACCGGTTTGTTGTTGTTTTCTACCACCTGGAGGTAAGTTTTCTCGGTTTCTGTATTTTCCTTTTATTTCTGGGTGTGTAGTGATTTGTGACGCTTCCTGTTTTGTTTCTCTTGCACTGGACCTTTTTCTTGGCTGGTGCAGTTTTTCTGCCGATCAGTTGGTTTGGTACCGGGTTACCTAGCTGGTGGGGCAGATGTATGAGACAGGGGAAGTCCCATCCGATTTTCGGAGAATGTTGTTGGACCTATTCCCAAGAAAGCTGCTGCTGACAGGTGTGAAAACTACCGCACTATTAGTTTAGTATCTCATGCCTGCAAAATTTTAACACGTATCATTTACAGAATAATGGAAAAACAAGTTGAAGCTGATTTTGGAGAAGATCAATTTGGCTTCAGAACAAATGTAGGAACACGTGAAGCAATCCTGACTTTAAGTCTCAGATAAAATAACAATATCATCGGCAAATCTCAAGGATTTGATTTCTTCTCCTTTCGTGCGAATAAAATAATAATTTGTGTGACACTTATCATCATATGGATTGGCCTACTTGCGCTGACTTAACGGTTTCTTTCCCTGTTGGCGTGAAGGAGATTCTTTGGACTTTACCATGAAGACAGAAATGAATGTTTTAGAGTATATAAGAAGGACAAGCCCACGTTCATGGCATTCGTAGATCTACAAAAGGCATTCGATTATGTTTCTTGGACCAAGCTATTTAATATTCTGAAGGTGTTTGGGATCAGATACCGAGAACGAAGAATTATCACCAATCTGTATAAAAATCAGTCTGCAGCGATAAGAATCGAGGGCTTTGAAAAAGAAGCAGCAATCCAGAAAGGAGTGAGGCAAGGCTGCAGTTTGTCCCCCTCCTTTTCAATGTTTACATAGAACAGGCAGTAAAGGAAATGAAAGAGGAATTTGGAAAGAGAATCACAATCCAAGGAGAGGAAATCAAAATCTCGAGATTTGCTGATGATATTGTTATTTTATGTGAGACTGCAGAAGATCTCGAGAAGCTGCTGAATGGTATGGACGAAGTCTGGGGTAAGTAGTACAAGATGAAAATAAATAAGTCCAAAACAAAAGTAATGGAGTGCAGTCGAACGAAGGCAGGTGATGCAGGAAATATTAAATTAAGAAATGAAGTCTTAAAGGAAGTAGATGAATATTGATACTTGGGTAGTAAAATAACTAACGGTGGTAGAAGTAAGAAGTACATAAAATGCAGATTAGCACAAGCAAGGAAGAGCTTCCTTATGAAAAGAAATGTGCCCATTTCAAACATTGTTATAAGAATTAGAAAGATGTTTTTGAAGACTTTCGTGTGGAGCGTGGCATTGTATGGAAGTGAAGCATGGAAGACAACTAGCTCAGAAGGAAAGAGAATAGGAGCTTTTGAAATGTGGTGTTACAGAAGAATGCTGAAGGTGAGATGGATAGATCGAATCACAAATGAAGAGATACTGAATCGAATTGGCGAGAGGAGATCGATTTGGCTAAATTTGACGAGAAGAAGAGATAGAATGACAGGACACATCTTAAAACATCCAAGACTTGTTCAGTTTGTTTTTGAAGGAAGTGCAGGTGGTATGAGAGGTAGGGGTAGAGCAAGGTAGGTATACGATAAGCAGATTAGAGCAGATGTAGGTTGCAGTAGTTACGTAGAAATGAAAAGGTTAGCACATGATAGGGTGGCATGGAGATCTGCATCAAAACAGTCTACGGACTGATGGCTCAAACAACAAGAAGGGAAGACATTTTTCTTTCACTGACTGGCTATGTATTTGAAAGCGATTATCCTGAAAATCCAGTGAAAGAATATACGAATACAGGCCTATGTATACAACGTGTTGGCAGATCATACATGCATGATCCCAAGGTTAGAAGTAGGTTAACCGGGCGAGTTGGTCATGCGGTTCGGGGCGCGCAGCTGTGATCTTGCATCCGGGAGATAGTGAGTTCGAGCCACACTGTCGGCAACGCTGAAGATGTTTTTCTGTGGTTTCCCATTTTCACACCAGGTAAATGCTGGGGCTGTATCTTAGTTAAGGCCACGGCCGCTTCCTTCCCATTCCTAGACCTCTTCTATCCCACAGTCGCTACAGGACCTATCTGTGTCCGTGCGACATTAAACAAATTTTAAAAATTAAGTAGGTTAATAAAGACAATTTTGTTTCGCAACCAATAGGTTGATACACTGTTACTCTTCATTATAATCAGAATGTAATGTTGATTTCTCAACATATTTCTTAGAGCGCCGATTATATTGACGGGTATAAAACTGGCTCCGCATGGCCATGATTACTAAGTGTTAAGAGGTTAACCTGATGTATTTATTTCCCTTTCCCGTAATGTCACTGATGTGCATAATACCGAACGAGTGGTTGAGGGATTTGGTCCACTTACAGTAGCTGTGAGCTTGCATTCGGGAGATACTGGGTTCGAACTCCACTGCCGATAGCCCTGAAGATGGTTTTCTGTGGTTTACCATTTTTACACCAGGGATAGAAGGAACCTTGGAATGGGAAGGAAGCGGCCGTGGCCTTAACTAAGGTCCAGCCCCAGCATTTGCCTGGCGTATCATTTCACAGGTATGCTTATTTGAAATTCATTTTCGTGCGAATAAAATAATAATTTGTGTGACACTTATCATCATATGGACTTCGCGGTTTCTTTCCCTGTTGGCGTGAAGGAGATTCTTTGGGCTTCACCGTGAAGACTGAAATTAATGTTTTAGAAAATATAAGGGAATACATTTTTCTTTCACTGTACCCTAATTAAGGCCGCGACTGGTTCCTTCACACTCATAGCCCTTTTCTATCCCATCGTCTCCATAAGACCTATCTCTGACGGTGCGACGTACCGGTAAACCAAATTGTAAACAAACAAAATATGTTTGTAAAGATTTTTCAGTTCTCTTCAGTCATACAGTATGATTTACCACTCTCACCTTCCATTAAAGGAAGTCATTTTACAACTTAAAATCTTAGAGCAAATCAAACATTTCACGAAAAGGTAAATAAAAACTCTATAATAGACTGAAACCACAATCGTGTGTCATCACGCTTAGAAAACAGTGGACAATGATGATGTTGATGATGATGACGATAATAATAACAATAACGTCCCACTAATTATTTTTACGGTTTTCGGAGACGCCGAGGTGCCAAAATTTTGTCCCAAGGGAGTTATTTTGCGTGCTCGTATATTTCCGACACGGGGTTAACATATTTGAGCACCAAATTATCACCGGACTGAGCTACGATCGAACCTGCCAATTTGGGCTCAGAAAGCCAGCGCCTTGACTGTCGATGACTGTACTTTATCTACTTTGCTCCAAATTCTCGCCAACGCTTTTAGGACTAAAAACTCGCTCATTCGCTTCGTACGGCAGAGAATGATTTCGGTCGTTGGGCAGAATTATGCCGAAGTCCTATCCATTTACACAACAGATACTAGCGAATTATACGCACCCCCATTCTAAAAATATGTTTTTAGAAAACTCAATATAAACAGTAAATTAATTTTGTTTACTTAACTGCAATTGAGCACCGTCCCCTCTTATCAAGCATTTATCCTGTATTTCTTCTTTTTGGGCTTTCTCTCTACCGGAGAGAAACTTCGGAAGTATACCGTAGTCTCTGAGAATGTTTACAAGTAAGAATTTTAAACCATATCAATATCCACACAGTTTTAAAATTCGCCTATTTACATTGATGAGTACAGCGGAGCGACCTTTTTCGCCAAACAGCTGAGATTTCAACATGCTCCGCTCGCTGCAGTTCCCTCGTAGACGGTGGCGCCGCTGCTACCTCCAGTTTACTCTATGCTAGTACGAGCCGACTCATTTATCAACGGCAACTCCAAGAAAGAACTAGCTTCAGGTAATCACGTGACGTACAGAAGCCGCTTTCATTTTTATAGGCTGCCCAGTCAGTGCACTGAGTGCGGTGGTTGTAGTCTGCCTGCTAGGTACGTTATTTGTGCCTTAGTTCTGACAACTTGTTACCTAATGAAACAATAAAATGAAATAAATAACATGTTATTGAGCAATACTTACCAGTTCACTTCCTGTATGCACTCATAATCTATGAAGGATGTAGGACCTAGTATAGATCCAGTAGGTTAAGAGCAAATAAACGACACCAAGCTCAGGTTAACTATCCTCAACTAAGCACGAACAAACAGCACTATCCAGAATACTGAATATACCACTCGGTAAGTAGAAACGGCGTAGTTTTATTCTGTCTGATATAATTAAGAAATACTCTGACAAATCCTCACCTGTTTCTTAAATGGGGTCGTAGTTATGAATCAATATATTGTCAAAACCATTCAGTTTTACGCTACAGTGGATAAAATAATAAACCGTAATGTACCGTAGTTTTAAATCGAACTAAGAGAAGTAGAAACTAACGCTAGTTTTGGCTTTAAAATATAGGCTAACTCATGACAAAGTGTGTACCGCAGTATATTTTAAAATAATTATTTATTAACGTGTAGTGGTGTAAGGAGTCCGACTCCTTAGCTGGATGGTCAGCAATGAGGCCTTCGGTGGAGAGGGTCCCGGAATCAATTCTCGGCCAAGACGGGGATTTTAATCTCTTCTGATTAATTCTTCTGGCTCGGGAACTGGGTGTTTGTGTTTGTCCCTACACCTTCCTCTTCATATTCAGACAACACACCACACTACCAACTACTATAGAAACACGCAATATTGACTACATCCCTCCGCATAAGGTTAGCGTCAGGAAGGATATCCGGCCGTAAAACAGGGCCAGCTGGGCTGAGTGGCTCAGACGGTTGAGGCTGACCTACCGGCACCAACTTAGCAGGTTCGACCCTGACTCAGTCCGATGGTATTTGAAGGTGCTCAAATACGTCAGCCTCGTGGTACATTCTGAGCAGTCAGTGGGGAGATGGATTGGAATGACATTGGCAATCAAATAATTTTGAGATCACAATATGAAGATAAACTTGGAACATAAGAGGACAAACTGAGTAAAATATTATTTTATAAGGAGAGGAGTTAGTGACTGGAATAATTTACCACGGGACATGTGCAATAAATTTCTAAATTCCTTCCTGTCAATGATTTCTTTGAAACTAAATGTTGTCAAAACTGGCATTTATCTCCCACAGGAACTATATTTGTGGTCAAAATAGATCATAGAAGATGTAGCCTAAAATTCCTGTTTGTCACGGACAGTACACAGATGTTTTACATGAGAATAAACGGAGTGTGAGTTTACTCATTATAGAGGTACGATACATTTACCGTATAAAAGCTATATAGTCAAGATAGCTCAGATGTTCATAGCATCTTATGTAAATATTTTACAAGTTTCTGCGTAAACACGGGAAATGAAGCAGCCTGTCACATATGTTCAGGAAGTGAGTTATGCGCATGTGCTGAGTAGTACCATACAGATCGGTTGCCATATTTAGTTGAGTTAATTAATTCAATGAGAACTGTAGTGATACCTCTTGTATTGTATGAATGAATGTCAGAATTGTTCACACATCAAATATTGGAGTGAACCAAAATATTATTATCAATTTATATATCATCACAGCTGAAGCTTTCTGACATGAAGCATCTAGTGGAAGAACATTACAATGTTTGTGTAGATAAGCTCTTGGTGTAAGTAGCTTAAAAAGAATTTTTAATTCTCTTTTGTGTAGAATTTCAACAGTCTGAAATAGCTCTTTACTGCAAAATTCCCAAATATGCACCGAATAAAGAATATGACTTTGAATAAGGCGTGGTAGATATTCTTTAGTAGTGATTTAGTAAGTTTGTATTTAAGTCTATTAACGCCAATTGTTGGTGTAATTTTAATACATATCGCCTGAACCTGATCACTCCAAGAGAGAAATTCGTCAAGAATTAATCCTAGGAACTTTGTTGCCCTAGCTCTAGGTAAATTTCAGTCATAAATTTTGAGTTAATTTCCAGAGAACGCCTGCATGCCGGTTTATGAAAGATGATTGTGTTACGGTAGTTAGGTAATAGATGAGTTACAATAAGCCAATTCTGAATAAAGTAATATCAGACTGCGTCATGATTTCCAGGTTATCCGGAGAAGTGTCCGTGTAAAACACGTTAGTGTTGTCCCTTTCATAATTTTTTCTAGAATTTTAGATCAGGTAGGTAGTATAGAAATTGGACGATAGTTATTTACGTCAAATTTATCTAAACCTTTGTATACTGGTACAATTTTAGTGATCCAATATCATTCATATGCCTTTGCTGGCGAGATTTAGTGTTTACAGTGCTCTATGTCTTCAGGTATGGGCTATAATAAATTAGTTACTTTCATTGACTTGTCTCAGTCTCATCCTTGGCTTTGACAATATGCAAGTGACTGAGGTATGAGTGATGCTAGTAATACCATTCCTTATGCAGCCAGTCCCTGTTACGCATGGTGTGAAAATATCTCTCATAGGCTCAGTTGGTGCATACATTTCAGTGTGCTTGGCAGACTGATACGTAATAGCAACTTCTGGCTCCGTGAGGAAAGCAACGGGAAACTACCTCATTCTTCATTTCCCTAGTATGCCTCTTCAGTGACGCCTAGGCTGTTTATGACAGCTGTTGACGGAGCTGTGGAGGATCAAACTAGCCTTCGCGCTGAATACCCAACATACAACATATCATTCATAAATATGAGGGAAAGAATGGGACCAAAAGTAGTCCTGAACCTTGAGGTACACCTACATTTATAGGCAATGGATACTGTTCACATTATTACAGGACACAAAATGTTCTCTGTCTGTAAGGTAACTGATAAACCAGTTTAATGTTGTTCCTCTAACTTCAGCAGCTTCCAACTTCATGATTAAAATATCATCATCCACTGTGTCGAAAGCTTTCTTCAAGTCAATGAATAATCCCGCAGCTATATTTCCTGATTCCAAATTTCCCTTAAATTTAATCATGATATCTTCTATTGCAATGTCTGTACTAGAATTTGGTAAAAATCAATACTGATATATGTAAAAATAATTATTTTTAAGCAAAAAGCTAAGTAATCTCTCTTTGAAAATATTTTCTAAAATTTTAGATAAGATAGGTAGTATAGAAATTGGACGATAGTTATTTACGTCAAATTTATCTAAACCTTTGTATATTGGTACAATTTTTGTGACCTTCAACATTTTGGAGACAGTAGCCTCATTAAACGATGTAGTTATAAGTTGTGTAACATAGGGGACTAGGCATGGAGCCAATTTCTTTATGAGATTGTTACTTACACCATAGCAGTCACGCCTACGGGTATTTTTTATTTTTCTAATTGTATTTAATATTTCATTGTCGTTGATGGGATGTAAAAATAGAGAACTACATGGACCTGTACCTGAATTGGAAGTGGTTTTACTTGGAATATTAGCAGCTAGGTTTTGTCCAACATTAGTTAAATATTCATTAAAGGTTGTTGATTATCTCTAGTGGATTTGTAATAACCGTATCCTGTATTATCACGTGTATTTCTTTACTATCATAATCGCTGTCGGTAGTTAGGATTTCATTTACAACTTTATAATAATTTTTGTAGTATTCAGTTTGTCGGAAAAATATGAATTCTCTAGATACCTTTTCATTTTAGTTATTTTTCTACATAGCGATTTGTAGTCCCCCTACCAGTTCTTTTGAATATTATTCACACACCATTCTGTTTCTAAGTTGTTGCCTCTTAATTTTGGCAAAAAGCATGTTCTTTTGTTCAACAAGTTTCAAGAGGTCGGGTGTCATCCATGGGAATGTTGGTCTCATACTCTTTAAGTTACCTCGGTTATTGACGAACAGCGTACACTTTTCGTCTCGTTAGCAAATTAGTTTATTTACTGTTATGTACATCTTCATTTGTATCAATGATTAAGGGATTATTAAACATGTATTCAGTTAAACGTTTACAATACTTTTCTTATTTGCTTGTATGGCTTTCTGATTTTCTAAATCAAAAATTAATATATTGTGGTCACTAAAATCATTAAAAATGTTGTTCAATTGTAAACAGCAGTGTTCGTTTATATATACAAAGTAGCTGATGTACCCGTGCTTCGCTACAGGATTGGATTCTCAGAGAGACTAACTTTCTGGTTTTCCTACCTGAAGTCAACATAGGTCATTACAGAAACGTCAGTAGGAGAGTAGCTATTAAAAGCAATGGTATCATATAAAATACTCGATCAAATGAAAAACCGCACATTTTCTCACTTTTAATGAACCGTACTACGGAACTGATCCAACAGTCCAAAGTTCCAGAGCTGGAATGACCAAGCCGCAGACAGCCGTGAATACTCATCTGCCATTATTCCGTTAAATATGCACATTGCTCATTCCAGTCAGTGCCTCAGAGTAGGAACTGAATAGCTCGAATTCTGTGATGAGTGAATCAGTGTGTTACGTACTAGTAGTATCAGAAAATGTATGGGCCAGCGAAATGGGATGCTAAAGAAAAAAGTTATCTAACTCCCCAGCTAATTCCCACCAATATTCAGGCAGGCTATTACACTCGCTACGACTGGGCGAGTTGGCCGTGTGGTGAGGGGCGCGCAGCCGTGAGCTTGAATCCGGGAGATAATGGATTCGAACCCCACTGTCGGCAGCCCTGAAGATGGTATTCCGTGGTTTCCCATTTTCACACCAGATAAATGCTGGGGGTGTATTTTAATTAAAGTCAAGACCACTTCCTTCACACTCCTAGCCCTTTCCTATCCCATCGTCGCCATAAGACCTATCTGTGTCAGTGCGACGTAAGGAAAGTTAAAAAATCCTCGGTACGCAGCAGTAATCCTATCTATCGTAAATGAGTGGCAACAGAAGACACAAAGCACATCACAAACAATGGTCAATGTAATGCTATTGTTGATCAATTTTATGAGCTTTCTATATTTTAGGCCTTCACATTTAGTTTTCTTTCGACTCTGTGATATTAGGGAGTCCTATCAAATTATTTATAGCGTAGACTGTAGTTCCTTCTTCTCCGACTTCGCATACCGATTTTCATTAAATTCTGTTTAACCATTTTCTCGTGACTCGGCGCTGATATGGACTTATTAATAAAAATCCAAATTCATGAATATCTCTGTGATCATAGTCGGTACGGTAACAATGTATAATACATAAATGATCCGAAATTTAAAACTATATAACTTAAGTTATGAAATATTATCTTTTTTTTTTTTGCAAGTTGCCGATAGTCTTATGGCGACGATGGGACAGGAAAGGGCTAGGAGTGGGAAGGAAGCGTCTGTGGCTTTAATTAATGTACAGTCCCAGCGTTTGCTTGGTGTGAAAATGGGAAACTACGGAAAACCATCTTCAGGGCTGCCGACAGTGGGATTCGAACCCATTGTCTCCCGAATACCTAATATTTATTGATACGACCACTAATAACGCAAATATTTGACAATTACTTTTTAGGCTTTCCCCTAAACTACCATTTATCTCAGTGTGAATAAAATTATTTATGGCCTAGATCATAGCGATTCATTTCCCGACTTTGCATACCGATTTTTTCAAGATATGACCACTAATAGCATGAGTACTTGAGAATTAAATTTTAGGCCTTCCCTAAACTACCATTGTATTCAGCGTGAATACATTATTTATGGGCTAGATTATAGTAACTTATTTCCCGACTTTGCATACCGATTTTCATTAAGATACGATCACTAGTAACATAAATATTTGAGAATAAAATTTTAGGCCTTCCCCGACTACGCATACCGATTTTTATTAAATTCTCTTCAGCCGTTTTCTCGTGATGCGTGTACATACATACACAGACAGACAGACAGACAGACAGACAGACAGACAGACAGACAGACAGACAGACAGACAGACAGACAGACAGACAGACAGACAGACAGACAGACAGACAGACAGACAGACAGACAGACAGACAGACAGACAGACAGACAGACAGACAGACAGACAGACAGACAGACAGACGTTACAGAAAATTAAAAAGTGCATTTCCTTGTTACTCTGGACGCGACTGGTACAGAAATACCATCATTTTCAAATTCTAAGGAATGTACAGACAAGACTCTTATTTTATATAAATAAATCATAGCAGATCAATGGCTACTGACTCCTGCCACTTGACAAACTATGGGAATGTTGGAGGTTTTTAAGGCATTTCGCGGAGTGTGGTTTACAGCTTCCCTATTGTAAAATTTTGTTTAAGATACCGGTACTGAAAACGAGTCGGCAAATATTCTATTTTCTCGGAATATACCGAAATGCATTTTTAACCTATTTAGGGATAAAAATACCACTTATAGGTTTTAACGTCAATTTGGACATTTTTAGGCACTATAGGATCACAGTTTTTAACCTTATAAATATATGAAATGCGTAAATACAACTTCACTTTTGTCATTTATTCAAGAACAAAATAGGTAGGTCCCTAAAATCCGAGGGCTGGTGATTACATCCCTCCATATAGAGTTGGCGTCAAGAAGGGCACTCGGTTGTAAATTAGGGCCAAATCCACGTGCGAGCCAGGTCGCACCCCCGACTCCACATAGGCTATATGGGAAAAGCAGTAGGAGAAAAAGAAGAAGGATTTTGTTTATTTTATGTACTTTATTTTAATTTTTTCATCAAATAGTATATTAACACAGATTTCTTAATATTCATAAACAATAGGACAATAAAAATAAGTAATCAATAGCTAACACACAATCTGACCACCTAAAACAAAAAATCAGGGACAACTTACATAAATGCAATACTACTGTACAGTAATCATGGATAAAACTGAAGACCGAGCATTTTTTCACAGATAATAAGTTCAATACTATCAAGAAAGTCCCCACTAACACCATCCAAAAGAAGCTCAAACCAATACGAAAACATTATCAGTTTTTGTTAAGTGAACAGTCGACATTGAAATTGATTAACATCAGCCCCAAACTATTAACTGCAAGAGCACTCCCTAAAACGCACAAAATAAACATATCGGTACCTACGAGGCCCATTATCAGTTTTAGGAGCAGTCCCACTTACAGAATTTCCATTTATTCAAAAATTTCTAATCATTGCTGAGTTACAAAGTTATGTCATTTTTACATTTATTACCACGATATCACGGACATGCGTTTCAACATACCGACAGCTGAATCTCAATATTAATAGCAAATTGAGTAAGATCGAAATAAATCTTTTAGGACTCTCCTTAAATTTGCTATTGACAACTAGGCCCTACTACTTTTCTTTTAGGAATACCATTTATGAACAGGATGGTCTTCGCATGGGATCCCGTTTCCAGAATTTTAGCCGACATTTATCTTCATAAATTGTTTGCCTTACAAGTTGCTTTACATTGCGTCGACAGAGATAGGTCTAATGGCGACAATGGGGTAGGAAAGGGCCATGAGTGGGAAGGAAGCGGAAGAGTCCCAGCATTTGCCTGGTGTGAAAATGGGAAACCATGGTAAAACACCTTCAGGGCTGCCGGCAGTGGGGATCGAACCCACTATCTTCCGAATGCAAGTTCACAGCTGAGCGCCCCTAACCACAGGCAAGTCACCCTTGGAAGTATTATTTTAAGAAGGAGTACAACTGGGCAATCACCGCTTCTTAACACTAATCAGAAGGAATAGAAAGTAGTGGTTTGATTCTTCGAAAAATGAGCAAAAGAATTTAGATTGATTAAGGGAGGTGAGGGTAAAAATATACACACCGTATTGCAAGCTTGATAACATTATAAGGAAGTAGGAATTATGCAAATGTTATGTGGAATTCCTTTCAGAGGAGAGTTGTGATAATTGCAATGTCCAGGAACACATCAACACGTCCCCATAAGTACATTTACTTTTTTTTAACATAATAAAGAGCAGCACTTACCATTCTCCATTGCTTTAGAAGCTACTAGCATTGCTACTGGTCAGCGTAAAATGGAGTGTGAAATAATTCCCTGCAATGATGAGAATTACATTCCGTCACCGACCAGCGCATAATAAAAGCACGAGTAAATACACCCTGTAAAGGAGTATACTGTCCGCACGCCAAGAAAGAAACGTCATTTAGTACCTGTAACATATTTTTGCATATCCAGGCCAATCTCTGTCATGAGAACAGTGGCCCTTTCGAGCCACACTCCCTTTGAGAGGCTATTTCTATGGCCGCGGTGGATAATCTCTGTATGGCAAGAAAAAACAAAAACATAATTCTGTTCTTGTCTTAGTTTCCAAGTAGAAAAGATTCCACCTTGTGCACCACCCGATCACGCCGTCCATGAGAAGTCCGCCAACCCACACGGATCAGTAAATATATACTCACCACAACACGAATACTTACCTTGTGGACTCTACAGGAACAGGCTGAAAACTGCCTGGAGCTGAAATCGTGCCTCTTAAATTACGTAGAGGATGTAATAGAGGCATAACCCCAATAAAAGAAAAGTGATCCAATAAAAGGGTTTATTAACATAAAAATGAAGTGAAATTAGTCAATGAACAAAAGCTGGGGATAAAAATAACAAATAACCTACATGTTCTGTCCAAGGAATAACATGTGCGTAGTCAATTTCCTTTCAATTCAGAAAGAATTATCTTTTACCAACTCTAACAGTGTTATCGAAAGCGACTTTCAACCTATTAGGTCGTGTTACGTACATTTAGTACGTGATGAAGAGATGTTAAGTCTTCTTCTTTCTTCTTCTTTTCTAGCCTATTTCAATCCACTGCTGGATATAGGCCTCTTCCATGTGCTTCCATCGTCTTCGGTCTTGAGCCACTTGGAACCAGCGTGTTCCAGCCAACAGCTTTATGTCGTCGAGCCATCTCTTCAGGGGTCTTCCAATGCCTCTCTTGTGTCCCCATGGTCTCCAGTGAACAATCCTAGAGGTCCACCTGTTGTAGTCTTGTCGAGCTACGTGTCCTACCCATTGCCATTTTAGTCTTGCTACTATCTCTAGGATGTCTGTTACATTAGTTCTTCTCCTGATGTCCTCTGAACGGATCTTATCCCTAAGGCTGATCCCTAGCATCTGTCGCTCCATGGCTCGTTGTGTTCGCTGAAGCTTACGAGCACTTTCCTTCGTCAGAGTCATCGTTTCCAGACCGTAAGTTGTAACTGGCAGCACGCACGTATTATAAACCTTGGTCTTCAGGTTAATTGGAACATCCTTGTTGGTGAGGATGAACCCACAACCTCCCGATCCCACTGGTGTCTGGTTGGCCATTTTTGTTCTGTACTTAACATCTCTTCATCACGTACTAAATGTACGTAACACGACCTAATAGGTTGAAAGTCGCTTTCGATTACAATGTGGTCGTGAAAATTCAATATTCACTAACAGTGTTGTCATGGAAGCGTTGCGATGAGTGAGAATTACAGCAATAATAAAACAAATCTTTTCACGAAACAGTAAGTCAAAATAGGAAGCACCCCTTTTATCTCTGTGAAAAGTAGAACACGCGCAAAACAACACTTATAACTCAGAAAGTTGCATAATGGAGTATACGGCAATGATAGGCCTTAACAGCCACGTCCACTCAAAAGACGCAGGCCACTATAACAATAGCTCCATCGAGACTCACATCCCCAGCTATCAGAAAGGCACCGAGAAGCAAAACCTCGGCAAAAAACCAAGAAAAAACCTAGGAAGATGATAGGTCACCATAGTTACAGAGATCAATTAATATCTCAAACAATGAAACATGTTAACTGAAAGAAAATATTTTAAAAATAATAATTAATCGGGCATACAAAGCCGAAAACAAATGTTATAAAGAAAATATATTTTTTTGCAAGTTGCTTTACGTCGCACCGACACAGATAGGTCTTATGGCGAAGATGGGACAGGAAAGGGCTAGGAATGGGAAGGAAGCGGCCGTGGCCTTAATTAAGGTACAGCCCCAGCATTTGCCTGGTGTGAAAATGGGGAAACCACGGAAAACCATTTTCAGGGCTGCCGACAGTGGGGTTCGAACCTACTATCTCCCGAATACTGGATACTGGCCGCACTTAAGCGACTGCAGCTATCGAGCTCGGTATAAGGAAAATAAGGAAGGCACAAAAATAATATTCGTGAGATGCGGAAACCAACACAAATCTCATCCATCAATGCACACAGACACACGCACACACAACTTAGAGACCAATATATGAGCAAATCCAAATAAGTATAGGGGTCAAGCTAGGATACGAGAATGCTCGCACTGCATGACAAATAAAACCAGAGCCTTCTGAGCTTGAACAAGATACACATATCACAACGTCGGATGGCCGCGCAGCAAACCCAGGCTCACCCCAAATACAATAGTGATCCACACATATAACGCATGCTACATTCCATACTCATATCACCTCTCTTTTGATGAACATGAGAAGCGTATCATTAGCGTCAAAACATACCAATATCGTGTAAGCTCAACCAGTCGTAGACTCGAAGAAATTTTAACGGGGTCTCAAATCGAGGTCAAAGGTACACACATAATTTACACACATTGGTGTCACTCTCCGCTCTTGCGTATAGTAAAGATACGCACGGAACAAGCAATATGTAAATTAAAACACGAGGTCTGCAGCGACAAAAAAGATAGGGGTCTGCAGAATAGAATCTCAGAACTAAAGATCACAATAACTATGACAAACCCAAAAGATAAATGTAAATAAATACCTTAAAACTTTTGTAGAATCAAATCTGCAGATTATGTAATAATCAACATTACACCAGCGACAGTCATTCTGCGCTTAAATACTTGGGATACAAGTGGTGAACCGCGGCGCTAATGTTCAGGTGCGCAAGATATAGATTCAATGAATTCGGATAGGAAAGGAAACCAGTCGCAAACATCTTTTTCACTTACCTGTTATCTATCGCAATATTAAGTATGTTACAGTACTTAAAAAAGCATTTGTACCATTACCTTTGAACATACAGTCACCACGAAAATGTACCGTAAGCCTGATTACTTAAAGTACTTTAAAGAACTCTGCAAATTGTGATGCGTTAGTCTGAAACATGTGTACATTCCGCTGAATAAATATAAAATAACGTCCTGAATGATTCATCTTCATCGAGCCAAATATTTTTAATGCAACTATTTACATATACATGATCTTCTTTGCTTTAATATTTCTATCTCTATTCCCATTCCTTTTTCATTTTCTTCATTCAGATAATATTTTATTAAAACATTTAATTCTTTGTCAATAAACACATCTCTACAATTTACACATATAAGAGCGAGTGACACTTTTGTCTCGGGAACGCAGCGTGGAGCCCCTCGGAACGTTTCGGCTCTCTCCGCTTCCACGAAATATAACTCGGTACGTCACGCAGTGCGTGGAGCCACTCGGATTGTTTCGGTTCTCTTTGGTACATGAACTAGGCTAGACTTGGCTAGCATAAGGCACCACTGGGAAGTAACGCGCAGGGAAGGTTCACGCACGGTTGTGATGTCTCGTGTGTTCATGTTTTCTAGGCTTTTTAAAGTTTTCCTGTGATTATGAGTGCCGTAGTGAGTTGAAGGTATTATTACTTAAGGGGTGGATAGGCGTAATTATATTGTGTTTGTGTTCAGGTTCTCTAGGCAATTTAAAGTTTTCCTGTGATTTATAAGCGTGTCGTAGTGAGTTGAAGGTATTATTACTGAACGGGTGGATAGTCGTAATTTATCTTGCAATTATGGATAGGTACAATTGTAATTTCTGCAGTGAGTCATTTAGTGTACATAAAAACTTACTGAGGCACATCAGTACCAAACATCGCGGCAACGAGAATGAGAGTTTTAAGTGCAACTAATGTAATTTCTCCACTGCAAGACATGACTCTCTTAAGCGGCATACATTCAGCATGCATGAAAACGTCTCCGCAAAAATACTTTGACCATTGTGTAAATATGACTGTGCGTCACGAAGCGAGATGCTTCGGCATTACTCGTCGCAACATGATATAGACGTAGTTAATGAAAGTGTGGAATTTTCTAGTGAGAGTGATTTTTATAACTGGAAATCTAAGGTCGAAAAAGATCATCTATGCGAGTTTGTATGCAGCAGGGGACGTTGGGTTAGAGCTACAGAAAACTGCTCAAAATTGTCATACCACGGTCATCGTCACGGTCTTTACAAAACGAGCGCCACCGATGATGATGTTTATTGTTTAAAGGGGCCTAACATCGAGGTCATGAGAAAAGCACGGCTATGACTATGGAAGCCCATCCTTTGTATGCCTGTCAACCAGCACATCTTAGGTTGAAATCAAGAAAGAGCTTCTTGACAACCACTGAAGCTCTTAAAGGAACTCCACAACAAGCAAGAATCTCAATGTGGCGGGGAAAATGTCAACATTTGAGAGAATGGATGGTTCCAAAGGAAGAACTTCCTCCTGGACATTCTGAAAAGTGGACAACATGGAAGGCTCTCAATCGATTACGCACCAGTACCACGAGATGCAAGACCAACCTACAGAAATGGGGCCTTCCTGTGGAGACAGTTTACTGCAAGTGTGGTACTAAGCAGACTAACGAACATCTTCTACTGTGTCCATCTTCTCCAGCCACTTGTACCAATAAAGATCTAATGAGGGCAACTCCAAATGCGCTTGTCGTGGCCAATTTTTGGTCAACCAATGTTTAAAATTTCTTTGTTTAATTTTTGTCTCTCTTACTTTGTACTTCTGACACGATAAATAAATAATAAATCGGCCCCTAATGGTACGAAATGAAACGACAAAGTAAAAGTTCAAAATCATCCACTGACCAAAATAAAAAATGTCATAAAGAATGAATGGATGGACATGAATTTAAAACAATCAGTGGATGCGCCTCAAAAACTATCATAAATAATAGTATTACTGACCAAGGGACCACTTCTAAAGCACAATCCTGAATCGAGGATTCTTGATGTCTAAAGGGGTCCAAAATCCAGGTCAAAGGCCCCTCAGGATGGTACCTATCGCTAGTAAGGTAGAACCATGGTATGTGTCAAATTGGGGTTCTAATCAAAAGTAGCGAAGACTCACGGTGTTACACACATGATGGTACTACTCACAAGTATTGTACGTCGTAAGGTAACGCAGACCTATGATGTTTCTCACACGATGGCGCCACTCACAGCCAACGCAAACCGATGAGGTTCCTCACCTAGGTGTACTAATCACGGGCGCCGGTATTCCCGTGGTGTTCCTCACATAGTGGATACTAATCACAGACAACGCCCGGACCCGTGGTGTTGCTCACCTGGGTACGACTCACGGGTACAGGAAACCCAGTCCACACCCTCTGCTGCTGCTAAGCACAAACCTATTTCGTACCTAATATAGTGGTACTACTCGCAAGTAAAGGCGACCCATAGTGTTCCCCGCGTGATGGTACTAATCAAAAGTAGTTTCATGGTTCTAAGACAATCATCCCTTGGTTGCCCCCGTTTGTCGCCTCTCACGACAGGTAGGGAATACCGTGGGTGTATATTCCTTCTGCGTCCACCACCCACAGGGGGTAGAGAGGGAGAAAAAGAAGAAAAAAGAAGGGATCCGTCACTTCGAAAAATGAAGCAACCGACGAAGAAAGGCAAGGGCCACGAAGGGCGTGGAAATGAAAGACTCCCTAGGCCTCGAATGCTCTAATACCGTCGGGGTCGGAAAAGAACAAGAGTTGACCAAGGGAAGTCGGACAGGATAGAGGAAAGTGAGGAGCCTGGCACAAGTAAGTGGAAGCAATGCCAAGACACAACTAAGGGTCCCGTGGTCCCCAATCCACACTCCCAAGTTGAGAGCCCCATGGGCCCCTTTTAGTCGCCTCTTAGGACAGCAGAGTATACCGCAAGGGTATTCTACATGTGCGTCTCCCACCCGCAGGGGTAGAGTGTTTGGTCCGTGAGAGGTATTTTATATCCCTCAAGTCCGCCGGCAAGCTGGTTAGGACCCCCTATCCACCACCTGGGACGCACCACGTGGGAGTATCACCTCTCCCCCTGCTACGCCAGCGTAGTAGGTTCGTGGCCAAGCGCCACTAGAAAATATTGGGAAGTAACAAAATTAATGGATACTGCCCAGCCAGCATGGATGTCACATGTCATACTTCTGGCAAAGTTGAGGTTTCATTCTGCAAAACGCATGTAGGTCATCTGGCTGAGCTAGGCCGGATAAGACTTTCAAAATCAGAAAGGGACGAAATTGCAAGGAAAATATCGCTGCAGATTGCCTTTGACTGCATTTTAGACTCTGTTAGAGTTTCAATTAAAAACAGCGAATTAGAGCGCCGCGATTTAATATCAAATAAGACATACGAATGACAGGACGAGTGTGGACTTTTGGGTGAAAGAAATGCAAGAAATAGATTCTGTAGTCCGGTTCTACAAACCTCAGGAAGTTGGTTTGGAAGGCCATCCACAGCTGCTCGAAGAAGACTTTGTCTTAATTGTAATGAATGAGGCGCAGCTTGAAATGTTACGCGATTATGGAAATAATTGTATTTGCATGGACAGCACACATGGGCATAATTCTTACGGATTTGAACTGACGACTCTTCTTGTGTTGGACGAGTTATATCAAAGATTTCCTCGCTCGTTCATGTTTTCCAACAGAGGAGATCTTCGGATTAAGGAGATCTTCATAACATTTGTGCTCCACTTCAACCAAATGTTCTTATGTCCGAAATGGCAGAAGTATTTCATAATGCCTGGTTGAAAGTTATGAAACCACTTCATCATCGACTGTTCTGCTCATGGCATGTAGATCGATCTTGGAGGAAAATTTTTTGCAAGATTAAAGGGCGTGAAAAACAAGCCGAAGTCTATAAAATCATTAGAACTGTAATGCAGGAGAGGGATGAAGGGGCCTTTCGAAAGATGTTTGAGGAGGCTCTATGGCTTCTGAAAGAAGACCCAGACATTTTAGAATTTGGTATATATTTTGAAAATAATTATCGTGCATCTGCTCCAAGCTGGGTGTATTGTTATCGTCATACGAACATGCACTTGGAGAGAATGCATGGAGTGATCAAACATATATATCTAAAGGGAAGCAAGCCCAAACGATTAGATATGAGAGATTTGGGGCTCACCATAATCGCTGAATACCCAGATCTGGACAACCCTGGCACGGTGACAGCTAGCACTGCCATCTCTGTATTGAAAAGGAGGAACCCTCTTAATTTCAGTTAGTGGGTGACGCTGCCATATTGGGTCACGAGTGGCACCAGGTTTGAGTTCATGGAGCTCATGTACTGTGCTTTTTCGTTAGAGGTGTGGAGGACCATTTTGACAGCAATCTCATGAAGCTTTCCGCTGGCATGTCTGGCTTCCTCAAGAGTTCAGGTAATTATTGCTAGGTCGTCAGCGAAAGGAAGGCATTTTATGTTGATGCGTTTAGCTTTTCTTCCCATATGGATTCCAGGTACTTCTTTCTCCCAAATTTTAATGACATTGTCTAGTACTAAGGTAGGGACCCCCTTTGGGGGAGCCGAAGCGATCGGGCGCCCATGTAGGAGCCTCAGTTCGGTTAGGTCACCTGAGATGGGTTAAAACGTCATTATCCTAACCTTGCGAACGAACTCTAACTTAACCACACACAGAGGCTACCTTTGGAGGAGTCCAATCGATAAGGTGACTGGTAGTTGAGATTATGACGAGATAACCTAACCTCGCTACGAGGAACGGTAACCTAACCTCAGGCGGGTTCCCCTTGGAGGAGTAGAACTAGTGAGGCCACCAACGGTAACCTAACCTCAGAGGCTCTTTGTCGTCTCCCCCCTTGGAGTAGTGACGGACCGGGACTTAATAAGCGCGGGCGATTTAAAAGTGTATGGTTATATCTATATAACTGAATGCGTATGCCTTCCCCTGTCAGAGCCGTGACGTCACAGAGTGACAAATAAATTTCAGATACCACCACCGACATATGTAAGTGCGCTCCCGTGGGGAGTTCGTGAGTTACTGTAATCAAAAGACTATCAGAACCCGCTAGGCACACAACAGTGCACTCTCGCCGCGAATTCATGAGTTACTGCATACAAATGGCTAATAGATCTCGCTAGAGAAATGAACGTGGGGGAATAACCAGTGCGCATATGCGCATGTACATCAGCTTGTAGTACACTCTATGTGTTTGCACGTTACTCTAAAACGGATTACTCGCGCACTCACAGGCTATTTGCCCGCTCCCCCTTGGAGTAGTGACGGAGCTGTTACGAAATAAGCGCGGGCAATTTAAAATGCATGCTTATCTTTATATAAACGAAAGCGCAGACCTTCAACTGACAGATCTATGGCGTCACAGCGTAAAGAAACGACTATCACATTAAAATGCAGACATATTAGTGCGCTCTCGCGGCGACTTTGTGAGTTACCGGGCGATTTAAAAATGTCTACTTATCTTTACACAACCGAACGCGCAGGCTTTCTCCTGACAGAGATGTGACGTCAGAGCGTGGGTGATTTGAAATGCTGACTGCTGGCTAAGGGTGCATGACGTTGTAACCTAACGCGTGTCCATTCCTCGTTCCGTTTCTCTACGGTGTTGGGTTTCTGGTGAGATGAATCTCTAAAGTGGGTTTTTATGACCGCGTGCATTTCCTGACGTCAACCTCATCAGGAAAGATAATAAGGTAAAAGGCTTCACATGATATATGATAGTAGGAAGGGAGAGGGTAAAACCTGGTAGTAGCACATAAACTTCTCTTGTCCAATAGCATCGAGAATTGTGCTCAATGCTTTAGGTCTCCATCTGACGGACAAACAACTATCAACACTCCTCCTCCTTCTGTTCCTCCTCTTAAAACGCATCTCTTCTTAGTTGAGCACCTTTGCAGAGTTGACTCTGTTTCAGGCCTTGTACCACTTTTCAAATTTCGTAACAGAGCTGCGAATGATACGCATTGTACATACTTTATGTGTAGATCAATAATAGCAGGACTGAGCATGTGTCATACTATGGTCGCACTGTTTAAACATGCAGCGATCGCGACGACATGGTTATGTATGCTTAGACTTGTTCGTTATCACGGTAACTCTCTACTTGACTCAAGCCTTTATATATGGCTTAAGAGAGAATCTTTTCGATAGGTGTGAGGAGGCAAAGGGAATTCAATAAGAACATTTTAATTTTAATGAAATATTTATTGTGTAATTACTTGCAATATTAAACAAAGTAATACCGATTATACTACAGCCTTTGTTATGCTGCCCACAAGATTGCTGTACTCCTTAACATCTTAAAGTAAAGAGTTATCATGCTTCCAAAACTGAAACGCCCCCTGCAACATTCAGATTACACCAATTATTCTCTGTTTGTGAAATTAAGTTTTCAAAATATATTATACTGTGCATGTTATGCTTCACAAAGCAGTTGATGCTATTCTTACCTTGATGTCATACAATTGTTTAGTTCCTTTCTGAATCATTATTACGTAAGTAAAGAAGGGAAAATGTTCACGCATGCACTGTCTACAGTTTACAATCTTCTGGTTAGGTCCATCGCAATCGCATTCGATGTGTTTTTCACTTCGATGCTTATAATGTCGTCGACAGCGTCGGCATGAAGCTACATCGATTGACATATTACTGTGGAGAGATAGGATGTCCCAAAAGGCATCTAAGAAAGGAACAGCATACGTAGATAAAAATCCTGGTGGTAAACACTGAATCAGATATTTTGGCATACGTTATAAGGTTCTATGTATATATAACATCTTAAAAGCCTCACTTACTTGAGTGAGGTAAATGAGATATAGCGTATTAGTTTCAATGGTAGGCGAAAAAGGATGCACATTCACAGTTTGGTTTGTAATCAAAGCGATTGCTGTAACCGTGTTGTCTTTTCTTCTTTCCGTCCCATAGTGTACGGTGTAGAAGCTCATGATGAAGTGTTATCCTTATTTATAGTCTAGTAACAATATTCGTTAGTGGATGGTAAGTGACATCACTCATACGTCATGTTAGCGGGAATATTTTCAGATGTTTCAAATTCTAATCGAATATTGAGAGGAGTTTCTTTTATAGCTTCTCCATAAGAGCGGTCTATATCTAAAATCTGTGCTTTTTTGTTAAATTCTTGCTTCACCATTCTGTACACTACTTACTTGTTAAGAGCGATTTATGAACTGACAGTTACTTGTTACTTTATATATATATATTACTAAGGGCTACTTTATTATTCAGTTATCATGAAGAATGTAAAGCTGCAAGACACACAACCTGTTAGTGACATAGTGCCACATCTCTTACCTAGTTCTGGTACAACTACAAAAATACGTCATAGAACGTTGTTTCCTTTTTCTATTCGATGTAGTATAACTGGCCCATCGGGATGAGAGAAAATAAATCCTTTACTCACACTCATTACATCTTTAAATGCCATACGCTTCGAGAATATTTACGTAATCGCAAAGCCACTCTATCAATCACTATATACTTTTCTACAAATTGTATTGCACGATCTGGTTAAAGATAGTTTGGAATATTTTCAATTTAATGCACATGAGCAAGTACCATCACTGG
The DNA here is from genome assembly GCF_040414725.1 of Anabrus simplex. Taxonomy (NCBI): domain Eukaryota; kingdom Metazoa; phylum Arthropoda; class Insecta; order Orthoptera; family Tettigoniidae; genus Anabrus; species Anabrus simplex. The sequence goes on along the minus strand of NC_090277.1, from coordinate 26,965,022 downwards.
GTCATGTGCTTCCCAATTCTCTTATGATATTTGACGATGTCGCTACAGAACAGCAAAACGTTATTCGTGCATACTTTAGAATGGGACGACATAAATATGCAGATTGTATCTTTTTATATCAAACTTATTCTCGTGTGATTAAGCAGTTGATGCGCGACAAAGCAAATATTATTGTGCTTTATCGGCAAGATGAGCGCAACATGGACATGTGAATGGTGATCTTGTTAACACTCATATGACATTCAATGACTTCAAACGTGTGTGTGCTACATGCTGACAATCACATCGATAGAGCGTTTAAGATATTGATAGAGAAAGTAATGATCATTATGGACGGTATTGCATGGGTTTTGATCATTTTCCATGCATCAACTCAGAGTTACAGACTCCACTTGATTATAAACCGCCATCATGACAACATCCAGCAAAGAGATTACAAAAGATATAATCCGTGCTTGAAACAATATTCGTAGAAAATTTAAAGAGCTTAAACGTATTCTACCAGACAATGATTTACTATTCAAAACGCAACTAGGTACACCACTGAAATAAATTTTTAATTCTACTTCATTGCCCAAGACTACTGCAAGTTTTGTTTCTATACAAACATCTTATGATAAAGAGAAGAAAGAACAAGACAAGCCTGAAGAGCTAGAAGAAGAGAAGCAGTATGAGGAAGAGGAGAAGCAAGATAGGGATGCAGAAGACGATGAGGAAGAACTTAACGACACTTCACCATCTAGCGAGTTAAGTTTTTAATTACAGACGTTATTGCTGAAAAACCTACTACATCAACACAAGATCTTCCTTCTTTGTCTGATCACATCAGAGTACTTTTATTCAAAATACCTATGGATCTCTCTTTGCTCCTGATGTAGAAAATTTTTACAGGACCAACTGACACAACCTACGGTAATCGCTATGAAGACGACTGTTTCTGGATACGTAATGCAAATGTTAAGATCATTGGCAGAGTCTCATCGTAAAAGCCGTTACCTATAATGTTGCTAAAGGTCTCTTAAAACGTCTTTTCTCACGAATACCTGACAAGCATAAAAGTTCACAAGATGACCTTAAAACATATAACATACATACATACATACATTATCATTATAGACTGTTATGCCTTTCACCGTTCAGTCTGCAAGCCTCTGAGAATTTACTAAACGTCGCCACAATACTCGATTTGCAACTAGTGTTGTGGCCTCATTTAGTTCTATACCTCTTATCTTTAAATCGTTAGAAACCGAGTCTAACCATCGTCGTCTTGGCCTCCCTCTACTTCTCTTACCCTCCATAACATATTCCATTATTCTCTTAGGTAACCTATCCTCCTCCATTCGCCTCACATGACCCCACCACCGAAGCCGGTTTATGCGTACAGCTTCATCCATCGAGTTCCTTCCTAAATTAGCCCTTATCTCCTCATTCCGAGTACCATCCTGCCATTGTTCCCACCTGTTTGTACCAGCAATCATTCTTGCTACTTTCATGTCTGTTACTTCTAACTTATGAATGAGATATCCTGAGTCCACCCAGCTTTCGCTCCCGTAAAGCAAAGTTGGTCTGAAAACAGACCGATGTAAAGATAGTTTTGTCTGAAAGCTGACTTTCTTCTTACAGAATACTGCTGATCGCAACTGCGAGCTCACTGCATTAGCTTTACTACACCTTGATTCAATCTCACTTACTATATTACCATCCTGGGAGAACACACAACCTAAATACTTGAAATTATCGACCTGTTCTAGCTTTGTATCACCAATCTGACATTCAATTTTGTTGAATTTCTTGCCTACTGACATCAATTTAGTCTTCGAGAGGCTAATTTTCATACCATACTCATTGCACCTATTTTCAAGTTCCAAGATATTAGACTGCAGGCTTTCAGCACAGCCTGCCATTAAGACCAAGTCGTCAGCATAGGCCAAACTGCTTACTACATTTCCACCTAACTGAATCCCTCCCTGCCATTTTATACCTTTCAGCAGATGATCCATGTAAACTACGAACAGCAAAGGTGAAAGATTGCAGCCTTGTCTAACCCCTGTAAGTACCCTGAACCAAGAACTCATTCTACCATCAATTCTCACTGAAGCCCAATTGTCAACATAAATGCCTTTGATTGATTTTAATAATCTACCTTTAATTCCATAGTCCCCCAGTATGGCGAACATCTTTTCCCTCGGTACCCTGTCATATGCTTTCTCCAGATCTACGAAACATAAACACAACTGCCTATTCCTCTCGTAGCATTTTTCAATTACCTGGCGCATACTGAAAATCTGATCCTGACAGCCTCTCTGTGGTCTGAAACCACACTGGTTTTCATCCAACTTCCTCTCAACGACTGATCGCACCCTCCCTTCTAAGATGCCAGTGAATACTTTGCCTGGTATACTAATCAATGAGATATCTCGATAGTTGTTGCAATCCTTCCTGTTCCCTTGCTTATAGATAGGTGCAATAACTGCTTTTGTCCAATCTGAAGGTACTTTACCAACACTCCACGTTAATTTTACTACTCTATGAAGCCATTTCATCCCTGCCTTCCCACTATAGTTCACCATTTCAGGTCTAATTTCATCTATTCCTGCTGCCTTATGACAATGGAGTTTATTTACTATCCTTTCTACTTCCTCAAGCATAATTTCACCAACATCAATTCCTTCCTCCCCATGAGCTTGGCTGCTTGCAACACCACCATGATGATTTCCTTTTACATTGAGAAGATGTTCAAAATATTCCCTCCACCTCTCCAGTGATTCCCTGGGATCTATTATGAGTTCACCTGAATTACTCAAAACACTTCATTTCCTTTTTCCCTCCCTTCCTAAGATTCTTTATTACTGTCCAGAAAGGTTTTCCTGCTGCTTGACCTAGCCTTTCCAGGTTATTACCAAAATCTTCCCACGACTTCTTTTTGGATTCAACAACTATTTGTTTCGCTCTGTTTCTTTCATCTACGTACAAATCCCTGTCTGCCTCGGCCCTTGTTTGGAGCCATTTCTGATAAGCCTTCTTTTTACGTTTACAGGCTGCTCTCACTTCATCATTCCACCAAGATGTTCGCCTTTTCCCATCTTTACACACAGTTGTTCCTAGGCATTCCCTTGCTGTTTCTACTACAGCATCCCTGTATGCCACCCATTCACTTTCTATATCCTGAACCTGCTTACTGTCTACTGTTCGAAACTTCTCACTAATCATATCCATGTACTTCTGTCTAATTTCCTCGTCCTGGAGATTTTCTACCCTTATTCATTTGCAGACAGATTTCACTTTCTCTACCCTAGGCCTAGAGATACTTAGTTCACTACAGATCAGATAGTGGTCTGTATCATCGAAAAATCCACGAAAAACACGTACATTCCTAACAGATTTCCTGAATTCGAAGTCGGTTAAGGTATAGTCTATTATGGATCTGGTACCCCTAGCCTCCCATGTGTAGCGGTGAATAGCCTTATGCTTGAAGAATGTATTCGTAACAGCTAAACTCATACTAGCACAGAAGTCCAGCAAACGCTTCCCATTCCCATTAGCTTCCATATCTTCCCCACATTTACCAATCACCCTTTCGTATCCATCTGTTCTATTCCCAACTCTCGCATTGAAATCGCCCATTAGCACTATTCTATCCTTGCTGTTGACCCTGACCACGATGTCACTCAATGCTTCATAAAACTTGTCAACTTCATCCTCATCTGCACCCTCACATGGTGAATACACGGACACAATTCTTGTCTTAATTCCTCCCACTGACAAATCTACCCACATCATTCGCTCATTTACGTGCCTAACAGAAACTATGTTGCGTGCAATGGTATTCCTGACAAGGAGCCCCACCCCAGACTCTGCCCTTCCCTTTCTAATACCCGTCAAGTACACTTTATAATCTCCTATCTCTTCCTCATTATCTCCCCTTACCCGAATATCACTTACTCCTAGCACATCCAGATGCATCCTCCTTGCTGACTCAGCCAGTTCTACCTTCTTTCTTCCATAAGCCCCATTAATATTGATAGCTCCCCATCGAATTCCATTTCGTTCGCCAAGTTGTTTCCAAGGAGTCCCTCGCCTGTCAAATGGGAGTGGGACTCCATTACTCCCATAGGTCCGAGGCTTGCTTAAAGTGTTCTGAGCTCGGTAGATTCATGAAGCAGGATGCTGCCCTACTTGCACATAGTCCAAGTGAGGATCTCTCCTCTAACGGGTTATGGACCACCGGTGAATTGTATAGTCCTAGCCGCCTGAGCACAAGGAGGACCACGACTCAGAATATGTCCGAGATGCCCACTCCCATTCCATAGCAACTGGTATCCCGACTCTCAGGACCACTTACTAGGCCACTCAGCCGTTGCCCATGGTTCACGAACGAGGACGTGACAACAGTAACCCACAAACATGAACCACCTAAAGCAATACTTTTTGCTACTGACGCAACGCGACGTAATTACAATAGGACAGAAGCTGTAAATGCAAATAAGAGCCGAAAGTATCGAGAGTTCATTTCTAAGCTGCTTCCGTCACATCAACTGACTCAACGTGGTCTTAATGCTATCTAAAGTACAATCCTTTGTTGCCATATGTAGACGTAAGATACTGGATTGACCCCAACTTACTCGTAGAACGATTGCAACTTCTAAGAGCTTAGTAAGCTGCTGGTCACACAAGTCACGAATCAGAAATTCTATAAATAGAGAGAGAATTACGTCATGTGGGTATTATTCAGTAATGGTTCGTCAAGATAAGACCTCACTTGTAAATATAAGCATCGCATACGAGTTAAATATACCAGCACGTCACGCCTACTGTTGCAGACGTGTTATTACACGCGGAAAAGATGATCGCTGGCAAGCAGACTTAGTAGAAATCATTCCATATGCCTCTAGCAATAAGGGGTATAAGTATCTACTTACTGTCATCGTTGTGTACTTTAAGGTAGCATTTGCACAACCTGTGCATTCTAAGACAGCAGCTCAAGTCAAAGACGCTTTTAAATATATTGTTCACCATTCAAAACGCTGCTCAAGGCTTCTTCGAACCGATCAATGTAAAGTGTTTTACAACAAGGATGTTTCTTCTTACCTCAAGTTACTTGCCATTTGTCACTACTCTACGTACAGAAATCTCAAGGCAAATGTTGTAGAACGCTTTAATCGCACACTCAAAACAATTATGTGGCGATAATTTACAGCTCAAGGATCTTATCGTTGGATTGAACTGCTACGTACACTCGTGTTTACCCACTACGATACACCTCATCGCACTATCGGTAAAAAGCCACTTCTTGTTACTAATAATACACCACGCTTAGATGCTATTCATCTTGGAATCAAAACGGCTGATCCACGCCGCCATCGCTTTAGAAAAGGTGATTTCGTTCGCATCAGCAAACACAAGCCTGTCTTTGCAAAATTATATACACCTAAGTGGAGCACATAAATTTTTCAAATCACGAGTGTTAAGCTTACAATTCTAGTTAAGTATATACTTCGCTATCTTCAGGGTAGCCTATTGAAGGAGGATTCTACATCGAAGAACTGCAGAAAACAAAATATCCTGATCAATATTTAATCGAATGTGTTATTCGTCGTTGTGGAAATAAACTGTATGTCAAATGGCTTCATTTTATTAACAACTTCAATTCATGGATAAATAAAGAGGATGTATTTTAAGCCTTTCTTTTTTCTGGAACCTCTACCGCTCCTTTCTTCTACCGCATAAGATAAGTTTATTCTTGCAAGTCAACATTATTAATACTAGTCAATTTAGGACATGGTGTAGGGTTGGATTTATATTAAATATTATATACAGTGGTGGTCAAAATAATAGAGCCACCTGGCAAAGGTTTGGAATAAAGTGCAAATTTATTACTAGACATGTTTGTACTATGATGGAAACAAAATTTTACGTTGTACAGGAACCATTACAACAGAGTCACATTGTACCACAATCAATTATATTGATAACACAACTCAAACTAATCAATAATATTAAAAAGAATACCAGACCACAGGATCAAAAAAATAGAGCCAATTGACACAAATATTTTGTACTTGATCTCAGTCTTATGAAATTTACAGGAATAGTCGTTTCTGCATAAGAGTGCATTAGTACTTCGTGGGGTAACCCTTATTTTTGAGGATTGCCCTGCACCTCTTACCCATAGAGTCGACTAAACGCCTGCATTCGTCGCTGCTGATCGCATACCAGACTCTCTGAATTTCTTTCCTAAGTTTATCTAAAGATATAGCTTTTGAGCGGTCAGTTCTCTTGTCTACGATATCCCATAAGTTCTCAATGGGTGATGCGTCAGGGGATTGAAGTGGACACTCTAATACTTCGATATGGTGATCTTGAAAAAACTGCCTTATGATCCTTGCAGTATGCTTTGGATCGTTATCGTGCTGAAATTTCCATTTCAGCGGTATTTCCTCTTCAGCATAAGGCAGCATCACATTTACCAAGATGTCTGTAAATTTCTGCGTTCATTATGTCGTTGATATGGTGTACTGGACCAATTTCGTACCATGAAAAACATCCCCATACCGTAACACTTCCGCCACCGTATTTAACAGTTTTTAAAGTGTACTTGGGATTAAATTTCTGGTTTGGTGGGCGGCGCACATAGACTTTTCCGTCTGAGGCAAACCTATTATACTTGGATTCATCGGACCAAAGGATGTTCCTCCACCAAATATTAGGTTTTTGTTCATTTCTCCGGGCGAAGGCCAACCTTTTCCGAACATTAGCTTTTGAAACATGTGTCTTCTGTCTCGCGACGCGCCCATTCAATTTTACGAATCTCAGTCATCTTTGAATCGTTGAGGTTGATGGTTGAACATAATTTTTGTCGCTAAAGAAAATGACTTTCAGTCGTGGTGTTGACAAAAATGGGTCTTCCTTTACTTCCCTGGTGATGAGTCTGTCTACGCGAGGAGAAGTTACAAGAGGTCGCCCCCTGTTCTCCACCTGCGGCTTTCTTTGTTTTGCCAGTCTAATGGTGTTCTGGATTCGTTTTCGCGAAACGTATAAATCTTTGGCTATTTTATTCATGGACATCCCACTTTTGAACATCCGGAACATTACTATACGCTCATCATCACTCGTATGCTTTGCTCTGGTCATCTAGAATAATGTAAACAAAACCAAACGTCAATTTACATACAAAATAATATTGGGTGGAGGTTTGTTGACAAATAATATCGCTAGCCCCCAAAACAACTGCAAAACATCAATTTGAACGGGACTTCTGTAAAACGGCTCTATTATTTTGACCCATAAGATTCTTACATTTATGCCTCTTTTCGCACGCCTAGCTCAAACGCTTCCTTTCGTACGACTACAGATAGCAGCGACGTCTTCCCTGATGTTGTCTAAAAGGGACTGACAACAGGGCACTCGTGGAGATTTTGCGAACTAATAGATATCCTAGTTCTTAATCCCGTCAATAGAGGTGGCTCTATTATTGTGACCGGCACTGTAGATTATATTATATTTCAGAAATCATATTAATTTTAGTATACATACATTTTTCTTTATTTAGTTAAATCCATTCTGTCTTTGCTTACATAGATTATTTCTACTCTCTCCGCTGTTTACTGCCACCACCCAGTAATGCACCAACAACGACAAGTGCTGCTATCTTCTCACCAACTGCAGCATTAGGTGACGACACACGCTGCGTAGCTTTACGAAGCAGATTTTCATCAGCTATACGTCTTAGTTCAGGTTTGTTTTGACGATTAGCAATGTCATGCTCATTGTAGGCAGCAAATAACGCATTAATACCGGGATCACCACGTGCTGAGCGGATGTCAAGTCGAGTTCGTCCCCTACAGTGTGATCGTTCTTGATAGAAAAGAACATCTAGAAGAGTGTGTGACATACGCAAGAGAAGAATAAAAAACAGTACGCAGTAAGATATGCTATACATGATTATACGTACATTTGTGTTGACAGTATTTTCGCTAAAGATCGCATTTAATACTGATGTTTCCTACGCTGTATCATTTAATAAAATAATCTGTTGTTCCAACGCGGGGAGTCGAGGAAGAATCTCTCTCTAGCTCCAGAAGAAACAAGATCATGTGATGACATCTGTTGAGTGAAATGTGAACTATGTGAACGGGAGTGGAGACTCGTCTCATGCTCATCTGCAATTCCAGGACGAGAATGCCGCGAAGAAACTGGACATTCTGTTGTCATCTGTTGTTGGAAACGTAAACTATCTCGTGCTATTACGTTCCTTCCAGTCTACTTTAAGCAAGCAACGGGAACGGTCGTGCCGTGTTGATTGTGCCGGTTGAGTGGAGAGGAGTAAGTAGGGGGGAGGGGAGATGACGGTGCAAGTGAAGTGTGACGAGGAAGATGATCGGTATTGAGCAATATCGGGTCGTTATAGGAGATTGCAGGGAAGAAGAAAGAATGGAACAACCAGAAGAAAGGAAGGTAAAGTGGAGATGGGCTTGGCGGCAGCGGTGGTCACTGTGCTGCTGGTTATTGCGGCGTGGAATAAATCTAAGTCCTCAGTGCAGTGGAAACATGAGCTGGGAGGAAAGTGGTAGTGGAGGAGCTCTCTCCGTTTGATCAGTCAAAACAGATGATGCAGGAGCAACTGAAGAAGCGCAAGAAGACGAGGCAATGGATTCATGAAAACACGAAAGAAGCTAAAGCAAAAATTGAAAACAATGGGAGAGAAATTGTGTCACTAAAGCTGAAAATCAAAAACATCGAAGAGGAGGTGTTGAATCTGAAGAAAGAATTAGCAGCGAACAGTCAGGTACGTAGGAAGAAATCCATATTGATTTACGGCGTGCAGGAAGATACGGATGAAGGCAGAGTAGATATTATTTATAAAATGGTAGATGTCATTCAAAATAAAATGAAAGTTAACTTTAGTGAAATCGATATCGATGATGTCGGGAGAGTAAGTTAGGTGAGAGTGCGTACAGCTATAAAAATGACGCTGCTATCCACACTGATGACAGACATAGTGTTAAGAAACGCTGGTAATCTGCAAAGTGAAAACATATGGATTATGAGGGACATGGGAAGTGAGGGGAATAAGAATAACAAAATTCTCAAGGAACATTTAGTGAGAGCTAGACTGCAAGTGTTGAGGGTGCATATTAGGGGCCAGATGCTGGTGGTGACCAACGGGAAATGGACTCGAAGTTGGGCAGTGACGAAACTTCAGGCATTGGAAGAGGGCCTTAAGCAGGAAGAAATTGGTAGGTCTGAAGAGGTCGTGGATAACAGAAATGGTGGAGAGTATCGAGTATCAATGATATAAGGGAAGCGTATATAGATACGGTGGCAGGAAACAGTGAGTTGTGTGAACTTATTATGGTCTGGATATCGGAGAAAACGCAGGTAGGAGATCACAGTGGCGGAGTGGACGTGCATAGTGAAAAGAAAAGGACAGTGGATGACAGGGAGAGAATTAAAATGTTGGCCAGGGAAGTAGCCAGGGAATTAAGAAAAGAGACTGATGTGGAGGACTGTTTAAGACTCATGCAGAGTGAATGTGAAGGTCGTATGGAGGAAGCTAATGAAAGACATGCTTTGTATAAAGGGAGAAACGGGAGTTAAAAGGATTTGTGGGGGAACAAAGATTAAAGTGAGACAGGCGTAGTATCGAGAAGTAAACAGTTAAGTAATGCTAGTAAGTAATTACGGAATTGGATGCAAGCATGAATGATAAGCTAAGTTTGGTAGGTGGTGGAGTGTATTAATAAATGGTAAGTTGATTATTGCTGCTTGCAAGTGATTACAATTGATTCTGTGAAGTTATGAAAGGTGGTTAGGAATGATGTAGTGGATGAGCATGGTGGTATAATGAAAGGTAGAATGAAGTGAGATGTACTGAAGGAAATGTGATTGGAGTGGTGGTGAAGGATGGTGGCATGAGGAAACAAGTTATTGATGGAAGTGTAGGCGCAAGAAAAGTATGATGGTAATTTCAAATGAAGGTTGCTATGAGTGAGTATGTATAAGAGATGGGTATGGTAATTGAAGTTGTTATGGACTGAAATTTAAGAGAGGTATAATGAGGTATAATGAATGTTGGCTGAAAGGTGTTTGGAGTTTGTTTTTAGAGTGATTAGAGCTAATTGAATTATAAGTGAAGTGAAGGTTGCTATGAGTGATTATATTTAGGAGATGGGTATGGTCATTTAATTGATTATGGCCTAAAATTGAAATGAGATGTAATGATTGTTGGCTGAAAGGTGGTTGGAGTGGGGTCATAGAGGATAAGAGTTATTCGAATTATAAGTGAACGTGAGAGTGATTATGAAATGTGGGTCGTTTTGTAAACGGTAGTGTGTGTCTTAAGTTTATATGAGGCTGGAGTGATGGGGAAGGAAATTATGAATTTATGTTTGAGTGATGGTTGCGATGAGTAATTATGTCCAAGAGATATTTACGTAGATGGGAATCTGAATTGTTGACATTTAAGTGGTTGTAAATTTGAAATGAATAGTGAATTTATTCTGGACTTTTGAGGGAGAACTGAATGGTGGTTTTTAAATACAAAGAGTGAGTAGAGTTAAGCTGATTTGAATTATAAGCGAATGTAAGAGTGATGGTATTTTAAATGGGTTGAGAGAGGTGGTGGCGATGAGTGAGTTTGTTTGTTAATTGTATTGGAAAGGAAAGTATGAAGATAATTTTGAGTGATGGCTGCTAAGTGTGATTATGTTCAGGAGACGGGTAATGAGATTAACTGTGGTTTATTATGCTTGAACGAGAAGAGTTCGTTTTGGAGGTGAAGTTATATAATGTTTACTGTAACAAGCAAGTAATTCATGTAGAAAATGTAACGTGAGGAGAATGTGGCACACAGCGCGGCAGGTGTAGTAATATGAAGGCTGGGTCAAGAAACCTGAGTAGGTCATGAGAGAGATCGGTGGAAGGTGTGGAATGTACAAGGTTTGCGAGTCCAGCCATGGGGGATATGAAGGTGTTCACATTCATGTGCCGTTCTGTCGATGTTTCATTTTACTCTTTTTATTTTACCAAATTGCCGTATTGTCATGGCTAGCCGATCTCCGGAAGAGAGTCGACCGTGGGCCATTTGATTCTAATTATTATATTGTTTTGTTGCGTGTTTGCTTATTTGGTATTTGTTATTTTTCTAGTAAGTGGAGTTGGGAGAGCTTGCCTAGGCACATATATTCCACAGGGTTTAAGGGAGGAAAACTCCGTATGGACTCTCTGAAATAAATAAATAAATAAATAAAAAATAAAAAAATAAAAATAAATAAATAAATAAATAAATAAATAAATAAATCAATCAATCAATCAATCAATCAATCAATCAATCAATCAATCAATCAATCAATCAATCAATCAATCAATCAATCAATCAATCAATCAATCAATCAATCAATCAATCAATCAATCAATCAATCAATCAATCAATCAATCAATCAATCAATCAATCAATCAATCAATCAATCAATCAATCAATCAATCAATCAATCAATCAATCAATCAATCAATCAATCAATCAATCAATCAATCAATCAATCAATCAATCAATCAATCAATCAATCAATAAATAAATAAATAAATAAATAAATAAATAAATAAATAAATAAATAAATCACGTTCCTTCGAGTAAGAACGGGAGTAGTGGGTAGTTTGCATAATGTAAAATAACGCTATTTTGGGCCTTGATGAATAAATATTTCATGCCTTAGTATATACCGTAGTAACTTCCATCGCATTGTATTTTTCTAAATATTTTAAAGTGTATGTAGTGCCAGTATCTCGAACATACGTCTCGTAAGGTGCGTTCAATCTTGAAAGACATCACTGTAAGTGAGAAGAGAATGGAACTGAGGCAAAGTAACGTTAGTGGCGGTATCCTTCCTAGAAAACGAAGAGGTTTTTCCTTTCTTTCTCTGGAAATTTGAACTCAAAACTTGGGTGCGAATAACGCTAAGAAAACTGCATTTCACCGTAAGACCGTAAGGTGAGTAGCTTTCAGCGCGCAGTTTGCTGGTTAATGTTTTCAGATTGCAGATACGGCACGGACACTCGAGCTTCCGTCCCGTAATATAGTGTAGGGGAGGGGAGAGAGATGCAAGGAGGGATGCATGCTGTTGGACGGTTTCGAAGGGACGAAGGGTGCGGAAGGAGGCTCTGCAAAGTCCGTAGGAGTAAAGACATCTTTACAAACCCCTCTACGAGCATGCGCCAGCCATGGCTGCATATAATAACTTTAAGTATCATCTCTATTACTGAAGGCGAAAAATAATTATTAATAATGAATGATAATGAAATGTAACATTTAAGACCAGAAATGTTGATTGAAATTGAAAAGGTGAAGTAACACGGGCCCGCGTTTCGTGAGAGTTGGCAACAGTGAGAGAAAGAGTTGAATGAGTGCGGTGACACTACTGTAGTATTACGTAGGCGACGGTACGTAGTTGTAGTCTATTCCTGCTTCGCGGTGATTATTCTCTATGCTATTAAGCTTTCAAGGTAGTATGTGTTAATTTACAGATGCGATTGTGATATAGAACCACTTGTAGTAATACTGATATCCTCGTGATTTCTTTATATGTGCTTGGGATAATAATAATAATAATAATAATAATAATAATAATAATAATAATAATAATAATAATAATAATAATAATAATAATAATGCTGTGCTCTAGAGTTGAAACTGATGAGTTGTGCTCATAGTGCTTAAGTCTTTTATGAATTTCATATTTTAATTTTCAAACTTGTTCTCATCATGCTTCCATCTTAGGGTGGTTAATCAGTCCTTCCTGCTTTTGAAAATAAATTCTGTGCACGCTATTTTGAAGAGCGGACTTCTTTCATATGACAGTATATTAAAATTAAAAAGGCTCGGACCTCCGAAACCAGATTTAAATGTTACACAAGTTGAGAAACCTTGCAAAGCTAAAGCTGGCTATACCAGAAAATTCAATCGCACAGGGTACAAACATGTAGACTGGTTATGTGGATGTGAGATAAGAAATGCGTTCTTTTGCTACACGGGTTTGACTATAAATTCTCGTGGTCTCGCAAGGACATTAACTGGTGTTACGCACCTAAAACACTTGCGTGAGTAAAAAAAAGCATAAATGTAGTGAAAGGCATATTGAGTTCGCGAAAGACATCAGGTGCCAGTTAGATAGTGCGTATAGGTTGGAAATTAAACAGTTCAATGAGGAGGTATCGAAACCCGTGTAGCAGTAAACTGATTGACTGCGTTACTTTTTTGTAGAAAATTTGAGTTTGCACTGCGAGGACACAATGAAACATATTCGTCCAATAATCCTGGAATTTTTCGTCGCTTGCTCAAAAATGTTCCCTCGGTTGCGTAGTTTAATGGTCGAGCTAAACTCTACTTTAAAGGGGTACACAGAAAAACACGAGTCATGTTTTTGTGGGACTGTCTAAAACTATACAAAGCGAGCTTTTTGACTCAATCTGTTCTGTGCGCCTTCTGTTGATATGTGACGAGATGGGTCTGAGACAACAAAAACAACCAGTACAGTCAACCTTAACTCAGTTCATTTTTGTAAACGAAATATTTCTTACACATCCTGCCCTAACATTCCGTCTAGTAGCGGAATTTTTCAGGGCACGTTACTAAACGATCTCACATACTGCGGCTCTCCGTTTGGAAGATTTGAAGAAAAACGTGAAAATACCTTTAGATTACTATCTTAAAGAAAATTTTCACTTGCTTGTTTTGGGTTGCAATGCGCTCGACAATCAAGTTCTATTAATGGGCGTAACAATGAACAAAGTGCGCATTTTGTACACGGCCTGCATTCTTGCCTGTACACTTGTGTGTTGCCTGCTTACCTCATTCCAACCATCATAGCTCTGAGCTATTAATTTTCTAAAGCTCTTATATACTTCCAGTTGTCCGACTCGTTGGCTGAACGGTCAGCGTACTGGCCTTTAGTTCAGAGGGTCCCGGGTTCGATTCCCGGCCGGGTCGGGAATTTTAACCTTAATTGGTTATTTTCAATGGGCTGGGTGTATGTGTTGTCTTCACAATTATTTCATCCTCATCACGATGCGCAAGTCGCCTACGGGAGTCAAATAGAAAGACCTGCACCTGGCGAGCCGAACCCGTCCTGGAATATCCCGGCACTAAAAAAAGCCCTACGACATTTCATTTTCATTTCATTTACTTCCAGTTTATTTACTTCGGTAAATAAAGCTTGCCTACTTCCGTATATACGTAATTTTCCCATCAGATCGTCAGTGATGGTATCATTTAAATATAATCATCATTGTATATCGAAATGGCAAAAACTGCTGATAAGGGCAGCCTTAAGATCACAATTTACTCTTCCCTTTTTTGTCGAAGTTGTCAAGAAATATGTGTGGGAGAAAGTACTCTGACTTTACCCACCGGTCGCTGCTGCAGAGTCATACATTAATATTGTATAACTGTGATACGTTTCTTCGTTATTGTATATGAAGTTGTATCATTTGATTAGTTGCCAATGTTGCCAACAGTATATGTATACAAGTTGCCCATTTGGTTTATTCCAAGAGCAGCGTGCCGAACTGGATAATGTTTTGCTATCTGTTGTGGCAAACTTAAACTATCTTGCACTATCTCGTTCGTTGAACTATAACAGGAGTCATGAAAAGCGACCGAAATTTATGAAGAGCCGTCTGCCTTCAACCCAACGAACGAACCTGGAAGCGGAGCGCGACCTGACTTCATTGGCTCTGTCCAACCTTCCCACTCCCACGAGTTGACTCTTTTGAACGACTCTCAGTTAGGAGCGGGAGCGAATGAGCTAGCTCCCTCAAAACAGCTAGTTCTACCCATCACTGACCGACAAGCCACGAGTGACGGAAGCAGTCGGGTGACCTCGACTGTGTAGTGCTGTTGGACGGCGAGGGAAAAAGTACAATTGGCTACGATCGGGAGACCTCCGCAACTACAGCAGTACTGGATGGCGGTGAAAACTACCACTCGAACTAAGCTCCGCCATGATACCTCGTTCTTGATCGAGGAGCCAGCGCACCAAGCTCATGAACTAACTCGCTCATTTGAACGACTGAAACTGACGGACGGTATCGTATGAACTAGTGCGGTGAGTGAACAAGGACAAGTTCCGCTCACCTGGTGATCACTCTATCAAACATCCTTGGGAGATCTACGCGTCTGGGAGTGAAATGATGATGATGATGATGATGATGATGATGATGTGGTAGAAAGAGGGTGAATCCCATTGTCACACTTAGCCCAGTTCTGTCGAAGAGCACCAAGGGTCTGCTCAAAGCTTAACGTCGCCACCCGACGGACGAATCATCATCAACGGCGTCTCGTATATCCTCAATCCACGACATCTAGTGATTGAAAATTGCCTAATACCAAGTTTTCTTCATTCTGATTGAAAACTTTTCCACGAACGGGACTCGAACCATCTAACCACAGTGTTAGACCATAAAGACTTGTCGCCGTAACGACCAAGGTCACATACACAGTTTTCCCTACATCATCGGAGAGTCAGTCTTAAAAAAAGCTGCACGAGACACACGAAGTTCTTATTAATATTATACGTATAACATCGAGAACCTCGACCTTAGAAATAATGAAGGGAAAGGCCGGGAGAAACTGTCTACACAGCTGACGTCAAAAGAGTTGACCAGTCCAAATACAAACGATCAGTAGCTTAGGCAGGATCGGTCGATGTTGTGTAGGGTGGTGGAGGTGTCTGTATTGCGCGCGTGCAAGACTTGTCATTAAAAGGACACTGTTATGAGTGAATTACATTGATATTCAGATTTCAGTACACTACAAAATACAGCACAAGGACAACACGATCGAGGTCAACAGTTTTACAGCGAATGGCATGTTCTGTTTACAATCTAAAATCCAACTTTCGAGGCTTCTTAAAAATATGCTCAACAGATCAGTTGGTTCTATTAATTCTATTTAATTTATTGTTCCTTGTCAGTTTCCGTTTATTTCCTTTTTGTAAAAATTCAATGGGGGTTGGGTCTAACCCCTAGTTACAGCCCGCCCCCTGCTACCGAGGAGAGAAAGAAGCGAGCACATGACTCTGTCCACTGCACACTCATCGGGATGAGATGGTATATGAGCATTTAACAAGTTAGGTAGAATTAGTTTGGTACATTTTATCCAAAACTATGATTTTCCTTCATTTTCCGTACCAAATTTTGTAGCATGTTAAGGTGAGTTATATTTCCATGGTCTTTTCTGCGCAGTACGGAGGAAAATACGAGGCAAGCTATAAAAGAATAAAACATGTATATCCTAGAGATGGTCGATAAATCGCAGCCTGTTACTTTGTCACCGATGTGTCAGGTACGCTGTCACGGAAGTATCTGTGATAAAACATCGTTTAAGTTGTGTACTTGTATCACGATCAATAAGCTATATTATACGCTGTAGTTCGAGGTCTATATCCGTTGTTCATTTACCAGCTGCCTACGACGATATTAAAGGCATTAAATCACACATTTCATTATAAAGTATTTATGAGTACAGTAGAGATAATTTCTATCTGGCAACTCTGTATGTCAATAGCTACGCTAGCTCATGTTTCATACGTAGCGCGAATCGAACAGATTAGTCCTCACTTGGCAAATGAGGCATGTTTGAATACATAATATTTTTTCGAGAAGTGCCTGTCCGAGTTTCAAAATAGTCACGTTGCTGAATTTGTAATGCTTGAAAATTTAAGACTGTGTACAAAATAGTGTGGTACCGTTTAAAAAACGAAGTAAGTACCATGATCCCAGAAAATATTAACGTCATGGCACAGTGCTTACTTTAAGCCCGATTATTAGCGCTTTGGTACCACTATTGCAGGTGAAAACAAAATGACAATATCTTTAACCATTTACGAGTTATCTGAGGTGGACAAGTTTGAAGTACGGTACTTCTTCTTCTTTCTTCGTTTCGGCCTGCTGTGGACCACGTTATTTCAACCGTTAGCATCCTTGAGCTTTAATTCTTCCCCAGTGCTCACGCATTCTCGTTCTGTGAGCCTCCTCTTTTTCATCAGTCCACTTCTTGCCTGTTTTCAACTTTGGCCTTTCTTGGAACTTCTTGTATCCCCGGAGCTTTTTCTGGAGAGGAGCACGTTTCTGGATGTCTTGGAGTGTGATTCCTATTTCTTAAAGGTCTTTTTCAACTTCGATAAACCAGGGTCCCTTGGTTTTCTTGTTAAGAAAGTAGGAAAAGATCCTATTGGTCTGTCTCTGTGTGCTCATGCGTGCTATATGGCCATAAAAATTGATCCTCCTTTTCCGAATTGTGTCCGTTATCCTCTCCATATGCTGGTACAGATCGCTGTTGTGTCGTCTCCTGTACTCACCTGAAGTACGGCACTACAATAAATAATTAGTATCCCCTAGACACGCCACGGGTAATCACATTTTGCTTGTTAATTTATTGCGCATCATGTTAGCAAGTTGTTCCCCATGTATTATTAAAACTTCAAATCATAAATGTGAATATTATTTCTCCCACTTTTAATGTCACGATTCTTCCGAAAAATACAACCCGACTTTATCGTCATATCAACTAAAAGTATTTCAATACTGGCCGCCCGCGACCAAAGGGTGACCGTAACGATAATCATAAATATGCTCGGGATTTCTGTAACTGAATCACAGATAAGTAAGATATTTTTGTATCACAGGTACGCCGATCACCGATATTCTGAAATATTGGTTAAGCTCATCTCTAGTATATCCTTGTCATCAAAGAAAATCAGCCTCTGCTCGTTTAGTTTTCTTCCTGTTATTAACGATTTCCACATAAGCTGACTAGTCTCATATCTTGCTGCTTATTTTAGTAACGGTAAGTTATTCATTAGGTATTTCAGCGTATGGTAGTTAGAATTAGTCTAATATTTTATTGCAATGCCAGTAATAATTGCACCGTAAATTACCTCATGTGGCAATCCATCCGTCAGCATGGCCAATGGCCTCGAGTCCACAAGACAGGATGTTTAACATCGGCATTACAACACGACCATACAGCAGTTGTGTACCCTTTCAGAATACATGGGGAAGTACTTCCATTTTATTCTGGCAGGAGGTAAGTTTTTTTTTTTTGCTAGGGGCTTTACGTCGCACCGACACAGATAGATCTTATGGCGACGATGGGATAGGAAAGGCCTAGGAGTTGTAAGGAAGCGGCCGTGGCCTTAATTAAGGTACAGCCCCAGCATTTGCCTGGTGTGAAAATGGGAAACCACGGAAAACCATCTTCAGGGCTGCCGATAGTGGGATTCGAACCTACTATCTCCCGGATGCAAGCTCACAGCCACGCGCCTCTGCGCGCACGGCCAACTCGCCCGGTCGGAGGTAAGTTCAAATACTCTGCATATATGATAAGGAGCCCTATTTAGATTTTGGCAGCTTTGTGACACAGTGCTACTAATTTTAGAATCGATCGTACTATTTATTTCCAAGCCAGTAATAGTGCTTGTGACCAAATCAGAGTTATAAAAGGAGATAGGCATGTGATTTGATCTGACAGCATTACTGTCACAGGCTTCCTATCTCTCCAGTATGTTTTACGGTAATATGAAGTAAATGTGAAAGGAGAATTTGCAAGCTACGAAAAAGTTAAAGATGACAAAACATGAAATTCTAGATTTAAGGCTCTTTGGAGTGTACAAATCAGGAAAGGGTAGCGCTGACACGGATTCATAATTATTTGATAAGATAATCAGCTATTTGGGAAACGACATGGAAAGGAATGTGATTGTAGCGGGGATTTGAATTTACCAAATGTCAGTTGGAAAGGAAATGCGAACGACAGGTAGCATGACCAACAAATGGCAGAAAAGCTAATATGGGAAGGACAGCTGATTCAGAAACTGATGGAAACAACTAGAGGGAAAAATATCCTGGACGCGATGCTGATAAAACCAGATGTGCTCTAGAGAGAAACCGAAGTAATGGATGGTATTAGTGATCATGAAGCTGTTTAGGTCGTAGTTAAAAATAAATGTGATAGAAAAGTAGGTTTTAAAAGTAGGACTATTAGGCAGTACCATATGGCTGATAAAGCAGGCATGAGGCAGTTTTAAAAAAGTAAATATGATCGGTGTAAAACGTTAAATAAGAATGTAAGCACAATTTGGAATGGGTTTAAAGCAATTGTTGAGGCATGTGAAAACAGGTTTTTCCTTAAAAGGTGGTATTGAATGGTAAAGAACCACCTTATTATACTGGAGAAATAAAGAAATTAAGAAGGAGGTGCAGAATGGAAGGAAATAGAGTTAGAAATAGCTGTGGAAGTAGGAAGTCGAAGGAACTTACTAGGAAATTGAATATAGCATAGAAGGCAGCTAAGGATAACATGATGGCAAGCATAATTCGCAGTCATACAAATTTTAGTGGAATATGGAAGGGTATGCATAGGTACATTAAGGCAGAAACAGGTTCCAGGACATTTCCAGGACATTTCAGGAATAATTAATGAACAAGGGGAGTGTGTATGTGAGGATTTTCGAAAGGCAGAAGTATTCAGTCAGCATATGTAAATATTGTTGGTTAAAAGAATAATGTCCAGAGAGAGGAGGTGACTAATTCTAATGAAATATTAAAACTTACGTATGATAACAATGATATTTACAATAAGATACAAAAATTGAAAACTAGAAAAGAGGCTGGAATTGATAAGATTTCTGGGGATATACTAAAGACAATGGGTTGGGATGGAGTATCATACCTGAAGTACTTATTTGATTATTCTTTGGTTGAAGGAGCTGTACCAAATGAATGGAGAGTTGCTATAGTAGACCCTGTATATAAAAGAAATGGTGATAAGACATAAAGCTGAAAATTACAGGCCAGTAAGTTTGACATGCGTTGCATGTAAGCTTTGGGAAGGCATTCTTTCTGATTACATTAGACATGTTTGCGAAATTAATAACTGGTTCGATAGAAGGCAGTTTCGTTTTAGGAAAGGTTATTTCACTGAAGCTCAACTTGCAGGATTCCAGCAAGGTATAGCAGATACCTTGGATTTAGGATGTCAATTGGACAGTATCGCGATTGATCTGTCCAAAGCATTTGATAGGTTGGATCATGGGAGACTACTGGCAAAAATGAGTGCAAATGGACTAGACAAAGCAGTGACTGAATGGATTGCTATATTTCTAGAAAATAGATCTCAGAGAATTAGAGCAGGCGAAGCTTTATCTGACCCTGTAATAATTAAGAGGGGAAATTCTCAAGGCAGTATTATTGGACCTTTATGTTTTCTTATATATATAATAAGAGTAAAGGAGTTGAATCAAAGGTAAAGTTCTTTGCGGATGATGTTATTCTGTATAGAGTCATAAATATGTTACAAGATTGTGAGCAACTGCAATGTGACCTTGATAATGTGGTGAGATGGACAGCTGTCAATGGTATGATGATAAACGGAGCTAAAAGTAATGTTGAGAGTTTCACAAATGGGAAAAGTCCTCTCAGTTTTAATTACTGCGTTGATGGGGTGAAAGTTCCTTTTGGGGATCATTGTGAGTATCCGGGCCTTAATATAAGGAAAGATCTTCATTGGGGTAATCACATAAATGGAATTGTTAATAAAGAATACAGGTCTCTGCACATGGTTATGAGGGTGTTTAGGGGTTGTAGTAAGGATATAAAGGAGTGGGCATATAAGTGTCCGGTAAGACCCCAGCTAGAGTATGGTTCCAGTGTATGGGACCCTCACGAATATTGGTTGATTCAAGAACTCAAAAAAATCCAAAGAAAAGCAGCTTGATTTCTTCTGGGTGATTTCCGACTAAAGAATAGCGTTACGAAAATGTTGCAAAGTTTGGGCTGGGAAGAGCTGGGAGAAAGATGACGAGCTGCTCGAGTAAGTGGTATGTTCCGAGTTGCCAGCGAAGAGATGGCGAGGGATGACATTAGTATATGGATAAGTTTGACTGGCGTCTTTAAAAGTAGAAAAGATCGCAACACAATATGAAGTTAAAGATGGAATTCAAGAGGACAAATTGGGGCAAATATTCATTCATAGGAGGGGGAGTTAGGGATAGGAATAACTTACCACGGGACATGTTCAACAACAAAGATGTTTTAGTACACACTGGCTAAATTTCTATTATCACTGGTTCTGTACATCTAGAGATATCAATTAAATCTTATTTCTGTTGACAGAAGCCAATATAGAATTATTTTGCTCACTTAAGTTTGGACTATTATGTCCTAATTCTTCATCTAAACTGTTGATATAAAATATTGTAAGCGTTTCAAAACTGAAGTTCTTTTTGTCGTCTAAAAATATTTATATCTATGAAATTTATATCAAAATCAAACGAAGTCGTCGTGGTAGCAAATAGGAAACATTTCAGATCATTTAAGCTCTTTAAGTCTTTAGGGATTTTTAATCGTAAAATTACCAGCGTTTCGCCCCAGTGTAGCAGTGGGCTAATCAATTGGAATGCCACATCATTCCAAGACGCTGGCATTAGCACGCCGTTGAGGCACCACTGCAAGCCTCCCATGTAGGATAACGCAGTGACCGTGCACTAGGGAAAGCATGTGACTCCACTTGTATATATGAGGGTACCAAAAATAAGGTACCAGAAGGAAACCATAATTTAATTTCGTCGACTGCAAATGTTAAAAACATTTAATTTCTTCAAGTCCTTAGGCTATTTCAATTGTGAAATTACAATTAGAAATTACATAGGAGGCTTGCAGTGGTGTCCCAACGGCGCACTAGCGCCAGCGTCTTGAACGGTCTAGCATTCCACTTTATGAGCCCACTGCCACACTGGGGCGACACGCTGATAATATCACGATTGGAGAAGCTTAAAGATATAAAGAGCTTAAATGTCTATAACATTTGCAATCAATGAAATCAAATTATGGTGTCCTTCTGGAACCTCATTTTTTGATTTCAGATCATGTTGAGATTCACGTCCATCTCTTCGCCTTCTTGATAAATATTTTATGATTTCTTTGCAAGGATTTTATGATGTTTCAAATTATATAGACCCTGTTTAGAGGAGTTTTTATGCACTTGGACTGTCTTAAGGGCATATGAATAGCCAACTTCTCTAAACTCACATATTGTGTTGTATATCCCACATAAGTTATTCTTAGTGAAAAACAAATTTCCATTCTCTTTGCTTGAAACAAGAGACTGAGGTCCTACTTATCAGAGCTCTGTTCCCCGTCAGAAGTGTTGAATGTAGTTCAGTGTAATGTTCAGCAAACAAAAAACCTGCGTTTAGCCAACTGACACCCTGTCGAGTTACGATGGATAGGAGGTATAGGAATATAAGGCGGAACTTTTTTATCTTATGTTTCCTGTTTCAAGAATATTCTATTCGTTCCGTTCTGTAAAGCTGACCACATCAATATGACCAACGAGAATCTTCTCGGTTACGCGGGGGAGCCTATTGGCTAAACATGTCAAATGGAGCATGTTAGAATTTGTCATCTGGTGTGCCTTAACTACATTTTCTAGGTAACTTGGAGCATAGGCAATGAAGAGAAATGTACGATAATCGGTTTATAATTCGGCAATAACAGAGGTATTCTGCTTGGAAAATTTTTCTGTGATACTTGTAAAATTCACCTATGGAAATACTTCCAAATTTAACAAAATCTTTTCACTAGAATTATCTGGTGATAATTTCTACAATGACGTTCGCAACGTACCTACCAGGAGCTTTTGATTTTCGTCTACAGAAACCCAAATCTTGTTATCAGCTACACTTGGCCGCAGTTTTGATACAAGATTTTCATTGCAATTTTTATGTAGTTTGTAATGAACATCTCTTCGAGGTATTGTTGTGTAAATTAATTGAAATGTGGATGCCTATATTGGCTCAACCGTCGTTTTACTTAAATTTTGAAAAACAAAAGTTTTGAGTAAATCCTTGATGCCCAACTTAATATGGTTGTTACTTGCTGATGCAACACCTGCTTTATGTTTCCTAGTACACCGGTGTTTTCATAAATATTTATGCCCTATAGTTAATTTGTATCCTCATACACATATTCTGCAAATTCTGCTTCAAACGTATTTCGAGGAGATGCATTCGAAATTATATATTTTCTTCCTACGGAACACTGTCCGCAGCATAACAATCGCCTGCATTGGCATTGCGCCATCAAATTGTCGATATTTGACACATAGCACATTAATTGGCATGCGTCTTACTATGGTCCTGTTTCCAGCTCTCATTACCAGTTTCGTATCATACATGGAACACTTGCAATAAAACGAAATTCACAATTGCAATAGCATATTTTAATACAAACCATCTAATACAAGAAAGAGAATGGAAATGAAAGTAAAGACGCCATCGAGAACTGGAGATTACACCATCAAAGTGAGATTTCAAAGCATTTCTCATGCAATTGCTTCTAGTGCAGATAATGTATCAGTAAATTTCCCCATTCCCAATACAGTTAACCAAAAGATGTCAACTAACTTCCATATATAAAAAAGGAGACTTCTGTCACGTAATACCAGTAGATTTGCATTGTTGCAAAACGTAGAAAACACAATGCTGAATTGTTTGCGAACTGCTGAACTCATCTTAAAAGGAATAGCAGAATAACAAGAGTTTTAAATAAATGGGTATATACCTGAGGCTGAGCTTGTTTGCAGGACTTCAGCATTTTATTTTTTCAAGGCCTGCCGTAAAGTCCTATTTTTTAGATTTATTAAAAGTATAAGAGTACTAAGAATGTGCAGGAATTTACCGAATGGTAAGAAAATGGATCGATTGAATTATGTGAATGTACACTGAAGTTTGTTGAGTGTTATATTTATTTTGTTCATCATTATAAAAGTACTGTACATTCTACTTTTGAACTGGACATTAACGTCTTAACAATTCTCCAAAACCATGTGACAATGGCAAACTCTGATCAAAGATCAACAAAAAAAAATTCTTTACGGCAGTTAGGTTATGTCTGGCTGAACTGATTAGGTAAATGAAAACAGCCAAAGTCTGTAAAAGAATCAAGTCAAGTGCACCATTCAACCTAGAATTGTTGAAGTAATTACTAAGTACCAACTCATCTTCCGAAGATTTTCCATTAATATATACTAACAATGAGTATTGTGAAGTGCTCAAAGCTCATGTGAATAAATGTGCAACTAGTAATCTATTATGGTGAAATTGTTTATGTTTTGAGTAATACAACTATGTATGCTTTAATAGCCAACTTGTAGAACAAATTCGGGTGAAAATAACTTAAACAATTTTGCAACAAGTTATTTAGTATCAAAACGTCTGTACCATTTACCATGATGTTTGGGTATTCAGCCTGAAGGCTGGTTTGATCCTCCACAGCTCCGCCAACAGCTTTCATAAAGAGCTGAGGTGTCACTGAAGAGGCGTACCAGAGAAATGAGGAGCAAGGTAGTTTCCCGTTGATTTCCTCACCGAGCCAGAAGTTGCTATTGCATATCAGTCTGCCAAGCCCGCTGAAATTCATGAACCAATCGACCCTCTGAGCGTTATTTTCACACCATTCATAACAGGGACAGGCTGTATAAGGAATGGTATTACTAGTATTGCTCATACCTCAGTCACTTTCATATTGTCAAAGCCATCGATGAAACTGAGACAAGTCAATAAAAGTAACAACTTTAATCTAGCCCATACCAGAAGACATAGTGCACTGCAAAAACTACATATTGCCAGGAAAGGCGAACCATTTACCATAGTGCGAGAAATAATGTAACATTATTAAACGCAGACAGAAAAGTTATTTATGAAATGTTTCAACAATTTAAAAAATTTAAATAAATCGAGAATTTTAGATTTGCACAAATTTTTTCAAACTTAGTGTATCGTGTCCATTTACGAGCTGTTATGGGGCTAGGCAGAGCAGCACTGTTTTCACAAACAACGAACTAAGAGCACCTCATGTCGGAAACTTTCTGGCAAGTAGGGAATACAAAGAGAGGATGGCAAATTGCTGTATGCTTCATCTCCAATCCTTCCCCACACAGCAGTGGAAGAAAGGTACTATATTACATGCATTATGGAAATATTTTGAACACTGCTTTGCACAATGATGTAACCTGTGTTTCGAGTGTACAGTGCGAATAAATCTACAGTTGCACACAGTGCAAAGGCAAAACCTTCCTCTAGATCATATGTGGGATAGGAGGCTAAATAGCTGGAGAATATTAGTATTGCTAAAGTTTTATCATCCAGCAATCCTCAGCATTTCGACGATCTAACTTACACTTACTTCAATAGTAAAAGTGCGTAACATTACTCCCGAGCAAGTTATCATGCCAGAACAAAGAAAATGTTAATTACTAAAACCACTAGGGCCTTCCTCAAGAGTGCATTCTACGCATGTGTGCAGTAAGATAAGCTCGCCGAAGAAACGTTCTAGTGCATTTTTGACAACAGTGTGACTTTTCCCCGCTATGTGTCAGTATGTGGGAACAAAGTGCACTCCTCTGAGTAAATTTACGATTGCATTGCTGACATTGGTAAGGCCTTTCTCCGGTGTGCGTATACATATGAGTCGTAAGGTTTTGTCGAAAGTTGAAAGTAACTTTGCATATTTTGCATCGATGTGGCTTTTCTTCAGAGTGAATTACCATGTGGGATCGCAAATGACTCTTCTGGGTAAATGACTTTTTGCAATCATCACAGGTAAACGGCCGAATTCCAGTATGTACAACCATGTGGGTTCTCAAATGACTCGACTGAGTAAATACCTTTGTACATATGCTACATTTATATGGTCGTAACGCACTATGTGTCATAACGTGACATTGCAGCGAACTTCGCAAGGAGAATGTATGATTACACTCACCGCATTCATACTGCTTATCTTCAGAGTGAGATTTTATGTGAATTCTGAGACTTTGCTTTCTTGCAAACGCAGTATTACATCGTGTACAACGGAAAGGTCTCTCTGTAGAGTGAACTCCCATGTGATATACCAGGTTGCTTCGGGAAGCGAAAGTATTATCGCATTCATTGCATTGGTATCGTTCTATCAGAGAGTGAATTTTCTTGTGGATTGCCAAACCTTTCATGTTCTTAAAGCGTTTGTTGCAGTAATTGCAGGAGAAAGGCCTTTCTTCAGAGTGAACGACCATGTGTGATTGAAGACGGCTTTTTAGAGAAAATTCATAATTGCAGAGTGTACATTTGTGAGACTTATCTCTAGAGTGAGTTAACATGTGTTTTTTCAGGTTTAACTTTTGTATGAACATCACATTGCATACTGTACAGCGAAGGCCAGTTTCACCAGTTTCCGTCGTCATTACAGGAACCGTCGTCATTACAGGAACAACCTCCGCACTGAAATAAACTACAACTAATTACAATTCAGGAGGAAGAAACATTACTATAACATACATCACACCTTTAAATTCAAATGAATTTAATGCATAACCATTCCAAACAAATACTGTTATCTGCACTGCAGGTATCACCAATTCAACACCTCAGGGTATACCAGCTTAGGAACGTTCATGTTTATTTGCTTAAGTCAATGTGAACATAATACATAGTGAAAGGAACTACAGTATTGAATGCTATTTACCTCCGAGCATTCACCTGCAAGATATTTCTTTTGGTTAAAGTAAGGCAAGAGACTTTATCAGTAATGCCAAAACTTTGTGCAAAATGTCAAATCACTGAATGCCCTGAATCAACTTTGACTTATAAATTACACCATACATGCCAGGCATCCCTCTGAAATGATAAAACTTAAGACTGTAAGAGACAATGAAGTGAACATTTAAATGTTCAAACCTTCAAGGAGTATTTTGTGGATTCCAAGGTGACGGAGCTCATTAAGATATGAAGTTAGTTGCTATCCTCAGTATCATCTTTTATATAGAGAAATTATCTTTTTTGCAATAAGGGTAAAATCAATTAAATATGTTGAGGCCAGTAAGCATGATCATAAATATCATTTTACTCATAAACAATAATTCATATAATATAATAATATAATTTTAATTAATTATAATCATTAATCATTATATTCAAATGTATTCATGAAGAGTTTAGTAAGTCCATATTGCTCAGAAGAGTAGTTAATAATGCTATGGTTTTTACATTACACTACCTACTTTTTTGACAGTCTTCAGAGAAGAGCCATTATGAATTCAGGGATTAGCCCTCTGGTTGCTATCATTCAGCCAATTACTGCCTCTGATTCAAGATGGTGATTTACACAAAAAATCAATAATGGCTAGTATACGCAAGTTTTGGCTGCCTCAGCACCTTCAAGATGATTTTGAATTGTGTAGGACTTCATAGTTGGACCAATAATATATCCATGAGAAGAAGCTAGGGTTATCAGCTCCATCAGTCCTAGGATTGCTGTCAGAATGTGAGGGCCATGCATATCTCTGTAGATGATAAATCACCATCTCTTCAAGGCACTTACAATAACTGCATTTACACATGCCTGTTTCCAATCCGACTTTGCTGTACAAGACTGAAAGCTGGGTGGACTCTGAATACATTATTGATATTAATATTAATACATATGGAAGGAAGAAAGGCTTTTGTGATGAACACACAGAAACAATGGTAGGAAAGTATTTAATGAAGAGTAAAGGCTAATTAGTTACCAATTCCAAGCATGAAACTCTATTGAAAAAATCAGGGTGTCGATGCAGCAGTCATACGTGGCAAATGGAAGAGGGAAAGGTTAAGTGGAAGAATAACAGACACGGCCATGGAGAATACCGGAAGCCAATCACGGGGGTTCAGACTTTGTCTTCAACAGTTTAATAACTGACAACTGAATAATAAGGAAAACCACAAGGCAAGTTGTAAAGAGAAAATTAAGTAGGTACTAAGTTAATTTGCAGATGTTTCCAGACATCACTTAAAGCCATTAAGATGTATGTAATTTAATTCCAGTGTCACTAGCCTTAATTCTACTCTCCTTCCTACTTATCACAGTCCATTTCTCAGTGGCACAGGACAATGCGGGTTCATAATTCATTATCTCTTAACATTTTCTTATGACAGGCAGGATTTCTTACACTCTTACAGAACAGATTGCCCTCATGCACCCCTTCAATTAACCTGCATTCATTCGCTCCTTTGGTATTTGAAACTATCAACAATTTCAAGTTTATGACAACCAAATTTCATGTTGCCTTCCCCTTGGCTTTCTCCTCTTGATATCACCATGGTCTTGCATTTTTCTTAGCCAATTTTCATACCATATTTTCCAATTTTCTTGTTCAGTGCATCAAGTTGTTTTAATACTTCTTTGCTGTTTTTCCTCAGATGAGAGTAGTGTCCAGAAATGGTAAAATGTTCATAATCCTATTCCCAACAAGTCCTTTTCCTAATAATATATAATCAATCATTTTCATTCTACTGTCTCCCCATCCATACCTGCAAATCATCTGGCGATCTTTCTTAATGAATCATGTTGCTCCTATTTTTAGTTTGTTCCTCTGGCAGAAGTCCTCTTGATTCTTGGTGCCATATCAATGTGGCCGCTACACAGACTCTCTTCCTGCTTGTGAACTCAGATCTCCCATTTCTATGACTACCTTTTGATTATCTTCTATGTAATTCTCCATTTCTTCAAGGAATCAATCTGTAGTCACTGCTTTATTCCCTTTCTGTGGAGCATATACTTGGAAAAGATCTCATGTTTCTATCTCAAACTGTATCCTTCGTATGATAATTCTGTCATTGATCATCATCTCCTCTAGATATTCCAGGACATTGTTGCTAGCGATCATTCCTACTCCAATTACTGAATCCTGTTCTCCAGTGTAAAACAGCCTGTACCATTCCTTCAATTTTCCTTCCATTCTTCTTCTCCATTTTGTTTCAGTAAAACAAAGGATGACTATGTCCTCCTTCATGAAGTCTACCAACTCATTGGTCTTGTACTTCAGAGTTAGGATGATGACTGTCCCAATTTGGACATATTTTGATACTGAATACCCACTTCTCACAGCTCCCCCAGTAACTGAGGAATTGCAAATCACCTTCAATTCCCCATGGTAACATATTTGTAACATGGAGTACAGATGTCCCCTACAGTCATTCCTAATCTTGTGACAGATGCTCCTTGATGGGTTCCACAGTTATTTCCTGTACTGAGGAAACAATCACCCTACCTAAGGCAACTCATCCCTCAAAGCCATTGGTCCTCTTAGAGGCAGAGTTATTTCTCCCTGCCCAACACCCATGCGGAGTTGCTGGTTGTAAGGTCTACTCTGTTATTGTAGCAGACTGGACTGGACAAAGAAGGAAGTTGGCTATATTTCCCATTAATAACAACCAAAACTTGATGCATCAATTAACATAGCTTTTGTGCCATAAGTGAGGGAGAGTCTCCCTGATGGTAGTGTGCCATTCAACTATTCCAGAAATTAAGCTCAATCGAATTAAGACAAGCTGAATTACTAGTAATGAAGTTAGAGACAACGAATAAATTATACAAAATGTCAAGGAAGTTGAGAGTAACACAAAGTCAGAATAAATAAAATCGTGATGGCAGCGATCAAGACAAAATAGATATTCGAATTGTTAAGACCAACACAGTTTAAGAAACACAAATGAAAACCTAACTCAAGGGACAGGATGTGTGACAAGCAAGGAGCTACAAAAGGCATATAAAATATTGAAAGAGGAAAAGAATTCAAGAAAAGAAGGATATTTGTAGCATCTAAGCAGAATATAATAGAAAAATTCATATAAATATTAAATACACCTAAGGAATTAAATACAAGACTCATAAAGCGTCCAGCGGGGGCGTAAAGAAAATATACAAAGACAAGGCCATGAATACAAAAGCAGATATTAAACATATCACAGCATAAATGTTCAACATCTTATCAAGCCCTTGCAATCAAGATAAACTTGAAATATAAGCAGACATATTGGAGAAAAAATAGCAATTAAAAGTATACAAAATATATTAAGCAGAATTAAGTAGTTAAATTATGTTAGAAGGCATTGAAAATGATAACATATCACAGCTAATCTCATCAATGTATTTTGTCTTTTGAACCGAGCTTTTGATTTGATTTGAGATGATTTTTTGTACACAAATTTGTATTTTTTATGTTTTATTCCAACTTTTCAAC
Organism: Anabrus simplex; assembly: GCF_040414725.1. NCBI lineage: Eukaryota > Metazoa > Arthropoda > Insecta > Orthoptera > Tettigoniidae > Anabrus > Anabrus simplex. Next base: position 26,934,934 of record NC_090277.1, on the reverse strand, counting down.
ACAATTGATTTTGTGGTGTTAGAAATTCATATTGCTACAACACTATATTAAAAGGGACAAGTATCGTGAGGCTTTGTTGTAGCAGTCAAAGGGACGCACCATCATTTAAATATTGTGAAAAAAGGAAACATCAACACCTCAAGATTCTCGGATTGATGTCCCTTTTGACTAAGCTCTCATAAAAACGAACTACTTCCAATGTATAATCTGCTCATCAAATCAAGACCAGTTCAAGAAAACTACCAATAGTTGCATTTTACTGTCTACAACTAACAGATTACACCAGCATGCCTCAAACCAATACATGAAGCAGAATATTTCCTATGCATTTAAGAATATAAACTTTAGACACTATTGAGTTTTAATGAATTTACGACTCAAATTTTAATACAATAAGTCAACTAACAATCTTTTTTAAAAAACAAAGAACTTGAGAATTTTTGCCAAATCTCGTTATTGTGAAGATATTACTGTGTTTTGGAAGTCAATGTTATTAGAATCAATGTACATCCCAACTTTAGCACTGTCATTTTAAATGGTTAACCTGTCCATTGTGTTTACAAATACCTGTGTTCACGTATTTTACCACTTAGTTTTTAGAATCATAATTAAGTACAATTTAGTTATAAGCAAATTAGCAATGACAGGGCCTTGAGATAAATTACAGAGGCTGAGGATGCTCAAGACCGAGCAAAACATGTCCCTTTTACTGTAGTGTTGTAGCATTATGAATTTCTAACAACACAAAATCAATTGTATTGAAAAGATGCAATAGCAAAATTAAAAATACAATATGTATCCAAATTATAGCAAATTTCAATACGGGTCTAAACATAAGATTAGTTACATGTAAAATAATATCTGGATGATTCCAAGCTGGACCAACATGGCAGGGATGACACCTGGTGCCTGATAACATCACGATGACCGGCCAAACAGAATGACCAGAATCCCGAGTGGCAGAGGATGACCAAATGACAGACATTGTTCCAGAAAGCAAAAGGGAAAGTATAAGTTTCTTTAATACAATGTATACATCGATAAACAGAAAGAAGGTTAGTATTTTGTAGTTAAAGCCCACAGTAATAGATAATGTGTCTAGTGGCTTCAGAATGATAAAATGATGATAGATTTTCGTGAGTGATTTATATATGTGCCGATGATATAGGGGAATGGGTAGTCTTCATCAGAAATACGACAAACCACAGTTATGGAATGTAATAAAGTGATAATAATGTTTCAACCAGAGCAAAGAATCCCAATTATCCATGTTGTAGCATGTCATAATAAAGTGTATAAGAGGAATAATTTTAGGATCTTCAACATGCAATGCCAAGTGATATCATGACATGTAGAGGTTATATGTTACAATAATTTAAGATGTCAGATATTGGATATGATGGCAAATTGAAGACTTGTCAATGTTATTTAAGAATATATTGATCCAATACGACAAATAATTGAAAATAATTTTATTTAATTATCAAATAAGATATATATGCAAAATGTATTAAAGAACATGAAAAGATATGAGATAAAATGTGTTATGATGAAGATACTATGATGTTATATGAAGAAAGTGGAGAATATATTGAAGGAATAAGTAATGTAATGATGAAATATGAGAAGTAAATGATGTATATGAGGTTTTAGGAGAGAAATATCGTTGCACAGTAGGATCATATAAATGTTCATTATGCAATGATAATATATTTTACGAGAATCGATATCATATGTTAATGGTGATGTGGTAACACATACATGAAATGCTATTATAGATTACGATCATCAAAAGGAATCCATTATAAGTTTGATTTGATTACTCACTTGAATATTTTAACTTGATACTTCTATTCTGAAATCATATCTTCCCAAAATAATGATGGTATACAGAGATTAATCTGGATAATTATTACTTATTGTATGATGAATATGACTGAGAATAGATCGTACATAGTGTCTTCAAAGATGATTTTTCCTAGGCAAAATACTTTGAATAATTTGCTCATTAGATCATTTATTGATATAATTGGGCCTATTTGAGAATATTTTCATCTTGTTACATATCCAAAGATTATTTCTTATTAATGACAGATTAATACTGAATATGGTAATGGTTAGTGCAATAATTTAATTTAAATAGAAGCAGATTTGTGTTATCAATTAATAAACTTATCATTTTCCACAAGCTTATCTTGAAAGGTAAACAAACAAAAAATACTAATATTCTCCGAATCATGCCCTAAACCAAAAATCAACAAGAACTGATGTAAAGTATTATCTTTTAAATTAACTTAACCAATAACTTCCTATGCTAAAATGCAGTTAGTTATTTTCTTTATGAATATGTAAATAAATGTGAACAATAACATATTTCAATTGTGATAACATAATCAATAAAAATAATATGAGCTTAGATGGTTAGTACATTCCAGAAGAACAAACACTTATTAAATTGCAAACTTAGTTTCAAAATTTATATTTTTATGTATGTAATTCCTTCTTGAATAAATGATAATAGTTCAGATTTATATGATGCGTTATTTCAAGTTTTCTGCTATAATGAAAGTCAAGGTAGATTTAAGTTGTTGAATTATTGGTTCGCTTGCAGTTTAACAATACGTCAAATGGATACATCGATCAATCCTGATGAGAGATAGAACTATTTAGCATATCAGTGCTGTCTGGGTCCCACGTTAAAAATATAAAAGAAGATTGAAATAATGAACCCTGAGGTCTGTTCATGATTTCTTTACATCACCTATCCTGGATGTGAGAAGGGTGTAGTAGGCAATACCTGAAATGCCTGAGGACCAATTATGTCTGTGGAGATATGTTGAACTTTCTCAAAAGCACTTTGTTCTCAGGTTTATTGACAGATGTCACTACTTTTGGTTAGGGTTGCCACCTATGCGTTAGGAATGAATACTCTGTAGTAGAGAATTTAATCTGTTACTGGGCTGGCACTTGGTAGAATACTTCACCTGTGTCTAAGTTGCCATTAGTGTAATTTCAAATAAAATCAACCAATCACCACACTGGCTTCCCCTATAAATAGAAACAATCTTGGATCATACAAATCTATCATGATCAATGGTACAGATGGCGTGATTCTCCTCACATAATGCTACAGGCAGGGTGCGGCAGCTTCTAACTTATATCGCTGAAGTTTTTACTTTATCATCTTAACTTACTTGTGTGTGGTGACAAGATACTATCAGCATATGAAATAATGGTCAGGGACAAGCTGTGTTTACATAATTTTAATGTAGTTTTCCTTAACATGTAAATTATATATTTATAGGAATTTTTTCCTATGGAGTGTAACCACCCAAGCAGGTGTCTTGTAATGTATTAAGGATGTACTAGTCTGAAACTTCTTTTCCCTTGTCCACTTTGTATTTTAAAGTCTAAGCTTTTCCAAATATCTAAATTTACTTTTCCCATGTCAATCACAAATACATTATGGCTTATTCTCTGTGTCAACAAGCCATCTGTATCATTAGGTTCAATTGCAAGTCACGTTGCAGAAATGCTTGAGTGGGTTCAGCAATCTGGAATACTGGAATTTGGAAGATCCAGGATATTTCCCCTGCTGCTTCCTTAATGAATTATTTTCAATTTTCAATACTTCCATTTTGTTTAGTCAGCTTAGAGGTACTTCATTTTGCTGTTTCATTAAGTTGCTGTTTTCAACCAGCTTTTTGTCCATGGAATTCAAAGAGTTACAACAATATTTTTCTTTCTCATTACTGTCGATATTTAGAATAACTACACCTTTCTTGAAGCACACAAGTCTAGCATAGATAGCATTTCTTTGTCATTTGGAAATAACACCAACTGACTCTTCATTCCCACTCAGACAATTCCACTTCTCAGATATTCAGTTTTGTTGCCAGTGTGGTGAGTGCACTTCCCATGAGAAAAGTAACAATATTCACTATATTTAACTCTACTAATATCTTCTAATTGACAGGTTCGTTACACACCCAACATGAGCAAAACATGACTGTGATGAGTGCCATATGATTGCTATATTACAGTGAGAATTTTCTATGGTAATAAACTATCACTTGCAGTAGTATTATTTGATTATGATTTCTATAAATGTCGTCAAACAAAATACACATTAAGCAATTGACCTGATTTGATGCTGTCCAAATTGTGCATTTATCACAAAATTTACACAAATTTTATGGAGCACGCGGCTGCTGGGTAAATACCAAATGTGTCAACAGACATACTTTACTGTATGATATTAAGTTTTGATCCGATTTGTTTCTACTATTCTAAAATCTAACTAACTTTACCGGGTTTCAAACCAAGAGGTTGGGATTCAGAGGCTGACACTACCACTGGTCTACAGAGGCAGCTAGTGAACAGGTAAGGAATACAATGAATGTTGTGTAGCAGTTCGGGTGAAAAACTGAACTGTACTTGCCTGATTTCTCCTTTGATGCATGGAACCAACTGATCAATTATATTTTCTATGATTATTTCATCCTTGATGTCTGCAGGAGGCTATAAACAAGAAATAAGGAAAGTGAATTATGATATATGGAACAAGGGCATATGAAAAATACATAAATACGCATGAAACAGCTGATGAAATAAAAGCCATATTTACATAATTATAAAAGTAACACTAATGTTACTTGTATCAACAAAAATCAAATGCAATGATACTACAATGAGTTGTATAACAAAATCCTCAATTGATGAGAAGGAAAAAACAGTGCACATTTTATGATGAAATATTACTATATGAAGGATCAGTGATAAATAAATTAAATTCCAGTATAATTAACTTCATTAACTCACCGCTCATTAAACCTGATCAAGAAACAAATATATTAATCTGATATACAGGGTGAAATATAATTCGCGCACTCGGGCGTCACAGCACGACTCCTCACATGCCAGCAATAACAAAATTATTTCTCACAATAGTTCGTCCTGCGAGTATATACGGCAGAAAAAGGACGTTGAAGAGTGGCAATCTTGCAACACTGTAACCACATGTACGGTAACTACCTCTGTCAGCACATATTATTCATGCTGTACAGTTGGTGCAGTGGATAGAGGTTTTGGCTACATTACAGGAGGTCGAGGGTTCGATCCTGGGTTGAGGCGTATGTTTTTTATTTCATAGATGTAGTCCAGGTGGTATGGTATCTGGTATCTTAATCATCAACAGCGATTGCAGCGGGTCCTCTAGAAACCATTTGCACTTACATACTACGATCCTAGAAATGGACGAAAAATCGTTTTCATTGGTCAGCTTTGAAAGACGCCCTTTCCACGTCGAGGCATGAATTTATTCGCTGTTGACGATTAAGATGCCAGATACCATACCACCTGGACTACATTTACGAAATAAAAAACATACGCCTCAACCCAGGATCGACCCCTCAACCTCCTGCATGCTGACTCAAAACTCTCTCCACTGCACCAACAGTACAGCTCGACTAATATGTGCTGACAGAGGTAGTTACCCTACATGTGTTTACAGTGTTGCCAGATTGACACTCTTCAACGTCCTTTTTCTGCCGGATATACTCGCAGGACGAACTTTTGTGACAGACATTTTTATTACTGGTACGTGAGGAGTCGCGCTGCGACGCCAGAGTGCGCGTATTTCGCTTCACCCTGTATGTTACCTTGTTTGATATAATCATTCAACACATAAATATGTGCAATATCTTCAGTGCAATCCCAACATGCTTCTACAACTTCCCAGGAATTTTAAAGAATAATTTTACACCAGTTGAAGATATTTTAACCTAATGACTGATGAAGAGGGCAACGTAAAAAAATAGAAACAGCGTGATCAGGAATGTGAAACGTGTACAAGCTCACCTCATCATGGCAGAGGTGCACCTCATTTCATGGAAGTGAAGCTACCTAACAGTTGGATATCCATTAAAAATGGACACCATTTTTCTCAATGGACAAACACTACAAAGATAAAACTACAACCGCTGTAAATAAAGTAGTGGCAACATAGTCCAGACACTTGCACAAGATCGGGCAGCATAATTTATGATTTTCATTTCCCGTGTTGATTTCCCACTTTCAATTGTATGTACATTGTTAGGATTTTTTTTTGCTAGGGGCTTTACGTCGCACCGACTCAGATAGGTCTTATGGCGACGATGGGATAGGAAAGGCCTAGGAGTTGGTAGGAAGCGGCCGTGGCCTTAATTAAGGTACAGCCCCAGCATTTGCCTGGTGTGAAAATGGGAAACCACGGAAAACCATCTTCAGGGCTGCCGATAGTGGGATTCGAACCTACTATCTCCCGGATGCAAGCTCACAGCCGCGCGCCTCTACGCGCACGGCCAACTCGCCCAGTGTGTTAGGATTTTCCACCTTATCAACACTGTAACAAGGTCAGGTAAAGACTCCTATTTTATTGCTTAGAGAATGATGATGATACTTCTTGTTTAAAGGGGCCTAACATCGAAAGGTCATCGGCCCATTGCTTAGAGAATAGGATTAGTTCTGGAGCATGCTCAGCTGATTACATTATATTTATGAACTGTAAATATGACACGCCTCAAACAGTATTTAAAAACTACATTAAATGTACATTTCACTTCCTTCGTAGCGTCATAATATGTTATAAATTGATGTATAAATTTAATCACTCTTTTTCTTGTTATTTTCATTTCTCACAATTGTCAGTTGAATTTAAGCATAATACTTTGAACTAAAAATTAAAATTTCATACGTTCATACAACTCATTGTCCAGTCCTTGATTTTGATTCACTATTTCAACAGTAAAGGAGAATGAATATTTATTGCTCAAAATAAAACATTATTTAATATAAAATACTACTGGTATTAAAACATGTAATTATTGTGCACTTTGTTCACAAAAGGTTGTGTTGTATGAGCAGAAACCATCTTGATAATTCTTGGCTGTTGATACCAAATTTAAACATGTGATGGGCTAATTGCTTTAAGAGGGAGATATCCTTGACTGCAGCAGCTAGTTGGATTCAGATGTCATTAAACTGCCACGAAATTGGGAGATCAAACAATGTTAAAATCTACTGTTTTATTAAAACTGGGTTGAAGAGAAATGGATGAATGAAATGTAATGAAAGAAAAGGTGGAGAAAAGCATGTGAAATAAATTCTAAAATAGGTTATTCTCACTGCTTGTACTTAGCCCACTTTGCCTGTGTCAACATGTAGACCAGTGTAATGAGTGCGGACTTACTGTTCTCATCTCGGAGAGGCTTATTGCATGTTCGCTTGAATGGGCAGCAAGAGGAAGCAGAGCCCTGTCCAGGTGTAGTGACAAGGGAGACGGGTTGAAAGGGTGCATGTATTTGCTAAGCAGGTTTAAAAGTTTGTAATGGTACTCCATCATAATAAAGGGTTTAATTAACTCAAATAATACATTTAAGTTTTCTGTAGGGTTATTTAAATTTAGGGTCAAATTGTCTATCCAAAATTTATAAAACACTCTTCAGTGGTACTGAAGAGGGAAACTTTCTGTAAAATTTTGATTACCCAAAGGCCTTGATCAATGACTGAATGTTTATTATCTGCCAGGTGTTGTCCCATTGCAGAGGATCTGTTGCATTTCAATGTTTTCATATGTTCAAGCTAATGGATGTGAAAATTCCTTTCTGTCTGGCCGATGTAACTCGCTTGATACCTTTGACAAATCAATCTCTATAACCCTCTATCATTAAATTTGTTGTTCTTGTTAACTGTTCTTGAGTTATGGAGGTTGGAGACATTACTATTCTTTGTTTTATAAGCTATCTTGAGATCGTATCTCTTGAAAATAATGGTTAACTGATGTTATTAACACTGAAGGTTGTAAAATCGTTCTTACTTTTCGTTTCTCTAACTAGATGTGACCTCGGTTTATGACTGACTTTTAGATTATGTTACTAATCAAACTTTCATTGAAACCATTGCTTTTTGACTATCAAACATGAGCTGCAATGAGCAGGCATAGCAAGGAAATGAGGAGTGAGGTGGTTCATTGCTGCTTTCCTCACCTAGCCAAATGTATACATGTACATACCAACCAACCTTAAGAGCAATTAGCCTTTTCGCATGTTTTAACACAGTATCAACAGAGCAAAGATGTATAGAGCTGATTTCAGACCATACAACACAACTTTGTATAAACGAAGTGTACAATAATTGCTTTAATACCAGTACAATTCTATGTAAAATAATGTTTAATTGAGCTAAAAATATTCACCGTTTCTCCTTAAACAGTGAATCAGAACCAAGAACTGGACAAAGTTTTGTGTGAACATATGAAAAATTTCTTTTTAGTTTCATGTGTTATGCTTAAATTTGATGGCAAACTGGTGCTATTCTCTAAGTGACAATTGTAGGAACTGAAAATAATAAAACTCAAGTGATTAAATTTTATATGTCAATTCATAACATATTATGACGATACCAAAAAAGTGAAGCATCATTTTAATGCAAATTGGAAATACTGTTTTAGGTGTGTCGTGTTCACAGTTGTTAAGTTTGATGTAATTAGCTGAGGATGGTGCCCTCATTGGGGAAGCTGTGACTACTATTGCTCACAGTCTGAGCCAACGATGAGATGGAAACAAAATCAAATGTATAAAATGTGTTCTAACAAATAACAGAAGACAAAGATCATTGTGAACAGCATGTATTCCCAGAAATTTGGGTACACCATCTCCACAGTGCAAGCATACATCTACAAGGCCTTGTAAAGCTCAGCAATATAATTTTTTTCAATTTAATTCACATGGACGCAGATACATTTTACAGCAATAATGAGGTATGAAAAGGCTAGTTCCCTTGAAAAATGGATTAAAGATAACTTACAGCTTTTCATCATAAACCCTATAAAGACCTGCACTGTTTTCTATGCTGTGTTTAACATGCAGTCTAGATGAATAAACGTTCTTGAAGATAGCACATAACATATAATATGTAAGAAATCTAAAATTCAGAACCCAAGATCAGTACACCAAATAAGGTTATGCAATATCAGATGAGTCTTTAAGAAGAAAACAGCGATACTTATCAATAGACAATGAAGAAGTAAGTGGTGGGAAGAATCTATGTATGTTCAGTCCATCAGCGATGCCACTGGTAAGATCCTCAACAGCTCTGCCATCAGCTGTCATAGATGGCCTGGGCATCACTGAAGAGACGTACTAGGGAAATGAGGAGCGAGGTAGTTTCCCGTTGCTTTCCTCACCGAGCCACAGTTGCTATTACATATCAGTATGCCAAGCCCACTGAAATGCATACACCAACCGACCCTATGAGCAACATTTTCACACCATTCATAGCAGGGACTGGCTGCATAAGGATTGGCATTACTAGCATCGCTCATATCTCAGTCACTTTCATATTGTCAAAGCCAAGGATAAGACAGAGACAGATCTATGAAAGTAACTAAATTGCACTAGCCTATACCAGAAGACATAGTGCACTGTAAACACTAGGTCCTGCCAGCAAAGGCGGGGTGGGAAGAATACACAACAAAAATTACACTAAAATATCTGTGCCTTACTATATGAACCAATTAGATGTTTGCTGCCAAAAGCAGCATTTTCATATCTAATACAGTGCTTTTAGGCATACAGGAACTAATTAGTCATTATCAGTAATACTGTCAAAAACAGCAACCAAAGTGTCACCAATAAAAGACTGTGATTACAGGACTTATTTCCAAATCCATGATTTAGTTCAATCTTTACCTCTCTCAAATTATAATCTGCAGTTGAAATCAGATCGTGAGACACCTGGAAGAAATATGGTAAAATTAGAAGTCAACAAAGGATATGCCATCTCTTCACTGTAATTTGGTAAAGCTATTATCTCAGTACCTCATACCATAAGATAAGATAAGATAAGATAAGATAAGATAAGATAAGATAAGATAAGATAAGAAGAAAGAAGATAAGAAAAGAAATCTTTAAAATTACAATATTATTGGTATATGAAGAAAAAATATAAACCATGGTCAGAATTAAAACATCTATCAAGAGTAAGGAAATATTCCAGACAGTGGGGAACTACCTAGCGAAGAAACTGTGCAGCTATCAATGCAATTCAAGAATGAGTGTGTTTGTAAAATGTGGTTACTAAGTCATGCTGTTCACTGCTCTCTGCTGCTAACCAAATTCTGTCCTGATTTTAAAATGACTTTTGCCTCATCCCAAATATGACAGATGGGTATTGGATGAATATATGCACACCTAAACTAAGTTCACCATGTTTCTTCTATTTCACTCAGTTTTTGTACTGTAAATACACGAATTTCCAAAGAAAATTGCACTATGAATGAATCACGCATGAACAAAAAAATTTGCCACACAGTACTGCCACAGGCTGACATATGTCTTGTTTGCGTTTAATGAAGACTGCATGCATGGAAGTACCACAAGAGGGCATACATATAACTCCCTCATTCACAGATGGCTCTAATGGGAGAAATGTCCTGCCACTCTCGTACAACTGTTCTTCCAGAGCCTCTGATCTGCCTTTCTTACTGGTGTTAAATTGAAGGTCCCCTTAATGCCATCTCTTCTTTTCTCCTTCTGGATCTGCTGGCAGACTGGATAGCATTTGTCTCTTGGTCTTGAAAGACCTTCTCCAACATAAAGAGTGTAATTCAAAGAAGCGACTCATAAGATCATTAAGTGGTTTGCTTGTCCCAATAATATCTAGTTGAGCCCTTTTCGAAATGATGGTGCCTCACTCACTGGTTTGAAACAGGTGTTGGATGACTGCAAAAAGTTGTCTGTTAGAGGATTTGTACACCAGTCATAGATTCCTTATCTCCCAATCTTCCCAAGTGATATGAAGCTGCTGTCCACAATATATATATCAATTATTTGACTCCTCACTAGTTCCCAAAACCTTTCATCAAATCAGGTTGTTGTAATGGTTCCAAAATGTTGCATCGTGATTTTACACTGATGGTTGCAAATAATTTTCCTTTCATACTTCCTTACAACTATCAGTGCTACTTCCAGCCTACCAACCTTCCTCTGGGTGAAGGAATTATACCTTCTCAAGATGGAGATCAACAAGGTGATCCACTAAGATCTGCTTTTTTGCAACTACTCTTCAGTCAATTCCATCAACACAGAGTTAAAGTTTGGTATTTAGAATATGGAACTGTTCCTGATGAACCTCCCTTCATCCTGAAAAACAATTGCACATATGCCTGAAGCACTGAATTCTCCCCTTCATTTCTCTAAAAGTGAAGTGGGTAGGATATGAGATGTTTAATGCTTCTGTTCCTGGAATTATCTTCTAACAGCCCACACTACATGCCTACTTGGTGCTACATTATCACTGAAGCTCTGTGCAAGATATTGACTGAGAAGATGTTGAAACTGAAGTTGTTTATTTTAAGGTTTTCCATGGTTTTGGCATATTCAGCTTCCTTCCTGCTCCAGGCTTCTTTTTCCATCCCAAGGGGGATGTAATTACTGCATTATTCTCTGTTTTAGTGTGAGACCCACCAATTGGAAGACATTGATTACATATATTTTAAAGTCTGTCCTCCAAATCCTCCTCCTCTGCTCCTTCAGTGACAATACCTGTGCAAAAGTTTCTCTTCCCATTGGTTCATCGTGCACTGGGTTTTGTGATTAGTTCATTTTCAGAGTTTTTCCATGGTTCTTGTTGTCTTCCTAAGGCTTTCCTCCTCCAGAAGTGACAACCAGTCTTGAAGAAAGAGCCTGGGTCCTTGCTGCTTCCCCTGTGGAATCTGGTGCATGGTCCCAAACATTATCTTCCTCACCAATTGATTTCCATCTTTCCAATGAGTGTTCAATATCATTGAGGCTTTTAGGAGCAGCCACCTGAAAACTTCTCTCTGTGGAGCCAATGTTGATCGGCATGGCCTCTGTGGCCATTCCTGTGTATGAAGTAAAGGCACTCTGTGCAATTTTACCATTGCTGATATTTCTGCCCAACACAATCTTCACTTTTCATCAATGAGTGCTGAAGGTAAGCAAAACATAGGGAAAGTGCTAAAAGGAAAACAATACAATTATCTGTTAGACAAATTCTACTTCATACCACTAGGCACTGAATCCAGTAATAAGTAGGAAAATTATGGCCTAGTGTTATCAAAGTCTACAGATTGCTCGTATCTCTGGTGATGCAAGTCCAGTGCATCAGTGTCACTTCACGGCATGGAAAAGTAACAGTGATTCTCAGCACACTGTCTATGTCTCAGTTCTTATATCAGAGAGTTTCCACTGACTACACTCTAGGGCTCATACAAATCTTTAGCCCTAATGGTTAGCTGCGGGCATCAGAAGCTGACATTGAATAATTTATTTCAAGCCTGTCATTTGTGTGTTTATTCATGTTAAAAGTAATTAATGATATAATATTGAAACAATAATGTATTTCCATAATAAGATGTGAGGTAGGATTTCTTAACCTGTAACACTTCAATATTACAACATTAAGATGAAAGGTATAATATTAATATAATGCTGCAATGGGAGAAAGATGTAACGGAAGGTTTCCATTTCTTAACAATCAAATGTTAATACTGTATTTAGTCTGCCAGGATGCCACTGTTTATAGCAACCCTGTAATTTTTCAAAGTGAAAATATAAAATTCTTGGGAACTGACTAATTTTTCAGTACAGTTGAGCTAAATCAGGCAATGATGATTGTTACGGGCTTTTGCTATATTCTCTCTAGACAAAAAGTGCTGTGATAATGATAAAAATAATCCCTTCCAGACTCCAGATTACCTCAGATCTACTGGAATGTGGTCGTGGCTACAGGCTTATTTCACAACCCCCTCCCTAGCAGCTGCCAACTTGTTTGGCTGATTAGTTCATACCACAACCTTCTTCATACTTGCAGTTTTTATTTTAAATTCATACTGGGAAAACTTCAAAAATGAGTACTAGTAACCACAGAATGCGTTTTTCATCCTCTTTTAAATTAAGTGCAGTAGAATTTGAAATGCCATATGAGCAGCATCATGTGTATTTGATGTAGAGCCTAAAAAATGTTTTTTTACTATTTGCTTTATGTTGCACAGACACAGATAGCTCTTATGGCGACAATTGGACAGAAAGGCCTATGAATGCAAAGGAAGCAGCCAAAGCCTTAATTAAGGTACAGCCCCAGCATTTTCAGGGTGTGAACATGGAAAACCATGGAAAACAATCTTCAGGGCTGCCGACAGTGGGGTTCAAACCCACTACCTCCCGGATGCAAGCTCACAGCTGCGTATTCCTAACTGCACAGCCTACTAATCTGGTCCTAACATAATTTGGTATTGGCAAAATCAGAAGGACCAACTTAAGTTAGTGAAGGACTGCAGATCTTTTTGTGGAATGTGGGCAAGAAAGTACAAAGAAGTTACAATAGATTCTGAATAAAGAAACAGTAGTCACACAGTGACAGATGAAATGGTACAACTGAAAGTGCATTAGAATGCAAAAAAACTAGTGATCTCAGCTTTATAATTTAAGGTGAGGCAAGGATTGGCTATATGGTTTACGAGTCAAAACTAACTAAATATATTTTTACCTTATATTTCTTCCCTCTTCCTGTACTTCAATATGCCAACAAAAATAACAAAAACACAAAAGATGCATCAATTTTTTAGTGGAAACCTCAGAACTGGAGAAGCTACGATGTAGAGTTACGCTAGTTGAGATTGCACACAGCATGGAAACTTCTGCCATACTGTAATTTCAAATTAAAAACTCTGCCTAAAGGAGACTTTCTGAAAGGAAATAACATCCAAGCACAGGACAAGGGATGGATGTGGGGATGGATCTGGTAAAAGACAGGCAATGATGTCCAGAAGCTTTCTTAATAATATAAATCAATAACTGTACTCGACAGCTTTCATGGCAATTTAGATGACTGCATTACAACAAAGCAATTGACACTAACAAAATCTACCCAGTAATTCATACTATTCTGCGGTACTTTCTAAATAATCAAAATGCAGATATAAGAAACATCCCACAGGAATCCTTTTGTTTTCTCCTGTGTTCGTGATTTTTAACTTATGTTCCTTTCCTTTTCCTGTATTTATCCGGCTTTCTTCTTACCCTATATTTTCTGTATCAAGGATGAAGATCTCGTACGATGGCTCCAATGTCCACCCTTCTGATGAAGCTGAGAAGCAGTAAGGAACATGTCGGAGGTTGAAAAGAGAGGGATGAAGATCAACTGCGATTGGTTCTCAGAGGATGAAAAGAGAGGGACTGAGAACAACTGTGACTCATTGTCAGAGGCTGAAAAGAGAGGGGTAAAGAACAAATGTGATTGGTTATCAGAGGTTGAAACGAAAGGGATAAAGAATAACTGTCATTGGTTGTCGGAAGCTGAAAAGAGAGGGACGAAGAACAACTGTGATTGGTTGTCAGAGGGTGAAAATAGAGGGATAAAGAACAAATGTGATTGGTTATCGGAAGTTGAAAAGAGAGGGATACAGAACAACTGTCATTGGCTGTCAGATGTTGAAATGAGAGGGATGAACAACATATGTGATTGGTTATCAGAGGTTGAAAAGTAATGTATTGAGAACAAATGTGATTGGTTTTCAGAGGATGAAAATAGAGAGACAAAGAACAAATGTGATTCATTGTCAGAGGCTGAAAAGAGAGGGGTAAAGAACAAATGTGATTGGTTATCAGAGGTTGAAACGAAAGGGATAAAGAATAACTGTCATTGGTTGTCGGAGGCTGAAAAGAGAGGGACGAAGAACAACTGTGATTGGTTGTCACAGGGTGAAAATAGAGGGATAAAGAACAAATGTGATTGGTTATCGGAAGTTGAAAAGAGAGGGATACAGAACAACTGTCATTGGCTGTCAGATGTTGAAATGAGAGGGATGAACAACGTATGTGATTGGTTATCAGAGGTTGAAAAGTAATGTATTGAGAACAAATGTGATTGGTTTTCAGAGGATGAAAATAGAGGGACAAAGAACAAATGTGATTGGCTGTCAGAGACTGAAAAGAGAGGGATAAAGAACAACTATGATTAGTTCTCGGGCAGTGAAAAGAGAGGGACTGTGAACAACTGTGACTGGTTGTCAGAGGCTGAAAAGAGAGGGATTATGAACAACTGTGACTGGGTGTCAGAGATTGAAAAGAGAGGGATGAACAATATCTGTGATTGGTTATCAGAGGTTGAAAGGAGAGGGATAGGGTACAACTATGATTGGTTCTCGGAGGGTAAAATGAGAGGGATTGTGAAAAACTGTGACTGGTTGTCAGAGGCTGAAAAGAGAGGGATAAAGAACAACTGTGATTGGCTGTCGGAGGCTGAAAAGAGAAGGATGTAGAACAAATGTGATTGGTAGTTGGAGGTTGAAAAGGAAGGGATGAAGATCAACTGTGATAGGTAAGAAGAGAGTTTTTGTTCATCGACAGCAGTATATGAAGATGTGGAGATTGTCCATGTCCTTTGTGTTTTCACGTTCTCTGTTTGTTTCTCCCTCTTCCCACACTCAACTGTGATTATGTACATCCTATTGCACATTCCTTTCCTTGTTCCTATCTCCCTATGTATGACTTAATTTGAAATGTTTTGCTCCTTTCCACTAGTCACATAATTCCCTAATTGGATGATAATTTATGAACAAGCCATACTTTTAGCTTTGCTATATAAATCAGAGACCTACAAGAGCCAAAATATAATTATTCAAAAATTGCTTCTCCTATTTGTTACAAAAGCTGTATCTAATGATGCCTTTTCAGCACTGGCAGTGTGCCTGATGACCAAGGCAATTCTTTTCATAATACACATTACTTCCATATATACAGTAGAACTCTCCCTACCAACCTTGTCATCCCAGAAGAAGTATGAAATTCATATTAAAATGAGAATCTGTCTGTCTCTTCACCATGGGAAGTATAGGACAAGCCAAGGCATATATAGATTGCTAATATTGGGGCAGGCTGAGTAGCTGAAAAATTCTCAAAGGAAATTCGCTTCAGTGCACACACAGCATGCACCATCATTTGATTGCCATAGATCGGATTCAAGACAAACCAACAAGTGCCTACTCCTGTGCTATCCCTGTAGACTCCCAAGCACACTTAAATGCCAAGCCAAGCAAGCACCGAATGTATCTGCTTGCTGTTGCAATCAGAAACAATACCATTCATCTAAGTAACTTGAATCACCTTCATTGTGTCAAATGACAAGAAAAACTTTGAGGGAATGAAAGAGCAGAGTGTATAGCCAAAACTGCACCCAGCTACCTAGACACTATCTCCTATAGTTCAATTCCAATGACAAGATGCCAGAAGTTATTGAAACAATGTTACAACAAAATCTGAACTAAAAAATATATATCCACTGGTACTATGCTTCTCACACTGAACTATTCATTCCTAGCCTTCCAGCAAATTTTGCACCTAATTATATCCTCGCACAATTCCTTACAAAACAAGGTTGCTTTAGATCATAATTACTTCTCCACTCTGTGACTGTCCCAAGAAATCAAAACAAATTGCTCTTCACATAAAGAAAGAATGTACCCTTTCTGCAAGGGAAAAATTTACAGTTCTATAGAATGTTCCATTATCTTAAGTGCTTAAACACCACATCAACCTTTTTTGAGCTTCAAGAATAACATGATTGCACTATAATGCACAAACTCTGTAAATATTCTGTGGTATCACAAATGGTAAAATACATGGTGTCCTTTTTACCTGCTAAATTAAATGTATTTAAAAAAGATGTGAGTGGCATTTTCCATCTCCTAACAATATAATATTATTACAATATTAAGCTTTCAGCAATTTTTTGGCTATACCACACTTACAACAAATCGCAGTCACTCCATGTGAGATTTGTGCTGAACAAAGTGGAGGTGGGGTAGGTTTTTCCCCGGGTACTCAGTATTTCCCGGTCATCTTTCATTCCAGCAACACTCTCCACTATAATTTCATTTCATCTGTCAGTCATTAATCATTGCCCCAGAGCAGTGCGCAGGCCTCGGCAGCCGGCACAGTTCCTACCCTTGCCGCAAGATGGGTGCAAGGTCTTGTCATCCCTGTCCCAGTCACTGACTGGAAAACAGATTGTGGGTTTTCATTTCACCACATCTATAAAGTAGCAGGTCACAGTTTATGGAATGGATTGTTTTTCACTGCCAATTTATTATTGTTACTGATTTTACATAGCACATACTGGCTTTATATATTTTGAAACACTAACAGGATGGAATTTTGTCTCACAAGAAGCTGCTCTATTTGAAGCACCTGTAATACCAACAGACCAATTAGGCATTTAACTTTCCAACTTGAAATCAGAAGGCAAGCTTCATAGCACTTGAGATATTCAGACTGGCATTTTTCCTGACAAGACAAGGACCTACAGAATTAAAAACTACATACTCAGAAGATTATAATAGACTGTATTGAGTACAGTAACAAAGCAAAGACAGATAAAGGGAATCCAAATTCTTCCTTAAAATTTTACAAATCCATTCAACTTTCAGATATGCCATGCAGAATAATAGATGTATACCTACTAATACTGCATTTCCACCAATTATGTAATCGTATAAACAATTTAAGTCAATTTGAGATTAGTACACAAATATAGATGTGGCTTACGAATAGACAGCAAGATATTCATTTATTTCCTGAACAATAGTTACAAGTAGAGTTATGTAACAAGTCAAACTCAGTTGACAGGTATGGGTTTAATTGTAATCACTATAAAGTTCTATTTTTTGCTATTTGTTTTACGTCGCAATGACACAGATAGGTCTTATGGCGACGATGGAATAGAAAAGGCCTAGGAATGGGAAGGAAGTGGCCATGGCCTTAACAATTAATTATTAAGGTACAACCCCAGCATTGGCCTGGTGTGAAAAGGGAAAACCATCTTCAGGGCTGCCAACAGCGGGGATCGATCCCACTATCTCCCGGATGCGAGCTCACAGCTGCACACTCCTGACCACACAGCCAACTCGCCCGGTCTCTATAAAGTTACTTGGAATGATACTTACATGTGAAGTATTTCCCGTGTCCTCAATGCCGACAAGTTCCTCTTTGACTTTTACTTCCAAGTCCATTTTAAATAGTGTGTGAAGATGAAGAAGGTTTTGGGATGTAAATTACTTCCACTTGCACTGAAACATGAGCAACAAACACTGTTATTGTCATTTCGGTCATTTGTTATTTTTGCCCACAGCCACAGGACCTCCAGTTTTACATGAAACACAGGGATAAACATTTTCACTGAAGAACATCAAACATTCATAGATTGGGATTAATTTGCACCCTCTGATGAAAAGCCTGTGATTATACCATTTACTTATCGCCCACTACACTGGGAGTCTAATGATTGGTTTGATGTACCTGTCCACAAAATCCTATCCTCTGCTACACTGTAGATGTAATATAATCTGTTCATTAGGCTACATTGTGTCCTCTATCCCCAAGTGGCCATTGCTTTTTACAACAGGCTTTACGTGACATGGACACAGATAAGTCTTATGGCGAAGATGGGATAGGACAGCACTAGGAGTGGGAAGGACGTTACTGTGACCTCAAATAAGGGAAATGGTGCAGAAAAGGGAAACCAATGAAAACCATCTTTAGTACTACTGACAGTGGGATTCAAAATATCTCCTAAATGCAAGCTCAGAACAGTGAATTCCTAACCGCATGGGCAACTTGCTTGGTGGTTCTAGAGTTACTAGAAGGACTCGTATGAAGAGATGTACCAACATCCTCAAAGTTAGAGATCTTTTCAGAAGTCACGGCCCCTTCTTCACACTCCCAGCTCTTTCCTATCCCATTTGCACCATAATGTCAATCTGTGTTGGTGCGACATAAAGCAAACAGTCACAACGAACGTTAAAAAATTGGAAAAATCTTAGAAAAGCAGAATCCAGTTCACTGAAATTCACCACCAAGGTTATATCTGATCAATAAAAATTGCTTTGTGATAATTCTACACAGAAACTCAGACCTTACATCCTGTCATTCTACAGAGAAAAGGTATTCCATGCATTGCATGATTTAGCTCACTCTGGCATCAAAGGCACAGTGGATTTAATACAACAGTGCCTTGCTTTACCTTCAGTGAAACAAGATATAAAACTGCAGGCAATAATGTTGATTCCTCGTCAAAGAGAAAAAGTTCCCAAACACACAAATAGTGCTATCGGAACTTTCAGTCATGTCAATGATCGCATCTCTCACATCAACGTGGACATGTTAGGACCATTACCTTGTTCTGAAGGCTTCACATACCTACTTATGATGATAGACAGATTCACACATTGGCCAGAAGCAGTACCGCTAAAGGACATTACTGAAAAAACTGTTGCTAGAACTCCCTTGTCATCATGGATTGCATTCTTCGGCTCCCCTAAATTCAACACCACTGGCAGAGGAAGTCAGTTCGGTTGCCAATTGTTCACTCAACTCACAAGAGCTTTGTGAATACATCACATAAAAATTACTGCTAACCATCCTTCTTCCAATGTGAAAGTCAAACACTGGCATTGCAATCTCAACAACTTACCTGCCATCTTAATGAGCCTCCGTGCATATGTGATTCCAGAACACAGTGTCACTCCAGCAGAAATGACTCGGTATTACAATCAAACATCCAGCTGATTTCTTTGATTCAACACCATTGGCCTGCGGCATTACTTCATTCATCCTCAAACTGAGGCAGCACATGGCCTTACTGAAGCCAATCAACATTTGAAATCTACCTCCATCTACCGAGAAATTATGAAAACATGCCATGTATTCATCAGACAAGATGCAGTTACAAAATTTCTCCAACCTATTCACAATGGACCATACCTTGTAATCACATGTTCTCACTCTGGAAAGGCCTCATGGTCAACAGACTGTCTCCATGAACAGAATTAAAGCGGACTTCCTCCTGCTTGAGGTGGAAACTAAGCCACCCAAGACCTCAATGCCACTGCAACCTAGTTCTATGATCAACCCTGATGATAGCCTTCAGTCCAACAAGCGGATTACAAGTTCTGGTCTCACAGCGTGCTTCCCAAGTAGATTCATTAACGTTGCACTGGGGAGGGAGTACTATGTAGTGGTTAGTGGTTCATGAACTACTAACATCCTTGACTAGTATTGTTTGTTCCACATTTTCTCCAAGTTTTATATTCTGTTATTCTTTCCTTCTAACCTAGCCAACATCTGGTATAGCCTATATCTTTGTATTAGTAGTTGTAGTAATAAATAGTGTATATTTGAAAACAAAAAGAAACTACACTGGCATTGGCTCCAAAATGATTCTGAATTTAGTTAGAACAGCTTCAATTCAGAACTCAAAGTTCAGATCCAGTTTGAATTTCTGTTGGAACAGCATGTACGCCACTACGCATGAGCAGGCCATTCAGAATCAATTCGGTGCCATGTTGGAACAACCTTACATGCATTATCAGAATCACTAAGAATGGTAGCTGGGTAATATTTAACCCTGGAATGGTATGATGTCGTAATTTTTACTAAACGAAACACAAATTTGATTGCATAGAACAGGTTTCTGCGCGGACTTTTCCGGCCCTCCCAATGTCTTTCCCCACTTAACTCACAAGGTCAGTGCACGTGCAACCGTCGTGCTGGAAGCTCTTGTTTTAGAGCTTTTGGCGTCAGTTCGTGAATGTTACGATATCATACCGATGGTGTAACTATTTTGCATAGTGTTGTGTTTCAATTTCACTTTAATTGTTAGATCAAATATTCGTCGTTGTTGTTGTTGACTTAGTGTGTTGAAAATTAGTACCATAGGCTATATTAAGTATATCTTTTTATTTGTTTTTGTCGAGTTTTACGCTGTTTTTTAGACTACTAGATTTTTTTATAAATGGCTTTGTCACCATCGGAGATTGACAAACTTTTAAATGATGATAATTTTGATACCGATGAAGATGAAGGAGATAGCGGAAGTGAGTCAGAAAATAACATTTTAGCATACTCTGGGAGTGACGACTATATACCTTCAACCTCAGATGAATCCTCAGATGATGAATTTCATGAACAATTGAAGAGAAAACGTCGTGGTCATTCATCAAATGAAAAGAATTCAATGTACACATCAGGAGTGGTTGGCCCACACAGCACTACTACACAAGTTCCTGACACCCCTCGTCCCTCTGGTAATTGTGGGACAAAATCGGTTACAACTCTATCTGATGAATCAAGACCTGATAGTAGTAATACTACTGCTGCTGCTACTACTACTATTATTGGTTCTTTAGGATCTGCAAGCTCGACTCCACAACGAACGACAAAAGTAATCAAAGGAAAAAACGGTTATTCCTGGACTGAAAATCCTCCAACCGTAAGTACAAGAAATACCCCTAGAAATATTGTGAATATCCGACAACGGCCTAAAGGCAGCGGTAAGGATGTTCTAACCCCTTTAGATGCGTTTCAGTTGTTCTTTACTGACACTATGGTGAACTCAATCGTTACTCATACAAATGAAGAAATAGTGAGAAAGCAAGCCAACTACAAAACAATCCAGTTTTCAAACAGTCAAACCTCTCCCACAGAGATAAAGGCACTCTTGGGAATTCTAATATTCTCTGCTCTCCACAAGGACAATAGCCTAAATACAGCAATAATGTTTGATCCTTCTGTAAGTGATAATGTTTACAGAGTTTGCTTTAGTGAAAAGCGATTCCAGTTTTTATTAGATTGTCTCAGATTCGATGACAAAACAACCCGAGCTGAGAGAGTAGCGACGGATCGCTTCGCACCTATAAGGGACCTTTGGGAAGCTTTCATGAAATCATGCATAGACAACTACGAGGCTGGCCCGTATCTCACCACTGATGAACAGCTGCTTGCATTTAGAGGCAGATGTCCATTCAAAATGTATATGCCTAAAAAGCCAGCTAAATATGGGCTAAAAATTGTTATGGTTTGTGATGCTGGTTCTAAGTATATGTTAGTTGCTGAGCCATACTTAGGGAAACAAAACACAACTGTCGAAGGCCCTCTTTCCCACTACTATGTGAAAAAGTTAACGGATCGAACCGCAACATAACAATGGATAACTGGTTCACAACCGTTCCGTTGGCTGATGAATTGCTCAAGGCTCCTTACAAGCTGACACTTTTAGGAACGATCCGCCTAAACAAACCAGAAATACCTTTGAGTATGAGATCAACGAAGAACAGGGACATTGGTGATGCAAAATACCTGTTCAGCAACACGACAACACTTCTATCGCACAAGGCTAAGAAGAACAAGGTAGTTTGCCTTATTTCCACAATGCACCAAGACAAGGGAGTGAATCAAGATGGCAAAGCAGTTATGATTGACCATTACAACCAGACCAAAGGAGGAGTAGATACTCTTGACCAAATGGTTTCAGTCAGATCTAGTGCAAGGAAAACAAAAAGATGGCCACTCTGCATTTTTTATGACTTGATCGACATCGGAGGAGTTAACTCACTTATTATTTTGAACAGGGTCTTGAGTTCTAGAAAAGAACAAACCATGAGAAGATCAGCTTATATGAATCAGTTGTATCAACAGTTGGTTTTTCCATGGCTAGAACAGCGCTTGACTATCAGAAATCTTCCGAGGGAGCTAAGAAGTATGGTCTTCAGTGTTCTTGGCCGAAAAGAAGCAGCAGATCCAGCTCTTCCTAGGACGGATAAGAAGAGAACAACTTGTAAACTGTGCCCAGCTGAAAAGCGAAGAATGACAGCCAACTACTGCAGCAAGTGCGACACTGCGTTCTGCGCGGAGCACCGCGGTGATATCTGCAAAATCTGCAGCGCCTGAATCAACTGCAGCATCATCAAGACATCATATCATTGCAAGTAAGATTTATTTTGAGCTATTACCAAAACGTTTTGATAATTTAGCCCTCTGTTTAAACATACAATTTATTTTTTAAAATTAAATATACTAATTTCAATTTTTTTTTCAACTTTTCAGACGGACTTAACTGCTAGGTGACGTCGACGACTAGACAATGCTTGACATTGTTCCTCAATAAACTTTTCTTTTATATTCAATGTATTTTCATCTTTTAAAAGTGTGTAAAATTAAAATATGTTATATAAGTTTTGATTTTTCATTTCCATTTTACCAAAAAAAGTGTTTTTTCTCAAGATCGTAAAAAATACGACATCATACGAATGATGTAAGTTTTAAGCATCATACCATTCCAGGGTTAATGTAGACAGCCTACAGTAGGCAAAAAATAGGAATACCTGCCGTTCTTCTTTTGTATGGAAATCTGAAAAATAAAGATTACGGTACCTTATTCCCTATCACGTACCGTACGATATAAAGTTCCTTATGGAGATGTAGAAGACAGACTCCAATTTTATTAGCAATATGTTCAAAGCGTTGTACAGTGTGTAAAACATATGAAACTGCAATTACCTTACGAAGAAATTCTTGAGAGAAACCATCCACAGAATAAAGCTTCACAAGCTGGCGCAATTTGGCCCAGATGCCCAATAAAAAACAAATGAATAGGAACATTAAATAACAAGCCAATCACTTCAACAGTAAACCAGAAATAGCAAATAGGTCTGCTTACAAATTTGTAACCAGTGCGTTGTTCCTCTACTGTATACATACACAACCGGTTTAATTCACTAATCTCCAGCTACTAGTGTACATGGCTAGAAATCGTAAGTCCTATGAGACAACCATGACCAACCATTACACTCAGACCACAGGACAGAAAATACGTGCCGTAGGTACCGTACTTACCGGGAGACGGGAGACAAGTGGGATTCGGAAGCGCATACCGCCAATCACCAGTACGCTCATATGCTACTTAGCATCGAGTTTGCCGTTACGCTTCCTTATTATCTCAAATCTTGTGTTCGAGCTTCATTATATAGATCTTATGATTATTGACCTTTGAAAGACCTATTTCTTCGAAGAACCTTACATTTCATCCATCTATTAGCAGGCTTACAAACCATGGGTCACGGAAGCCTTTGTGTGATATTTATGTGACACTTCCTAACTCGTGTCCATTGAGTAGGCTTAGATGGGGTTAGATTCACACTTCAGCCATCCTCGAAGTCGTTTTCCGTGGTTTCCCACTTCTTGATCCGGCCACGGCCGCTTCCTTCCCTCTTGCTTGCCTAGCCCTTCCCGAAATGGGTTAAAAAGGCAACGTAAATTTAAATCTTATAGCAGTTGTACCGGTATAGTATTATTTGAAGTGACTCCACATACTGTATGTGCGTTGATTGTGTGTGTAAATACAGAAGATATCATAAGCAGAACTTTGTAAATAATATAAATTTATTAAGGATGAGCTGTTTGTTTAATAGATGCCGGCCCAGAGGTGTAGGGGTCGCGTGCCTGCCTCTTAACCGGAGGCCTCGTGTTCGATTCCCAGTCAGGTTAGGGATTTTTACGCTGATCTGAGGGCTGGTTCGAAGTCCATTCAGCCTACGTGATTAGAATTGAGGAGCCATCTGAGGTAGCGGCCCCGGTCTAGGAAACCAAAAATAACGGCCGAGAGGATTCATCGCACTGACCACACGACGGCCCATGATCTTCAGGCTGAACAGCGGTCGCTCGGTGGCCAAGGCCCTTCAGGCTTCTATTATGTGTTTCATAGAAAAATTGTTGATGTAAATTGTGCAATACTATATTATAGGAAAATGTATTATTTTATTTTTAATTTAAAATTTAGTTTTCGAGAACAATGTATTTTTGTGTATCATTTGCCATCGACGTAGGCACCTCATTTGGAAATAAACTATTGCATTTTGATTTGATTTGATTTGATTCCCCTCCCCCCAGGACCCCGTTCAGCATAACAAGTGTTGGCCGCCTCCCTCTCTCCCCCCCCCCCCCCCCCTAGTTGTTTCCACGACTCAAAGTCTCACGCTCTAGAACACTGCCGTTCTGGCAGTAGAGGTGAGGTCCCTCGCTGAGCGCGGTGTAGAAACCTTCTCTAGACTTATGATTTGAAAAAATTGCTTCAATTCTTTCATTTCTCCCCTCATGTCCTTCTTCCCGTTGTTTATTCACAAGTCCTACATTTTCATCGAGTAGAAAAGTCGCATTACTCTGTAATCTCCCTATTACGCTTCATTATGATTTCATTACCATTCTGTGCTTCAGTTTCATGCTACATCCATCCAAATTCAATTTTCAGTTTCAGCTACCGTATCACACTGTTGCGAGCCGTAACCTCACAATACTGCCGACTACAAATTCATCGGTTACCTATAAACTTCCGTCATTATAAAGAAATAAACCAATGTTTAAAATACGGGACATCCTGTGTCTCGAACGAAAATATGGTTTCGGAAACTGGGACAAAACATCCTCAACCGGGACATACGGTCACCCAGGTTTAGTAATCTGTTGAAAACGCTGTTCACCATATCCAGTTTGGTTTCGAAGTTGCAGGCTTATTGTTATTTGTTGTTGGTACCAAATACTTTACCGTAGTCACGGTTACTAGACTAGGCGGTAGGGGTCACGCGTAGGCTGGCTTTGGCTGATGACGTCATATGGTCTCCACTGCCGGGCTTGCAGTGAACGCGACCCATTGTAATTGTGCGTTTCTGTTAATGATTTGCTTGTTTTTTATTTAACCACTTCCCTAATATTTTTCAATTTTGTCAAATAAAAATGGCAGTTGTTATTTGTAGATTATTTTGTAATTTATTTGAGTATTTTTGAAACACAGCTCTTAATGAACTGTTCCAGTAGCTTTCTCATCATGTGTGTATTTATTGAATTGAACATAACAGGCTTCTGCCAAGTTACAATGTTCCAAATATGCATTTCAAAATGAACACTTACAGACTATTTATAGCTAGGCACTAACTACTTACTACTTAACTACCTCTAAATCTACTATGTAGCATCTTGCACATGGGCGGATCGCCAGCTCCACGTACAACACGCTACCTCTGAAATGAAGTGAAATGAAATGGCGTATGGCTTTTAGTGCCGGGAGTGTCCGAGGACAAGTTCGGCTCGCCAGGAGCAGGTCTTTTGATATTACACCCGTAGGCGAGCTGCGCGTCATGATGAGGATGAAATTATGATGAAGACAAAACATACACCCAGCCCCCGTGCCAGCAAAATAACCAATGATGGTTAAAATTCCCGACCCTGCCGGAAATCGAACCCGGGACCCCTCTGACCAAAGGCCAGCACGCTAACCATTTAGCCATGGAGCCGGATACGCCACCTCTACTTATAACTAAACTAACTACTTTACTACATGAAATATATACTAATCCTATCCTAAATTTGCCCGGCCGCGACATCACCCATGGTGAGGAACTGCTACCACCCTTCCCTGGGATGTCACGACCAGACATGTCTCATGAGACTCGGAAACCGATACCTCATAGACCCCTTAAACTGCCAATGTTATTTCCTCACCACTCCTTCATGTAACAGCCCACATGTGTGCGGATTGCCCAGCTCTACATGTAGGCTGACACGCCTGTATTCTTCTGCCGAGATGGATTCCATAACTAGGCTCATCTTTCGCTGTCTCATTGAAAACTTACTTCCTCTAACCTAACACTATTCACGACCTTACCCTATTCTACACGTGTAGATGTACCGAATGAAAACTTTAGCTTGAGATATGTCAGGCCTACCTCACCCTCTTCCAGCTCTACTCTACGTCAGCAGACAAACAAACTAACAAACAAACACCAAAGGCAAAAGAAAAAACAGGCAAACAAACTCATTAGAAGGAATACAGTGTGGTACGGCTTACATATCAATGAAGTGAATCTACTAATTAGAAAGTATACAATACCTAAGGAACAAAGAACAAAACTGAACAAATATAAAAATGAAACCTAATACTAAAATTATAAGTTAATTATTGTCGCCCTTACTTATTAGTGACTTGAGCTCTATAATGTTCCACATCTGTGAATCAAAGTTGTTTTATGTACATACATGGTTATAAAACTTCGCTATTATTAACCCATACAGAGATGATACTTCAGAGATAAATACTTTCCGTATGTTTTATTCTACTCACTATAATCAATTCTAAACTGCTTATTCAGTGTACGGGCAACTGATCGATTTGGAGTCTCCCTCTTCCAACTTCGGTTGTCCGAGGTAGGAGAGCCGAGACTTGGTTCATCCTGAAATACTAGCATGCATTCCTGTATGTGTAGTTTAAGTGTCCCATAATATCATTTTAACCATGTATACTCGTGCTGATTTCGCTGTTTCATTTTCTTCAGCAGCATGTACCATACCCTCTTTTAACACTTTCATTTTTTTTCGTACCTTCATCAGCATGTACCCCTTCCCACATTCAGCAATTTCTTTTTTTTCTCCCACAAGCTTTTAACACCTGTCAATAATTTCGATAGTTTCCCTGTCCTTCTCCATTCCCAGTTTATTAATTTGACAAGAGTATAGTACTCAGATTCTCTTTCCATTTTATTTATCTCTTCCGCTACCAAGTATTTAACCCGTAATGCTCTTGTACTTTCACACTGTCTCAAGAAATGTGCATTTCCTAACTCCTTTTCACACAGTAAACATGTATTTGCAACTTTTGTAAATCATTATTTTTATAAACTCCCATCAGTCACCTTATCATTCCCCTGTATTCTCTTTTGGTTAATTTATCATGTATTATTTTCATACCTGGATATATATTCATGAATTCCTCCAGAGTTCTCATATTATTACCATCAGATCTTAGCCTTTGTATTTCTATATCTGCTACCCTCTGTGCCACTTTCCCACAGACTTTTCTTTCTTCTAAATTGTTCTCCCAATAGTTCCCCATCCCAATTCCTTCTAGTATTTTCTTTAAGTTGCCCGCCCAGTACCCATCCTGGTACCTCATTTGGTGTCGGTATTTCTCCCCCTCCTCCCCTGTTTAACCCAAACCAATATTTTATTAGTCTCTTAATTATATCCACTTTTATATTAATGTCTGCTCCACTATTCGCTGTACATATTGGTAATCCTTTCATTATTTTAATAAATCTACTAGTGACTGAATTGAGCATTATTATTTCCTTTGCTGTGCCCCATACTTCTGCACCGTATAGCATTTTAGATTTAATCACAGCGCTGAATACATTTCTTTGTACCCTAAATTCAATATTAGGCATCCTGTTATCTAATATTATTATAGTAGCTAGGGCTGCTGGACCAATCAGTTTTGCCCTCTTGACGTGTTCAGACCAATTTCCATTTCCTGATATGATAATTCCTAAATATTTTAACTTGTTAACTACTTCCAGATTTACTCCTTCAAGATACCATTTTTCTTTTTTTGTTAATTTGTTTCCTTTTTTGCACACCATTATCCTAGTTTTCTGTGCGTTAATTTTCATATTCCATCCTTTACAGTACTTCTCAATACCATCAATAGTTTTTTGCATTGCAACTGGCGTTAGTGTGGACAGGGGTATGTCGTCAGCAAAGACAAGATCAGGAATATCCTGATTTTCTGAACATGGCAGTGCTAATCTTTACTCGCCTTCAAATTCTAGTATATCGCTAATGAACAATAGAAATAAAATCGGTGACAATTTACACCCCTGTTTCAAACCCATTTTAGAGATAATCTCTCCTACTACTACTCCTTCTTTCACTCTCACAGTACACTTTACTTCAGCATATATCTTTTCTATAGCCCTTACCATTTTACATGACACTCCTACTTGTCTCAATCTAGTAACGGCTGCCCCCCTGTTCAATGCTTTCGAATGCTTTTTCTAAATCTATTGATGTAATATAGAGCTTTTTACCTTTTTTCATTACATGTTTGTCAATAAGATTTATCACAATAAGAACATTATCTGGTGTTGTTCTCCCTCTTCTGAAACCAATTTGAATTTTCGACATAATTGAATGTCTCTCTGCCCAGTTCCTTAGTCTATTCGCTAGTATACCCATATATACTTTCCCCAATGTATCTAATAAGGTAATTCCCCTATAGTTTCCTGGATTTAATCTATCCCCTTTATTTTTTATATAGTGCATATTATCTCCTATTTCCAAGCTTTCGGAAATACCCCTTTCTCGAAGATTTTATTGAATATCCTTGTCAAAATTTCCAACATGCCATTTCGCTCTCCCACCTCTTTCACAAAATTCATATGTGATACCCGAAATAGCTCCTGATTTTTCCTTTTTGGCTCTTTTTAACAGGTTCCTTATTTCGTGAGTCGAAATAGCCTTATCTAATTCTGGAAGAGTGACACTCAAACCTCGCGAAACAATAATCCCCTCATGATGAGTTCTCCATTTTTCTTCTTTACTCCATAATTTCTCAAAATACTGGACCCATGTACTATGACTTATATTGGTCCCCCCAGAACCCGACTTCTTCTTGGTTATTTTATTTACTTTTATCCCATATTTCCCTACTGTCATTGTCCTTGCACTTTTTATTTATGTCTGCAGCTATCGTTTGTTGCCATTCCGACTTCGTCTTTCTTAAGAATTCTCTGTTTTCTTTCCTTTTTCGCAAAATTCGTTCCTAGCTACTTGACCGCCATCCACCCTGTATCTCCTAAGTGCCTTCATAATTAGTGACTTTTTCTTTACACATTCTGTGTTATACCATCAACCTTTTATCTGCGTTTTACTTAGATTTTGCCACATAACTTTTCCTGCCATTCTTATTAAATTTTCTATCCTGGTTAGGGCTTCTTCCACTCTATCCTCTTCTATCAATTTTACAATACCTTTTTCCCAAATCTCCAAATTTTCTCCATTGAAGTACTCTCTAAATTCATTCCCTAATTATTCTCTCCAACGATACCTAAGTATGTTCCTCTCCTTTACGCTACCGTAAACGATCTCTTGCGCTCTTATATCTTGAATCATTAATTTTATAGATACTGGCATTTGATTTGCCTCTGCCCAATCCCTAATGCGTTTTTCTTTGATAATTTGCAAACTACACCCTACAGCATACAACTAGGTCAATTGTACTGCCCCCATTTTATACTATATAGGTTAGTTTTCCACTCTCATCTATAAACCACCATCCATTCAATACATAAAGCTCCTCTACCGCGCATAATTCTATTAGTTTTTCTCCATTTCTGTTACATTCTTTATCCTGGCTATTAATATTAACTACTAATACCCCGTCTTCAAGTTGACTATAAACTGGCTTGTTGTCCTCTATCCTCGCGTTAAGATCGCCCATAATAATATTGCTTGCCTGATCATGCGTACTTCTCATTCGTCTAATTTCTGTCGCTAAATTCTCAAAAAATTCATTCTGCGTAAATGGGCAGCTCAGAGGAGGATTATATATAAACGCTATACATATTTCATTCCTCCAATTGACCCTATCTAATATTCTTATACAGATTAATTCCTTAAACTCAGATTCTAAGAGCTGTATCATATCTTTTAAGTTGTTTCTGATTACCATCGAAATACCGCCCGATATCCTTCCTCTGTTGTATCTCCTTGATTCATATTGACTCCATACGTTACACCCTTATATCTTTAAGTCTTTCTAGTAATCAGACCAAGTTTCTCCAAGCCCTAGGATGTCCATTTCTTCCAGTAGCTCATTAAAGTCTTCGTTACCTATTTCGTTCGATATTCCTTCAATATTAACACATGATACCTTTAACTCTAGTTATTTTTTACTTCGATGTTTTGAACTCCCTGACTTACTTCTAGTCATTCTAGATCTTTCCACTTTCATTATACTCTCCTCCTGAGATCAAATAACGTCCTTCTCAGATAGTTTTTCTGTGATTTTTAATCTACTACCTGAACCCATCCCCTGCTTCTGAACAAAGTCTATTAGACTCACTGACCTACGCCTGGAAGTATCCTCAGCTCCTCCACGCAGCGCCGCTGTTGACATCCGACTCGCCTCGTCGTTCCTCCCACTGTTATTTAACTCCACTGGAAGATCTGACGTAGACCCTGTCCAGGGTTATCCACACCAGCACCTCGCGTATACTCTGGAATCCATTGTGTCAACACTCCTTCACCATGCACTTCCGCTGATGACCCAAACTGCTTACTTCGTTCTTTGAACATATCACCCAGATCACTGACCGTCCACATTCTCGCCCATGTATCTCCTATCACATGCAAGCGGTTTCCTCTTATAAATGCCCGCAGATTCGATTTTCTTGCTTGTCGTGAATGGAATTGTAGAACTCCTTGCTCGTGGAGGATTTTTTTGTCCATATCCCTTTTTATCCAAACTCTGCTGCTCTTCCAGTTCCTCGCACTATTCAAAATTCGGCTTGCCATTAATAAGGAAACAAACTTAATTCTAACAGGCCTTCTTCCCCTATTCTTTCCCATCCTATACAAATCATCTATCTCCCTTTCAGTACAATCAATGCCCAATTTCTCTTTTATTAGCTTAAAGACTGAGTTAAACAATTCCATCTTAGATTCTCCTTCAGTTTCATCCAGTCCGTAAATAATAATATTCCTTCTCTTCTCCTCCTCCGTTCTTCTGCTATCTGGCCATTGAATTACCTATACTTGTTCTTCTAGCGCCTTTATCTTCTGATTTATCATAGCCATTTCTTCCTTGTCTTCTCCTATATTCGCTTTTATTTCTGTTAGATCTTTGGTTATGCTGTCCTTCATATCGTTGATTTGTTGGAACCTCGAACATTTCATTGGTCTGGTCAGACTGAGATGCATCGCGGAAAATTTCCTTGGTTTTCTCCATGTCCTCCCATGTCAATGGGCCTGGGTTCATCTCAACGCCTCCGATGGCTAATAGAGTAGCCACTATAGCTGCCGCCATCAACAGTTCTGTCAGTCCTATTCCTTTATTAAATCCTAATTTACACTCCGTCTTGATCCACTTGACCCGGTTGTGCCATCGCCCTATCACACCGGACCATTACCACGCTCAGTTCAGCTCAGCAAAGACTGCTTTCTCAGTACTAAATTATCTTTTGCCTCGCAAATAAAGTATTTACGATTCGGTTTTCGTATTGCCTATCCATCCAGTGATTTTAGAACGATTTTATACATAGATTTATTTCTAAAACTAGTTACTAAAATTAAAGAAACATGACCAATCACACGGGATGCTTTGTACTGTTGTTTTAGCTGATTGTTGGTGTTAAGTAGTATTGTAAACACCTACTGTTATATTTATGTATAAGTAATTATTTATTAATGTGTATTGGCCGGTGGAATGTTGGTAAAAAGCCCTTGACGAAACGTCAACCTCTTCCACCATACCAGGGGTCACTATTTTTGGGGGGAAAGAGTCTTCCACAGCCTTACGCCGTATAGATCTGCGATACGGAGAAAACCCTCACAGTCAGAAAAGGCAATCAAAAGTTCAATATTTAAAAACACCTAATAAATACACCTAATTATTATGGTGGTAAAACTATATACATATTTACATTATATAGGTACCACACAAAATACTTACCTCTAGATGTAATGTGGTTGTTTTACATTACTTTAAAATCAGTCTGTCCAACAACTTTATTAATTTTTTCACACTTTTCCTTTTTTCATTAGTAGTTCGTTTACACCTCTTGTAAGAATTCATGTCCCTAAGTTTGTTTATGTTTTTCATCCTCATGAAAGGTCTGATTCTAGCAAAACATGAAACAATAAAATCTTCAAGATCAGGATATTTTTTCTTAATTTTTTCCTTTAACAACCTAAACAACTCCTGGACATTCCTTAATGTAGTTTCTATGGAAGGCACTAAATTCATTTTCCATTTTAATAATAGATTGAATGCACTCATCCGTGGGTTTTATTAAGTACCCACTTGAAATGGTTTCTAGCCAATTCCTAGGTGAAGGAGAAATATTCACGGTTTGGATTCCGTACATATTGGCTTTCTAGGGGTACTTTTTCTTCACCCTAATTGGCTTTCTAGTGGTACTTTTTCTTCACCCTACAAGCTACATAGCCAGCAATCATTTCTAGTTGTTCGGTCTTCTTTCTAACTGCTTCGACAGACACGTTTGCATTATATTCATCTTGAAAATGTTCCAGAAGTCCATTGACAGCTGAGGTGAAATCATCATCATCATCATCATCATCATCATCATCGCCATCGACCTCAACATTTTCGATTCTGGTTGAACACTGCTTGGCAATGTTCGTCATTATCATGTATGAAGTTTTGAGGCACCTCACCTTGCGCAAACAAAAGCGACTAAGTCCTCGGATCTGAGAAAAGTGGCTCTCAATTATGTCCTAGTTACACTTGGCTGCCATTACGTAAGTATAGCCTTATGATTTTAAGTTCTTATATTGACCACGAAGGCTATTTATAGACATTAGAAAACCTTCTTGAAAAGGAAGGAGTTTGTTTTGGCAATTATTCTCATGGTGAAAATTAATTCGAATAATTTGTCAAGAACATGAGTTTGTTGCTCTATACAATTCCCATAGGCACTGTTTAAGTTGTTTATACCACACACGTTGAAATGGGAGTTTAGGACGTCAAATTCATAACTAATCGTGATTACAGTCTATCCTACATAGCTGAGCTCTGGGAAGTTATGGCATATTGCTTTACCTACAGTCAGTGATAACAGTTCAGTGGCTTTCCGTATATTTTGCCTCTCCATTCCAGTCACAAGCATATGCTTCATTGAAAGCTTGTGCGCATATTGTAGGTCTTCGCCCTCACTTTGCATTTCAATTAATTTTGTAACACATTGCCCACTTTCCAGTTGGTATACTTCATGAAGGAGGTGATTCCGCAGTAATTTAATTGCATGAGGCACATCACAATAAAACCATATGTTACGTTCTTTACTTGATGGGTTTTCTAGCGACGGATTTTTCCGCGAAATATTCAGATCAGTCATACATTTCCTATTTAAAGGTCCCATATCATATACAACTGCTCAAACTTTAAATCCGGTGCTTTCTACGATATCAATTATTTCTACTAACAGTTCTCTTGACATCGCTGTATCAAAGTTGTAGTAGATAGGTTGCATCCACTTTTGAACTTAACTTCTGATTACAATTAATTGGACATTATCATTGGGTCCTCCATTCATTTCTTCATTTCGATCACAGCACAAGTCGTTGTTAACCTCCATTTCATCAAAGATGAGAACAACACCTCTTTCAATATTTGTAAAAAGACTTTGTTTTGTTCTTAAGGTATTAATGCTCAACTCAATGGATCCAGGAGAAATAGAAAACTGCCATAGCCATCGTTTGATTGCAACTTCGCTAGGAATAGGGGGTAATTAATCACGTCTCTAACAAAACACAATGCTTTATATGATATAGACCATAAGGTTACCGCCTTAGCAATGTTCTCAGATGACCAGCTTGAGCATCTGCCTTTTACTAAAGTTTGCTGTTGACTTTTGGCAAAAGTACCCTCAAAAACTTCAACATTATTTTTTAATTTTATTGTCTCGGTATTAGCTGCACTAAGACGGTCCTGAAGATCGTTATTTTGCTGTTTTAAGTTACAGTTTTCTAGTCTAATTAACTCCAATTCTGCAGTCACTCCAGCAATTTTCTCATTAATGAAACACTGATGTTTACTTTTGTCATCTAATTCCTTCCTCAAGATTGCATTATTAAAATTTTCTGCTTCAATTGGCGCCTGCGACTGTAAAATTGCCGTATGTCCTTACGAAGATTTCGCTTTTGTGCCCTTATTTCAAGATCTATACAGGACAGACTCGCTAAATCATCACTACTCAGTGGAAAATTTAAATATGGGACTGCGTCAGGCCTTAAATCACGTCTAATTGGAAGGTTTAACAACACACATTTTTTCAAGTCCCTTCTGCAGTCCGAGTTGTCGAAGTGTACAGAGAACACACGAGCTGTCTCAATAGTAAACGAGTCAGCCCGTTTACATACATTAATCCACTTTAATTTAATGTCACTGTTCTTTGGAAAACGGTGAAATTTAAAGTATAAATCCTTCTGGTGTCTATCGTGGTTAGAGCAACCGGCGACAGCACAACACACCATGGCACAGCACAGAACAGGAAAATTACACTCTTACACTGTTGACCATTACCAGACTAATGCCGCTCGGCTTCGTTTAGCGAACATGGGGACCGTGTGACGTGTGCTACTGCGCACCCAACTGATGACCCCTACTGTCTAGTCTAGTAAGCGTGACTGTAGCTACACCAGACAACTTGCGGTTTTCAGCGAGAAAACCGATTGTGGTGCTATCTACATGGAACGGTGTGACTAACTCTGCAGTAGCATATTCCCACTTGCATGACCTTGGGGCACTGACGGGTTGTTTTTCATTTATCGGTGTTTTTACTACTTTGCAGTGATATTCCAAGGAAAAACTATGCGTTGAAAAAATTACCCAGCAACATAGTGACGAGGGAAGTGTTAAAGACCGCAAGTGTTAAATGAATCATAACCTCGCATTTGTGTTGTGGTTATCTTCCGTGCCCTTATATTAAGAATTCAATCTGATAGAGAGTTATTAGTGGGGCGTAAAACAAATTGTATTAATGCATACATGGTGTGGGTTACTGAAGTCACGTCCTAGTTCGTGAACCATGGGCAACGGCTGAGTGGCATAGTAGTGGTCTTGAGACTTGGGATATCAGTTGCTATGGAACAGGAGTGGGCATCTCGGACATATTCTGAGTCATTGTCGTCTTTCTGCTCACACGGCTAGGACTATAAAATCCACCGTGGTCCCAAACACGTTAGAGGAGAGGTCCTCACTTGGACTACTTGCAAGTAGGGTAGAATCCTGCTTCATGAATTTACCGAGCTCAGAACATTTCAAGCAAGCCTCGGATCTATGGGATTAACGGAGTCCCACTCCCATTTGACAGGCGAGAGACTCCTTGGAAACAACTTGACGAACGAAATGGAATTCGATGGGGAGCTATCAGTATTAATGGGGATTATGGAAGAAAGAAAGTAGGACTGGCTGAGTCAGCGAAGCGGATGCATCTGGATGTGCTACGAGTAAGTGATATTCGGGTAGGGGCGATAAGGAGGAAGAGATAGGAGATTATAAAGTGTACTTTACGGGTGTTAGAAAGGGAAGGGCTGTTTATCTGCAATAACAATGCACGATACACACTTTCTGTTAGGCACGTAAATGAGCGAATGGTGTGGGTAGATTTGGAAGTTGGAAGAATTAGGATGAGAACTGTCTCAGTGAATTCATCATGTGAAGCGCAGATGTGGATGAAGTTGAAAAGATTTATGAAGCATTGGGTGACATCGTAGTCAGGGTCAACAACAAGGATCGGATAGTGCTAATGGGCGATTGTTTGAGGTCCTTGCTTGGTTGAATATTACGTAATGTGTCAACTCATCTTATCTTATCTGATGGACACGTTTTAATTTTGGTGGCTTTGATGACTAGGGTGGGATGATGGCTTGGCCTCGGTAATGGCTAGCTTCCTCCGTGTTCTGTTATTTTGTGTGGAGTGTTTATATTATTTTTCACTTGATATACTTGATTTAGTTGGGATTGTTTTCTGTCATAATTTTATTGTAATTTAATCTTGTTCCGTTTATTAGTCTAATTTTTATTCTGTGTTGGAGCCATAATCTTCTTTGTATGTGTGTCCTTGTGTGTGACTTGTAATTATTTGTGTAGGAAGTGTAGCAAATTCAAATTTTAAAACAGCGTTATTAGTTGCGGGCCCGTATACTGATGGTCATCCATTTAATTTAATTATGAATTTTCCGCGGACTAATTATCTAGTGTTTATCGTTCAAATTTTTGTGTAATGGTTGCAACCAGTTTTTCCTTTAAATATTTTAATCTTTCTATACCTTGAGTAAATATTATTTACAATATTATTTAATGACATGAGTTTTATGTCTTCCAATATTTGATTATTTGAAGAAGCCTATGTTGATAACAGCCTCATTTATCCCAGTTAAACATTTACTATGAAATATTGTTTCACGTTTTAATTTTCTTTGCGTTTTGGTTTTAAAAGATATATATATATTTAAA
Source organism: Anabrus simplex (assembly GCF_040414725.1). NCBI lineage: Eukaryota > Metazoa > Arthropoda > Insecta > Orthoptera > Tettigoniidae > Anabrus > Anabrus simplex. The sequence goes on along the minus strand of NC_090277.1, from coordinate 26,898,016 downwards.
CTGTATATATGTTATATGAATTCTAATATTTAATTTATTAAGTGAAATTCTTTAATTTAGTTTTAATCTTGCTTCTTATTTAGTAACTAGTAATGTTGACGGGTAAACTTTCAAACGTTAGTTTTAAGATCGGGTCATTTATCCTTGATGCTTCGGCCCTTTACGCAGTGTATTTTTGTTCTACTGCCCTCACGGCAAGTAACTGTGATTTGTTTTCATTTTGCTATTTGTGTATTTGCATTTTTATGTCTGTGTTCATCTTAATGGGGTTGCACCCTCAAGTGTTGCACGAAGTCACCCTGGACACTGCAGTGCTTCTTGAAAGTGAGAGCTCAGTCAAGCGTTACTCCCAGATATTTTGGAGTGTCACAGACCTGTACCTGAATATCTGACTACACGACTTTCAGTTTCTATCCTTATGGTAAGTTCTAGTACCTCTTATAGATAACAAACATATTTGCTATCAGTATTCACAATGGCAGAAGTTTAACATGCTATAATTAGGCCAAATGTCAACTAAAGTAGCCTTTATGATTTTAATAGTTTTAAAAGTGTTAACTCTAACAATTTCCATATTTTTAAATCAAAATAAATAGGCATTTAAAGTCAGCACATTTTCCACAAAGGAGAAACGCTATTCGTTTCTACCGCACAATTCCTAGCGGAGAGCGCCACTTGCCGGCCTTTGATACTAATCGAATCAGAGTGCAGAGACCCGATCGTTAAGGAGGTAAATGAGTTAAGTTGAATAATTCGGCCGTTGTATGTTTTTGCGTTCGTTCTTGAAAAATAGAAAATCGCTAATGATAATTCATTGAGTTTCCATCATTATCCATCATATGTTGGAGATTGTGGACACAATGTAAGATGAAGAAAATCAACATATGCTATGAAGAAAATCAAATTACGTTAATGACGAAAATCTTAGAGGAACAACACAATGAACGGAATAAGAATGCACAACGTATCGCGATATGTCAGATAGCCTACATTTTCTGAGTAACAACAAATACTTTTCTGAACCAATGCCGGACAGCTCCATCTGAAGAGCATTGAGTGGAGTGCGAGCTGCGACGGTAGCGGCATCTAGCGATATGGTGTGACACGCCCAGTAAATGCATACTCTACCTTAGAGAAATGCGTCTCCACTCATTCGAAATATTTGTTTAAATAATTATACCGTCATAATTATTAAGATTGGAATTTTTAAGTATGGAATACACTCATTGGAACAATTTGTTAGAATAATTAAACAGTCATAATAATAAAGATTGGAATTTTTAAATATGGAATACCTCCTTCATAAACCTCCAGCCCAGTATTATACTAGCCATGCCTTTCGCTATGTCTTAAAAACGGAAAGTAGGATTCGTTTGAGGGTCCACCCAGCTTCTGGGAGGAATACTTGACAACTACTCTCCATCTTCTTTCTGACATATTCCTGGCTCAGCACATTGTATGTACTTGGCCTAGTTTTGCGACCGGATGCCCTACCCAACACCAACCCTATGTGTAGGGGTGTATTTACTATTGTGTGTTTCTGTTGTTGTTTGTCGTGCGATGTGTTGTGTGTACGAAGACGAACACAAAACCGTAGCCCCCGAGCTACAGGAATTAAGACGTGATGACAATTTCCGGATTAACCGGGAGTCGTACCCTGACCCCTCTGAACCGACGGCAAGTACGCTGACCATTCCTTGGTGCTGATTATTGTTTTAAGAGGAGGTACGACTGGGCAACCATACTCTATTATCAATTTTCAGAAGGAGAGGCCCGGCACTTCGAGGAATAAAAGTATCATCAAAAGAAAGGAAAGAAAGACAGGGCAGACGACTTAACAACATGCCCGCTTTATTAAGAGAAACTGTAATGAAGGAACAGGAGTTCTGTCCATTATTCTGTTTTCTCCTTCGTAGTCTTCTTCTTCATTTAACGGTCGATCTTTCCGCACTCTACAGGCGAACTTAACTAACGCTGTTATCTCGCTTTTACTGTCCATCGAATGTTCCTTTTTACCTCTGAAGACAGAAATACATAATACATATTGGAGTTACGTGAGGATATTGGCTTCAGGTGACAAGCTTCATGGAGACGATGGTATAAGAAAAGGCTAGGAATGGGAAGGAAGCGACCTTAGCCTTAATTATGGTACAACCCCCAACTATTGCCTGGTGTGAAAAAGGGAAACCACTGAAAACCATCTTCAGGTCTGCCGAACGCATATTACGTGACTCAAACCACGCAGCCACTACGACGTGTTCAGGGTTTCCGAAAGTCTCCTTCACAAATGTCCTGCCGTATTTGATGGAACGCATACAGAGGTGCCAGACTGAGAAATATTTTTTGTAATGGATACTGATTAACGTTCATTACATGTGGTGATTATTCCAGCGAGGTAATCACCCCGCGGTCCGTATCTTATATAGGACCGGACTCGAACATGCACCCAGTTACAAAGTTCGCTATATTCCTTTTAGGAGCGCCTAGCACGAGCAGAACACAGCATTGCCACCACCACCCTGTCACAGTGGACAAATGGTATATAGAAACCTACGCTACGACAGACGGAGAGAGACTTGCAAGCTTTCAAACATCCGACAACTCCTCCTCCCAAAATGAGATGGCGTATGGCCTTTTTTTTAAGTTCCGGGACAAGATTGGCTTGCCAGGTGCAGGTCTTTTGATTTTAAGGCCGTAGGTAACCTGCGTGTCGTGATGACGATGACATAGGCTCACACCCAGCCCCCGTGCCATTGAAATGAACTAATTCTGGTTAAAATTCCCGACCCTGCCGCGAATCAAACCCGGAACCAGCACTTAGCCGTGGAGCCGGGCTTCTCCCACAATTGAGAAGCGTGATAATAAATGGGCTATCACGGGGCCACTTGTGTGCGAGCACGTTTGTCGTTCATTTGTGCTGTTTTCAAGTATAACTCATGTACGGATATAATCAATGATCTGCATATAGGGCGGTCGCCCAAGTGGCAGATTCCGTATCATTTGTTTACATGAATTGTTTATATTTACATCAAACTTATAATTGTTTACATAGCTTTTCCTTAAATGTTTTCAACGAACATGATAATTTATTCAAATCTCTTACTACTCGTCCTGTAAATCAATACTTACCCCAATTTGTCCTCTTGAATTCCAGCTTTATCTTCATATCATGATCTTTCCTATTTCTCATAGCTTCACTCAAGCTTATTCTTCTACTTATGTCATTCCACGCCAACTCAGCACGGACAGCTCGAAGCATACCGCGTAGCTGAACTTCTCGTCTCCTTACTCCCAGTTCTTTCCAGCCCAAAGTTTGCAACATTTTAGTCGCACTAGGCTACTCTTTTGTCGCAAATCACCCTGAACAAATCGTGCTGCTTTCCTTTGAACTTGTTTCCAGTTCTCGTAACAAGTAGTCCTGTTGAGTGTTCCAAACACTGGAGCTATACTCTAACTGCGGTCTAACCGGAGACTTATACGCCCTCTCCTTGACATCCTTACTACAACCCCTAAATGCTCTCTTATCTATGTGCGGAGATCTGTAACCTTTCTTAACTACCTCGTTAATATGATTACCCCAATGAACGTCATTCCTTTTAACACCTAGGTACTTACACCGTTCTCCATGAGATACTATCAACCCATCAACACAAAAATTGCAACTGAGGGGACTTTTCCTCTGCGTGAAACTTACAACTTAACTCTTCATCCCATTTACATTCATACCATTGTCTGCTGTCCATGTCACTACATTGTTTAAGACCCAATGCAGTCACTCACAATCCTGCAGCTTATTTACTGCTCTATACAGTATAACATCATCTGCAAATATCCCTAAGGTGATTTCAGAACTTTACTCATATATATATATCAGAAAACATAAAGGTCCAATAAACTGCCCTGTGGGACCCCTCTTAATCATTACCGGATCAGATAACGCTTCACCTACTCTAATTTTCCTTGTTCTATTATTTAGAAATGTAACCACCCATTGAACCACTCTTTTGTCTAGTCCAGTTGCCCTCATTTTTGCCATTAATCTCCCATGATTTACCCTATCCAAAGCCTTGGATAGGTCAATAGACAAGCAGTCCATTTGACCTCCTGAAACTGAAATATCTTCTATATTTTGCAGGAATACTACAAGCTGAGCTTTAGTGGAATAACCTTTCCTAAAACCGAACTGCCTTCTATCAACCCAGTTCGTAATTTTGCAAACGTGCCCTGTCCTATATACGGTAATCAGAAAGAATGCTTTCCCAGAGCTGTGTCTTGACTACACATGTCAAGCTGACTGGACTGTAATTTTCCGCTTTATGTTTGTCACCCTTTCCCTTGTTTTACACTCTCCATCCATTTGGTGCAGCTCGCTCATGCAAACAGTAATCCAATAAGTGTTTCAGATATGGCACTACATCCCATCCCATAGCCTTTAATATATCCCCAGAAATCTTGACAACCCTAGCTGCCTTTCTAGCTTTCAACTTTTGTAATTTTTTATAAATGGCTTTGTTATCTATATATATAAAACAAGAGTTTTGTCTGTACATTGCTCACAATTTTAAAATAATGGTATTTCTGTGTCGACCATGTCCACAGTAACAAGGAAATGCACTTTTTACTCTTCCGTAATTTTTGTCTGTCTGTATGTATGCACACGCATCAGGAGAAAACGGCTGAATAGAATTTAATGAAAATCGGTATGTAAAGTCGGAGGATGAGCCCCTACAATCTAGGCTTTAAATAATTTTATTCACTGTGAGTGAAATGGTAGTTTAGGGGAAGGCCTAAAATTTATTCTCAAATATTTATGTTATTAGTGATCGTATCTTAACGAAATTCGGTAGACGAAATCGAGGAATAAGTCGCTAAAATCTAAGTCATAAATAATGATATTCGCGCTAAGAAAAATGGTAGTTTAGGGGAAGGCCTAAAATTTAATTCTCAAATATTTGTGTTATTAGTTGTCGTATCTTAATGAAAATCGGTATACGAGGGAATAAGTCGCTATAATCTAGGTTATATATAATTTTATTCACGGTGAGTGAAATGGTACTTTAGGGGAAGGGCTAAAATTGAGCACGTTGAGTGCCATGCGACCCCATATGGGTACGTGAGTATAGTCAAGTTTTGAACTTCACGTCCCCATATGGGGTCGTACGTTCGTTCTAAATCGAGAACTGTGCGAACCGATTTGGGTGCGCAGTAAGTATGTGTTTCGAAGATGTATAAAGTCCCTTCCTGCCATCTACTGGTCGTCTATTTAAAGCACGTGCATAGTCCAGCTTCCATTCCTCAATTCCCGTTTTGGCGCGACCCCATATGGATACGTCAGGAGTGCTTTGTAGGGTGGCAAAATCATTGTCTATCTCGCGCACGGATTGTTTATGTAAGTGTGCAGTACTGTGCGTTTCCTTTTCTTTTTTAAAGTCGTTACGAGTAAATCGAGCAGTAAAAGACTTAATGCAGACAGTCTGGATGATATATCCAACAAGTCGGACAATGATGGTTTAGACGAAGTATATTGTTACAGTGTTACAGTGATTTTGAACCCAGTACACAGCAAATATCGATCTCGCACGTTCAACCACATTCATGAATTACAGTCTTCAGCATACAATTCTCCACTGTACTCCAGGTTTCAAAGCCGCCTGTTGCAACAATTATGACCGTCTTCAACGATATATTCACTATTACAGCATAGTACTAATAATAATCTGTCTAAGAATTTAGCTTTGTTGGTAACCATCGCTGCCAGGTTCTCTTATTCAAATTGAAAGTTATACAAACAAAATTATATACTTATTCAATATTCCGTAACTACTAATTCTTCTTATAATATTATTCTGTTACATCCTAATTTACCAAATTCACATGATTTTCACTACTTTATATAACTACATTTTATATGAAAAGTTCCTAACCTAAAATCAGAAGATCGTCTATTTACAAACATTTCCTGTCCTGAAATCGGGGATCGTACATTTTTACGGCTTCGGTATGAACAAGCTAACATATCTAGCATAATAAACGGCACATAACGCATCCTGCAAAGGACAAGGTAAGTACAACCGAGCGTCGGGACAGTGAATACTGTATAAGTACGACCCCATATGGGGGCGCATGTACGTGTACAATTCGTGATGACCAATACGACCCCATACGGGGTCTCAATATTTTACCTAATATACATAATAAGTTAACCTAATATATCACAAATACATCCTCATATCAGCGATCATTTGCTTGGTTAAGCTTGTGAACGTTTTGACACCAGGGAGTAACTCGATGTTATTAGCTCACGGCACTAGACGGTAATCCTATGAAATTCGGTCTGGCACTCAACGTGTTAATTATCAAATATTTGTTATTAGTGGTCGTAATGATAAATACTACATAATTAAAGTTATATAGTATTCAATTTCCGATCATTTTTGTTTTACACATTGTTACCGTACCGGCTATGATCACAGAGGTATTGATGAATTTGGACTTTTGTTACTAAGTCTATATCAGCGCCGAGTCACGAGAAAATGGGTAAAGAGAATTTAATGAAAATCGGTATGTTAAGTCGGAGAATAAGGAACTACTGTCTAAGCTATAAATAATTTTATAAGATGCCTAATATCACAGAGACGAAAGAAGACTAAATGTGAAGGCCTACAAAATACATAGAAATCTTATAAAATTGATTAACTGTAGCATTACATTGACCTTTGTTTGTTGTGGTGTGCTTTGTCTCTTCTGTTGCCACTCATCACCGATAGATAGGATTACTGCTGCGTACCGAGATTCTTTTAAAACTTACCTTACGTCGCACCGACACAAATAGGTCTTATGGCGACGATGGGCTAGGTGTGTGAATGAAGTGGCCTTGGCCTTAATTAACGCACAGCCCCAGCATTTGCCTGGTGTGAAAATGGGAAACTACGGAATACCATCTTCAGGGCTGCCGACAGTGGGGTTCGAATCCACTATCTGACGGATGCAAGCTCACAGCTGCGCGCCCCTAACCACACGATCAACTCGCCCGGTCGTGCCGAGTGTAGAAGCCTGCCTGAATGTTGGCGGCAAGTAGCTGGGGAGTTAGATAACTTTCTTTTTTACCATGACATTCCTCTGGTTCATAAACTTTCTGGTACGGTACTACTGGTACGTAACACACTGGTTCATCATAGCATTCAAACGATTCAATCCGTACTCAGAGGCACTGATTGGTATGAGCAGTGTGCACACTTAACGGAATAATGGCAGAGGTGTGTTCACAGCTGTCTGCGGCCTGGTCATTCCAGCTTTGGAACTTTGGACTGTTGGGTCGGCACCGTAGTACTGTTCGTTAAAAGTGAGAAAATGTGCGTTTTTCATTTGATCGAGTATTTTATATGGTAACATTGCTTTTATTAGCTACTTTCCTACTGACGTTTTTGTAATGACCTATGTTGACTTCAGTTAGGAAAACCACAAAGTCAGTCTTTCTGAAAACCCGCAGCGAAGCAGGGGTACATCAGCTAGTCATAAGTAAATATCACTATTTCGGCATTATTAGGTGCCTCCTCTATCAGGATATTATCTTTATATCCAACTACCTTACATTTTGCTGACTGAATACTTTTTTCTGTAAGTCCTGTTACATTCATTAATTGTTCATTAATTATACCATGAATGTCCTTCTGGGAATCTGTTTCTGCCTTTAAATTTCTATACATATCCTTCCATTGCTCCCTAAAATTTATGTGGCTCCCAATTATGTGTGCCTTCGTGTTATCCTTAGCGGATTTTTTCGCTGAATTCAGTTTCGTGGTGAGCTCCTTCAACCTCTCCTTACTCCCGCAACCATTCCTAAACCTATTTCTTTGTAATCTGCACTTCCTTCTTAATCTCTTTATTTCACTGTTATAATACAATGAATCTTATTATTCCTTACCACTTTTAAAGGTACATATCAGTTTTTACACTCTTCAGCAATTGCCTTAAACCCATCCCATAGACGGTTTATATTTTCCATTGATCATAGTTGGTTTTTAAAAGATTTCCCCATGCCCCTCTTATAAGCCATATGGTATTCCCTAATAGTTGTACTTTAACAACATTCCTTTCTAACACATTCATTTTTTGCACTGACATAGACAGCTTCACGATCACTTCAGTTTCCCTATAGAGCTCATTTGGTTTTATCAATACCACTCTTCCCTCCACTTGCTTCCTGATTCAGCTGTCCTCCTCATAGTAACTTATTCACCATTTGCTGTCATTCGCATTCCCTTCCCAGTTAACATTTGCCAAGTTCAGATCATCCGCTACAATAACGTTGCTCTCTGTATCGTTCCCCACATAGCTGATTTTCGTATTTTGTCAGGCCTGTACAACTTAAAAACATCAAGTTGTCTGTTGTCTTTAGAGATGAGTCTTACACCTAGAATTTCAGGTTCGTCATCCTTAACACTTTCCTAGTTTACAAACTCTTCCTTCATCAGTATAAATACTCCCCTTCTGATAGTTCCTAATCTGCCTCTACGATAAACACTCTAGTTCCGTGAAAAAATTTCCCCATCCATAACATCACTTCTCAGCCATTATTCAGTTTCTATTATAATATCTGGTAAAATATATCTATCAGATTACTTAAATCTATTCCTTTCTTTATAATACTTCTTCAGTTGAATATTAACAAATTTATGTCATCCTTGCTCGACTTCACGCTTCCTATGCTGCCATCACCTCTCCCTGGCCCACCCCGTTCCCCTGAATGTACCTCTATGTAACACTTCCAGACTTAACTCCTTACTTATATGTACCGTACCATTGCTGTTCAAGTGAAGGCCATCTGAGCGTAGATCCCTACCTCCCACCCACCCATTAGGATCTACAAATCTCACTCCCAATTTTCCACATACGCATTCCACAGTCTCATTTATCCCCAATTACCTTCCATTCAGTATCTCTTCTACACAGTACCTCACTGATAACAATCTCTGCTTCCTTAAACTTCTTCCGGGCTGTCGTAATTAGATCCTAAACATCTCCAACCATGTTAGTACCAATTCCAGCCTTACGATGTTGGTACAAACATGGAAAATTACCACCTTCTCTTTACACTCCTCCCTCCCATCTATTTTCGTCAATATATGCCTTAACCTGATCCCTGAATAACACTCCACCCTGGTTCTCTTTCCTCCACATATATTCCCCACATGCCTGACAGTTGAGTCATCCATTACGAGAGCCTCAACCCCACCCTCACTAGATCCCCTCCACTGCTGGTCTCTCTTTATTTCCCTGATGCCTGCAGAACTCACTTCCTCTTCATTTTCTCCCTCTCACTACCCTGTTCCACCTCCCTCTTCGTATCCTGTGCTCTTCGTTTCCGTTTTCTATTCGTCCCTTTCCTTTTTCCCCGCTCCACCTCTGTTACACTTCCCTAAACTCCATCTTCCCTCTGCTGATCTAACTTCAGTGACTCATACCGATTCCTCACCGATACCTCTTCTAGGCCTACTTCCTGAGGAAAACCTTTTACCCTTGTTATCCTTGACCTTGAGACATTAGACCACCTGTCTTCCTCAACATCTTCCCTTCCTTCTTTTAACTCCCCCCAACCTACCCTATCCTGTACATTGAACGAGAGAGACCTACTTCTGTCCTCCATTACAATTCTAATTATCCCCCTCAAGCTCGCTATCTCTTTCCTCATCCTCCTCACTTCCCTCTCACACCCAAAGTCCTTACACTTGCCTTTCTCAGCCATTCTTATATCTCTTCTAGGAAATGTGAAATAATATGGAAATATCAACAGAATTAAAGTTCCGTATTCTATGAATATAAGTAGATATATACGGAAAGACGAGGGAAATAATGTATACTACACAAACATTTCACGATGACAATACAATCAGGATACAAACTGTTAGAACACAGTAAAACGGAACGTCTAAATTGACGAGCAGCCAGCCAGATTGCATCAAATTCACATGTCTGCACACGGCCGCTGAGGTCATACAATTATTATTATTATTTACTACACTACAATTGTACAAGTTAAAGTCATCCTGATTATAAAATACTAGGAAAAGGAGGCTGACTATGGAAATGTTCAAATACACTAAATACGTATAGTTACGGACAAATTATTATTATTATTATTATTATTATTATTATTATTGCACCCGTCCATCAAACGGTCAGTGCCAAGTTATCCCGGTAGCTCTTGATTTCTTCTCAGGGTATTCCATTTCCGCTCATAAAATCTCTGATTTTATATACAGTTATTTTACGTGGTTTCGGATGAGAATCAGTCCGCTGGGATACGCGTCACGGGAGTATCTACACGCTCGAGTAAGAACCTGTGGCCGATAACTTCAAAAAGGAATCTCTTTCCATTTATAGAACTAATCAATTGCTTATATCTACGAAACTTATCAACTAACTTACAGACTAGCCGATACCTAAACAGAAATTAAGACACCGTTACTTACTAAAAGAAAAATATAAGATTATTTATTGAATAAATAATGTTCAATACAAGATAAAGTGAAATCTGGATAGTGTTATCTGAGTAATAATCAAACATGAATGATTAGAGTCAGCGCTGGCTCAAATAAAAATAAACAATTAAGCATTAAAAATATTTACATTCTTTCTTGTTTAATGTTCAAATTCACATTAATATTTACTTCAATATTCGTAACCATGTTCCGAAAAGTAATTCATTTTCTCCAATAATATTCATGAGATCACTGAGCAATCACGGTATAATTAAAAATACTCGTTGTGAGTACTGTCACGCAAATTATTTAAATTATTCTCACAACATTTAAGTCATCTTGCTGAGATAAAATGAATGGTTTGCTAACTAGATGCGTAATAAAATTAAATTGGGAAAATGTCAGATTGTAAATGTAAATCTGCTCATATCTTGACGTAAGTATTTCCCAAACATACTCTTGCGTGAGTATTAAATCGTAGAAGTGTTCTCCATCTTTTCCATTCATAAATTTGAACTCTGGTTTATCTCGAGTACGGATGAATAACAACTTACGGGCTAAGACAATACCTCCCTAAAGCCTACGACATATGGCTCCTAACTAACCATTATCATATTCTTCATATTTAAAATACTTCGATTGAAATCATTACTGCATGAAAAGAAATAAACATCTATCTAACTATTCAAGTAGTTTCCAATCCACACACTCCTCTATCAACGGCTCAATGTGCTATAGCAATCTGCTCTTTCTCAATACCTCATATGTATACGAGCTACTAATCTCGTATGGACAGTGTAGAATGAAATTATTACGTGTTATACTGTAACATCACCGCACCAAAGAATATCAGATGTAAACTAAGTCATGAGCCTAGTAAACAATATATTAAAGCACACTCTTATGCATGGTACCTGCCATTTACCAATGTCAAATATAAATACAACTGTCACGATACACAATTCTACCATAATACATGTCAATCTTACCTTAAAATGGTCATCTGCGCGACGTTCACACATTGTCATATTCTTTCCAATATGGCACAGAAACTCACCTCGTAATTCTAACATAACGTTTCCTCGTCGAATAGCAATTCTTACTCCTTCCGTAGAATATAAACAAACCTCTATACTTCAACTATTCATCAATATACTCCAATAAATAATCACATTTCATCGCCATATCACAAACATTAACATAACACCGGCATACATATTGCCGTATGCATATAGCCAATTACACCCAAAACTATACGCCAATATTCTAGAATTGCCTTGTAAAATACGCATTTAATAACCTTTATCTTAAAAACAGCAGTGTGAGTTCAATGCCCTCTTTCTATTGAAGAAAGGAATACGAAACCTGACAATATTCATCTGTCTCGCGCAGGTAATTCGTGACGTAATCTATGTGCAGGTAAGCGAGATTAATCGAAATTTCACCAGTTAATTAGACTCATTACTACTAGGTCTTCTCAAGAAACACTTTTTTCTTTTTTCCAAGCTAGTTTCTACTGTATGTATGCAAGTGCGGTAGCCTGTATACGTCATAATAGAATTCTAAATCTACACTTCCATCTTATCTTATAGCCTTAAATATCTCACACTTCACTTTATATTTCACACACGTTCTTAATTAATTTATATATATTACCACATATTCAGCACATGCCGAGTTAGATTGAGGGTGTAGATTACAAGAAACTACTCTACTAAAGAAAATGTATGGACTTAGCTCGTCAGTTGCTACATTTGGTCTGGTTGTTGTTCCAATCCTCAGCTGTAGTTAGACCCTTCGATCGGATCTGGCTCTCTGGTTGGATAGTGTCTTCCTGGTCATCAGCTGGTCACATGGCTCGCCGGTCCACTGCTCATCGTCCGGTCTTTGGCTGGCCGGTGCTCATCCTCATCATCATGTCCACTGGTTGGCCGGTCCAATCATCATCAGCTGGTCCTCTGGCTCGACGATGCATATCCCCAGTTCAGTCCATCATGTCAATTTAGCAGGCAGTCATCATTTCGAATCTGTAGACAACGAAGAAAATTCCTCTTGCGGAGCAATTAGTCATGATATATTCCATATTTCTTTTACTTATTGTAAACGACGAAGTTTTCTTTGGATGGAATAATTTCTCCGTAAATAGATATTAAGTTTACTACCACAATGGTAAATTTCTTCTCGTATGAAATTATCAATTCTGCAATGTAATGCGTCCCTTTTTCTTTAATGGTAGAGTGGCTGCTCTCGAATTCAACTCATATGTATCTCACCATAAATTATTTATTTATATAATTTTCGTCTCTTTTCTTAGCATACGCTGGTGAATTAATTAGTCGTATGTTATCGCCGACTGTAAATAGTTAATATCCTCCTCACGAGTTTAAAATATTCTTCAAATGTGTAGCCTCGCTCGTATCTGCGTCTTACTTCTGCGGATGCAATTTTTAGAGTATATTCTTAAACAATCCTTCCGTTGCTATATATTTTTTTAAACAATTCAAAATGAGCCTCTACTGTTCTGCAGTGTCTTCCAAATCAGTCCGTTCCGTGACGTACATAGCCTCCTATATGCTGTATTAATAGGAAGTTCATTGCCTTAGTAGATCGCATGGGCCATACCTTCCTACGCCGCCATTTTGTAACTGGTCTTCGAGATGCGAACGGGCACATTTAATCCCCCGACACGAAGAAAATATATTGGTCACGATATATTTTCTCATTGTAAACTTGAATCTCAAATGTGACTTTGCATCTCGTATATTCATTGCCATTCCGATATTAGCTATTCGATTATCGAATATTAGTATATTAATATCGATTTTGTCTTTATTGTACTAGTTTGTTTACATGCCCCGAGACCATGTATTCAACAGCTGATTTTCTTCATTCCATTGGTCCTATTAAAGATATTTAATCCTTCCTCCTGGCATATTTTATGATGGTAGGTCGTTTATTGGTCCTAGGCTTTATTGTTTCTTAAGTTCTTATTACATATGCTGATTCTCCTGAAAGTACAACTTGATGTTGCATGCATTATGTATGTTACGATATTTGCCATTTAAACTTGCTATTTCATAAGCATTATTTCCAAGCACGCGCTCGATTCTGTAGGGACCATTATATAACGGCAGAAATTTAGCACATATTTTTGCTGGTGCATTTGATATTGGTGCAGTTTTGACTAGAACTAAATCTCCTTGCTTGAAAGGTTCATGGAACTTCTTATTCCGTACTCTTCTTAATCGTTTTTGGGATTGATCCTTGAGCCTTTGTTGGATCTTTAGATTTATTTCTTGGGGATCTGGCTTTTTCTCTAGCTGCATGGTAAAAATGCTGTCCCAAGTTCTCTGTGGGTGAACATTTTTATGGGCTACGCTAGGAATCTGGTCAATTGATTGATTAACAGTATTGTTCAAACTTTCTGCTATGATGTCGAGCATATCTATCCATTTCCAATGTTGTTGACTACAATATATTCTCCCGAATTTAGCGATCTCCTTCATATACCTCTCTACGGGATTTGCTGCTGGATGACGAACTGAGCATAACGTATGCTTGATGCCCTCATTTCTCACTCGTTCGCGGAACATAACCGAGGTAAATTGTGTTCTCCTATCAGTAAGGATCCTCTCAGGTTTTCCCATTTCAGGAAATATCTTGTTAATGAGGCCATGTACAACCTGTTTAGTATTGGCTCTCTGAATGCTTGCAATGAAATATATTTAGAGAATATGTCAATAACCACTAGTATATATTTCTTTCCCTTTCTAGCAGTGGGCAACTTTCCAAAAATATCTATTGCATAAATTTCCTGAGCTCTAGATGGTATAATTGGGATCGGTTTATGACCGCATACGTAATTGTTATGCTTTACTCTCTGACACACATCGCATGTTTTTGCTATATTTCTTACTGATCTTCGTAATCCATTCCACGTGAATTTTTCCATTATCGTTCCGATGACCTTGTCTATGCCAGCATGTCCGGTCATCTTGTGGGTATGCCAGATTAATTCTCTTTGTAGCTCTTCTGGTATTACAATTCTTTTACTGTGGCTGATCTTGTCCTCTATTTTCAGTAATATCCCATCTACGATTTCATAGTTCCTTGTGAATTCTGGCGCTGATTCCCTGTTCGCCAAGTTATCAATGATGATCTTCAATTTCTGGTCAGACTCCTGAAATTCTCTCAACTTTTCCAACTTTCTTAGCAATTGTTCGTCTCGAGTATCCAATTCAATTGCTAGCACATCTTCTTCACTTTCATGTGGGTTTCTACTTAACGCATCAGCTAGGATGTTTTGCTTCCCACTACAATGTTCGATTTTTAGGTCAAACTGTTGCGTGAATAACATCCATCGCGTTATCCTTTCGCTGATCATAACTGCTTTCAACCCGAAAGTCAACGCCTTATGGTCTGTCCTAATCGTTACTGGGTACCCATAAATTATACGTCTCCATTGTTGTAATGCATGCACTATCGCTAGTAGTTCAAGCTCAGTAGTGGTATAGTGTTGCTCGTGTTTTCTGAGTTTCCTACTGGTAAATGCCAGATAAGTTCGTTTTTGGGTCTCGTTATCTTCTTGATATAGGCAAGCTCCTACACCTACGTGCGATGCATCAGCTTGAATTATGAATCTCTGTTGATAATCAGGATATCCCAGTTTGATACTTTTCTTCATCAGCTCTTTCATGTTGATGAAAGCTTGTTCGGCCTCCTCATTCCACTTCCATCTATTGTTGACCTTTAACAGGTTCTGTAATGGTGCAGCCGTCTCTGTGTAACCTTCGCAATGGTCTGAGAAGAATCCAGTCATCCCAAGAAATTGCCTTATATGTTTTACTTTTGTCGGCCTCGGGAAATCGCATATAGCCTTTATTTTTACGGGATTTGGTCTTATCCCTTCTCCGTCAATCACGTGGCCTACAAAAAGTACTTGGCTTTGGCAAAATTTAGATTTTGACAGATTTATTTTGAAACCAGTTCTCCGTAAGTTACTTAATAGCTTTTCCAGTTTGACACAGTGTTCTTCGAAAGTAGAACTCGCAAAGACCAGATCATCGACATAGCAATTTACGAAGTCCTTTACTTCACTCGTTAGGCTCCTGTCTAGTGCCCTTATCAATACTGCCGAACTGACCTTTAACCTGAAGGGTAGGCGACAATAGGCATATGTTTGGTTATTAAACATGAAACCCGTTAACAACCGTGACTTCTCTTCAAGGACGATATGGTGAAATGAAGCCGTGCAGTCCATACTCGTGAAGTATTTCTGACCACGAAATCTCTTTACAATGTCCTTAATCTTGGGAGCCTGACTATACTCTAGAATTAGTCTGGAGTTTAGGACACGAGCATCTAGGCACAAACGCAGTTTTCCGTTGTTTTTCTTTACAATAACTATGGGGTTCAGGAATGGAGTGGTAGTCTTCACGATCAATCCATCAACTAACATTTCTTCGATGATTTGTTTAACTTCAGTGAAATACTTCTCTGGCACATCATATATTTTTCCCTTATATGGCGTCCAGTCAGTAACTATCAATTTGTACTTATAGTTAGGAATTTGCCCAGGTTTATCACTAAAAACTTCAATATATTTATTTATGATATTGTACAGTGTTCGTTTTTCTTCTGCAGATACCGCAGCTTGAGTAATAGCCTCCCAAATTTCAGGTTTTTCGCAGCTTTCCTCTTCAATTGCAACGATTTCTTCAATTCTCATGATCAATTCCGGCTCTATTTCTGTGCTAAGATCTTTTTCTTCTAGTCCTTGGCTCTCTCCGTCCAATAGATCCACTTCTTTTCCCTCGATCTTCAACCAGTCGTTTTCTTCAAGTGTGTTACTAATTTGGATTCTTTCTACGGTTCTATTTCCATCATTTTCTACTACCGGGAATCGAACTTCTCCTTTTTCCATGTCAATTGTCATCCTAGAATTTATCATGAAGTCTATCCCAAATATGACGTTGTATTCTATTTTCTTCATAACGATGAATGGGTGCTCGAATTCGTAATTTCCGATCTTTATACTTAAATAAGCTTGTATCTTGCACTCCACTGACTTGTCAGGTATGACAACTCTGATTTTTACGCCAGATACAGGTATGATCGGTATCTCTATTTTCTGGCTTAGCTCTTGGAATAAGATATGTGACATTACACTTATGCTGGCTCCAGAGTCCACTAAACAGTACAACCGGGTGTCGAACACTCTCACAACTATTACTGGTAACTTGAATTTAGGTTGGGTTTCGTGACAGGTATCCTCTCTAATTAAGTCCTCGGGTTGAATGTCCCAGTGATCTATTTGTGCTACTACCCAACTGCGAATTTTGACAAGATTATCCAACGGTTTATTATTTACAGTTCCGTGACTTGTTAATTTGCCATCGGCGTTTTTTTCGCTCAGATGACTGGGAATTATCTACGTTCCCTTGGATTTCATGCTCTTTCCAGCCTTCTTCTTGTCTCCTTCGTTTATAATTTTGGAGCTCGAGACTTTCTGCGCCTTCGAGGTCGCCGTTTATATACTTGTTTTTGATGGCTTCCTCCCATCGGCTCCTATTTTGTCTCTGTTCCCTTAGCTCTTGGAGATATCGCCTATTCTCTTCATTTTGACAATATTGGGCTGGTCTTCTCCTTTCATCGTATCGCCTCCTGTTCCTGTGATATGGTCGACTTCTATTGTTCCCATATCGAGTATTATTCCTATACTGGAAACTATTTCTATTTCCTGTTTGTCCACATCTTCCGTGCTGTTGTCCACTGTACTGGCAATAACATCTCCTCGGTTCTTTGTCTTGGGCTCTGGTACAATTTTCTGCCCTAATCTCATCACCCTTATCTAGTCCGTGGTTGGTGATTTCGGGACTAATTGTATTAACTGCCTCTATTTGTCTAAGATTTCTGGGGTTCCTCTCTATTAAGCACAATGACGTTAGGTCAATCTGTCTTAATCGTCTCTCCATGTCAATAGCAGTTTGTATGTCAGAGGCCGCTAGTAATCTCTGTATTTCAAGTGGTAATTGCCTCTGAATAGTTTTAATCGCCTCCAGTTCGCTAGGCGGAGAATCTAAGTCCTGAAAACGGTGAAACAGGAATGAGAAGAAATCACTGTAGCGAGTCTGGCCTGCAGTCGAGAATTTTCTTGAGTACAGCTCTAATCTTAGCTGTTGCTGGATCTCAGGATCCCAGAACTTTCTCAGGAATGCTACCTTAAACTCATCATAGTTGTGGAAAGTATACTTGAATGCTTGGAACCAAATGTTTGGGTTCCCGTCCAGATGTTTTTCAATAATTCGCAATTTCTTTTCCTCCTGAATCTTTCCTTCTTTAAAATATTCTTCAATGTCCCTAAGGAATTGCTTCGGTGAGGTCTTAGCCGAACCGTCGAAATGTTTTGGGCGGTCGTCGTAGTTTTTAATGATATTAATTATTGTGCTTCCTTCACTCTGGTTACTACCGTTTAACATTTCTATGTCTCTCCTAGTTGGGTCGCTTATCCCTTAAGGTGTGTTCTCTCTCTCATTAATTTGTACTTCTATTGCTCTTTGCCTATCGCTAGAGCTTGAGGCCATAGATTTCGCCGTGTGTGATTCCACCTTCATCTCCTGTATTTCTCTTCTAATCTGTTTCATCTCTTCTTCTGTCTTCTCGATTTTTCGTTCCGATTCAACCTTGTTATCTTCTATCTTCTGTTTCAATTCGTCTATTTTCTGTGCTACTCTGCTTGCAGCTTGGTCATATTTCTCATCTAAGTCTTGTTGCCTCAGATTTAATCCTTGCATGCCAGTTGTTATATCATTTATTTTCTCTTCTTCCAATTTCCGGATTGTTTCCTGGCTCTCTGTTACCTTTTCATTTATTTTATTTATTTCTTCGTGCATCTCTCTGTTTCTATTTTCCATGGTTTCGGTTAACCTCGTCTGCATGTTTTGAATTTCGTTCTTAACTCCATAAATTTCCGACCGTGTTTTCGCTGTTTCTTCGGTCGCTTCTTCTCGTTTCTTGCGTAGCTCATCGATCATCCCTTTGTGTTCATCTTCTATTTTCCTAACGAATTCTTCTAAAGATTCTTTCTGTTTCTGTTGCCATTCTTCTTGTTTCTTGTGCAACTCTTGCATCAACTCATAATGTTCTTTCTTTCTTTCTTCGCGTTGTTCTTGTTGCCATTCTTCTTGTTTCTTTTCTTGTTCCTTTTGAAATTCTCTAAACAATTCTTGTTGTTTTCGTTCCTTTTCTGTCCGTCTTCTTTCCTTTTCTTCTCTCTCCTTCTGTCTTTCTTCTTCCAATTTTCTCTCTTTCTCTTCTTGCTTCTTCTCTTTCTCTTCACGTTCCTGTCTCTCCTTCTGTCTTTCTTCTTCCAGCTTCTTCTCTTTCTCTTCACGTTCCTGTCTCTCCTTCTGTCTTTCTTCTTCCTGTCTTTTCAAAAATTCCTGGAACCATAATGGAGCTCCTTCTTGTTTCTCTTGTGCTCTTCTCATTTCCTCTTCCTGTTCCCTTATTGTCTGTACTCTACCTTGTGTTGCCATTTTTTGTCGAGTTCAATATTTTCGTTATAATCTCTCAAAATTTCTAATACGTTCTCTATTTTGTTAAAAATTTCTCTAATTTGCCTAACAGTTCTCTAAATTCATAGAATATCACATATAATATCACACAAATAATAACAACTTAGTCTACTAGGTTTAAAGCAGTTCAAAGTTTGCACTTTATGCACTAGTGTCAAGTTTTCTATTCACTGAATGATAATATAGATGGACCTTCCTGGAGATCAGCACCATCCGACGAGATAGACCATCGACAACCAGACCATGAGTTCAAATTTATGATTTCGATCTCATTTCGGAACATGTTACGAGATAAAGAAATTAAAATTCCGGTATGCGGCATCCAATATTTATATTTATGGCCATCAGCCTTTACCATAGTTAAAATCAATTAAGTTTCAATTCATATTTACTCAAAATCACCTTATCCATCCTTACTGTTGTTAAAAGAAAGCAATCATCTAATAAATAACAATAATTCCTTATCAATATCTATTCCCATTAATAGACTTATATCTATATCCACCTTCCATCTTCTTTTCCTAGTATCTTTCCCTTCAACAGGTCCTACAATGTGGCAATAATTAGATAAATTGATCAATACATCGGTGACTCTTTTTCTATGCCCGATACCTACATTTCGAGCTTCAACACTGGACTGCCGATTAAGTAGTGTGAGCCATCGGACAATTTCTTACTCTCCCGCGGTGTCTTTCTCTTCAGTCGCCTCCCATTAATGCGACATATAACTTGCTTCACTTTGGAGACCATTTCCAGTACGTTACTCATTTTACTTGACGTTCCTGCGGTGACTTTCTCTTTGATCGTCTCACGATGGTGCGACATTCTTAACTTCTATTGGCGACCAATTCCGGTACCTTTCTCATTAATTGCCCCACGATTGGGCAGCCATTTTTAACTTGCACCCGTCCATGAAACGGTCAGTGCCAAGTTATCCCGGTAGCTCTTGATTTCTTCTCAGGGTATTCCATTTCCGCTCATAAAATCTCTGATTTTATATACAGTTATTTTACGTGGTTTCGGATGAGAATCAGTCCGCTGGGATACGCGTCACGGGAGTATCTACACGCTCGAGTAAGAACCTGTGGCCGATAACTTCAAAAAGGAATCTCTTTCCATTTATAGAACTAATCAATTGCTTATATCTACGAAACTTATCAACTAACTTACAGACTAGCCGATACCTAAACAGAAATTAAGACACCGTTACTTACTAAAAGAAAAATATAAGATTATTTATTGAATAAATAATGTTCAATGCAAGATAAAGTGAAATCAGGATAGTGTTATCTGAGTAATAATCAAACATGAATGATTAGAGTCAGCGCTGGCTCAAATAAAAATAAACAATTAAGCATTAAAAATATTTACATTCTTTCTTGTTTAATGTTCAAATTCACATTAATATTTACTTCAATATTCGTAACCATGTTCCGAAAAGTAATTCATTTTCTCCAATAATATTCATGAGATCACTGAGCAATCACGGTATAATTAAAAATACTCGTTGTGAGTACTGTCACGCAAATTATTTAAATTATTCTCACAACATTTAAGTCATCTTGCTGAGATAAAATGAATGGTTTGCTAACTAGATGCGTAATAAAATTAAATTGGGAAAATGTCAGATTGTAAATGTAAATCTGCTCATATCTTGACGTAAGTATTTCCCAAACATACTCTTGCGTGAGTATTAAATCGTAGAAGTGTTCTCCATCTTTTCCATTCATAAATTTGAACTCTGGTTTATCTCGAGTACGGATGAATAACAACTTACGGGCTAAGACAATACCTCCCTAAAGCCTACGACATATGGCTCCTAACTAACCATTATCATATTCTTCATATTTAAAATACTTCGATTGAAATCATTACTGCATGAAAAGAAATAAACATCTATCTAACTATTCAAGTAGTTTCCAATCCACACACTCCTCTATCAACGGCTCAATGTGCTATAGCAATCTGCTCTTTCTCAATACCTCATATGTATACGAGCTACTAATCTCGTATGGACAGTGTAGAATGAAATTATTACGTGTTATACTGTAACATCACCGCACCAAAGAATATCAGATGTAAACTAAGTCATGAGCCTAGTAAACAATATATTAAAGCACACTCTTATGCATGGTACCTGCCATTTACCAATGTCAAATATAAATACAACTGTCACGATACACAATTCTACCATAATACATGTCAATCTTACCTTAAAATGGTCATCTGCGCGACGTTCACACATTGTCATATTCTTTCCAATATGGCACAGAAACTCACCTCGTAATTCTAACATAACGTTTCCTCGTCGAATAGCAATTCTTACTCCTTCCGTAGAATATAAACAAACCTCTATACTTCAACTATTCATCTATATACTCCAATAAATAATCACATTTCATCGCCATATCACAAACATTAACATAACACCGGCATACATATTGCCGTATGCATATAGCCAATTACACCCAAAACTATACGCCAATATTCTAGAATTGCCTTGTAAAATACGCATTTAATAACCTTTATCTTAAAAACAGCAGTGTGAGTTCAATGCCCTCTTTCTATTGAAGAAAGGAATACGAAACCTGACAATATTCATCTGTCTCGCGCAGGTAATTCGTGACGTAATCTATGTGCAGGTAAGCGAGATTAATCGAAATTTCACCAGTTAATTAGACTCATTACTACTAGGTCTTCTCAAGAAACACTTTTTTCTTTTTTCCAAGCTAGTTTCTACTGTATGTATGCAAGTGCGGTAGCCTGTATACGTCATAATAGAATTCTAAATCTACACTTCCATCTTATCTTATAGCCTTAAATATCTCACACTTCACTTTATATTTCACACACGTTCTTAATTAATTTATATATATTACCACATATTCAGCACATGCCGAGTTAGATTGAGGGTGTAGATTACAAGAAACTACTCTACTAAAGAAAATGTATGGACTTAGCTCGTCAGTTGCTACATTTGGTCTGGTTGTTGTTCCAATCCTCAGCTGTAGTTAGACCCTTCGATCGGATCTGGCTCTCTGGTTGGATAGTGTCTTCCTGGTCATCAGCTGGTCACATGGCTCGCCGGTCCACTGCTCATCGTCCGGTCTTTGGCTGGCCGGTGCTCATCCTCATCATCATGTCCACTGGTTGGCCGGTCCAATCATCATCAGCTGGTCCTCTGGCTCGACGATGCATATCCCCAGTTCAGTCCATCATGTCAATTTAGCAGGCAGTCATCATTTCGAATCTGTAGACAACGAAGAAAATTCCTCTTGCGGAGCAATTAGTCATGATATATTCCATATTTCTTTTACTTATTGTAAACGACGAAGTTTTCTTTGGATGGAATAATTTCTCCGTAAATAGATATTAAGTTTACTACCACAATGGTAAATTTCTTCTCGTATGAAATTATCAATTCTGCAATGTAATGCGTCCCTTTTTCTTTAATGGTAGAGTGGCTGCTCTCGAATTCAACTCATATGTATCTCACCATAAATTATTTATTTATATAATTTTCGTCTCTTTTCTTAGCATACGCTGGTGAATTAATTAGTCGTATGTTATCGCCGACTGTAAATAGTTAATATCCTCCTCACGAGTTTAAAATATTCTTCAAATGTGTAGCCTCGCTCGTATCTGCATCTTACTTCTGCGGATGCAATTTTTAGAGTATATTCTTAAACAATCCTTCCGTTGCTATATATTTTTTTAAACAATTCAAAATGAGCCTCTACTGTTCTGCAGTGTCTTCCAAATCAGTCCGTTCCGTGACGTACATAGCCTCCTATATACTGTATTAATAGGAAGTTCATTGCCTTAGTAGATCGCATGGGCCATACCTTCCTACGCCGCCATTTTGTAACTGGTCTTCGAGATGCGAACGGGCACATTATTATTATTATTATTATTTGCAAACAGAAAAGGCAAGCAAGATACTCTCCAATAAGAATAGTTACGGTACAATTCCGAAATGTAGTGAAGCCAGTGGCGGCGCGTGGATAAAACGTCTGAGGGTTCACTGCTGTGGAAAAAACCTGTTCAGATTATTATTGTTACTTGATGTTTACATAAAGGTAAAATAGTGACATTGCTTGATTAGAAACGTGACTTTGCTTTGCAGAGATACGGCTACAGCTCGAAGAAGTTACCAAAACAATGAAGAATGAAAGACAGAGAATATGAGGTGCAATTAATTTAAGCTGATCCAATTTTCCCTCATTTTGAAGACGTTGCTTACGTAGGAATAACTTCTTCAAGAACGTGTTAGGCAGACTACTGTTATTTATATGTTAACGTATTTTGCTGTTTACTTTTCATAAAACACGTGTTACAAATGAAAAGTTTCATTTAATTACATAAACTTACGCTACGTACGCCTACTGATGCTATACAAACCGTAGTTAGCGAAATAATCTGGCTCATTGCTGTTAATTACATCAGAATGGCAAAATCGCCAAATTAAAATCCCTTCAAAACCTACTGCAAATGTTAACCGTACGCTCTGACAATGCTTCGGCTGATTTCGGAACTGCTCGATGTAACTCGTGTCTAACGCTGGTCCAGTTGCCAGCGATTCCTGGGCTATGCTTTCCCTGCTTCTCATAACCCATCGCTTTGCGCACCCTCCTTACGTCTCACGGCTCCGCGCCTTCAGTCCTGAAATTGAACCTATTCGCTGGTTCCGGAGAGCAACCGAGTGTTGATGTCAAATATACCGCTACGCCCGCTGATATACAGAGCAAACTTAAGGAATAGGCTCTTATAAACATTTTTACCTAGACTTATCTATTTCTAGGGGGTTCACTGAACCACTGAACATATAGAATGCGCCGCCACTGAGTGAAGCCTATTCTAATTTCAACAAAAGATTTTAGTAAGAGCCAACCTTCTAGAGATAGATTTCTCCTACCACCTGCACAAATTTCCCGTACTACACAAATATTTCGCTATTATAAAATAAGCACACTAATTTCTACTGCTACGATACACTACAATAAGCCTAAAATGCGTTCAAACGTATCTTAATTACAAAAGGTGTTTAGGCCTCTTACGCGGAAACAGAAATGGAAATTTCCGTCAAATGCTGAAATTGGGAAGAACTGCTCAAGGATAATACAACAAAGGTAAATACTCACACAGAGTATAATATAAATAATAATACTCGTTTATCCTACTATGTACAAATAGAAATGTAAACTGCCGTTACCGGTAGGTACATGCAGAAATATCGAAAGGGGTTTCCATACACGAGAATAACTCACGAACATACAGTATCAGGCAAGATACCGTACCGTACTAATAAGATAACTACCGGTACCCGGTACACTGCAATTTTCTACTGCACTTAGGCTTCTCCTAATTGTAATAGGTTAAGTGAAACAATAAAGCTGGAACTTAAATGGTTAGCGTGTTGGCCTTTGGTCACAGGGGTCCCGGGTTCGATTTTCGGCAGGGTCGGGAATATTAATCTTAACTGGTTAATTTCTCTGGCACGGAGGCTGGGTGTTTGTATCGTCTTCATCATCACTTCATCTTCATCAGGAAGCGCAGGTCGCCTATGGGTGTCAAATCAAAAGACCTGCATCTGGCGAGCCGAACTTGTCCTGGGATACTCCCGACACTAAAAGCCATACCGGTATGCCATTTAGTTTTTCATAGCAGGAATTAAAACTACCTGATAGGCCCTGCTTGTTCGGTTTACTTGTTATTACCTACGCTCTAACAGTAGAGAGATTCACCCTAGTAGACAAATATTACGCAGTGGTACTGCATTTGTGTGGTACTGTATTCTCATTATAACAGTTCTACTGAAACAATAGGACTGGAGTTAAAACTAAATGATTGGTATTTGATACTAATTCTATACTGCGTTTAGATTTTCCTAATTATAATTTGGATAATTGATTCAACAGACATGTAATTAAAAGTAAAGCCTTTTGTTGGGCTGTGTGTTCGTGTGAACGACCAGATCAAAATATTAGAACGAATTCACACCACCTCAGTAAACAAGTGAGAATTAAGAGTAGGCGAAAGTTTATCTGTCCCTGTAATAATTAAGAGGTGAATTCCTCAAGGCAGTATTATTGGACCTTAATGTTTTCTTATAGTATATCTATGATATGTGTAAAGAAGTGGAATCAGAGATAAGGTTTTTGCAGATGATGCTATTCTGTACAGAGTAATAAATAAGTTACAAGATTGTGAGCAACTGCAAAATAACCTCGATAATGTTGTGGGATGAACAGTAAGCAATGGATAAATGGGGTTAAGAGTCAGGTTGTGAGTTTCACAGATCGAAAAAGTCCTCTCAATTTTAATTACCATACTGCGTTGATGGGGTGAAAGTTCCATTTGGGGATCATTGTAAGTATCGAGGTATTGTAAGGAAAGATCTTCATTCGGGTAATCACATAATTATGATTGTAAATAAAGGGTACAGATCTCTGCACATGGTTATGAGGGCATTTAGGGGTTGTAGCAAGAATGTAAAGGAAAGGGCATATAGGCCTAAGTCTCCCGTAAGACCCCAACTAGAGTCTGGTTCCAGTGTATGGGACCCTCACCCAGTGGCGGCCGGTCAGTACGTTCTACCGGGCTCCAGCACGTAGCTTGAAACTGTAAGGAATATTATTTATGTACAGTACAATTATCCTGGTGCCTTTTCGTTGTTTTGAGTACGATATGAATTTGTGTTTCGTGAAAATCAGGACGAGATCTGTCGAACACCTAGCGCCGTTCTCCCGGGGAACAAGGCTCGTGCTCATGTGAAGTGAGCCCTTGCCTATAGCCTGAGGAAGCAATACGCAGGCGCAGCCAAGCTTGCAACACTCCCTCTCCCGCAAGGGGGTAGAAGTACTCGATGTCTCCTGCTACCTTGATGTTGAACGTGGTAAGCGAGTCTGCCACTAGAGAGTAGCATCGTCTGGGCTCGAAAGTAAAGCGTAAGTGGAGGCAATCTATCTCACACATGCTTATTAAAATATCCATCTTCCTTTTGAGTCAAAAATAAGGAATTCGTAGGTGAGTCAAAGAATCTTTGACTGACCCTAAATGTTATCCCGCATTACAATGTAATTTACTCTGGTGAAATGAAATAGCGTATTGCTTTTAGTGCCGGACGTATCCGAGGACATGTTCGACTCGCCAGATGCAGGTCTTTTGATTTGACTAACGTAGGCGACCTGCGAGTCGTGATGAGGATGAAATGATGACGAAGACAACACATACACCCAATAATGGTTAAAATTCCAGACCCTGCCGGGAATCGAACCCGGGATCCCTGTGACCAAAGGCCAGCGCGCTAACCATTTAGCCATGGAGCCGGACATTTACCCTGGTAATAGGGGAGGTCTCAATGAATAAGTTGGCAGCTCTTTCAGTTGCTTTGTGCGGTTTTTAATCTCGCGGTTATATTACTGGTGCGTGTTTTTTCTGTCATTGTGTTAGTGCCAGTGGCGGCGCGTGGATAAAACGTCTGGAGGTTCACTGCTGTGGAAAATAACGTGTTCAGATTATTATTGTTACTTGATGTTTACATAGCTGTAAAATAGTGGCATTGCTTGATTAAAAACGCGACTTTGCTTTGCAGAGACACGGCTACAGCTCGAAGAAGTTACCAAAACAATGAAGAATGAAAGACAGAGAATGTGAGGTGCAATTAATTTAAGCTGATCCAATTTCTCCTCATTTTGAAGACGTTGCTTGCGTAGGAATAACATCTTCAAGAACGTGTTAGGCAGACTACTGTTATTTATGTGCTGACGTAGATTGCTGTTTACTTTTCATAAAACACGTATTACTAACGAAAAGTTTCATTTAATTACATAAACTTAGGCTACGTACGCCTACTGATGCTATACAATCCGGTTAATTATATCAGAATGGCAAAATCGCCTAATTAAAATCCCTTCAAAACCTACCACATACGGCAAATTTTAACCGTGCGCTCTGACAATGCTTCGGCTAATTTCGGAACTGCTCGACGTAACTCGTATCCATCGCTGGTCCAGTTGCCAGCGATTCCTGGGCTATGTTTTCCCTGGTTCCCATAACCCCTCGCCTTGCGCACCCTCCTTACGTCTCACGGTTCCGCGCCATCAGTCCTGAAATTGAACGTACTCGCTGGTTCCTGAGAGCAACCGAGTGTTGATGTCAAAAACACTGTTACGCGCGCTGATATACAGAGCAAATTTAAGGTATAGGCTCTGATAAACCATTTTACCTAGACTTATCTACACTGACTGACAGAGCAAATGCAACACCAAGAAGGAGTGGTCAGAACTTTATGCCAATTGCAGGGTAGACTGACGTCACTGAGGTATGCTCATGATGTGAAATGCGCCGCTGTGCTGCGCACGTAGCGAACGATAAATGGGACACGGCGTTGGCGAATGGCCCACTTCGTACCGTGATTTCTCAGCCGACAGTCATTGTAGAACGTGTTGTCTTGTGCCACAGGACACGTGTATAGCTAAGAATGCCAGGCCGCCGTCAACGGAGGCATTTCCAGCAGACAGACGACTTTACGAGGGGTATGGTGATCGGGCTGAGAAGGGCAGGTCGGTCGCTTCGTCAAATCGCAGCCGATACCCATAGGGATGTGTCCACGGTGCAGCGCCTGTGGCGAAGATGGTTGGCGCAGGGACATGTGGCACGTGCGAGGGGTCCAGGCGCAGCCCGAGTGACGTCAGCACGCGAGAATCGGCGCATCCGCCGCCAAGCGGTGGCAGCCCCGCACGCCACGTCAACTGCCATTCTTCAGCATGTGCAAGACACCCTGGCTGTTCCAATATCGACCAGAACAATTTCCCGTCGATTGGTTGAAGGAGGCCTGCACTCCCGGCGTCCGCTCAGAAGACTACCATTGACTCCACAGCATAGACGTGCACGCCTGGCATGGTGCCGGGCTAGAGCGACTTGGATGAGGGAATGGCGGAACGTCGTGTTCTCCGATGAGTCACGCTTCTGTTCTGTCAGTGATAGTCACCGCAGACGAGTGTGGCGTCGGCGTGGAGAAAGGTCAAATCCGGCAGTAACTGTGGAGCGCCCTACCGCTAGACAACGCGGCATCATGGTTTGGGGCGCTATTGCGTATGATTCCACGTCACCTCTAGTGCGTATTCAAGGCACGTTAAATGCCCACCGCTACGTGCAGCATGTGCTGCGGCCGGTGGCACTCCCGTACCTTCAGGGGCTGCCCAATGCTCTGTTTCAGCAGGATAATGCCCGCCCACACACTGCTCGCATCTCCCAACAGGCTCTACGAGGTGTACAGATGCTTCCGTGGCCAGCGTACTCTCCGGATCTCTCACCAGTCGAACACGTGTGGGATCTCATTGGACGCCGTTTGCAAACTCTGCCCCAGCCTCGTACGGACGACCAACTGTGGCAAATGGTTGACAGAGAATGGAGAACTATCCCTCAGTACACCATCCGCACTCTTATTGACTCTGTACCTCGACGTGTTTCTGCGTGCATCGCCGCTCGCGGTGGTCCTACATCCTACTGAGTCGATGCCGTGCGCATTGTGTAACCTGCATATCGGTTTGAAATAAACATCAATTATTCATCCGTGCCGTCTCTGTTTTTTCCCCAACTTTCATCCCTTTCGAACCACTCCTCCTTGGTGTTGCATTGTCACTGTCAGTCAGTGTATTTCTAGGGGGTTCACCGAACCACTGAACATATAAAACGCGCCGCCACTGGTTAGTGCTAAAGTTTATACGGAGATTTATCAAATTATTTATCCACTGCAGTGTATATAAAGTGAAATTATATTAGTGTTCTTAGTGGGGATCTATATTCCCACGATTCTATTTGCACTTATGTAAGTTGCGCCATTAGGTTAGTAAAAACAATATTTCTCGAATGAATTATTTATCTCGTAGACAGTTGTCGAATAATTCATCTGCTTCCAAATTAATGTTGTTCTTGTTTGTTCTGAGTTATAAATTGTGAGAAAAGTTGTATTAATATTATTATTATTATTATTATTATTATTATTATTATTATTATTATTATTATCAAGTTTGAAGTATGCGTTGTTCATCATGGCAATATGCAGATTTAAAACAGCGAATTAGCTTGTTTTTTGTAGCACGTAGCACGATTTTTTTGCGAGCCGCCACTGCCCTCACCAGGTTTACTTGATTCAAGAACTGGAAAAATATTCCAAAGAAAAGCAGCTCGATTTGTTCTGAGCGATTTCCGACAAAAGAGTAGCGTTACAAAAATGTTGGATAGTTTGGGCTGGGAAGACTTGGGAGAAAGGAGACGAGCTGTTCGATTAAGTGGTATGTTCCGAGCTGTCAGTGGAGAGGTAGCGTGGGAGGACATCAGTAGACGAATAAGTTTGAGTGGTGTCTTTAAAAGTACCGTAGGAAAGATCACAATATGAAGATAAAGTTGGAATTTAAGAGGACAAATTGGGCACATATACGTTTATAGGAAGGGGAGTTAGGGATTGAAATTACTTACCAAGGGAGATGTTCAATAAATTTCCAATTTCTTTGCAATCATTTAAGAAAAGGTTGGGAAAACAACAGATAAGGAATCTGCCATCTGGGCGACTGCCCTAAATGCAGATCAGTGATTGATTGATTGATAGATAGATTGATTGATTGATTGATTGATTTATTGATTGATTGATTGATTGATTGATTGATAGATTGATTGATTGATTGATTGATTGATTGATTGAAGTCGTTTAAATGAACTAATTCGTTCATTAATTACCAATCTCTATGACCGCGATATGACTGACTAAATAGTCTTGTACCGTAGTGAGAATAGTTTTGAGTTGCTTATCACAGATTTATACCATTTCAGAGTATAGAAAATATCTCTTCTTTCTGACAGGAGGTAAGGTCAATACGTTGTAGGTTATTTCTTTCTCTAAACAATTAAAATTTAATTAAGAGCGAATTATGAACTGAGAGTTACTTATTGTTTCGTTTGATATATATACTAGCTGTAGTACCCGGCGTTTACCTTAGATTTGTATTACCAGTTAGTTATGTTGAAGTAATATCATTCCTTTGAAATGTTCACTGATATTTTAAGACCTATTATGCACTTTTAGTGTTATTTAGATGCGTTTTATTCCAAGTTTTAGATTATTTGATTATTTGATTATTGAGTAAAACTTTGTCCTCGTGGAAGCTCGAATTGACTAGGAAGTATTTGATCCTTTCAAAAATAAAATAGAGATAACTATATGCATTTACCCGTCGGGCTACAGATATCACGTACACGACTGTCACCAATCAGCCTTGCGACCCCAAAAGCAGGGGATTCAAAACTAATCTCTGTCATTTTAGACCATTTACTTTCAAGCCCCTCTCAATCCCCCGTCTTAATGGAGGCTGAACGTGGACGTAAACGGTATCCAGAGCATCAAAATTCGTATCAGCGACACATAAACAATGTATTCGACGTAAATATACAGTAGGTTATTTTCCATTATATTTACATGTTATCTCCTCCCATTTCCCACCCCCAGCGGGGACTTAACAAAAACTCGGAGTGTCACTATTCATCTCAGCGACCATGAAAAGTATGGATTCGACATTACTTTGGAATATTTGATATGTCACCCCCTCCTCGCCCCTAAAGGTACATTGGGTGTCTTGCCCCTACACGGTTTGTCAAAAGAAATCCGGAGTGTCACTATTCATTTCAGCGACCCCGAAAAGGATGGATTCGCCTCTATTTTCGAATATTTTGATATATCACTCCCCGTCGCCTCCACCCCAAAGAGGGCTGAATTTGGACTTGAAAAAATTCCGGAGTGTCGCTACTCATCTCAGCGAATCCGAAAAGTATAGATTCGACACTATTTTCGAGTACTTTTATATATCACCCCCCACGCCCCTCCACCCTAAGGGTACTTGGGGCGTCTTAACCCTCGTGGTTCGTCTCCTGATACTAAGTCGTAAGTGTACCAAGTTTGGTGTAAATCACTCCAGTGATTTAGGAGGAAATGTAATAGAAACCTACATACCCACATACTGTACAATGACATTTTTTTTTTGCTAGGGGGCTTTACGTCGCACCGACACAGATAGGTTTTATTTTTTTATTTATTTATTTATTTATTTATTGACTTGTGGCGTGGCTCAGGCTATGAAGCGACGATGGGATAGGAGTTGGAAGGAAGCGGCCGTGGCCTTCATTAAAGTACAGCCCCAGCATTTGTCTGGTGTGAAAATGGGAAACCACGGAAAACCATCTTCAGGGCTGCCGATAGTGGGACTCGAACCTACTATCTCCCGGATGCAATCTCACAGCCGCGCGCCCCTACGCGCACGGCCAACTCGCCCGGTACAATGACATTTATACACACACATATATATATATAGATACCCCCATGCCCCGCACCCCATAGGTCACTGAACTTAGAATTTAAAAATTCCGGTATTCTACACTGTATGCGGATTTCTATGTCAATTACAGTACACGGATAGAATAAGATTTTTTAAAATTGTGTGTCTCTTAGCGTTGTCCGAGAAGCACACGGGGAGGTCCACACACGTTTTTTCCAATGTATTGTGCGAGTTGCGGAGTTGTGATGATAATTACATGCCCCCTTTTCAACTGCAATTCACAATCGCGTTGGGAGATTTTACTATAATGGCAGGCTTACTTTCCGACTGACATTCACATTGAGTTGGGGAATTTTGATTACAATGGCAGGGCCCCTTACCTACTACCAGTTGGGGAGATTTCATTATAATGACACACACCTTGCGTACTCTAATCCACAATCAGGTTTTCATTATAATGGTAGCCCTTGTTTACTGCCAATCACAATCGAATTGAGGACTCCTACTGCGAGTCACAGTAGAGATGGGGAGTTATTATTCTAATGGCAAGCTCCATGCTTACTGCAGATCACTGTCGATTTGGGGAGTTTTCATTATAGTGGCAAGACCCCTTGCCTAATGCCAGTTACAGTTAAGGAGGGAGTTTTCATTATCATGGTAGGCCCCATGCCTACTGCCAGTCACTGTCGATTTGGGGAGTTTTCACTATCATGGCAAGTCCCCTTGCCTACTGCCATTCACAATCGTTTTGAAGAGTTTTCATTATGGTGGCAGGCCCCCTGGTCTACCGCCACTCACAATCGATTTGGGGAGTTTTAATAGTGGCAGGCCCCCTTGCCTACTGCCAGTCACAGTTCAGTTGGGGAGTTTTCATTATGATGGTAGGCCCCATGCCTACTTCCGGTCACTGTCAATTTGGGGAGTTTTCATTACAGTGACAGGTCCCCTTGCCTACTGCCAGTCACAATCGAGGTAGAAAGTATACATTATAATGGCAGGCCCCCTGGCCTACCGCCAGTCACAGTTGATTTGGGAAATTTTCATTATAATGGCAGGCCCCCTTGCCTACTGCCAGTCATAGTCGAGTCGGGGAATTTTTAATCAAATGACAGGACCCATTGCCTACTGCCGGTCTCAATCAAATTGGTGAGTTTTCATTTTGGTGGTAGGCTTCGTTGTCTATGTTCATTCACAATCGTTTTGGGGAGTTTTCATTGCGGTGGCAAGCTCCCTTGCCTACTGCCAGTCACAATCTACTTGGAAATTTTTTATTGTAATGGCAGCCCCGTGCCTACTGGAAGTGACTGTCGATCTGGGGAGTTTTCATTATAGTGGCAGGCCCCCTTGCTTACTACCAGTCGCAATCGAGGTACGAATTTATATTATACTGGCAGCCCCTACTGCCAGTCACATTTGAGGAAGGGAGTTTTAATTATAATGGCAGGCCCCTTGATTACTGCTAATTACAGTTCAATTGGGGAGTTTTCATAATCATGGTAGGCCCATGCTTACTGCCAGTCACTGTCAATTTGGGGACTTTTCATTATAGTGGCAGGTCCCCTTGCCTACTGCCAGTCACAATCGAGGTAGAAAGTTTTCATTATAATGGCAGGCCCACTTTCCTACTGACAGTCACAATCGAGTCTAATATATCTTATTCCAATGGCAGATCCCCTTGCCTACTGCAATTCACAATCGTTTTGGGGAGTTTTGATTAAGGTGACAGACCCCCTGGTCTACCGCCAGTCACAATTGATTTGGGGAGTTTTCATTATAATGGCAGACCCCCTTGCCTACTGCCACTTACAGTTAAGGAGGGAGTTTTCATTGTAATGGCATGCCTTCCTTGCCTACTACCAGTCACAGTTCAATTGGTGAATTTTCGTTTTGATGGTAGGACGCAATGCCTAGTGCCAGTCACTGTCGATTTGGGGAGTATTCTTTATAGTGGCAGCTCACTTTACTTACTGCCAGTCATAATCGAGGTAGAAAGTTTTAATTATAATGGCAGGCCCACTTGCCTACTGACAGTCACAATCGAGTCAGAGACTTTTTATTCCGGTGACAGGCCCCCTTGCTTACTGCTAGTCCAATCACTTTGGGGAGTTTTCATTATAGTGTTAGGCTCCGTTGGCTACTGCCATTGACAATTGTTTAGGGAGTTTTCATTACGGTCGCAGGCTCCCTGGCCTACCACCAGTCACAATCGATTTGGGGAGTTTTCATTATGATGGCAGGTCCCCATGTTACCTGCCGGTGACTCTCGATTTGGGGAGTTTTCATTATAATGGCAGGCTCCCTTGCCTACTGCCAGTCACAACTGAGGTAGGGAGTTATCATCATAATGGCTGGAACCCTTACCTATTCCCAGTCACAATCGATTTGATTCAAATGACAGGCTCCCTTGCTTACTGCGAGTCACAGTTGAGTTGCGGAGGTTTTATTATACTGGCAGGCCCCAATACCTACTGCCAGTGAAAATCGAGTTGCATTTAACCTGCAGTACAACTGAGTTCAAGGCTGCAATGGCAGACTATTCCAATGCTTGTTTGTAAACAATATTTTTTGTCTTTCCTCCTGGTGCTAGAATAAAGAGGTGCTTGGGTGAGCCAACCCTGGAACATGCTACATAAAGCTGTCCGTTGGAAAAACAGTGGGATTCTAGTTTTACTCCACACCACTTGACTGATTGTCCTTGGGCCTTGTTAATTGTGATGGCAAAAGCAAGTCTAACAGGAAATTGTAATCGCTTGAAACTGAATGGTAAATCTGTTGGGATTAAAGGTATTCGACGAATGAAAACCTCTTGACCTTTGTCTTTTCCTGTCAATATTTTAGCTTCTATGATGTTAGCTGACAGTCTTTTCACACTGAGCCTGGTACCGTTGCAAGGTTTTGGTGGGTCTAAATTACGTAACAGCATAAACACAAAGCCGATTTTAAGCTGAAGTTGATGTGGTGGCAATCCAGGACGGTTTAGCGAGTTCAAGAACTCAATGTGAAAATTCACTACATCACCATTGTCCACTACTTTGTCTATAGATTTATACTCTGTGATGGAGCCTGGTATCATAGTATTAATCCGATTGTTCATGTCATGAACAACATCGTTTCTGGCTGCAAGAATGGCTCTTTCACATAACCATTCGTGATTTTTGTAATTTTCGGCCATGCGCGGATAAATTTTGTTGATCAGTTCCTCAACCGCCGCAACCTGAGTGCTAAAGTCATCTGGAAAGGTAATTTCTCCGTTTGATTCAGTTGGTAAAGAACCTTCACCGATTTGTTGAAGTGTATACGCAAAATGATGGGCAGTCTCATCTCCATGTTTGTTTTTAACGCGAATCTTTTAACAAACTTCCACAAAGGCGACGTTTTAAGGCAAGCATTGAGCTCATCCGCCGGAGTCGATTTTGGTATGACTGGGAGAGTTTGTCGGAAGTCACCAGCAAGAATCAGCAGAGAACCTCCCAGCAAGTGAGCAGGTCCCGGAGTGTCCTATCAAGGGTTTCCAATGATTTCTTATGAGCCATAGTGCATTCATCCCACACAATAATTTTGCACGTTTGTAGCACTATTGCCTGGCAACTTGTTTTGCTAATATTGCAAACGGGATATTCATCCACATTTATTTTTGGAGGCAACTTTAGTGCCGAATGCGCGGTCCGTCCACCATCCATGAGAGTAGCCGCTGTCCCAGAGGAAGCCATCGCAAGTGCAATATTACTTTTCGATCGAATTTCGGTTAGTATCAAATTGATTAGAAAGGTTTTCCAGTTCCTCCTGGAGCGTCTAGAAAAATTAAACCCCCTTTTTCTCTGTTCACGCATTGCATGATATATTCATAAGCCTTCCTTTGATCATCCAACAACAATGGTTTATTAAATTCAACAAATTTTACCAACTCTGCTGTATTGTAATTCTTTTCACGAAGAAGGTCTGCATTATATGCGTTCTCAAGATTTCTTTCCGGAGTCTGAAGCCCCAACTGTAACAGACTTTTGCTACAGATTGATAGGCATTTGTCTTCTAGTATAATGAGAACTTCGTTAAATATTTCTGCAGAGAACTGTATGTCATCATTGACGTTGTTTCGCCGAAATTTTACAAGGATGTCTTCACTCATACTTTCACGGAATTTATTCCATAAATTACTGGGATTGGATGGATTACATGTAGTAAGTATAACGGCAAATAAATTTCGTATTTGCTGAGGAGCTGATGTCAGCGTTGCTTCGGACATTGTTTTGTCCCAGTGTTCGTCATCTTCCAGGAAACCAACTTTCTGACAGGCTTCCCTGAATGTGTTACACACATTACCATTTACAGTTTTAAGCATTTCGTTAGATTTTATTTATTTATTTATTTATTCATTTATTAATACATCCATAACAGGGAATATCCCCAATTACAATGGATGGTACAAAATACATTCAATATATAAATGTTACCTATATGTACAAAATAATATATAACAATTAAAAAACCAAGATTGCCTTGACTAAATTAAGAATAATTTTAACATATTTTCAATAAAACATACAAACATATAAAGTATTAAAGTTAAGGAAGATAAAACAAATAAGCAGAGAAAAAAAAATATTCAAAAGAACA
Organism: Anabrus simplex; assembly: GCF_040414725.1. Classification (NCBI taxonomy): domain Eukaryota; kingdom Metazoa; phylum Arthropoda; class Insecta; order Orthoptera; family Tettigoniidae; genus Anabrus; species Anabrus simplex. The sequence goes on along the minus strand of NC_090277.1, from coordinate 26,862,016 downwards.
GCAAATACACGAACACATATACATTTGAAAAATAATAGTGGCATTACATACATCATATTTCAGTGCTGAATTTTCTCCAATAAATTATTCATTATAATGTAAATATTGTTTTAAAATTTTTGAAAATAAAGGAAGTGATAAAGCAAAATCTATTTGTCTGCTGTCTGAAGATATTTTGTTATATACTTCACACATTTTTACTACAGGTGAATTTTTATGATGTGAGGTGCTTGAGAAGGGGCAGTAAAATGTTTGTCTCAAACGAAGAGTTACTCCCTTGGTATTGAAGTTGATTCTTTTAAGAAACTCTTGGTTATCTAATATTCCATTAACTGTCTTGTAAAGAAATATCTGTTGAGCTAATATTCTACGTGTACTGAGCTGCATTAAACCAAATTCATTTAATAGAGTTCTATAAGAAACTCTTTGATAATATGATGATCGGTTATATTTTTTAAAATATAAATATCGCAAAAATTTGTTTTGTATTTTTTCTATTTCGTTAATTGTTGGTCCTTTGATTGTATGAATTAACATTCTTAGGAAAAAGCATTCGGCATTATTTGGATGAACAGTGTAAACACGTCCTATAACCTCATTCGCTACAACATCAGTGCCCAAAATCATTACTCCTTTTTTCTTTTAGAAATAACTTTCCTTCCTGAATCCCAGGTATAGTAGCGAGGAACTTTCGAATATAACAATGCCCTTGCAAATGGATCATGTTGACATAACTGAAAGAAGGCTGTCAAGGTTGTCTTTGGCGGCTCAGCGGCAACTGCTTGTGCATTTTCTCTCGTGAAATAGACTCTTTGGCCGTTCTCTAAATGCACGCTAAGATGAACGCCAGCAGGATGCCTCTCATGAATGTGAAAACTTAGTACTCGCCAAACAGCCTCGTTACTGCTTATGTATCGTCCCAACTGATAATGTGACACCTCATCATGCTCATTTCACAGCCAAATCACTACCCTTGTTGATATATTTGCATGAATGCATTATGGATTTGACTGAATTGCAGTATTCGACATTTATATAAGCTTGGAACATTTTAGAAAGGAGAGGGGAATCTCAATTTTCTCACCTCGAATAATTAATTTTGCTGTGTATCCACCATCTCGTGGACTCCTTCTCGTATACTTCGGGTACCCATCATCTCCTGTTTGCGTCTCCTTAATCATTTGTCTAGGATATTTCTTGCTACATCTGCCGTCTTTCATGCAAGGTGCGTTCAGATTAATGTTTCCACATGGCCAAAGTATCATGGGTTTTTTCACTATATCATAAAGTACTTGGTCCAATGCAGTATTTGGTAACTCTGCAGAAATAACATCATCTATTTCGGTCGGATGAATGTTATCGTTCAGCCAGATTAAGTTATGAGAATGCGGAAGACCCCTTTTCTGTCATTCAATAGAATATATCCAACAACTGGTGTCTCCATATACTTGGGTCTTCGTCAATATATTGATTAATTTTTGTTGTTTATGTCGGATAACCCTGGCTGATAAGTCATGACGATCAATAGCTGTCTGCCCATGAGTTAGTTCTTCCTTCACTTCTGGCCATGCTGGATTACATGTAAATGTAATGAATAGGTCAGGACGTCAATGTGATCTGACGTAGGTCATAACATCTTGTGCGTACTCATGCCTTTGTCTGGGACGCCCTGTAAAGTGGTGGGCAAAATCACAATTCTATCAATCTCATCGACTTTCCTCTCGCTGGCAACGGCGTCTCTTAAATAAATGTATTTTTCACTTCGAAGTTTATTTTCATTAAGATTTATGTAAAGAAGACGCTGAACAATAAGCTGTTGAGCTATTAAAATGTGATTAGATGTGTTGTTGCGGATCATTATCCTGTATGCATAAAAGTTCATCACGGAAACATTCTTATTATTTGTCGACTCTGTATTCGGATTATATTGCGTGAGGTTAAAGTGATATCCGTCCGTACCCTGCCAAAATACACTGACTGACAGAGCAAATGCAACACCAAGAAGGAGTGGTCAGAACTTTATGCCAATTGCAGGGTAGACTGACGTCACTGAGGTATGCTCATGATGTGAAATGCGCCGCTGTGCTGCGCACGTAGCGAACGATAAATGGGACACGGCGTTGGCGAATGGCCCACTTCGTACCGTGATTTCTCAGCCAACAGTCATTGTAGAACGTGTTGTCGTGTGCCACAGGACACGTGTATAGCTAAGAATGCCAGGCCGCCGTCAACGGAGGCATTTCCAGCAGACAGACGACTTTACGAGGGGTATGGTGATCGGGCTGAGAAGGGCAGGTCGGTCGCTTCGTCAAATCGCAGCCGATACCCATAGGGATGTGTCCACGGTGCAGCGCCTGTGGCGAAGATGGTTGGCGCAGGGACATGTGGCACGTGCGAGGGGTCCAGGCGCAGCCCGAGTGACGTCAGCACGCGAGGATCGGCGCATCCTCCGCCAAGCGGTGGCAGCCCCGCACGCCACGTCAACCGCCATTCTTCAGCATGTGCAAGACACCCTGGCTGTTCCAATATCGACCAGAACAATTTCCCGTCGATTGCTTGAAGGAGGCCTACACTCCCGGCGTACGCTCAGAAGACTACCATTGACTCCACAGCATAGACGTGCACGCCTGGCATGGTGCCGGGCTAGAGCGACTTGGATGAGGGAATGGCGGAACGTCGTGTTCTCCGATGAGTCACGCTTCTGTTCTGTCAGTGATAGTCACCGCAGACGAGTGTGGCGTCGGCGTGGAGAAAGGTCAAATCCGGCAGTAACTGTGGAGCGCCCTACCGCTAGACAACACGGCATCATGGTTTGGGGCGCTATTGCGTATGATTCCACGTCACCTCTAGTGCGTATTCAAGGCACGTTAAATGCCCACCGCTACGTGCAGCATGTGCTGCGGCCGGTGGCACTCCCGTACCTTCAGGGGCTGCCCAATGCTCTGTTTCAGCAGGATAATGCCCGCCCACACACTGCTCGCATCTCCCAACAGGCTCTACGAGGTGTACAGATGCTTCCGTGGCCAGCGTACTCTCCGGATCTCTCACCAATCGAACACGTGTGGGATCTCATTGGACGCCGTTTGCAAACTCTGCCCCAGCCTCGTACGGACGACCAACTGTGGCAAATGGTTGACAGAGAATGGAGAACCATCCCTCAGGACACCATCCGCACTCTTATTGACTCTGTACCTCGACGTGTTTCTGCGTGCATCGCCGCTCGCGGTGGTCCTACATCCTACTGAGTCGATGCCGTGCGCATTGTGTAACCTGCATATCGGTTTGAAATAAACATCAATTATTCATCCGTGCGTCTCTGTTTTTTCCCCAACTTTCATCCCTTTCGAACCACTCCTCCTTGGTGTTGCATTGTCACTGTCAGTCAGTGTATAATGAAATACTGGAGAGCTATTAATAATCTTGACCATGATGGTCGGGATTGGATCCGTATTGACTTAGTAACAATAAATATGTTGGAAGATGGTCCGCCTAGTCAATACTATTCATTTAAGGTAAAAGGTAAATAAATGAATAGTATTGACTAGGCGGACCATCTTCCAACATATTTATTGATACTGGAGAGCATCATAAGAAGGGTGTGTCTCTGCAATGCGTTGCAGTGGGCCACCTCGTTTTTGAATGACTACGTCCCTTCGATCGCAATCACTCTTTGCTATTATTATTGCCACTTCATTCGTTTGGGGACTGTTAAAGTGACCCTTATATTCCCCAGCTGGTGTTTTATCGGAACGGATAACTAATTTGCACTCATCCGGAGGCATATCCTCTAAAGCTGACTAAAATATTTTTATTAGCTGATTGTGTTGTTGAAGCATTGGTTTCATTTTTTTTTTGCTACGGGCTTTAGGTCGCACCGACACAGATAGGTCTTATGGCGACGATGGGATAGGAAAGGCCTAGGAGTTGGAAGGAAGCGGCCGTGGCCTTAATTAAGGTACAGCCCCAGCATTTGCCTGGTGTGAAAATAGGAAACCACGGAAAACCATCTTCAGGGCTGCCGACAGCGGGATTCGAACCCACTATCTCCCGAATGCAAGCTCACAGCCGCGTGCCTCTACGCGCACTGCCAACTCGCTCGGTGAAGCATTCGTTGAAGATTCAATACAATACCACGTCTCACCCCTGTTACGTTGTTACATCGTTGAACCACTTCCAGTTCTTCGTCTTCCATGAAATAAATTTATAAAATCTTTGCGTTTACCCTTGGAAGAGGGAGAAGTGAGCCTGCTTTGTGGTATATTTGACCCTGCACCTTGAAAGTGGTTTCAAATCGACTTTGTTGAAGATCGCATGAGGTCCCGAGTGCAGTCATCTGAAAATATGAATTGTATCTCCGGGTATTTTTAAGGAAATGTTTGTACTCTGAAGTAGTCCTAGGCATGTAAAACAGTAATGGCTCTTATAGCGTTTCGAGTGCTGGTAGATTGACTTTCCCGTTGCAGCAGCACATGCCCACAGGTTCGCCTTTATATTTCTTGGCGAAACAGTACTTACTGTACATAATTGGTCCATTCCTCCAATTAACACACTGTTATGTTTGCTGTAGTCTCTCCTAGGATCGTATTGAAAACCTTCAAGAAATAAACTGGAATGCCATTCAACCACACGCTATGCGGTTGTTTCCTCCGAGTGTCGTGAAGAAGACATTCACATTGGTATTGGGATTCGTTTTTACTGCGATGTGCTAGCTCTCTGCCGCATTTCATGAAGACGATGTTCACGTTGGTTTTGGGATTCGTTTGATCGCGATGTGCTAGCTCTCTCCCACTTTTCGTGAAGACGACGTTCAGGTTGGTCTTGAGATTCAGCCACTCGAAACGTTGTGGCCTGCATAGCCTGAAGCTGTCCTTGTTCTTGAACATCTGTTTCGTCTGCTCGCAGAATCTGTACTTTCTTTGCACGGGGTTGAATTTGGCCGATTGACTTACGTTACCCTTTAGGCATTGTTAGATCAGTACGGTAAAGTTTATACATTTCTCAAGGATATTATCGTCCAAACTATCACTAAACACTATGATCTCAATTCACTCACTGTGAAGGAAATGTGATGTATAGTTTCTATCTGATATTGTGCATTTTCAACTGAGGTTTTTACTTCGTTCTTTGATCTTAACACATGCTCCTGTGTACATGAATGAGCTGCCATATGTGTGTACACACGTTGATGAGTGCCTATGTAGATGTAAGAAGTAGTATAAGTGGATGGTTCGGCAACCACCTCCCCCTCAGGAGAGGCCTCCGCCGCATTGACTGCGCTGGCAAAGACTGCATTCTTAACCTCACATCCGCCATCTTGGAGGGCTTAACCTAACTTTTTACGCTCAACACAGCAAGCCTAACCTCATGGAGGGGCCTAACCTCAGTTTTACGGCTGGATGCCCTTCCTGACGCCTAAGATATAGCTTAACCTCACATCCGCTATCTTGGAGGGGCTTAACCTTACTTTTTACGCACAAGAGAGCAAGCCTATCCTCATGGAGGGGCCTAACCTTAGTTTTACGGCCGGATGCCCTTCCCGACATCAATTGCACAAGATGGCGGATATACACAGCTCCTTATGAGAAGGCTTAAGGGTGCTTGCGCAAGATGGTGGCCGCAAGATGGCTGCTATACATGGGCTATTATGAAACTCCCTAGGGACGCTTGCGCAAGATGGCGGCTATCTAATTCTACCAGATGGGAGCTACACACAGCTCCTTGTGAGACGGCTTAAGGGCGCTTGCGCAATATGGCGGCTATCTAATTCTACCAGATGGGAGCTATACACAGCTCCTTATGAGACGGCTTAAGGGCGCTTGCGCAATATGGCGGACGCAGGATGGCTGCTATACATAGGCTCTTATGAGAAGCCCTAGGGACGCTTGCGCAAGATGGCGGCTATCTAATTCTACAAGATGGCAACTATACATGGCTTCTTATGAGATGGCCTAGGGGTGCTCGCACAAGATGGCTGCTATACATAGGCTCTTGTGAGACTCCCTAGGGACGCTTGCGCAAGATGGCGGCTATACATGCGCTGTTATGAAGAAAGCTAGCTTAGAGGCTACTTCACAAGATGGCGGCTGCTGTTATGACGAACCTTATGCATGCGGTGGAGGGCAATTTGAAATTCCAAGTGCTCTAGTGTGTAAACAAAGCTACATGCTTTTGACAGCTGTCAGCGGCCTTCTTTAATCAACAGAGCATTGTGCTGCCATCTTTAGCTACTACCTTTGAAATGTGGTGTCGGGCAATTTGAAAAATATCCACGTGCTTTCTTGACAGCGGCTATCTTTAATCAACAGAGCATCGTGCTACCATCTTTAGCTACTACCTTTGAAATGTGGTGGCAGGCAATTTGAAAAATTCCACGTGTTATTTGACAGCTGTCTGCCACAATCTTTAACCCGCGAGTGGTCGCTAGCCGAAATGTAACGTGAGTGGTCGCGCGTGAGACTTTCTCTCACATTAAATTAAATATGATATTTGTCACAGTTTTGTGGGGCGTAAGGCTGAAATTTACTACTGAAATGAAGCGGAAGGTATACCTTATATATTTTAGATAATTGAAATGAAATTGCGTATGGCTTTTAGTGTCGGGAGTGTCCGAGGACAAGTTCGCCTCGCCAGATGCAGGTCTTTTGATTTCACTCCCGTAGGCGACCTGCGCGTCGTTATGAGGATGAAATGATGATATAGACGACACATACATCCAGCCCCCGAGCCAGCGAAATTAACCAATTAAGGTTAAAATTTCCGACCCTGCCGGCAATCGAACCCGGGAGCCCTGTGACCAAAGGCCAGCACGCTAACCATTTAGCCATGGAGCCGGACATATTTTAGATAAAAATGAAATGATTAGCTGTTTATTAAAGTCACAAATCATTACTTAAAATAACATATGCAATATATATAAAAATAACTTCCGTCCTGAAGTTGTAAAAAATAAAATCTCACACATGCATTATATCTAGTAATATTTACGTACAAAACAAGGTTTCTGAACACAATAACATTTTCAAAAACGAAGAGTGTTCATAATACAAATACTAACGCGTACATGAGTAATTTTCCCGCTCCACTTCAACATAACACCAACGTCATTAGTCGCGCGATGAGAGAAACGCTCACGCAGCGCGCACGGACACATAGAAGCCTTGGTTCTGACTAGGGGAGGGGTGCTTATCCTTCAAATGTGAATCGCTCTACTCATGACAGTTATAAACTCAGCTAGAAGAGGAAACACTGTGAATTAATATCACAATAAAAATTAATGTGAGAGAAAATCTCATATAGCGACCACTCGCGGGTTAACTACATACACATGGCTTACTGCTATTTTGGTACGGAATTTCAAACCAAGATGCTGTTTTCAACATTCTAAGACTATGTTGACATAGTTGCGAAGCTGCTGTTGCCTACATCAAGTGTTCAGAACATGTGCGAGAGATACTTTTGTAGAGAGATTCGAAGAGACTAGAATCGAACAACAGGTGTTCAGAACATCTGCAAGAGATATTTCTCTTAGAGAACTTAATTTTTAAACCTAGCTGCTGTTTTCAACACTCTAAGGCTTTTTTCACTTACTTACGAAGCTGCTGTTGTGAACACTTTAGAACATTAGAAAGCTAACGTGATTATGGTTAACCCACGCATTTGTCGCCAAAGGGCAATACTGTCTCAAGTTTGAGGCTCAACCTAACTAGACATGATCTAGGGACTTTGGTGCTGAGAGCTGACAGGGAGATTGAGTCTGAACTACTGCGGGGCTAAATTTAGGACGTACACAGAGATTAGATAGGGTGCTAAAGTCATGTTGTAACTGGAAAAGTGTGGAGACATAAAATAGTGAGTTCATTGTTTTTTACCTAACATGCTAAGACTGCACAGGCAAGTTGGAAGTATTTGCTGACACAAGGACACAAGTCCATTGTTCGTACGAGTTTGCAACTTGGGTGCAAACATGCAGGAACTTATCTTCATACTGAATACCTAATGTGGTGCTGGAATTTTAGCTCTTTACGTTCGATACACCTGCAGGCCTATCGTTGCGCTGACCACGCATAAACCCCCAGGACTTGACATGGTACTAGGAAGATGGTGTAAGACGTAAAGGGGTATATGATAAGGAGGATGCATAGCTACGTTCCTCTTTTACATTCCCCTCCTCCTTATTAATGCAAACATCATATGATTCCAATCAATAAATCTACTCTTCCTAGTCCTAATGTGTAGCCGCTATACGCCCTAGGATTTGATTCCAGGCTATTTTTTAAAAAAAAACTTCTGCATAGAATAATACTTACTTGTAGCAGAGTAAAAATATTTTCTTAACATACATACTCTTCTTCTTCATCGAGTGTTGTAGTATTTAATAAACGATTGAAACTTCATCTTGCAAAGAAGAGGAGGGGAGTGGTAGGAGGAGAAGGTAATGCACACATGTAGGCAAAGGAATACGTAATCTAAAATCAAAGAATATGCCTATTCTACATTATTTATTACATCTTGTATGTACAAGTTTTATTATGAATCATTTGCTGTAGTGACTTCTGCTTAATATTCGTATAATTCTCCCCTCCATAATTGATAATCCAATTCTTGTATGTACAAATTTTATCTTACAATGTTCGTGTACCTTACTCTTCTTAAATAATAATGCAATTTTCTCATGTTAATGATGCTAAGTTATATCTTCAATCATTTGCTGTACTCCACTTTTAGCCTACCTCTCCCTTCTGACTATCTTTACGGATCTTTTATAAAATATGCACAGTTTATTTACAAAATTGTGTTTAAATACAGTTATCTCTGAGGTAAGACAGCTTAAAATTAGTGTATATATTGCAAAGTACATAGCTCTAGCATAATATTCACACACACACACACACACATATAACTGCTTTAGGTGAAGTAGTACGTATGAATACTACTGTGCCCCCAGGCATTGGAATGACAAACCATTTAGAGTCTTCATTCTTAAGTGCTGCCTTATTAATTAAATTAGTGTACAACTGATGTTTCTTGCTTCTAATAACAGCCATTTGCTTATGTAAAATTCAATTTTTATAATTTTTAAACTTAGCTCATTCTGGACTACATTTTTAAAATTCCTTTCAATCTCCTTATTTGTAGTTTATTGAAGAGCATTATGCAATATGATTTGGATTTAGTACCTACAAATGAATCTATGATATTTCCAGCATATTCGTCTTTCATTTTACCCAGTACTTTTTTGTTTACTCGTGGTAGATTATAATCATTATTTTCAGGATAGTTACTTGTATCAAACCTACCTAAGTCTGGATTTATATCGTTGTAATAGTCATCAGTTTTGATTTGGTAAATAAATGAATCGGTATCTGTGTAGAGCAATTGCACACTTTGAGCGTACTTCTTCATCATTTAATTGTAATGGAATTCATACATCAGTGTTTTAGCTAATTCAAGTACAGCAAAGCCAACGTAGGTAGGTTTTTCGTACTTAACCTTAACACGATTCATCTGTATAATGACTAAATTTTCATGTATAATAGTATAGTTTTGGAAATTCGGTTTACTTATTAAATTGTTAGCACCATACCTTTGCTTAATATTTTCCCAGTTTGTAATCAATTTTACATCAACGCGTTTGTCAACATTTTCTATTGTCTTACCAAACACACCGTAATTCATGAGCTTATAGAAATCTTTCTCAAACTCGTTAACTGCATCTGTTCTTAAATTATTATTGAGATCGATATATGGCTTTAGCCATGGTGACTGATTATATTCTAGTACGCGATGAATTTTGGATAACTTCAAACCATGCTGCAAACACTGTTTTAAATTTCGATAATGAATGGTATACTTAGATTTATCGCACAAATTTGCAATTAGCATTTTTGTCGTTGATGTGATGTACGGGGACTTCGTATTTTCAGGGCAGAACGGTAAGTCATTATGAGAAGTGTTTACCTTTTTAGGATACAGTGAGTCAACTTCGAGGAAATAGCCTTTATTAGCTTCATCGTCTAGGGGGTGCAGCTGTAAATAGTCAATTTTGCACTGCGGTAGCCAGCGAAAGCTATTTAATGGTAGATGCTGACTCATTGCCCACCCATACTGATTGTTAGCATCAATATAAACAATATACTGAGATTGCTGACTAGAGTCAGAACTCGGCATGTACTTATTATTTGCCTTAGAAAACCGCCCAATACACTGACTTAGGCCACATCGAATAGACGATTTTATAAAGAGCACCATATCGATATCTGTTAGCAGTTCCAAATTCACTTGCGTGTATTTTAACATAGCATCCCAACTTAACCCAGGCGCTGCTGTAAAATACTGACATGGATCAAGGCTGTATGTTTTCTTGGAAACAGCGAAAATTTCCGCAAACATCAGCTAACAAAAGTACATCCTCTTTAAATATAAGTCAGAGTATTCGCCTAGCGTTTGAATGTGGAACTGCTCCCAATTACGTTGTGCATGTAAATAGTCATCATTACTAATATCAGCTGAATTCAGCGAGCTGTAAAATGATTGTTTTGATCGTAAGGCGTGTTCTTCCAGGCGTTCTAAGCAGTCAATATATTCATAACAGAAGACACCCTTAAGCCGAATTAAATTAAACGGCTTTTCTTTAGGAAAAACACGTCGAATTTCTGTGAGTTGTTCTGGTTGCAAATTACTCGAAAGTTTATCGAGGCTACTTGCCATAAAGCGAAACGAGTCAAGATATCTCAATTTTATAGTATGCTTCTCATCTACTTTTACGCACTTTGTAAATGGAATATACCGCTCTTTGTTCTGAGGGATTATATATATTTTTTCATCTGAAGCTCCAAATTGTGAAATAATAAAATGTGAGTCGTAACCAGATAGGTCATGAAAAGTTACCGGAATAAATTTTGGAACTCTGTACTTATGAGCTGGGCATCTGTACAAGCCAGTTAAATGGTCATGATCGAAAACTTTAGGGTCATTTTCAGAAAATTCACCATCACAAATACTATATTTTGTAGCACGTTCATTTTCTTGTAACTGAAATTCGGTGAGTGGTTTCATGGGAATGTTAGTATTTAGAATACTGCTAAGACGCACTGCATCACTTTCAAGTCTTTCTGAAAGTACTTTAGCAGCATCAGGTCCTCGATACAGCTCTAAATTGTTAAGCGCACTACCATAACTACACTTGATATAATACGCGAAGCTATACGGGACCTACATGTGTGTAGTATTAGTAAAAGATCTGTCCGGATTAGGTGCGCATTTGCTAAATGGTTTGAGGATGGCTTCAAAGGCTGCGTAGATGAACAAAGGCACCACAGCTGCTTGTAATAATTCGTAAATATCAAAACATTATTGCCTTTAGTAGGTATCTCTGTACATACATGATTGCAGTCATTTTTAGAATGGTTTGTTAACCGATCTTCAGTTCTAAAATACTGCAAGCATCCGTCGCATGGCCACGTTTTGTTACACCTGTTTGACAACTGACTACCAACAAGTCTGCTCAAATTTTTAATCCAACAAGAGTAACTATACTCACTATTTTCTATATACAGTAAGTTAACATGTTAAACGGGGCGATTTCGGACACAGAGGTGATTTCGGACAGTATGGTAGATTTTCCGTATTTTGTCGCATAGCAACGAGCCGCGGGTGCTTTGCACTTCCGCGCGCGTTTTAGTTTGACCTTGAGGTTATGTTGCCCGCGTTGTGTGCTTTTTAATACGAATCGACTTCATACTTTAAAATGTTCCCGTGTGCACTGCCATTGTTGAAAGTTCATGCATTAACATTAAGTGCATACTTTCGATTGTTGCGGCCGGACGGAATGCATTATAATTATGGTTATTAGTGAGATCAACTGACTAAAGTGTTTATAAGTGATTGCTGTAGAATTTTGGTGTGATTTAGTGAAGAGTAGTGTTTTCACACAATTTACTGAAAATTGAACGCAGTCAGGGTGATTTCGGACAATGCCTAGACATTGTCAGAGGCAGAAAGAAGCTGCTTCGGGGTGTAATTACGAATCAAAATTATTAGAAAAATCCATACGTGATATTAAAAATGGCATGTTATCTTATAGGAAAACATTTGATTTATATGGTGTGCCTTGGGCCACCCTACAATATAAAGTGCGGAATGTACATCCAAAAAATGGTAAGACAACCAATGCTAAATGATGAAGAAGGAAATGCTCGAGGAAGCTCGTCACCCTCCGGCCATGCTCCAACCCAACACAATCTGCTACTTCCCGCCGCCGCCGCCGCCGCAAATAAACTGTTCTTCCTGGGAATTCGATTTTTGGCCGTGACTTCCGCAGAGATGAAAGCAGGGCATAAACAAGTGATGGCGCTGGCAGCAGCAGTGATAATGCATGCGATGAAGCACACTATGAATGTAATGACGTTCTGGTGTTGCAAGAAGAGGCTTTCCTTGTTGCAGATTATAAATACAAGTTGAGGAACAAAGAGCATACAGGCAGTATTTTGGCCTGGCCTGGAATATTCGTTCAAGGGATGTGGATGTCAAATACTTGCGCCCATATAAAAACAGCAGAAAAGTGTTTGTGTTACCTAACGTCCCTGCTGAGGATACAATAGCTAAAGAACCAAGTTCGAAAATACTTCCAGTCCAAGTTGAGAAGAGAGGAATGATTATTTTCTAAGAAAACGTATTTTAGATGTATATGCCGTGGCAACTTTACATTTACCTTGTCAGAAAATAAAGATCGATCAGTAGAAATTACCGCAACCACATTTCAAAGGTAGTAGCTAAAGATAGCAGCACGATGCTCTGTTGTTTAAAGATGACCGCTGACAGCTGTCGAGGTTAGTGCGTGGCTTTGAAGAGCACGTGGAATTTTAAATTGCCCTCCAGCGCATGGATAAGGATCTTCATTACTGCAGCCGCCATATTGTGCAGTAGCCTCTAAGCTAACTTTATAAGAGCAGCCACCACCTTGCACAAGCACCCTTAAGCCGTCTCATAAGACCAGCAGCCATCTTGTGCAATTAGCGTCTAGAAGGGCATCCGGCCGTAAAACTGAGGTTAGGCACCTCCTTGAGGTTAGGCCCGTTGCCTTGCGCGTAAAAAGTGAGGTTAAGCCCCTCTAAGATAGCGTCTGTAATGTTAAGCTCATTATCTTAGGCGTCAGGAAGGGCATCCGTCCGTAACAAGGAAGTTAGGCCCCTCCATGAGTTTAGGCTTGCTCTCTTACGCTTCAAAAGTTAGGTTAAGCCTATCCAAGATGGTGGATGTGAGGTTAGGCTCGCTCTTTTAGGCGTCAGGAAGAGCATCCAGCTGTAAAATTGAGGTTAGGCCCCCTCCATGAGGTTAGGCTTGCTCCTTTACCGGTAAAAAGTAATGTTAAGCCCCTCCACGATGGCGGATGTGAGGTTAAGCATGCAGTCAATGAGGTGGAGGCCTCTCCCGAGAGCGTGTGGAGGCGGTGGCTGCCGAACCATCCACTTATACTACTCCCTCCCAGTTCTAGTCCTTCCCTCTCCTACCACACTGTTCAATAACAAGCCCACAACACAGAAAGCTCGTGTATTTATTCTTCTTCTGCTTCCTGGCCACTTCACAATATTAATTTTTTAGAAATTTAAAGTGGATATGACCGGATGTCAACTCTGCTTGGAGGGAATTATTCTTTCTCACTACTGCGTGTTTATGAGTGTGATGAGTTGTTTTAAGAAATACGCATTCCCGAGGTGGAGTGTTATTTACACTCTGGTAGAATAAAGGCAGGGCTACTCGGAGCGAGGAGATAAATGCTAAGATCGAAATGAACTCCATAGATAAGGTTTCACGAACATACTGTCCTTGGTTCTGGGAGTTATAAGAGGCGAATGCAGCAGAATATGTTACCTAGAAGAATAAAGGATGAAAGTAAGAGAATTAGAGGTAGACCTGAGATCGTTCTGTATCCTCCCTGCATCGCTTATTCCTCTACGAGCGTCGTTCAAACTCTGGAACAAATCTCAATTTAATGTGTGGTGAGCGATGAGCAACAAGCACATTACTCATGAGGTTGAAACTGCTTACTGCGCTTCGCACGGGGCAGATCACTAAAGGTTAAAACAGTTAACAAAGCACTACTTGGGTTATTATACATTGTGAATGCCACGGAAACAAGAACAGTCAAGTGGAATAATATCAGTGAGTATTCAGTTATCAAATGAGTCGAGAGGGAGCGGTGTTATCACCTCCTAACATTATACTATTTTCAGTTTCTGGCTGCAGTTGGGGCAAGGCTTTATCAGAGATATGTCTTGTCTTATGTAAGAGTGTTAGTACATATCTCGGTGAAAAGTAACAAATTATTCCTCTTTTCCTACCACATTCTTTCCACACCTGCGGGGTAGCGCACGTGGATTTGGCTCTGTTTTACGGCCGGATTCCCTCCCTGACGCCAACCCTATGTGGAGGGATGTAAACACTATTGCGTGTTTCTGTGGTAGTTGGTAGTGTGTTATGTTGTCTGAATATGAGGAGGAGAGTGTTTGGACGGACACATACACCCAGTCCCCGAGTTAGGAGAATTAATCAGAAGTGATTTAAATCCCGGCCCGGCCGGGAGTCGAACCCGGGACCCTCTGAACCGAAGGCCAGTGCGCTGACCATTCAGCCATCGAGTCGGACGGTGTAAAGTAACAACACTTATCATTATTTATAATTTGGTAACATATTGACCAATTAGGGAAATTTCAAAGACTGCATTATCTACTATAAGAGGGCTGTGCCCTGTCTTGAAAATAACTGCCCTATAGAGGCAAACCGGGTACTAACCCAGCTCATATATAGGCTAAATGTTACCATTAAGCCGAATAAATGTTAATGGAATGTAAAATTTAAGCGAACCCCTTACGGAGTAATTATTATGGTATTTCACGGATTACTGGGGGGTAAATTTCGTAGACGTGTCATATTAAAGCAGCAACCTCCGCACACTCTTGTGTCCAGTCTTAAATAACAGGACTTATATGAACAGCTCTCAGCCGGCGAGTGTTCTCAAATGCCTGTTTTGACTTATAAATATACAATTTTCTGCAGATTCGTATGATTTACAACGAAAATGTAAAAATGTTGAGTGCACTAGTTGGGCGTAATTTGGTGAGATGATTAACCACTTGTAAGCTAGTTTGTTTCTTATCGGAGGAAGCTTCCACGTCAATGCCGGCAAATTACAAATCTTTAATAATAGGAAAAACAGAATTGGCCTGAGTTTTAATTGGATTTCTGAGCTGTATCTGTACCATGAGATTGATTGATTGATTTATTTATTTATTTATTTATTTATTTATTTATTTATTTATTTATTTATTTATTTATTTATTTACTTATTTACTTATTTATTTATTTATTTATTTATTTATTTATTTATTTATTTATTTATTTATTTATTTATTCCTTGTTTTGTACGGCGTGGATCAGGCTATAAAGCCCGCTATTATGCCAAACCGTAATACAAGCTGTGACCACATCAATAGAGTTATTGATTAAATTAGCCTTTATCTCTTTACGTCGAGTACCGTCACATGTTCGTACCAACGATCATTCTCGCTACTTTCACACCAGCTACTTCTAACTTATGACTGAGATATTCTCAGTCCACACAACTTTCACTCCCGCATGGCAAAGTCGCTCTGAATTCCAAGCGATGTTTTATTTCTGTAAGCCAACATCTGTGTCGTGTTTAACGCCTGAGATCACGTCCTACAGGTGGCTATGCATTTGGTATCTACCCGAGTTTAATAATCTACGCATGTTTTTAAAGTTCCTGTCAGGTTTTAAAGTGACACACTAAGAATGAGGGGGCCGGGCTGAGTGGCTCAGATGGTTGAGGCAACTTGGCAGGTTCGATCCTGGCTCGGTCCGGTGCTAATTGAAAGCACACAGCCTCGTGTCGGAAGATTTACTGGCAAGTAAATGAACTCGTGCGTGACAACATTCCAGCATATCATTGTCACTGAAAACCGCAAATGTAGTTAGAAATCTGAGTTCGCTTAGGAAAGATAATTTTCTAAGAAATATTTTTGGTGCAAAATATCTCTGCCGGTCATTCTTCTACCCACGTTATCTCGGTACCTGCTCTGGGGGCAAGCTATTACGCAAATATTTTCACAAATATTATATTTCTAGGTTTATATGCCATGTGACAGATGTCTCTGACACTGATGAAATTCTGTTCAGCGGTTTAGGCATGATGCCGTTCTGAAAGTCAGACACACAGCAGATTATAAAGTCCATCGCTGACGTCGAAATCTCGTGATGGAAAGAAACCAACTGGTGTTTGTTGTCAAAACTTTTAGGTCATCTGTCACTAATGGCAATGAGTTTGGTCATTGATATGATAATTAGAATTCGGAAATATCTAATCTCCAAGCAAGGAGAAAACTAAATACGATGCCTACATTTCTCTGACCGACAGCTTTGCTGCCATTCATGGCCATTCGATGGCATAAAAATAACCCGTTAACGGCGGCTACGAAACAAAAACAATTAAATAATAACAACGTCGATGGAACCGTTCATAGCACAGCAGATACCTTCCACTTCTAACGCAAGTTGTGCTCAATAACAATTATAGGACGAGCCATAACAATGCAAAATATAGGTGGACAGCAATCCAGAGTATTGTTTGGCAATGAAGTGTAAGCTGAAACATTGGTGTGCGCGATCATCGACTGTCTGAACGCTGGACAGGAACGGGGTTCCACATGACGACACGTCGAACGATAAGCCGAGACCCACCACAATATATCACACCGTAATGCTGTCTGCTCTGGTACTAGCAGAAGACGAACGCAGAGTAATTAAAACTGTAACGTTCATTATTTCCATAATGAGAAATTACTGCGTCAAATATGGTTATTCTTCCAAAGTTATAAACTACGAAACGATATTATTAATCGCCCAAAACAGTAAACAAATATTCGACTAACGCACGTAACTCTACAGCCAACAAAAATTAAGTGGCAAACTTTTGAAAAAATTATTAGTAAATGATAACAATGTAAAACATATTAATATAAGAACTCCAGCACAAGCAACATGAAGTGTCAAGATTACGTGAGCATATAAAGACGTGTTTGTAAGAATAAGAAACCATTTTAAAATTCACTATTCAAGTGTAAGAATTTGACAAGTTGCCTTCTAAACATGAACCGGTGTGCCGCGATTGAGCTGCAAGTAAAATATGATAATGACACAGATCTCACGAAATAGAATACTTCATTACTTTTCATAATAATATATAATAGATATGACATTGTTAGATTGGCGCTACTAATATACACGATTACCATTTGGTATCTCTCATGTCAAACAATTAAACTATAGGAATTGTTTACGTTCAATTTAATTCTTTGACGCGACAAAAACCCTAAAGTTTATCGTCTTTATTTCTTTGTAGTTTTTAACTGACCCAGTCGCCGTATCGAAGTACGAATATCGTATTCATGGGTTTATTTTAATAAAAACACGTTGAGTTTGCGGTTAAATACTGACTCCGTAAGAGAGAGAGGTTGATTTTTCTACTTTGAAAGAACACTAAGTTGTTGACCAACGAGACAGTCTTTACATCGAATTCATTTCTTCATCTACGAGTACATGTAAAAGTGTAGTACGGCAGCTCCAGAGATGCAACAGCCGGTGGATGACAACCAGTGTGAGTGGCTATCAAGATCAGATATCAGTTCGCGCTAAGTAACTGGAATATGCTACGGGAGGAATGGTCAGTTTTACTTATGTTTCGCAGATGTAGAGAAGCGATATGACAGACTATCGAGCGAAGGGGTATTAGCGTTTCTGGGGTATTACGTGTTTAATGGTAGATTATTAAAAGCAATCAAAGGCACTTATGTTGGCAAGTGGGAAGCAGTGAGAATAGGTCTTGGAATGAGCTCTTACTGCAAGGTATTTACTGGGGATGGACAAGGCTGTAGTCTTTCAGTTTTGTTGTTCACAGTTTTCAAGGATCACCTACTGAAATGTATAAATTAGCAGAGAGGGATTTAGTGAGGTATAAATGTAGTAAGCAAGTTGGCCGATACCGACGACTTGGTCTTAAAAGCAGACTGTAGTCTAGTACAGGAGCAATGACGATAAAATGGAAATTATCTTTTCCAAGACTAAGTAGAAGAAGGAAGAAGCCTAAGAGAACTGAATGTCAGGTTGGGAATACAAAACTGGAACAGGTAGATCATTTCAAGTATTAGACTGTGTATTCTCCCAGGATAGTAGTATGGTACGTGGGACTGAATCATTATGCAGGAAAGCGAATGCTGTGAGCTCGCAGTTGGAATCGACTGTATTCTGTAGGAAAGGAGGTGGCTCCCGAATGAACCCATATTTCCACCGGTCTGCTTTTAGACCAACTTTGCTGTACGGGAGTAAACGCTCAGTGAATGTCTTGGTAACGGATTTGAAAGTAACGAGAATGATCGCTGGTAAAAACAGATGGGTACAATGGCAGGATAATACTCATAATGAGGAGATAAAGGCTAACTTACGAATTAACTCGACCAACGGAGCTGTACGCATAAACCGGCTTCGGTGGTGGGGTAATATAAGGCAAAGATAGGAGTGTATCTTACCGAGTAAAATACGTGATTCGGTCATGGAGGGCAAGAAAAATAGAGGGGGACCAAGATGCCGAGTGTTAGATTGTGTTTCCAATGAATTAAGAATGAGATGTATACAACTTAACGAGGCCTCAGAACCAGTTGCAGATAGAGGATTGTGGATGCATTTAGTAAAGTCGCAGAAGCTTGCAGACTGAATGCTGAAAGGCATAACAGTCCGTAATGAAGATGTATCTTTGTCTCTTAGGTTACTTTTTCAGTATTCGGTCTTCAGATCTACAGATATCGTAACTGTCGATCGAGTCAATCCTGGACTAAATACTTTTGACAAAATAGGATTAAAAGACACGAAATTCTGGTAACGTAACAGAAACCTGCATTCAATACAGGCAATGAGTGTGTACGATGGCACTGCTATCGGATAGCCTTCTTTTTGTCTGACATATATCGCCTTGGTTATCGGAATGTATTCTCTTGGAGGTCGTTCAATATCCTAGCGGTATTCAACAGCCGGGACTTCCGCAGATGGTAAGATCAGAACAAGTATTGTAGCTATCAAACTTCGTAAGGATGACTTTCTCGTTTGTTTCTTTGTAGCAGGCAACAAGTTTAACATGGTCGATGATATTCATTCTACTTTGGATTGCTCAACGAATTTGAGAAGCAGTGAGAGATGGAATTAAACCTGAAATTATGAAATGGAATCCGACTCCATGACTAAATGGTTAGCGTGCTGGCCTTTGGTCACAGGGGTCCCGGGTTCGATTCCCGGCAGGGTCGGGAATTTTAACCATCATTGGTTAATTTCGGTGGCACGGGGGCTGGGTGTATCTGTCGTCTTCTTCATCATTTCATCCTCAACACGACGCGCAGGTCGCCTACGGGAATCAAATTGAAAGACCTGCACCTGGCGAGCCGAACATGTCCTCGGACACTCCCGGCACTAAAAGCCATACGCCATTTTCATTTAAGAAATGGAGTGAAAATATGGAGACGAAAATGATCCGTAAAATACTCGGCTTAGCACGGCATTTGAGTAAGACATATTTTTATTGGATGAAAGTGCAGCAATATGAAAACAAGGAAACGGGAAATATTTCAATAGCTATGGAGGTATATCGCCGATCAGAGGACCATGTTCACAAAGAGTGGGCTATGTGTGGGGGAGTAAAGTGAGTGTGGTTTCTAAGCACAGGGAATTCAGGAGGTGATTTCCAGTACGAATCAACCTCTTAAGAATATTATAGAATTATGGGAAGTTATAATTATCGCTTTCGAGTTATGAGAGAAATGATGTCAAAAAGAAAAGTTCTACAAATCCCCGCATGAGTAACTGTGACAGCAGAAATGCAGTCTGGACTAAGTACATTACAGTATTTTGTATTTGTAGCAGAAGCCACTTATTATGAAATATTCGATCAAGTTCCTCTTTTTAACAACACTGATAATAAAAATGCTGAGAGTCTGGTCGAAATGCGATGTTAAATATTTCTACCTGGGCAGACGGGTTCGAATTCAGGTTTCAGCGCGGAAAGGTTTTGATAGTAAACCAATTTCTACACCGACAGACGAGTGGAGGACGAACGTATGTTCTTGCTTAGTTAGAATTCAAGTGAAGAATGATACTTACGGTCAATATTGTAAAGCTTCTCCAGAATAATGAAAAGGTACATACGTCAACTGTAAGGATAATTAAAATACACTTCGGACCTAGTTCTTAAAGCCCTCGTCAGAACACTTTAAGTATGCGTAGGATCCAGTTCATAAGGTTCTTGTCAGTACATTTGATGAAAAAGTCAAGGTACTTCATAAAGCAGTTTTCAGGATATGTAACCCATTTAGGCCCGAAATTGACTTCGCGTTGATCTTGTTTAATTTGCAATAAAATTTAGACGAACTGGAGAGCTACTTAGGTACGTAATCAGTATTTATAAAATTAATGGCCAGTTATGAGAATTATAGAGGACATGGAATCACATGTAGACAGCTTTAACAAATTATAAAAGTACTGGCGGTTCATGCTGTCATTTACTGTACTGTGGTCACGGCCCCAGTTCTGAGAGCCGGGATGACAGTTACTATGGAATAAGTATGGACATATCGGGCATTTTCCATGTTGTAGAGATCCCCTGCTCAAGCAGCCCACCGGTGATCCCTTTGGAGGGAGGGGCGATCTTCACTGGGACTATTTGAAAGTAAGTTAATATTTTTATTCATATAATTTTTAACGAGCACACTCACAACCTTTTAGCGAAGTCCAGGATGTACGTGGAACAACTTTGAGAACGTATTGAGTTCAATGGATTGCTATCAATATTAAACGGAGCTTGCGGAAAAAGTAAAGTAGAAACGGCTGACGATGCGTCTGGATGCATTAGAAGGGCATGTCGTTCGGGTTAGTCGGGAAGGGTTTATAAGGTGCTCATGACAGCTGTTAAGAAGGGAATGGCAGATTGTGGGTTTAGATTGTGCTCCAGGAAACCGACGTATGAGCACATAAATGGAGACATAACCGAGTGACACGAGAAGGTAATGGGTGAATGTCGGAAATATGGAAGCAAATAAGGAATGGGAAGGTTTGCCTGGACGTCTGCGCTAGTATTGGATTAGCATAAGGCAATGCACTGCTACACACTGGAGCGTACAGGCACTAGATCCATTATAGGCTACATAGTACCAGGCTTTGAGTGCAGAAACACTGTTAGTAATGTTCGGGTATTTAGGGGACTTAGGCGATTTTCCTATGATAGACACTGTTATCATATATGTATTAATTCTAGGACAGAGAGGGTTATGTCTGTCTGCAAACGGATAAGGGTAGATTAGTCCTAACTCCAAGACGAGGAAATTAGACAGAAATACCGCTGTGGGTAAAGTCCGAAGAATAAACTCACTAATAAGCTTGCGTGGAGTTCTTAAAAGTAAGAATGACGACTAAAATGTGACACAAGAGTCTCTCAACTTCGAGGTCAGAGTTGGTCACCATCGGCCCGAGCTGATTCTCGTATTTATTGCACTTACTTGGGTAAGGATCTTTACTTTTACCTTCCACCATCCGATCTCCCTCGATCAGTTCATGTTATCTTCTGACCACGATTGTGAGGTCTAGAGATTCTTCTGTTTTCACAACCTTCATGTCCCTTCTCTTTCTTTTAACGATACCTTCATTCTTTGAAGTTTCGAATCTCGTCCAGTTTTCCTCTGATTACTGTTGATGGAGGATGGTTGCCGACTTGTACGTCCTCTTGACCACTCCAGTCTTAAGTGACTCCAAGCCACAGCAACCCCATTTTCGTTTGGAATTCGAAACACACTAATGTTACTTTTGATTGAAATAATTCTATATGCAACGGCTCGCATTCGATCAGTGAGGTAACACAGCTTTCATTAAGATATAAATTATATTTATCTTGATAATATCGACTGCTCTTCGCCACTGTTGATACCGATGATATTGTTATAGTGGTATCCCTTCCAGTCCCTATTCCATAAAAACGGAGCTAAGTCTCACAATAAATAAATAAATAAATCAATCAATCAATCAATCAATCAATCAATCAATCAATCAATCAATCAATCAATCAATCAATCAATCAATCAATCAATCAATCAATCAATCAATCAATCAATCAATCAATCAATCAATCAATCAATCAATACATCAATACATCAATCAATCAATACATCAGTCAATCAATCAATCAATCAATCAATCAATCAATCAATCAATCAATCAATCAATCAATCAATCAATCAATCAATCAATCAATCAATCAATCAATCAATCAATCATTCATTTTCAATCAATCAATCAATAAACCAATCAATCAATCAATACATCAGTCAGTCAGTCAGTCAATCAATCAATCAATCAATCAATCAATCGTCTGCAGTCAGGGCTATTAGTTGTGCACTTGGTCTTTCCTTAAATGAAGTTGGAATTGTGTCAAACATCTCTTGGAAAATTACTCGTATCATTTGCCCTCCTTAATTCCAACATTATCTTCACATTATGTTTTTCATACTTTTAATAACCGAGCAAGTGGTTGCGCGGTTTGGCTCATGTAGCTATCAGTTTGCACTTCAGTGATCCTGGGATCGAACCCGTAATGCTACAAAACTAATTAGATTCTTACATTTAAAACACCGCCCAAGCTTATTCGTCTACTGATGTCATTGTCAGCCTTCTCTCAGATGTCAGCTCGGAACATAGCGCATGTACGAGTTGCTCGCCGCCTCACTCCCAAGTCTTGCCGGGCCTAAGTTCGCAGTATTTTTCGAATGCTGCTCACTTGTCGGAAATCATTCAGAATTGTGGTCTCACCACTGACGTTTAAGTTCTTACTACAACCACGTAACACCATCATAACCAAATGAAGAGTTCTCTAGCCGTTATTTACAATCCCGTTAAGGTGATTACCGAAATGGAGACCTTTCCTTATATTAACACCAAGTTATATACGGTGAACCTCATGAGGTAATTTCACCACATTATATCTGAGAGGACGTGGCCTTTCGTGAAAGTTACACCTGAATTTTACCACGTTCACCATCATACTATTGTCTGCTGACCATATCTCAACATTATTGACTTATTTTTGCGGTCGCTCACGATACTGCAATGTACCCGTATTTTAGGAACAACTCCTTGTTCCACTTACATATAGGAAAACATAAACGTTCAATAATGCTGACTTGCGTAATCCACTCTTACAGTGGACATAACAGGAACCTACCCTAAATCGCTGAGTTCACTTTTCTTAAATTTAACCACCCATTCATTCACAGTTTTTTTCTAGCCAAATAGCCCATATTTTCCTCACAAATTTCCCATGATCGTCCCTGTCGAAAGCCTTGGATAGGCCAATAGCGAAGAGAGGACCTCTTGAAACAAAAATATCTGCTAAATAATTCTGGAATCCTTGACGTTGAGCTTCAATGGAATTACATTCCTAAACCCAAACTGCCCACAAACGGACCAGTTAGTCATTTCGCGAACGTGTCTAATATAATCAGAAATAATGTTTTCGGAGACTGATTTCAAGCTGACTGGCCCGTAATTATCAGCTGTATGTTTATCATTATGTTTCATTGCATACTGGGGCTACTATAGCTACTCTCCATTCATTCGGTATTATTCCTTCGTACAAACAGTTATCAATACAATATTGCAGATACGACACAATATCCCAACCAATGTCGTCAGAAAGTGTTCTTTCCAGCTGCTTTCCTAAATTTCCATTTTCGTATCTTTATGCAAAGTTTGTTATTTACATAGATAACAAGGAAGTGAACTGGTTAGAAAAAATAAGAGTTAAGAATAGATGGGAAGTAAATAAAATTGAAGGAACTTAACTGGAAATTAAATTTATCGAACAAATCTGCTAAGTACAACACAAAGGCAGACGTAACTGGCAGTCAAGTGAATTTTAGTGAAAATCCCCATCTAACTGGACGTTATATTTATGTACCGCTGACTAATTATGCTTTCCATAAATCACAATATTTAAACCTCCTCGTATAATTATGATTACTGTAGTATAATTCCTGGAACATTGTTTAACCTTGAGGTATCTATCTGCGTCTTTCCGTTTTCACTAAAATTCACTTCACTGCCAATTACGTCTGACTTCGTGTTATACTTAGCAGATTTGTTCGATAAATTTAATTTCCTGTTAAGTTCCTTCAATTTTATTTACTTCCCAACTACTCGTAACTCTTATTTTTTCTAACCAGTTCACTTCTTTGTTATCAGATAGTGAATTGTTGCCATGCCTTATAACCATTCGCAAGTAAATACCTGTTATCGTACTCCTCAGCTATTGCCTGAAACTCAACCCAATGGCTGTTTACTATTTTTCATTGATCGTAATTGATTTTTAAAAACTCCCACGGCTCTCTCTTAATAACCACATGGTATTGTCTCATTGTCTTACTTTTACACTCTTCCCTTCTATCGCATTTATTATTAGCTAAGAAAAACAACTTCGTGATTACTTATACCATCCATCACTTCAGTTTCTTCTGCATTTTTCAGCACCACGTCTAGAATATTCTTCCCTACAGTTGGATCTGTCAACCCTTCCGGTGTCCGGGCCTCGTGAGGTTTCCCGTGTTCAGTCAATTTAAGCCGCAGGCTCCATTCCTTATGCCTCCCTTCCGCCAATTCCTTTAAGTTTCAGCTTTGCAACCATGCTTCCCAGGAACACGAAAGCTTCGCTTCCCCGGAAGCTGCCTACGGAGTCATCGGAGGAACATCGGCATATCGCTAGCTGACATCGTTTATGGTTAGAACTAGGGCGGTATCTGATCGCCTTCGAACCTCTAACTTCCGTCCTTGATTAATGAAAACAAACTTAGCCAATGCGTTCGCTTCGGCCCGTCTTGCGACGCTCCAAGCATTTCACCTCTAACTTCCCAATACGATTTGCCCCGCCTGTCCATATTAATCGTTACCTCGGGTTCCGAAAACCAACAAAATAGAACCGAGGCCCTATGCCATTATTCCATGCAAACTACATACAAGGTCTAAATCAAGAAACCTCTGCACTCCTGACAGAGTATCATAAACTGTTTGAAGGAAACCCTATCAGCAATGTCACGATCACAATGGGAAACAAGTAATTTCTTCTGTTTCTGAAGTAAAACGGACACAGTGGTTAATGTTGATGGAAGAAATTGACATGGGTAAGAGTAGTCAAAAGATTGGCGATTACATAGACGACTCAGTAGTAAACCTAATACAACTTCACAACATTCCATTGTCACAGTAAACCAAATTAACCAGAATAACGGACGTTGGTAGTCGTGTTTATACATCTGAAAAATGAAGTTGATTCAAATTCCCCACAAATCGCATTAGCGTGGCCCTAGTAGCGGCCATATGACGTTGCACATCAGGTTTGCTCTAAATACAGGATGTACTGTGTAAAAGCGTTAGTTACCTGTGAGACTGGACGGAGTGACTGAGTGGGTCAAGAATGCCTTTACGACGAAGACGCCAGTATGAACAGCTCACTGCGGTTGAAAGAGGTCGTGTAACAGGGCTACGTGATGGTGAATTTCCTTCCGCGCCATTGCAGGACGACTTGGCAGGAATGTCTGCGCTGTGTATGCGTGATTGCAGCATTGGGTACGAGGAGGTACGCTCGCAAGAAGACAGGGCTCCGGACGTCCCTGTGACACCACCGCCGTATTTGGCGTATGGCTGTGGTGTAGCAGCAATTCCAGCGGCGGTTGGCACCACAGTAACGCCGCAGATATGTGGTGTTTATTCCACTTACCCTAAACTAGTAGTCTTCAAGATAAAGCCCGTCTCCTCGCTCCAAAGTGACCGGAGGAAACATCAAATGGCAAGTGTTTTTTCCTAGCATTCAAGATGAAAGAGCGAGTGTTCATTTTGTCCATTTTCACGAAACCGCTCATGTTGTTTCCTCCGACATCTCACTACATTTCTACAAGTGCACAATAATAGAAAACGAGTAGAACGTGGTGCCTACAGTCATAGAAACAGGATCAAGGGAGACAAGCTCTCCACGTCTTGATGAACAAGCTGACTAACCGATTGGGTTTATAGAATGAGATCTCTTGCTCTTTGCAAAATGTCAACAGAGAGCCCACTAGAGTTTTGAGTCCAGGTCCGCTGTGTTTTCCGATTAAAGCCGATTCTGCCTTAGGGCTAGTGATAGCCATGTGTTAGGTAAAAAGGGGCCAGGTGAGCGCCTGCACTGCACCTGTCTGTGGCTTCTACACACTGAACTTACACTGGGAGTTTGGTCTGGGAAGCAATTTACTATGGCAGCAGGAGTACTCTCGTGGTTATCCTACGCACCCTGACTGCAGATGTATACGTCCGTCCGTCTGGTGATACGACCCGTTGTGCTGCCGCTCATGAACTGCATTTCCGGGGGTGTTTCCATCAGGATAATGCACGCCGCTATGCTGCTGTTGTAACCCAACGTACTCGACAGGGTGTCGAGATGTTGCCTTGGACCGCTCGATCTCCCCATATGCCCCAAATCGAGCACGTATGAGATATCACTGGACGATAACTTCAGCGTCATCTACAACCGGCATTAACCGTCCCTGTATTGATATACCAAGTGCAAAAGGCATGGAACTCGATCACAAAAGCTGACATCCGGCACCTGTATGACACAATGCATGCCTGAATTCAACTGTCAGGCGATTACACCAATTAGTTTTGGACCAGCATGGAATATTTGCGATGGCTTTTCTCGCACGGATATTAGCATGTAGTCTTGCACCTTTAATCAATTAAGTATGTTACCTCGACAAATATATTGCCAAACGAACGTACCCTGCCTCCTCAATGTGTTTGGATAATTCTTTTCGTCCGGTGTATTATTATTATTATTATTATTATTATTATTATTATTGATATTAGATAAACTTACTCTCAACATTCCTACATAATTCTGGACGAAGTATTAATCATAAATTTCTTTATTATCGAACCACTTACATTGAAGAGGCAGGGTACGTTCGTTTGTTTGCGGATTTCAATGTAGTATCAGCACATTATCACCGGTGCTGGAGGCAGACGAACATTAATGCTCAATAATACCACATCAGTTGATCTGAGTATGTAGCAAAGGTGCAAGATCGATAAGACTGAACGTGACAGATTTGATGGAGGAGTAGAATAGCCAAGCAGCAGTGCCAAACTGAGTCAGTTGGTTTGGGAGACCTGCCGTCGTGTGCTTGTCCGAAATTTGAACGTTTTTAAACTCCACATTATTTCAAGTATGTCATTTCTCAAAGCCAACAAAGTGCACAATAATAGAAAATTATACATCGAGTAGAACCTAGTGCCTACAGGCATGGAAACAGGATCAAGGGGACAAGGTCTCCACGTTTTGATAAACAAGCTGAATAACCGATTGCGTTTACAGAATGAAATCTCTTGCTGTTTGCAGAAAGTGTTCAGTTGGAAACACGCACACTATAACCTGCATCACGCAAATTAATCTATTGGCTTATTTAGACAATCGAACTATCTGTACTGTCTGTACTGTACTGTCTGCAAGGAAATAAATCTCTCTTCATGAATAACTTAATCGTTCAATAAAAAGTATTACTTACCGTAGAGGTGCGTGATGAAATAGGATCGAAATTACAATATGCAAATCAAAAATGTCTGAACCCTAGGGTAATAATTTGGAAAATAGATATATTCTCTAAAGGCTTCACGACTGGACGAAAACTCTTGTGGATAGCGATAATATGAGGCCTTCATTTCCGAACAGCCATTTACCCAAGGAAAAGATAAGGTGGGAATTGCTTTCTAGACAGCACTAATTGCATACTTAAATCTCAGTGTAAAACTGGTCACACCGTAACTGCAAAGTGGCCGTATGAAACATGCAGTGACAGGTTTTTATCCAAACATCCAAGATGAAAAGAACGAGTGTTCATTTTATCAATTCTCACGAAACCGCTCATATTCTTTCCTCCGACATCTGATTACATTTCCACTAGGTGTCAGCTTGAACGTTAAACACGACACTGAAAGTAGTATAACTGGAAAGTTCTGCGGCCACCGCCACCACAGGCTCTCCGCCGCATTGACTGCGCTGGCTAAGAAGGCGATCCTAACCCTACAGTCGCCATCTTAGGGGGCGTACCCTAACTTTAACGGCAAGTTTCCCTTCCCGACGCCTAAGGTGGCAAGTCCAACCTCATATCCGCCATCGTGAAGGGGGCGATCCTTAGTTTTACGGCAAGGTACCCTTCCCGACGCCAATTGCACAAGATGGTTGCTATACACAGCTCCTTATGAGACGGCCTAGGGGCGCTTGCGCAAGATAGCGGCCGCACGATGGCTTCTATACATAGGCTCTTATGAGACGCCATAGGGACGATTGCGCATGATGGCTGCTGCTCTTATGAGACGGCTTAAGGGAGCTTGTGCAAGATGGCTGCTATACGTAGGCACTTATGAGACGCGCTAGGGACGCTTGCGCAAGATTGCGGCTATACAGAGGCTTGTATGGCGGAGGATAATTTAGAAGCTACTGCACAAGACGGGGGCTGCTCTTATGAGACGACTTAAGGGCGCTTGCGCAAGATGGGTGCTATACATAGACCTTTGGCACGTGGCACCGGGCAATTTGAAAAATTCCACGGGATTTTTTGTCAGCTGTCATCCGCCATCTATATCAGTAACCTAAGTGCTGCCATCTTAACGGCACTAAACCTCATGGATGCCACCATTGGCATGTGGTGGCGGGCAATTAGAAAAATTCCACCTGTTCTTCAAAGCCACGTTTTTTTGACAGCAGCCATCTTTAATCAACAGAGTACCGTGCTGCCACTTTTAGCTACTACCTTTGAAATGAGGTGGCGGGCAATTTGAAAAATTCCACGTGCTTTTTTAACAGCTGTCAGCCGCCATCCTTAACTACATGCACTTGGCGTTTTACTACTACTACTACTATCTTGACGGAAGTAAAACTTTATAGCGCTGGACTTAGCCACGCCGCAAGTAAGCAAGCTACCTTTCCTACGATCAGAGTTATAAAGCAGCTGCCCTTCTCAACATACGATTATCTTAGTTTTTGAACCAAGAAGCTGGTAGAGATGCCGGCTAGGGGTGATTGCACTGTTAAGGCATATCTCTATCGAACAAGTTTAAACATGCATCGCGAAGGCTAGAGTGAGCACGTGTATTTTTGTACTGTAGCAATGACGTCATCATAGTTGTACATGTTTAGAGTTGATCGTTTTCTCAAGAGTGAGTAGGTGTAAGGAGGCAAAGGAATGCAATAAGTACAACATTTTGAATGCAATAAAATATCTATTTACAATGTACTACAACAATGTTCGTTTTGCTGCTGACAAGGTTGCTATGCTTCTTAACAAGGTTTTGGGAAGAGGTATTATGCTTCCGAAATTGTAATGCCTCCTGCAACATTGAAAGTAAATAAAACATTTAGAAATATATTATTCTAAATATGTTATGCTATACAAAGATGATAATGCACTTCTTACCTTGTAGTTATTCATGTGGTTTGTTCCTTTTCTGAATCATCGTCATCATGTACTTGGAAGAGTTCATCCATACACTGTATGCAGTGTTCAAACCTTGGATTTGGTCCATCCCAATCATCATCACCATTTTGTCCTCGATAGTTGTAATGACGTTGACAAGTTCTGCATAAAGCTACATCGATTGACATCTTACTATGGAAGGGAAGAATGTCTCGAAAATTATTTACGAAAAGAGCAGCGTACGTAGATATAAATGCTGGTGGTAAAAATCGAATCAGATGTTTCAGCATCTGAGATAAGTTTCCATGTTTATAGAACATCTTAATAGCCTTACTCGTGTGAGAAAAATAAGATGTTGCGCATGAGCATGCGAAATTGACATGCTATATATCTTTATCAGACAATACAAACATGTTGACTATTAAACAGAAAACTTTTATGTCTACTGTGCTTCGCCAAGACAAGTTACAATTAGCACACACTAGAATTGATTGTAGAACAAGACGAAACATATTGGCTATCAGTGTTCAGAACAGAAAACTCATAACGCAAAACATTACAATATTAATCTCTCTGTTGATACAGTTGCACTCTTATGCAATCAGCGCGCACACATAGAATTGCAAATGTTGTGTTCGATCCGACATACTTCTTCTTAATCAGATAAAATGATTACTACTTTTCAGAGGATACTTTTGTCCTAAGGAGATAAATTTTGTGTGACTCCAACCCATGCAACAGAAGAAAATCTGTTTAGATTTCGAAATCTGAAGGATAAAAGGACTCTTCCTCCTCCTGACCCCACCTTCCTCGTAGGGCTAAAGGGCTAATGGGCTAGGGTGGCTCTCCCCTCTTTATCCGAACTTGAGACCGGCTATACACTTAGAGGCGCAGTTAACACCTTAAGGAAGGGAGAATATTGGAAAGTAATCTATGCGAATATAGGTACTCGATCGACTATATACTACAGAAGGATGACTTAGGTGAGGGTAACCGCTGGGTATGTAGGAAGGTGTTTATTCTGTTGTACTGTCGAGAGAGAGCTATTACTCAGTAATACCTACACGACGTTAATTTGCTCTATTTCAAAAATATCTGCTTTGTACTCTGTGTATCCAGAATCTTGATAGGCTCTTAGCAGTTGCAAACGTTTTGCGAGTCCGTTGGTGTCTTTACATTATGTTATGTCTACATACGGTAACAGAGGCTTGTTGCGAACTTTGAGACTATATGCAGACAGTTGATGTGTAGGGACTTGTTTTGATGTAATATGTGCTTCAGCAGTAGCGTTTCCATGTACAAACATAACTTGTTTCGATACCTATGAATCGTTGAAAATTATCTTCTTCATCTTGCATCTCTTCTCGAGATGTCTGCACGGCGACAGAACGTGTAGTACGCTTAGAAAGTGAAGTAACATCATCAAGCTCTAATGGCAATGAAACATTGAGATCTTCATTTTCTTCTTCTATTTTCCTTTACTACTGTTTTGATAAATATCGTTATCCTTACTAACATAATCATGATCTTGCCTCTCTTTGTAATGAAGTGTGTGATTAGTAACAAAACTTGTAGCAGGCCTAGACAACAACGGAGAATGAAAAATCTCTTGCAGAGGTGTACTTTTTAAAATTAAATCAATGTTCGCTTGACTACGGTTGTGCTCTTTATATTTCCTTCTCGATTAATTTACATTACACGCATCTTAGTGACGTAGAGTGTTGTATGCTTTCTTTAACTCTCTTCTACAATGTTTGCATTGAAAAATTATCCTACACGATATCTCATGACGTCTCTTGTGATAGCTTCGGGAAAATTATTTTCCACACTCTTTACAAATCTACCTAGAAATAGGTATTTCGACGACGGACTTTATCTTCTGTTAACAGATTTTTCTTTAAATCTACTAGACACTTGTTACTCTCAACTTCGATGATGCGAACAGATTAACGATTAACAGTGAACTAACACAAAAGCGTATAACCAAGGTAGCAACAGTGAGGTTTAACAACGTCAAGGTGGCAGCAGTGATGTTAGCGATGTTTAAAAATCTCGCGAACATTGCAGCAGTAGGTATGTTTTTCTAATGCTAGAGCGGTGCACATATCACCTATCGATTATGCATGCATCAACTATCGTACTAAGCTTCTTCTGCTAGAATGTACAACGATCGCAACTGTATGATGCTAAACATAGCTGCTGTATGAATAGCGATGTTTAAAAATTTCTAGCCCTTTAGTCCATTAGCCCTTTAGCCCTTTTTCCCATTAGCCCATTAGCCCTTTATCCCTAGGAGT
Source organism: Anabrus simplex (assembly GCF_040414725.1). Classification (NCBI taxonomy): domain Eukaryota; kingdom Metazoa; phylum Arthropoda; class Insecta; order Orthoptera; family Tettigoniidae; genus Anabrus; species Anabrus simplex. Next base: position 26,830,119 of record NC_090277.1, on the reverse strand, counting down.
AGGAGGAGGATATAATCAGGAGGGGGAGTCCTTTCATCCTTTTATCCTTCTGATAAGACGTGACCCCTGGGCTTCATTGCCCATCATGTCTGTACCACGATTGTTTTTCGGTTCAGCATTTTACAATCATCTTGCATAGCAGCCCTCTCCTGCACAAGCTACATGCTTGTAACCCATGCCAACAGATTGAAATAACATGTTCCGGAACTGAAATTTCAAGTTACATGTTTATCCGATAATTTGTTCGACTGCTAGGGGCTTAAATGTTACCAATGTGTTTCTTATAGCACTAGCGTTCAGTTTAATTTCGCTTTCCATGCTTGCGATAAGAGAACAGGGTTTGAATCAATGTTTTTCTATTGTAACTAAATCAGATTTCGAAATCTAAACAGATGTTTTCTGTTCAATGGGTTCGAATCCCACAAAATTTATCTCCTTAGGACAAAAGTATCCTCTGAAAAGTAGTAATCATTTTATCTGATTATGAAGAAGTATGTCGGATGGAGATATACACAACATTTGCAATTCTATATGCGCGCGCTGATTGCATAAGAGTGCGACTGTATCAACATAGATATTAACTTTTTTTTGCTAGGGGCTTTACGTCGCACCGACACAGATAGGTCTTATGGCGACGATGGGATGGGAAAGGCCTACGAGTTGGAAGGAAGCGGCCGTGGCCTTAATTAAGGTACAGCCCCAGCATTTGCCTGGTGTGAAAATGGGAAACCACGGAAAACCATCTTCAGGGCTGCCGATAGTGGGATTCGAACCTACTATCTCCCGGATGCAAGCTCACAGCCGCGCGCTTCTACGCGCACGGCGAACTCGCCCGGTATAGATATTAACCTCACTATGTTTTGCGTCATACGTTTTGTGTTCTGAACACTGATAGCCAATATGTTTCTTCTTGTTCTACAATCAATTCTAGTGTGTGCTAATTGTAACTTGTCTTGGCGAAGCACAGTAGCCATAACAGTGTTCTGTTTAATTGTCAAACATATTTTGTCTTGTCGGATGAAGACATATAGCATGTACAATATAACTATTTATAATAGTTTATTTAAATCCGCCTTGATCAATACACTCATTAAATGAAAGAAACATTATTTATTAAACCATACATGTTTCGGGAAATCTCAACCATTCCCTTCATCAGTGGTTAGATCAAAGAATAACATAATATGACACAATCTTTTGTTTTACAATTTGAAGGAACAAAAAGAAGATGAAAAGAAGAAAAACTTGAAGATCATAAATTTGTATAGTGTTTCTCATTCAGTTCAACCAAAATTGTATGTATTGATCATTTTTATAATATTTCATAAGTTCTCTTTACTCTTTGACATGATGTATTGGGACACAATACTCCTTCAAATTGTAAAACAAAAGATTGTGTCATATTATGTTATTCTTTGATCTAACCACTGATGAAGGGAATGGTTGAGATTTCCCGAAACATGTATGGTTTAATAAATAATGTTTCTTTCATTTAATGAGTGTATTGATCAAGGCGGATTTAAATAAACTATTATAAATAGTTATATTGTACATTCAGACCAGTCAATACGGACCAAACACAATATTAACCTATCATGGTTAAGTTTATTAACAGACATATAGCATGTCAATTTCGCATGCTCATACGCAACATCTTATTTATCTCACACGAGTAAGTAAGGCTATTAAGATGTTCTGTAAACATGGAACCTTATCTCAGATGCGGAAACATCTGATTCAATGTTTACCACCAGGATATTTATCTACGTACGCTGCTCTTTTCGTAAGTAATATTCGAGGCACCCTTCCTCTCCATAGTAAGATGTCAATCGATGTAGCTTTATGCAGAACCTGTCAACGCCATTACGAGCGTCGAGGGAAAAATGACGATGATGATTGTGATGGACCAAATCCAAGGATTCAACACTGCACACAGTGTATGGATGAACTTTTCCAAGTACATGATGACGATGATTCAGAAAAGGAACAAACCACATGAATAACTACAAGGTAAGAGGTGCATTATCATCTTTGTAAAGCATAACATTCTTAGCATAATACATTTCTAAATGTTTTGTTTAATTTCAATGTTGCAGGAGGCATTACAATTTCGGAAGCATACTACCTCTTCCCAAACCGTTGTTAAGAAGCATAGCAACCTTGTCAGCAGCAAAACGAACATTGTTGTAGTACATTGTAAATAGATATTTTATTGCATTCAAAATGTTGTACTTATTGCATTCCTTTGCCTCCTTACACCTACTCACTCTTGAGAAAACGATCAACTCTAAACATGTACAACTATGATGACGTCATTGCTACAGTACAAAAATACACGTGCTCACTCTAGCCTTCGCGATGCATGTTTAAACTTGTTCGATAGAGATATGCCTTAACAGAGGCGAAGGCCATAACAGCCTCTGCATAGCCGCCATCGTGTGCAGTAGCCTCTAAGCTAGCTTTCTTTATGAGAGCCTGTGTATAGCCACCATCTTGCGCAATCGCCCCTAGGCCATCGCCACCATCTTGTGCAATCACACATAGCCGGCATCTCTAACAGCATCCTGGTTCAAAAACCTAAGATAATAGTATGTTGAGAAGGGCAGCTTGCTTCATAACTCGGATCGTAAGAAGGGCAGCTTGCTTACTTGCGGCGTGGCTAAGTCCCGCGCTATAAAATTTCACTTCCGTCAAGATAGTAGTAGTAAAACGCCATGTGCATGTATTTAAGGACGGCGGCTGACAGCTGTCAAGAAGCACGTGGAATTTTTCAAATTGTCCGCCACCACATTTCAAAGGAAGGTAGTAGCTAAAAGTTTCAGGATGATGCTCCCTTGATTAAAGATGGCCGCTGTCAGAAAAGCACGTGGCTTTACAGAACACGTGGAATTTTTCAAATTGCCCGCCACCACATGCCAAAGGTGGCATCCATGAGGTGTAGTGCCGTTAAGATGGCAGCACTGAAGTTAGCGATGCAAGATGGCGGATGACAGCTGTCAAAATGCACGTGGAGTTTTTCAAATTACCCGCTACCACGTGCCAAATGTCTATGTATAGCACCTATCTTGCGCAAGCGCCCTGAAGCCGTCTTATAACAGCAGCCGCCATCATGTGCAGTAGCCTCTAAGCTAGCTTTCGCCATACAAGCCTGTGTATAGCCGAAATCTTGCACAAGCGCCGCTAGGGTGTCTCGTAAGTGCCTACGTATAGCAGCCATCTTACGCAATGGTCCGTAAGGCGTCTCATAAGAGCCAATGTATAGCAGCCATCTTGCGGCTGTCATCTTGCGCGAGCGCCCTGAGGCAGTCTCATAAGAAGCTGTGTATAACCGTCATCTTGTGCAATTTGCATCGGGAAGGGCAACTTGCCGTAAAACTAAGGATAGCCCCTTCAGGATGGCGGATGTGAGGTTAGGATTGCTCTCATAGGCGTCGGGAAGTGCAATTAGCCGTTGAAGTGAGTTTACGCCCCTCAAAATGGCGATTGTAAGGTTGGGCTCGCTCTCTTATGCAAAATCCGCAAATCGACATTGCTCACCTACTATACTAGGAGTCAATGATCTTGCACTGTAACCTGCACTGCTGCACTAGTAGACCTCGGGTGCTGTCTCAGCGGAACAAGTGCTGACTCATCTCCCGATTTTGGTAGATAGCAAGAGGTGCGCGCGCACATATTGATCTAAGCATTCTCTCCCACCCCACTTAACGTACATGTTGAGAAGGACACCTTGCTGCCATTGTGTCGACAAGTAGCAGCTTGATCGCTTGGCCTGTTATATTCCGTACCAAAATAGCAGTAAGCCATGTGCGTGTAGTTAACGATGGTGACTGACAGCTGTCAAAAAAGCACGTGCATTTTTAAATTGCTTATCACCACATTTCAAAGGTAGGTAAAGATGGCAGCACGATGCTCTGTTGATTAAAGACGCCCGCTGTCAAGAAAGCACGTGGAATTTTTCAAATTGCCCGCTACCACGTACCTAAGGTAGTAGCTAAGGATGGCAGCACGATGTTCTGTTGATTAAAAATGGGTGTTGTCAAAGCGCACGTGGCCTTATTTACCAAACAAGAGCACATGGAATTTCAAATTGTCCTCCACCGCATGCATAAGAATCTTCATAACAGCAGCCGCCGTCTTGTGCAGTAGCCTCTAAGCTAGCTTTCTTAATAAGAGCCCGTGTATCGCCGCCATCTTGTGCAAGCTCCCCCCCTACGCCGTCTCATAAGAATTAGATAGCTGCCGTCTCATAAGGAGCTGTGTATACCCGCCATCTTGTAGAATTATATTGCCGCCATCTTGCGCAAGCGTCCCTAGGGAGTCTCATAAGAGCCTATGTATAGCAGCCATCTTGCGGCCACCATCTTGAGCAAGCACCCTTAAGCCATCTTGTGCGATTGGCGTCGTGAAGGCCATCCGGCCGTAAAACTGAGGTTAGGCTCCTCCTTGAGATTAGGCTTGCTGTCTTGCGCGTAAAAGTTAGGTTAAGCCCCTCCAAAATAGCTGATGTGAGGTTAACCTTGCTCTCTTATGCATCAGGAAGGGCACCCGGCCGTAAAACTTAGGTTAGGCCCCTCCGTGAGGTTAGGCTTGCTCTCTTAGGCGTAAAAAGTAAGGTTAATCCCCTCCAAGATGGCGGATGTGAGGTTAAGCTTGCAGTCTTGGCCCGCGCAGTCAATGCGGTCGAGGCCACCCCCGAGAGCGTGTGGTGGCGGTGGCTGCCGAACCATCCACTTATACTGCTTTCATCACAAGGTAGAGACCAGATAAGTGCCGTACTAATCATTATTATTGTGTTTATGAGAGTAGTAACGCACTCGTCTATGTATATAAATTTGTAAATATCAATCCCTGATGATTCATTGTGGCGATTTGAAGTTTCCTAATTACCCAGTATATAATTGGTTTAATGGATGTCCTCTTATGGTTGATGAATTGTCTAAGTGAGTATTAGTTATGGGGGTGTAAATATTAGTAATTATGAGTATACAGATGTATTTGCTTAATGTTTAGTTGACATAAAATGACTTCAGTTTAGAAAATATTATAACTAATGTCGAAAAATATATTCTTTATGTGTTGTCATAGACTATTCATTGCCTGATCAAAAACGTCTCAGCCTTCAACTACCATTGGAAAACTATCATTAAGGTAACACTAACCGAATCAAACATTCTATGATGATCAGGCAGAAAAATATAACAGCTTTAAAATATAATCTCAGTGGAAGAAGGAAACTCAAAACCACACAAATAATTTAAGAGTAATATATCTAAGCGTAATTTAAGCTCTTCCCCAAAGGAAGGCTGCCCAGAAAAATTAAGATATTACAAAATCCCATAGTATTACTGTTCCGAGGTATCTGTGGAACAGCAGAGATGAAAGAAGGTGCGGTGGTGAACAGGTCTCAGGCTACGAAATTAAAGTTAATTTAAAATTTAACCAGGTTATATTTTCTTTGCAAAATCAAGAAATAACAAGCATGGCAGGTACAGAGTAGCAAGACAACAAAGGTACAATCACAGTATTTACAGGATTTGGGCTTCGAGCCCCGAACTCACAATTCTTGAGCAATTAGCCCAGTTTTACCCCAACACAAGTTTCAACAGAGGGGCAGAAAACCCCATTCATACCCAGGAGCACTTGCTCCAAATTACACAGTAAAGCCTCCTTGAGGCGCGCAGAAAACAAAATTTTCAAGAAAGAGCAACTCGCTCTCAAAATTTAAGCCTGTCAAAGGCCACACCAAATTCCACCTTCAAGCTGTCCTCTAAGGACATAAACACAGGGGTAAAATACCCAACCTACTGGAGCCTATTAAGTGAGAAAAGGTTAATTACATGGCCTCTAAAATACCACCTTGAGAGGAGGCGATCTGCACTCCTAATACATTTGTTTAAAACCTATTTGGCACTAGGCCGTTAATGCAAGGGCTAATCCCATACTAAAGAGGTGACTTTAGAAAGAAACAATTTACATTACGTTAAGGAAGAAAAGTAGTGAAAATAAGTTCACCTCAATGCAATATGAGTGGGAGCTCGAGAGGGTTAAGCACTCTCTATCCCGATATGTAGTTTAAAAGATAGAATAGATACTAAGTGTCTTTACATTTTAGGGAAAGGTGGAAAAGCTTCGGACCCGCCCCGAGAGTTAAACTGCTGAGCTAGCAAGAAAAGAAGTTATTAAACGGCCATTACCTTATGGATGAACTGCTGCCCGAAGAAAGAGGCGCTTCCCGCCCCCTGCTACGTACTTCACACACAGAAAGATGTTACTGAAGTGGCGCAGAGACCCTAAAATCAGCAGTTTATATACTCTCGAGGAAAGTTCGAGGCGTTTCAGGAATAAGAACACCCTCCCACGAAAACTTTATTGGCTAGGGTTAAGCAATATATCCCCGGGGAGGGGGATACACCTGATTGGTCATAAATTAATTAAAGAAATTCGGGATTGGCTAAATTCAAAACAAGGGGAAAGAAAGGGTTATACAGCCAACTTAAACAATAACAGAAAGAAATTTAACAAGGAACAAACTTTTGAAATAAAAATTTCTCCCAAAAGCAGTTCTTTCACTTCGCACTAGGGTGCTCCATTGTAGTTCTTCAGTAGTGTCCTCTAGAAGAGAAAGTTCACACTTCTTGCTACAGGTAAAACAAAAATACATCGAAAACGACCCAGTTCAGAAACTTCAAAATTTCCAAGTAGTGAAATCTTCTGAGAAACTTGAAAATTAACACCTTAGATAAAGTTCAGACTTCCTCCAGTAGGGGAGTTTCAACTGGCGCAAGGTTTGAATTAGCGGCGTGGAGGTGTACCGCCCGGTACAGACCTCCCCCCCCAAAAGTCCCTCCAGGGGTGACACCTGAAATTTGTTTGAAAACCAGGTCCGAGTTATGATGTTGATATGGAGATTAATTGCAGAAGCATTTATAAAAAATTTCTAAATTTGGTTTGATCCAGTTTCAAAATTCTTTATAGATATTGCTGATGTAACGTCTTTATGTTTGTAGAAGTTGAATTCAGAAGGAAAAACTTTAAATTCTTGAAAGAGAAGAACATTTTCTAAGTCCACCAGCTATTGCAGTAAAATCCAAAACAAAGGTAGTAATGTTGAACTGGAATGTCCATATAGGTGGATATGCACTTTAAACGCTGATAAATTTGACGGCCAGACCAGCCGCCGCCGCTTGAGTTCAGAGGAGACCGCTCGGACCCCTCAAGTACCCTGAGATACCGCTCGCCCGCACTATGAGAGGAGTAGTGGAGTTGAAGCACGCCGCGCCCGCGGCGAACATGCAGGTCGCGGGCCAGTTACAGGTTGTGCGCCGCACATCAGCCTTGGCCGGGAGGAGGACTCCGGCTCGCCGTACACAGGTTGGCCTCACTGGAGAAGGGCGGTTCCGTACCCTGCCTCAGGAGCGGTACGGCGCCGCGCTGCTTCGGGGGCACTGAAACATTAAAGCTCGGCGGCAGAATTTTGTTGGACCATCATCTTTTTTGAGGGCACAGGCTTGTGGAGAGGTTGAGGGGCCAGCGGCGTGAAGATATTCATGGCATGTATAAGCCACTGAGTGTTATGATAGCAGAAGACGGGAGCGTGGTAATGGCCGTGGCAAGGACAGGATGGCAGTTTAACTGTGCGGGGAAGGTTTACAATAAATAATTACACACAAAGGAAACAGATTCCAAGAGCAGAAGGCCTTAAAAGTGAAACCCCTCAAAAAAAATATAACCTTCCTATTTCTTTCAAAATTATATGAAGCAAGTTAACACAGAAATTACACCGGTTTCACCCGTGACAGGTGAACCCTAAATATCCTCTCGGTGGTTGGATTACTTAACAATAAGGTAACAGGAGTAAGGAAATCGAGAATGATACACGGCCCATGAAATCTGGGGGCAAGCTTGCCCGCGGGAACAAAATTCTTGACCATCACCTGGTCACCTACCTTCAAATGGGTGGGTCTCCGTCCACGATCATATCGTTCCCTAACCTTTTCATGAGACACTTTAAGATTGGCTTTAGCCTTCTTCCAAAGATCTTTAATGTTATCGGGATCTATTGTCTCAGGTAGAATGTCACTCAGAGACCAGAGGTTAGAGAGCGGCGTGTTGGGAACAAACTTGAACATCAGCGAAGCTGGCGTATACTTATGAGATTCATGAACCGCCGAGTTCAAAGCAAAGGCTAACCAATGCAGGGACGTGTCCCACCTAGAATGATCTTCATGATGATAGGCAATAAGCGCGATTACGATTAACCCGTTCAGCCAGAGATGGTTGAGGGTAATAAGCAGAAGTAGTCACATGAGAGATGGACAGGTCAAAGCAGAATTTACGAAATAGATTAGATGTAAAAGCCTTAGCATTATCAGATACAATATATTGACACGGACCAAAAGAAGCAAAGATAGAATTTAGACAACTAATGGTGGACTGAGCGGTAGCCAGCTTAGTCGGAAATAACCAGGAAAATCTTGTAAAACCATCTACACATACAAAGATGAACTTGTTGGCATTTCCCTTCGACTGGGGGAAGGGTCCTACATAATCGATATACAGGCGTTCCATGGGGCGCGAAGCCTGATGAGAAGACAACAGGCCTACCTTGGTGGACATGGTGGGTTTACAAAGCAAGCAGGATTTACAAGCTTTTACTAGTTCACGGATTTCACCGTTCATACCTTTCCAGATGAACCTTTCACGAATCTTTTCACGAGTTTTAAAGATTCCAAGATGCCCCCCTAATGGGGTCTCATGATAGTACTTGAAGATCATAGGTACGAGAACAGCTGGAACGACAACCTTCATCATCTTATCATGCCTCGAAGGGCAACATAAAACACCATTCCTCAGTACATAAGGAACGACATGTTCCCCAGAAGAATGGGTTTCCATTATCGGAGCCAGCGTCGGATCTTCACGTTGGTATTTCTCGATATCCCTAAAGAGCATGGGAGCATCTGTTAAGATGGCATTAACATCAAATAGTATGGACTCGGGAGGTGAAGAACTGTCGACCGGTTCATGGGTCTCAACGTCGTTGGAAAACATACGGCTGAGTCCATCAGCAACAACATTTTCGGTACCTCTGATATGCCTGACATCGAATTGGAAGGCAGAAATACGGATGGCCCAACGGGCTATACGACCAGTACGGCGCGGCCTACCTAAGACCCAGCTTAAGGCTTGATTATCTGTCTCCAGGTCGAATTTGACATGTTCCAGATAGAGACGGAACTTTTCTAAGGCAAATAAGACTGCCAACCCTTCGAGCTCATAGGTAGAATTCTTGGCTTCTTGAGCCGATAGAGTCCTAGATGCATAGGCGATGGGTCGCCTCCCTAGTTCAGTCTCTTGAAGAAGGACTGAAGCTACCGCCGACGACGACGCGTCGGTTTGGACGATGAATTTCTTTGAGAAATCAGGCATAGCAAGGACAGGGGCATTACAGAGAGCTAATTTAAGATCTTCAAAAGCGGCTTGTTGAGAAGGTCCCCACTCAAATTTGATGCCTTTCCTACGAAGAAGGTTTAAGGGCGCCGCTCTATTAGCAAAGTTAGGAATAAACTTCCTGAAGAAATTCACCATGCCAATGAACCTGGCGATACCTTTGATGTCCTTGGGAGGTTTAAAATCACGGATGGCCTGTGTTCTAGAATGATCGACTGCAACACCATCAGGTGAGACAATATGCCCTGGGAATGACATAGAGGGCTTAGCAAAGGCAACCTTGGACAACTTGACAGTTAACCCAGCCTTGCGAAGGCGATTGAGAACTTCTTGCAGATGATCTAGATGTTCTTCAAAGGTCTCCGAAAATACGACGACATCATCCAGGTAGTGATACAAGTACACAAATTTGATGTCGGAGAAGACCCTATCTAGCAATCTAGTGAGTACAGCTGCTCCCGTGGGGAGCCCGAAAGGCACGCGGTTGTATTCATACAAATTCCAATCCGTGGCAAACGCTGTAAGATGTTTAGACTTCCGCTAGGGGAATTTGATTATAGGCCTGATTCAGGTCCAAGATAGTAAAGAACTTGGCCTTACGAAACCATGGAAAGCAAGAATGAAGGTCAGGAAGGGGCACAGATTGTAACACCACCTTCCGACTGAGTGCCCTATAATCAATGACAGGCCTGAAGCCACCTTGGGGTTTCGGGACTAGAAAAATAGGTGAAGAATACGCCGACTTAGAGGGCCGAATAATACCATCCTTCAACATCTGATCGATGATTTGTTTCAGAGCCTTCATTTTAGGTGGAGATAGCCTATATGGTGGAAAACGGACAGGAATCGAATCCGTGACCTCAATTTTGTATTCAATAAGGTCAGTAACACCAAGAGTATCCGAGAACACCTCTGGAAACGACTGACACAGCTTACGAATACTATCAGCCTGCTCCTCAGGTAGATGTCTAAGGTCTAACAATATCTCATCCTGGGTAGGCGAAATAGATGAACATGATGCAGAATTACATTTCAATAATGGAATTTTACAATTAGACGCAAATTTGAAAGTGCACGACCTACTCTGAAGATCGAGCACAAGACCAGTGTGAGAAATGAAGTCAGCTCCCAATATAATGGGGCAAGACAAGTGCTTGGCCACAAACAATTTAATTTTCCATGTAAATTTAAAAATGCGGATTTTGACATTTACAGAACCTAGAATTTCTAATGGAGATGAATTAGCCGAAACATATTGAACAGGAGATGAGCCATAGTCAGGTAGTTTACAAACAGAATTCAATTTTGAATACCATTCAGCCGAAATAATAGAACAAACACTGCCTGAATCTAAAAGAGCCGTTATAGGCTCATTATTTAACTCAATTTTGAGAAAAGGCACAGGTGCGGGGATATTCGCCGCAATCCTAAGACATTCTTTGGGGCATTCAAAAGATGAATTTGAAGACTGAACTTTCCCTGAATTTTCGACCTGTTTACCAGGGGCTGAGCCTCGGAAAGATGGATTAGTCGACTCAGCCGAAGCCACTAGTCACTTTTTATTATTGGCATTGGTGGAATTTGCACCAGAAGTTGAGCAGGAGGGGGTGCTATTTGAATTTGGGCAATTCTTGGCGATATGTGAGAAAGCCCCACATTTAAACCAGCCTTGTGATGAGCCAGCTCCATTATTTGCCCTACTAGATTTGATCAATGGACACTTGTTCCGAAGATGGTCAGGCGACCCGCAAGCATAACATTTACGGGATGTGACTGGTCGGCGAGGTGGAGGCCGAGGATTACTAAAGGACGGAGGGGGTTCATTCGCTACACGCAAGGAATCGGCGTATCTAACTCCTTCCGCTGAGACGGCCAATGCTTCAAGTTCAGAGAAGGTTTGCGGGCACGCCGCGAAACACAAATATGACCTATAGGATGGTGAGATACCTTCCACAATAGCTTGTACAATCTGATCCTCGGGAAAATGAAGAGCAAACACCCTAGTATAGAACTTAATATCTTGGATGAAGCCTGCCAAGTTTTCATCCAAGCGCTGTACACGATAATAGTACTTCTGAATAAGTGAGGACCTTGCCCTAGCCGGGATGAAGTTAGCTAGCAAGTGGGCGTGGAAGTTCTCAATAGATGATTGCTCGGCAATGGCTCTTACTATTTTGTCTGAGAGAATACCAATTGCATAGGGATAGATGATTTGCAAAATCTGACATGGAGAAAGAGAAAAAACAAGGGCATGATCCTGAAATTCAACCAAAAACCTTAAGAAAGAAATAACTTCACTGCTAGTGTTAAAAGAAAACTTCGAGATACCTCTGAGCAACATTGCCAATGGATGAGGCAAGCTGCTGAACCCAGGTGACATAGCAGGTAAAGGTTTAAGTGGCAAGGACGTTAATTCAGAACGTACATTATTCAACGAGGTTCGGCGTTCAGACTCGTTGTCCAATGGGGCAGAGGTTGTTTGAGCTGCAACGGTTTTCCTATTGACGTCTCCCTTAGGAGGCTCTTCCTCGCTACCTACATTCACCGTGACGGGTTGATCAGTTTTGGGAGGAACTTCCCCAGTTAACAATTGGGTAACCTTACTAGACAATTCAGAAAGTTTTTCAAGAACCATACAAGCTTCCTTCCTCTGAACGTCATTCAACTTCAGAGACAACAGATCGTTAACCCTATTTGAAAAATGAAATAGCCTGGCTTGCACACGCTTAATTTGATTAGGAGAAGGATAATTTTCTTCAAGAAACTAACTACAGATGCTAGCTCAGTAGTATTGTCAGTGATCGTGGAAAGAGAGTCGTCAATTTCTTTCTCTCCCAAAGTGGGGATGGAAATGGGCAAATCAAGGGACTCTCTAAGCTTGTTTGTGTCTACCGCAACCGTGCCTCCAGATTGGACATTTCTAATAGTTAACTCATAGATCAACTCCTCCTTGCGCAAATAGTTAAGATGGAGAACATCGCGAGGGCCGGGCATGATGACAGAACAATTTTGAAAAAGGAAAACGTAAAAACTCCAGCAAGTGAGAAAATAGTTAGAGTTGTAATCAAAGCAATGTTTAGCCGTCAAAAGGGGCTAAATTGAGACCCATTCAACCACGCTCTGCTACCACTTGTTCCGAGATATCTGTGGAACAGCAGAGATGAAAGAAGGTGCGGGGGTGAACAGGTCTCAGGCTACGAAATTAAAGTTAATTTAAAATTTAACCAGGTTATATTTTCTTTGCAAAATCAAGAAATAACAAGCATGGCAGGTACAGAGTAGCAAGACAACAAAGGTACAATCACAGTATATACAGGATTTGGGCTTCGAGCCCCGAACTCACAATCCTTGAGCAATTAGCCCAGTTTTACCCCAACACAAGTTTCAACAGAGGGGCAGAAAACCCCATTCATACCCAGGAGCACTTGCTCCAAATTACACAGTAAAGCCTCCTTGAGGCGCGCAGAAAACAAAATTTTCAAGAAAGAGCAACTCGCTCTCAAAATTTAAGCCTGTCAATGGCCACACCAAATTCCACCTTCAAGCTGTCCTCTAAGGACATAAACACAGGGGTAAAATACCCAACCTACTGAGGCCTATTAAGTGAGAAAAGGTTAATGACATGGCCTCTAAAATACCAACTTGAGAGGAGACGATCTGCACTCCTAATACATTTGTTTAAAACCTATTTGGCACTAGGCCGTTAATGCAAGGGCTAATCCCATACTAAAGAGGTGACTTTAGAAAGAAACAATTTACATTACGTTAAGGAAGAAAAGTAGTGAAAATAAGTTTACCTCAATGCAATATGATTGGGAGCTCGAGAGGGTTAAGCACTCTCTATCCCGATATGTAGTTTAAAAGATAGAATAGATACTAAGTGTCTTTACATTTTAGGGAAAGGTGGAAAAGCTTCGGACCCGCCCCGAGAGTTAAACTGCTGAGCTAGCAAGAAAAGAAGTTATTAAACGGCCATTACCTTATGGATGAACTGCTGCCCGAAGAAAGAGGCGCTTCCCGCCCCCTGCTACGTACTTTACACACAGAAAGATGTTACTGAAGTGGCGCAGAGACCCTAAAATCAGCCGTTTATATACTCTCGCGGAAAGTTCGAGGCGTTTCAGGAATAAGAACACCCTCCCACGAAAACTTTATTGGCTAGGGTTAAGCAATATATCCCCGGGGAGGGGATACACCTGATTGGTCATAAATTAATTAAAGAAATTCGGGATTGGCTAAATTCAAAACAAGGGGAAAGAAAGGGTTATACAGCCAACTTAAACAATAACAGAAAGAAATTTAACAAGGAACAAACTTTTGAAATAAAAATTTCTCCAAAAAACAGTTCTTTCACTTCGCACTAGGGTGCACCATTGTAGTTCTTCAGTAGTGTCCTCTAGAAGAGAAAGTTCACACTTCTTGCTACAGGTAAAACAAAAATACATCGAAAACGACCCAGTTCAGAAACTTCAAAATTTCCAAGTAGTGACATCTTCTGAGAAACTTGAAAATTAACACCTTAGATAAAGTTCAGACTTCCTCCAGTAGGGGAGTTTCAACTGGCGCAAGGTTTGATATGCGGCGTGGAGGTGTACCGCCCGGTACAATTACAATAAGAAAGCTGACTATTAAAAGATACCTTCCTCATCTTGCAGGTAATCAGAAAGGAAACGGTTAGCAGGGTATTTCTGAAGAAAACTGGCGGTAGAAAATTAACAAAAAGTTATATGGAAGGGAAAAATAAAAATAATTGTCAACGACAAAATTATTCGAGATTTGAAATTAATATAACACTGCTTGGGAAATATTAAATAATGAAGATGGTAGGAAGTTTATAAAACAACCATTGTACGAAACATCCTGAATTACTTCTTTATAAACAAGTACAAACTGGAAAATAACTACGATATTTTTGAGGAGTGTTACGATTTACCTCCTGATGTTCTGATGTACCATCAATTACAGATGTAATGATGTAAATTTTATGTGATATGAAATTTCATTTAAAAGTTATGCCATGATAACTAGTAGTATAATGAATTGTGTACGACTAATGGCAAGTGAATAATAATATCCAAGTGTATAATTTCTAATACTCATTTATATCAAGTTGCCTTCGCATTTATGTCGCTTTCTCCTCATGAATTCAAATTCTCTAATATTTCGAATTCCGTTTACTGCAATACGAGGGTATATTGTCTCCTAAAATAAAATATTAAATGAGAATTACCTGCATGTGCCCATGTGCCACCCCTCGTGATATTATATATCACAATTACAAACAATAGAGGTGACTACAAATTTAATAGATTTCAGAGTTAACAAATTGTAGACTATAGCAGGGAGCACTATTATAGAGCAAATACATGTGCATAACAGCATTTTGGAGTGTCATCAAGTTCGAAGGGTGGAACTGTAGGTTGCTGAGCGGCAACAATATTTTTCTATGAATAAAAGAGAGTAATGATCTACTTCAAGTGTTGTTTTCTCACAATTGCACTTTTGATGATATTTCCACAAATCGAACATCTAATAAGCCATACTCCATAGTAAGTAGATAGGTCATTAAGGAGTATTTTTTGGGCAAACAAACTTTCAGGCACAGCAAAACTCCACGACAGTTCCCCAGAGAGAGGTAAGAACGTTATGTAATAATAACAATAATGGTACTGAGCCACACATCCCGGCTGTTGTTCAAAGAAAGACCTCTTAGAAAAACGTGGCGGTCTACACACAAGAAATGTGCGGCCTCACACGTGAGTTATTGGACTGGTAACATCGACGATTGTACCACTGAGAAAATTTACTACTGTACATATCAGTATGGATGGGCGTTAGCCCAAACCATGTTAACCCTAGAACAATAGGGTGAAAATCGTAACATAAACGTGCGGGCTAGTTGTGATAGACACAATATCGAAATAACGTTGAAACGTACCATATACCAACATGGGCGATACTGATAGCGTCTAAGTACGTATGAGTGTACTTACAAAAATAACAAAAGACCTATGATACATAACACCAGTGTAGAAGTTCACTAAGATGAGCTACAAGGTCTGTCCGAAAAGGAGTGTTATGTGTAAGCGTTATTAATTAATTTATTAAAGTGGCTTGATCAATCTGCAGTCTTAGCAGGTGAGTTCTTCTTAAGGTAAGACTTCTAAGAATCCTACTACCGCACTTGTTGCACAGAAGCAGGTATTCTGAAGACTGAGTGAGCAGATGTTTATAATAACTACCACACTCGTTACATGCGTGAGAGGGGTTCCACAAAATACTTCAGACGAATGTCCCCGTTGCACATCACAGGTCAGAATATGTAGTTTTATTGCACGCTTGAAAAAATTTACCATCACATTGACATCAACAGTATGACCTAATTTGGGATGACGCACCGGATGTTTTCCGAGACTAGCCTCTTCACTAAAGCTTTTACCTCATTCGGAACAATAGGGTGAACATTTTCCGTTATCAGTGACCTGGTGCATTCGAAGACTAGATTTCTTGACTAACTACCACGCTCTTTTAAAAGTCGTATGCGCCCAGCAGTATGCGTAGGCACGTGTGTTTAGCAGGGGAAATGCTCACCACAAGTGTGTGGAAGCTCTACAATATCTGTAAGCAGTTGTCATAAAGCGTGCACTTATCACGAAACCCTTTACCACATTAGATACGGTGGTTTGGGCGAATAATAGTATGGATGAACAGGCGTTCCCGAAAAATATATTTGCACAAAACTCACTATGAGAGTCAAGAAAGGAGGGAATACAGGCGAAACGTTCACCACAAGAGTACGGAAGCTTATAAATATCTTTTAGCAGGTGCCCATTGGTTGTGCTCTATTCACGAAATTTTGACCACATTAGTTACGACAGTTTGGGAGACAGATGTTTCCGAAAAATATATTGGCGGAAAGAGCACTATAACCTTCAACACGGGAGTGTGACCAATATCCAATAAGTGTGTGTGTTTTGACAGTACATATATCCCAACTTCGCACTGTATTCAGAAGTAAGATATATTAGTATTGTAAGTTTTAGATTTATTATGATTTTTATTTTTATCATTATTTCATTTGTATATTTATTGCTAATGTTTTAAACTGGAAAGTATAGGTATATGATCTGAAAAATTTGCTTTCTGCAAACGGATGGGCAACATGCTCATTTCAAGTCGGAAATGTGTATGAGTCATGCGGACATCCCAGAGTCCCATGAGGTGGCCTTGTTGATATTGTAGTCGAAAAGTTCCTATGAGTCATGTGAATAGCCCAGAGCCTGATGAGGTGGCCCTGTTAATGTTGGCATGAGGTCCGGCAGAGATTCAGGCTGTGCTCTTGACAGGGTCATGATTGGATGGCCAGGATCAATCTAGACGTATGATGTAAGAAAAGGGGGAAGCTGAGGTCTATATAGGCATGTGATCGAACGACGAGAATAATACTGGACGTGGCTTCATACTAGAACGAACTTCAAACTTTGGTGGAGAAAACTTGACTTCAAACAGCGAAGGAGAGGAGATGTAACTTTAGTGGAACCTGGTCTAATTCTGTTGGTGAAGTGTGGTAATAACCTACAACTGTGGAGTGCTTAGGCACTTGGTATTGTATCACTTGTGGCGGCTTGGTATATGTCCGTGAGAGTTATGGAGTGCTGAATTTCAGACTTTCCATCATTTATGTACTGGAACGGCAAGCGTGTGTTGGTCAAGTGATGTTTCTTTAAACCGTGTGTTAGAGTCAGTGAACACAGTATTATAAAAGTACAGTATCTGTGTGATATAACTAGTGCCAATAATAAGAATGTGCAATTTATGTTGAAACACAGAGACAGTGAAGCGTACATATCTATCTATATACATATGCTTTGTTCAACCGACTGATTGCAAATGGTGGCTTGGTACTCGTTTTAGGTTTCCACTGTTTTTGTTGTTGTTGTTGTTGTTGATTATGTCGTAAATATAGAGCCTTACAGCGATATTTGCAAGCTTATTTTATGTATATTTTGGTATGTTGAAGAGGTGCACATTTACGGATTTTGTTCAGAATATAGTAAATTATTTGGAATCAGTGGAGTTATTGACGAACGTGGGTGCAATCCCTACCTATTTAGCCGTTTTCAGAAGGTTAGGAAAGGCCTGAAGAATATGTAACAGTACGCAGCTGTGTGTACACGCCCTGGGAAAGAAAGTATTATCACGCTTTACGAAAATTCGAGGGATCCATTCTGGTGAACTCTGATGCCGATACCACGCACGTTTTGAAATATTATTTTAATAATTTATTTTGTTTAATTATGCTGGCATTTTATTCAGATAGATTTCATTTTATGCCCAAGCAGGAGGCGATTAAGTATTTTAATCATATTTGATTTAATTTTAACCGTATTGCAATAATTAATTATTAACCCGGCATTATTCGCTAGGTCTTTTCGCGCGTCGTTACTCTCTAGTGAGAGCAGAGCTCACCTTTATGTTCAAAGGCCAAAATATGCTCATATAAAGATGGAGGTATTTTCAATACATCAATTTGAGACATGTCCGCCCCTGTGGTTTGGTGATTAGCGTGATTAGCTGGCCCCCAGTGCCCCGGGTTCGATTCCCGGCTCTGCCTCGAAATTTGAAAAATGGTACGAGGTCCACTCAGACTCGGGAGGTTAACAGAGTAGAGGAGGGTTCGATTACCACCTCACCTATCCTCGAATTGGTTTTCCGTGGTTTCCCACATCTCCAGGCAAATGCCGGGATGGTACCTAATTTTAGGCCACGGCCGCTTACTTCCCTCATCCTGGCCTATCCCTTCCAATGTTCCCAAACCACACAAGACCACTGTTCAGCATAGCTGGTGAGGCCGCGTGGGAGAGGTACTGGCTTTCCTCCCCAGTTGTATGCCCTGACCCAAAAATTTTTTGTTTTTCTTAGAACAATTTTAAGTGGTAAGTTTGGGTTTTGGTTTGTTTCGAGCGAGGATTTTTCAATTAATGTGTAAGTTTCTTATGACTTATCATTAAATCTCTCTTTGTTTCCAAGTTATGGTTGTGTTCATTTGTAAAAGATAAACATTGTTAGATGACCAGGTCTCCATTTAATGCACCCCTGTGGTGCCACCGGGTCGTTAGACGGTGAGTTATAGTTCATTTTTCTCTTTGATATTTGTTTAGTTTTGCACGTTTCCACAACTCGGATCTGTACCTTTAAGTATAGTCCGAGGATTTGTGCTGTCACCTAGAGTAATTGAGTTTTTAATTGCGCTAAGTGCTACAGTGAGTGGTAGCAGAGCGTGGTTAATTCATTTGTTTATACAGTGCTCGTAGCTAACTGCGTGCTATATGCTTTAATAACCCTTTCTTTAAACTTGTTATCTTTTCTGTTTGTGCTGGCTACCGGTGGGTTAATTGCATTGTCCCTTTAAATAGCTGGTCGTTGTGTAATTTTAAATTGCTCAGGTATTCAAAGAGCGTAAGAATTGAATCTTGTAATGTATCTTCCTGTGAAAGGAACGCTTTTATTTGGATTAATGTGCTAACGTGTTGTTTCATATACCACAACGTCGAGGGCGGTTCTGTATCCTCATCCGCTCCGGAAATCCGAGTTCGTTTACGAACTAACTATCCGGGGCGTCAAACCTGCTAACACAGTTGCGGAGTGTGCTGCTTTATTGACCTCGCATGTCCAGGTTCCTATTAATCTCGATTTTGTCAAAATAAGCAACTTGGGTGAGTCGTTGAATTTTATTACTGATGCCTTAAATAACATTGAGATAATTAGAGAGGAATTCACTGAAACCTCACCTACAAAGGGGCAGATTCACCGACTTAAGTCTAGGGTGGGGCATTATTTAGGTCGCACCCAATATTTAATTACCATGAGTCTTGAATCTAGCTTTATTTCTGAATGTACTAACCCGTTGACCATTGCTTCTAGTATATCTGCTGAACTAGACATAATGTTAGCAAGTAAGGATATGGAGAACTTGTCGGTTGTTAAAAGGGGAAGCTGCTCTTTTCCTCCCTCTAGTAATGCTACTAATCCTGTTGATGCCTCCTCTAATTATCAAGGTGCATGTTGTTCAGTCTCCCCAGTTTTAGAGGATCTGTTAGCCCGTTTAAATTCCACTCCTTCTCACTCCTTATTTTAGGACCTCTTCAATGGAGTTAAATTTTTTTTAGTCAATTCAATCGAAGAAAGTACCAGGTTTCTGAGATTCCTGGTAGAAATGACCGAGTCTGGTAGTGATTATTCCATCGATGACTTGGGAATTTTCCATGCCCTGTTCTCGCACTCTGACGGGATCTTGAAACGTGAAATATCTGAAGCTATTTCAAGAAACTTAAAGATTAAGGAATTTCATGAGCTTGTATTATCGACGTTTATCCCTTCTTTGGCATTGCAAAGTTTGATTCCTCAATATTGTTTTAGGACTCAACTGCTCAACGAAAAATCTTTAAAGCTATATTTTAGATTTGAGGCTTTATTGCAAAGTATTTCGGATTTCTGTGCTGGAAGAAGAAAGGGTGGCTCGTATTTTGAAAGGTATTTCCCCTGTCTACCGGCCCTAACTCTCCCTCACGAAGAGTCGAACTAATTTTGTTGAATTAGAGGCTGCTTGTACCTTTGCTGAAGATGTGAAGCATGGGGATGCTGCTAGACCTATCTGCCACCCTCTCCCTCCTGTGAACCCAGTTTCGGCTCAACCTAGGGAGAGTGGTACTCTAAAAAGTTACAGTTGAGGGTCACATGATCATCATAGGAATGCGTGCCCATCAGTTAAGCGTAGTACTGGTCCTTGATGTTATTTGTGTAGGTCCAGGCAGCATCTTAAGAATAATTGCCTAACATCTTTCCAAAAACGCATCAATGACTAAAGGTTAATAACAAAACTTGCGAATCTCTTGCCCCTGAATTTTCTGTAGACTCTGAAGGAGTTATTTGTCCGCAGAAATGTAATAAAATATCGGTTTTGGTTGAGTTTAAAAACATTTTCGCGAAGGCTGAGCTGAATAATGAACCGGTTGTTGCTTTAATTGACTCTGGTAGTGTCGTCACGTTAATTGATGCCGGTTGGTATAATGAAATGAGGTCCCCTTGCAAACTGCCTGAGTTGCAGAAAGTCAAAGTTGCATGTGTCACGGCTAATAAAGATAATATGGATATTTTAGGATCTGTTGACGTGAAATTGCGTATTGGTAATTTTGCTTGGTAACTCCGAAACTAGCTTGTAGCATGATTTTGGGCACTGACTTCTGGACAAGGACCGGATAGGTTTTAGACCTTGGGGCTACAAAATTCTACTTTAAATTTTCCCCAATTTGTAAATTTGATACTGCCGATGCTCCCTCTGGTGCCTTCAGAGTTTCTTGTGTAGGGGAGAACAATGAAATAGATCGGTTGGATCATAATCATTTGGGCTATCAGCAAGCTAATAAAGTGCGTAAATTGTGCCATCAATTTCCAGAGGTGTTCACCAAAAAGTTAAGTCTGACGGATGTATTGGACTACGAGATTGAAACATCTGACAATCAACCTGTTAGGTCTCCTCCTTGCCGTCTTTCACCTCCTAAAATGTTAGAACTCAAAAGGATTATCGTCCAGATGCTTGCCGATGGGGTCATCAGACCGTCCACTTCTCCTTACGCATCTCCGGTTTTTCTGATACCTAAACCCTCTGGTAAATACCGTGCCGTTGTCGATTACAGATCCCTAAACCGCAAGATCATCTTGCAATCTATTCCCTTGCCTGATTTACATACTTGTTTTGGGTGGCTCTCCTGAGCCAGATTTTTCACTGTGTTAGATCTCAATCAAGCCTATTATCAGATTCCGCTCTCTAAATCTTCTACTCCCCTGACCGCCATCATCGCGGACAAGAATCTTTATGAGTTCCTCCGTTTGCCGTTCGGTTTATCGTGCGGAGCAGCTGTTTTGACCAGATTACTGAATTCTAATCTTCTCGAACACATGGATCATGTCCGGGAAGTCCTTGAGCGTTTGAAAAGGGCTGGTCTCACTGTGAAACTATCCAAGGTAACCTTCGCCAAACCGAGTATGTCCTTTCTTGGCCATGTCGTGTCGCCCGACGGAGTCTCAGTAGACCATTCAAGAACCCAGGCTATCAGGGAATTCCAACCACCCAAGGAAGTAAAAGGGGTTTTCGCTTTGTGGGCATGGTGAATTTCTTCCGCAAATTTAATCTGGGGCCCCACCCAGAAAGAAGCCTTTGACACCCTGAAACTTGCCTTTTCGAATGCTCTTGTGTTGGCCATACCCGACTTTAGTAAACGTTTCATTGTACAAACTGATGCCTCAGGAAAATCTGTTGCTGGTGTACACTTACAGGAACACGAGGACGGTCGTAGACCCGTTGTCTATGTGTCTAGGATCCTCAATAATCTGGAGAGTAAGTACTCCATCTATGAGTTGGAATGTTTTGCCATGCTGTTTGCACTCGAAAAATTCAGACCTTTCATTGAACATGTAAATTTCGACCTTGAAACAGATAAACAAGCTCTCTCGTGGGTCTTGAGTCGACCCAAAAGAACGGGCAGAATCACTAGATGGGCGCTTAGGATCTCCGCATTCAGTTTTCAAGTTAAGCATATCAGAGGTTCGGAGAATGTCATCGCTGACAGCTTGAATATAATGTTTTATGGGAGTTTTGGTTTTGATGCAAAATCTGAAGTTGAAGAAATTGACGAAACCCATGTTATTATATTGGGTGCCATTCTTTCAGATCTGCCTTTGTTATACTATGAGTTTGGCGATCATCAAAAAGCTGACCCTGAGTTGAAATAAATCATCGACAAAATTAGTGACGGAATGGTTGTAAAACCTTATTCTCTGGTGAAGGGTGTCCTATGTTGTAAGGTCTGAAGTGGTGTTCATTTCAAAATTATTGTTCCTAAAGTCCTCGTACCAGTCATCTTCAAGTACTATCACTCTTGTCCAATTGGTGGTCATTTAGGCACCTTTAAAACTAGGCAGAAAATTAGATAATTCTTCATTTGGAAAAGGATGGATGGTGATATTCGAAACATGGTTAAGTCCTGTAAAACTTGTGCTATCAGCAAACCTAACTTGAACAATCGTGTGGGTTTATTATCATCTTCACAAGCCTCTCGCCCGCTGGAACGGTTATTCATCGATTTTGTAGGTCCGCTCCCTTGCTCTACCCTGGGAAATACTCATACCTTTGTTGGTATCGATGCGTTCTCTAGGTTTTCCTGGATTATTCCCACTAGATCTACGACTTCCCGTACGTCTATAAGTTTCCATAATTCTATCCTTGCATCCTTTGCCCCCCCCCCCAAGTATCTGGTTTCTGACAATGACAGTGCATTCGCTAGCCACTTGTTTAAGAAGTACCTATTCGAGTTGAGCATTTCCCATGTCACCACTACTCCATAATATCCAAACCCTTCTTACGCTGAAAGAATGAACAGGAACCTAAAATCCGCCCTAATTGCTTATCATCACAATAACCAATCCAAGTGGGCTTCTGGCCTACACTGGTTGACCACAATTCTGCAACACACGAATCTCATGGTAAAACCCCCATGTCACTTATGTTCTGTTACACCCCGTATGCTCCTATGTCCAACGTACTGGGTATTGATGATCTTCCAGACTTGTCTAAGCCCAATGACATTCAGAAAATCTTGGACGAAGGCAAGAAGATATTGTCTGTATCCTACGAGAGAAGCAGAGTTAAGTACAACAAGGGTAGAAGTTTTTGTCAGGTCCTATCCCATTAGCAAAGCCATTAACAAATTTTCTGTTAAACTTGCTCCTAGGTACCAAGGTCCCTGTACTATTTTACAGTTTTTATCTCCAGTGTCGGTGCTGGTGAGTGACCCCATCGCCAAGAGGATTAGACAGGTTCACCTTTCCCAGTTAAAATCAGGTTAATGTGGGTTTTGATCTGCGGATGGGAACTGCATATCAGTGGGCAAATTTGTTTGGTTACCTTTAGGTTATTATGTAACTATTCTGGTGGGGTGTGAATTTAATCTAGTAAATTTTTTCCCTCATGTACTGTATTTGTTTTTAGGGTGTTTTGGGAATTGCTTCTTGACCTTACCTACTTTTCAGTCCCAAAAAGGAGGTTGCTTAGAAGGGTGCGAATTATTTACCACGTGATTTACCACGTGTTATGACCTGCGCCTAATCCTCTGCATTCATGCCTCCGGTGAATCTTAATATGTCCGTGTAGTAACTTACTACAGTGTACTTATTGTTAGCATCGTATTTTAAAAATGTGAGTGTGGTTCGTGGGAAGTGTGTCTACTTTCACTTGCGCTATTAGCGCCTAATTACTTAATTGTTAATATATCACCGCTCCTTTGGCCTAGGTGCATGCCTGCAATGTCCGTCATAAATTGATTGTATCTTGTTCATTGTTAATTGCAAAAGTTTGATCATAAATTTATTTGTTGGCTTATGTGCTGTAGTAGCCCTGGTCTTGTCATTTTCGGAAAAATTGTATGTAATTTCTGCTCTGTACACTGTTGTTAACTGGTATGAAAACTGTCACGGTGTTCTAGCTTATATTTATCTCAACTATTCTTGTAATTTTTGAGCCTAGTTCTTGTTATCCGTCCCTATTGGGGTAATATATTTACTGACTATTCCGATTGTGGTATTGTTAGGTGTGCATTAAACGAACCGAGTTATTTTATAGATTATTTTGTTAGGGTGGGTTGTCTTGGAATGGATATTATCCGGTCTTAGGTTCCCTTTGGTAAGTTTTGATTTCGCCTGTGGATGTTGGCTATTGCAGAACTGTGTCGACCAGAATCGGTGGTGGTTGGCTGTTTGCCTTTAAGGCATGGACTTAAATGTCTTCACTGCTTTCGGTCTCCTACTTCTGGTGGCACGGTTCCCTAATTTTCAATCGTTCCGATGCCCTCCTTCGGGTCGTTTCTGTAATCAGTTGTGAATTACCAATTTACTGAGTAATCTATTCCTTTTCAGTCTTGTTCTGTTGGTTTTCTGGCGAGTAAAATCCTGCCTCATCTACCTTTTGCAAATTGCATCTGTTTTCCTTCCTGCAGGTAGTGGTTAACTAGGTGGTTTCTTACTGTATTTTTTGGGTTGCATGTGGTGTTAGTTCTGCACTCTTCTGCTGGCCTTACTTGCCTGGCTTCGGTCTCTAATTTAGTGTGTTATTCTTGTAATGTGTTATTTTATTGAGTTGTAGTTCCATGTCTTCCTTCCCCGTCTACTTGTTATTTTGCTCAAGTTGCACTTATGGATCCTCAACCTGAGGAGCACGATCTCCTTTCGAACCTAGTAGGTATTGGTTTTGGTCCCGAGTTAGTAATGTTGTAAACGGTACCGTGGTTTGGTTTTAGGCTTCACGGCATGTCGTTGAGGGTAATTGGTGCTTCCTTATCTTTTTGGCTAACGCATGTTCGTTGAGGTCGATTATGATTGTATTGTTATCATGTGGTATTAGTTAATTCCTATGACGCTTCAGTATGGGCGGTGTTGCCTTTAATTTACCCTGTGTTCCGTAGATTGGGAGCTAAACTCTTTCTCTCTCTCCTCTTTTTGAAGAACCTTGTCTGCTCACATGTAATTTGTAGTTCCTCTATGTCCTGCCCTGTTCCTTTTGTTTTAATTCCCTGCATACTCTGGTATTCTGACGACATCATGTATTTATCCTGTACTTTAAAGTTCATTTTGGATTAACTTGCCAGCCTATTGGCTTATATTCTCTCTGGTGTGCGACTATCCATTGCTATTGGTTTTGTCATTTTACCGTTCTACGGTGCGCCAGTTGGGTATGGGATTAACTAGTGCTTCATAGGCAGCATTGCTGCCTCCCACTATTTGAAGAAAGTGGTCGTTTAGTGGTGTTTCCTCCTTCTTCTGTTATTTTGAGCGTTTTCCATCGACCTGGTTCGTGAGCTACCATTTATATTTTATTTACCTTGTTCCATAGTTATTTAGTGAGGTACCTGTGGCTCTGTCGTTAGTGTGAGTCTGCGGATATCACTTATTTCTAGTCCAAATTTGTCCGAGATCTCTTGTGGATAACCGGTAGTAAACTTTGTCAGGTCTCTGCTCTAACTTTTCCAAATGGACTGCTTAATGGAGGTGTTTTATTGAACATTTACTGTATTTAATTGAGTAGCCTGTTGTTGATGTATATGTTTGAAAATTCGGTGTGAAGTTTTGAGGAGTATGATTTAAAATTGGGTGACACTTCCGTTTTTCTGCCATATTCTGTCCTGTTGCACCGTGGTGTTAATGATTGTGTTAGTATGAGTTCGATTCTAGTATTACTCTTGGCTTGGTATTGCTTGTAGCTCGTTGCTGATGACCAACTATATGCGCACTCACCATCTAAAAGATCTTGAAGTCTCCAATTGCAGCTAATGTATTCATCTCGTCTTGCGTAATTTTTGACAGTAACCCATGGATTTTGAGCTGTATCTTATGTCCAGTTTCTTGGTGTTTCCCTTATTTGTGAGTATGACTATGTCTGATCCTATTTCTTGTTTTGCCGGGTTATGCATGGAGAGTACACGTAGTGTTAAAACTGATTAATTGCAAAATTTATTTCTAGATTTTGGACGTGTATTTATGGGTTTACAAATTTTATTTATTGGCTCACTGATTAGTAGTTCTACTCGGCTATTTTTTTAAAAGGAGGAGATTGTGATTTTAATTAACTTGCAACATGTTCTCCCTTGGTCAACGTCTAGTAATTTTGAATTTGTTATGTGTGGATTCGTGCTCTCTCTGTATTTCGGTTCTGGAAACCTGTTGGCCACTGTGGGTAGGTCATCTATTTGTAGGGTACTTACGGTCTAAATGTATTCATTAATGGATATGTTCCTTGCAGTGTTGTTATCTTGCATTGCTAAATCAAGTATTATGGCCTGCAACTTGTTCTTGCTTAGTTAATGCCTGGGGTTATTAAACTTACCCTGCTTGCGGTTTGTTGTATTCTGTCAGTATTCTTATACATAAGCCAAATTTTTTCTGTGTATGGTTGATGTATTATGTCTATGCAATTGTAGCTTCCTGTTTTCAGTTTGTTGCTGGTGCCGTTATTGTATGGCATTCGGATAGGTTTGGTTATATGTATAGAAAACTAATTTGACGGGATGTCTATCTTTGGTTTTCAAGTTTATTGTTATCCTTATATGTTGTGCATAGTATCTCTGCCCATATATTTAATTTAGGCATGATATATCTACGGTAAGGTATTGGTAATGGGTTGTTTAAGTAATTAATGTTTGGTATCGTTATCCTGTTCATCCTCGCTTTCTCTAATAGTTTTATCCAGTGCCATACCGTAGTCTTAAGTCATGTTAATGTAGTTTAAGTTTGTGTTAAGTAACCTCCTGTTGGGCTTTGTAAACTTGTTTTATGCTCACCAATTTTGTTTTCCTCGTGGGTGCCTTTCCCTTTTTAATGTTGTTGTTGCCATCCAAAAAATTAAGTCGAAACTAATTGGAAGCGCTTCTTATCTAACCCAAGTCCGATAAATAATACTAATTTGTCTAACATGTAGTAGTTTAAGTCTACGTAAATGGTCGCGTGCAGGTAAGACCAAGAACGTCTAAGGTTCTAACTGTGAACATTTAAGAAATTATTCTAATGGTGTGTGTGTACCACAAGGTAATGTAACTTTTAAGAAGTCGATGCATATGAATTTGCGGGACTTGTTTATTGAAATTAAAACTCAGCATGTGATCTTGAAGACGAGTGTCATCTTTGATCCGGAACATTATTAATCTACATGCGACTTGTGTGTAGCACCAGTTTGGTGCATGGGACCTCTTTATGGTTGAAAGTGACTAGACAACTAGTGTCGTCTGAGTGAACACTATTGTTTCTTTACTCAATTCACATATGTTTTGGTTCTTAATGACTGTTGGATTCGACGTGTTGGTGCTGTATAAACCGGAACTTGTGACTGGTGGTCATTTCTTATCCGGACTATTCAGCAAAAAACTTATCTTGATTCAAGATCACCGCCTTATGAAGGTTATCATGCTTTGAGTATGTGGAGCTTCGGGGAGGGAAACTATTAGGGACGTAATAATTTATACCCTCTCCGTAAAATTTTTTGGACTGGACTGACATTTGTGTTCTTATAGCGGTTCGCCGCTGCGTATTCAACAAGTAATTCACGGTTGCAGATACCATAGTTTTCAATGTTAATATACTGAAACTTCGACTGGCCTAAAAGGTTAAGATACCCATCTGTTGTGTATGCCCAGACGGTGCTTTTACCCAGTATTCTCCTGCATTCTAGTGTCGAAGGTATGATCTACCTCGCCACGTGCTCTCCCTCCACTGGGCACATATGCGCACGCCATCACTGCGGCTTGCACTGACTGGAGGTTCCTGGGTAATCGCAATTATCGTTCGGAAACTGAAGCATGATGCTGCACCGGCGTGCCACTCTGCCTTGCGGGATGGGTTTGGTTTCTAAAATGGAACCTGTTTGAAGTTAATTCGATGGGGCTGACGCCCTAGTGAACACGGTTTTTCCCACGATTTTATTTTTATTATCTTCCTCGTCTGGAAATTCTGTGTGCCTTTAAGGATACCCTCTGTCATATGTAAGTAAACATTGGAAGTTGGAACGACTTCTCTACCGCAGCAAACTGATACCGCGTAAGTGTTTTTACTACGCTCATTTTACCTCATTCCCTGTGGTGAACTGAAAATTTCGAAAAGTGGAGTGCACTCTGGAACATAATGAAGCTTTGCGTCATATAAATTCTGTAATTTAACCTTGTGGTTTTCGGTCTCTTTT
Source organism: Anabrus simplex (assembly GCF_040414725.1). Lineage (NCBI taxonomy): Eukaryota > Metazoa > Arthropoda > Insecta > Orthoptera > Tettigoniidae > Anabrus > Anabrus simplex. The sequence continues at coordinate 26,801,891 of NC_090277.1, read as the reverse complement.
CCTTTTCCGGTTCCAAAAAAGAAGTAATTGTGTGTCAACTAGTTATGCTCAGTGAGGACCTGCGTCTTAAATTGTAAATTTAATATTTAACGTTTGGTGGTGGCCTTTCTCGGCCTGATTGGTAGTGATTAAGGCAATGTTTTGGCAAAGATACTAACCAAGCGAATTACTACAAGGATGTGGGGTTTACGTTCGTTTTCTATTTTCACTGTAACTTCTTTTCCGGCTTCTAACCTAATATTTTTTATTTGGGTTTTATTTTAGAGGTATTTAAGCGTCCTGTTTTTATCTTGTCTCTCAAAATGCTTTTGGGCCTATTGTTGATTGGCGGCCTGTGATTGGCCCCGTCCTTGAGCTGACTTAGCGTGTATTCGGTGCTATGGGAACGCTAATGTTTTTATGGGGGGATGCTGATTGTTGATGGATGTTGATGGAAATGAATTGATGTTCCTGTTATAAAAGTAGTTTTGTGGGTGGTTCAACCTGTTCCCTTTAATTATATTTAGCACTTTCCTCTCCTGGTTGGCATGTTTTTCCACCCCGTATCGCTGACCTGAGGAAAACGTTTCTTGACGCTCGTTAGTGACATTACCCCTTTCCTGGTAGGAACTGCTTGGGATGTACCTCAAATAACATTTCCCGTTCTTTAAGAAAAAAGAACAGGCAATGAAGTGAACTCGATTCCTAAAATTCAAATCAAGTATATTATGGCAATATCAAACTTGGAATGAGGTGTATTTGTTTCACACTCTATCTAAAATGTGGAGGAAGTGTTTCAAAATGGCATATGGCCTTAATTATTTTTTTAATTAATTATTTAATTTATTTATTCTATTGATTTCTAACAAATCGGTCGACCCTAGTTTTTTCTTAACACAATTATAAGTGCTAACATTGGATCTTGGTTTATTTCCAGCGAAGATTTTTCAATTAATGTTTAAGTTTCTTATGGTATATTATTAAATCAGTCTTTGTTTCCAAGTTCTGGTTGCGTTCATTTATAAAAGGTAAACATTTTTAGATGACATGGTCTCCATTTAATCCACCCCTTTGGTGACACCGGTTCATTAGACGGTGAGTTCTAGTTCATTTTCTTCTCTGATATTTGTTTGGTTTTGCACGTTTCCACAACTCGGACCTGTACCTTTTAGGTATGGTCCGAGGATTTGTGCTGTCACTTAGAATAATTGAGTTTTTAATAGCGCTAAGTGCTACAAGCATATGGCAATGGTTGCTAATGATTTGAATTTTTATTCACATATATTACAGTGTGTATGTAAGATATTGTATGTCCAGTTTGCACTCTTCATGAAACTTCATACCACATCCATTTGGCACTATCCAATAATTGCAAATGTGTGTTGTCGAATATTAGACTTGGTTGAAATATTACCACACTGGACACAAGGATGTGAACGTGCCTTGTCAGGCAACTACGATGTATGTAAGCTAGTGCATAATCAACCGCACTTTTCACGAAAACTGTTACACACATCTTTCTCAACAAAGCTGGGAAGCTGCAATATATCTTAAATTCTGTTTTCAAAGACTAGACGTGGTAAAATTATTTATTGTGTCGATCACAAGAAATTGGACGCACCGCAGTATGGCTAACCATTTGATGTCGAATAACATGTTTCCTGTAAAATTACTTCGCAGCGCCATCGCATGAACGCGGACGCACAACAGTATGCCTAAGCAGATGTTGCCGAAGACGCGACTTCAGAGAAAACTTACTATCACATTGGCTACATGAATACGGACGCGCACCAGTATGTATATGAAGGTGTTGTCGAAGACTCGACCTCCGAGAAAACGTATTACCACACTGATCACAGGAATGCGGACGCTCACCAATACATGTACGCAGGTGGTGGCGAAGATGGAAATACTGAGAATAATTGTTACCACATTGATCACAGGTATATGGACTCTCACTAGTATGTGAAAAATTGGTACCACACTGGTTAGAAAGTGGACGCCTATCAGAATGTGTAAGGATGTGATTCTGAAGATTCGACTTGTTGGAAAACGTATTACCACACTGATCACAGGAATATGGACGCACTTCAGTATGTGCACGGAGATGTCGCCGAAGGTGAGACTTCTCAGCGAACATAGAGCCACATGGTTCACAACAATATGGACGCTCACCAGAATGTGTAAGAAGATGTTGCCGAAGACTTGTCTTCCGTGAAAATTTACTACTACATTGATCACAGGAATGCAGACTCTCACCAGTATGTTTCAGGAGGTGTCTCCTAAGACTAGACTTCTGAGAAAATCTACTTTCACATTGATCACAGGAATGTGGACGCTCACCAGTGTGTGTAACATGGTGTTTCCGTAGACTCGACTTGAAAGAGAACCTACTACCACATTGGTCACAGGAATGTGGACGCTCAGCAGTATGTGTAATCAGGTGTTGCCGAAGACTCGACTTCCGAGAAAACTGACTATTACAATGGCTACAGGAATGTGGACGCTCTCCAGTATGTACAAGCAGATGTTCCCGAAGATGACACTTCTGAGTAAATGTATTACCACATTCATTACAGCAGAGTGCCCATTTTGTAATGGGATGGATTGGCCTTCGTTCAGAGTCTGAGATAACGTGTAGGTTGCATTCATTATGAGTGGGCAAAATGCACATTACCTCACTTGCCTCTTGCAATATTTTGCAGCTACTGTTACATGTAACTTGTGGACTTCCGGTCAACACTGCAAGGTTCCCAAATCTAGAAAACAAAAAGTTATTACATGTTACGTCTAAGATAGAAAATGAAATACAATATGCAAAAGAGAGAGCAAAGAGCCCTAACTTCGCCACCTACAAAGGCATAATAAATAAATAAATAAATAAATAAATAAATAAATAAATAAATAAATAAAGCAATTGCAATATATGTAGCAAAATTGCTTCTTAGCACATTACATAGCACTCCAAACATCAATAATTTCCGTTAAAGGCTCTAAACGATAAGCCCATGTAATTTCCAATTGCCAAATAAAATAGATCACAAGTTTGCACTTCACCACAGCACATCTAAACAATTTAAGAAAATCCAATTTGGAAGCAAAGATTGTGAGAATGCTTCTCTTAGTGATTTACTTACCTTCATTTTTCAAAGTTTCTTTGTAACACAACCTCGTCACGTTTAGTATGCCAAACAATACCTAACGCTTTAATAGCTTCATTTGTGAGGTTACACCTTGACACGATTTCTCCATCATCTATGGGGACATTAGCAAGGGCTTCTGGAGAATTTGACGTCCAATTTCTGAAATACACATATGTACTGTAAAGTCAGGGAGAAATTTCTGACTGAAGTTCCTCGGCTTCTTCAACTGAGCTAGTACCTCTCAACATGTCAATGTGAAAACAAGAAGATGTAATGGGGTGTATGTTCTTCAGCAGGTTGGACTAGAAATCTCGGAGCAAGAAATGGGACAGAACTTGTAACAGTATAAGGTAGTTTTCCTTGATATCTTCATCAGAGGATTCACATCACGCAATATTCTGAAGACTACTATGGTTGGGAGGAATTAACACAAATTAGTACATCATAGATATATCAGCTGAAAGAGTAACAAGGTAAGTTCTGAGCCTTAAAACAACAGAAGAATCACAACATCTGTCAAAATGAACTCATGGCTTGTTTGTCATGCTAGAATCTTTGAGCACATAATGATGCGGAATGTAAAAGCTTGATGAGTTAGAAATCTCAATTGGTGCAATTTCCATGTGTCCCATTTCAATGTATTCACGCACGAAATTTAAATACAGCTGTTTCATGTCTGGAAATGTAGCAAGTTTATTTTCATTGTGTTTGAGAGTTCTAATAGTATTATGCTTGGACTGAGCTAAAGGTGACGCTTCAGGACAAATACGAAATATGCAACAAACCTGCCAGAATCATGCATTTCATCATTATACAAGAAAATGTTCTTCAAATGCCCTTTCTTCAGGAGTAAAAAATGGTTGATGGAGTTCTTCAAGCTTCCAAAACCTTTCCAAGTTTGTGTAAAGAGAATCAAGATTTACAAGCCTGGCATATCAAACCTTGGCGTTACTCTTTACACAAACTCAGGGGTGCTGCCTGTAATTTCCCAACTAAATTTGGTCATCTAACAAGGTGTGATAACCTTTCTGATGCAGATATTAGAAACCAAAATTTCATAGTAGACTTCAGCTCTTAGCAAAATATAATTAACATAATGCTGCCTAAATATACCAATACTTAAAATGACGTCATGAACAATATACAAACTGGAACAATCAATTTGCTGCGCAAGAAGTTGGCTTGTGGTTGTATTCATGACTGCACAGTTCAATTCAATGTATAATTGACACATTAGGGAATGAAACAAGGTTGCATGTGGATATCCCGGGCGATACATCAGCATTACCTACACCAAATACACGTAGCCAACAAATCTTAGTACAAATGCCAACCTTCGTGACAAGACTACAGGACACTAAGGATAAATGACTCCTCCAGTCCAAGAAATCTTTAACTAGTACAATCCCTCCTAAACTGTTCTTCACTGGTACACAAGCTGTGCTTAGCTGAATATTTCAGTGGGTGACACAATTGCAGAACTTCTAACATTTATATGATTAATGAGAATTGTTTGTTCTTTGCAGACCTATAAGGTGAGGGGTCCATTTTACCGTGGGCACTTGTGTCGCTTACACTGTTTAGATATATGAGAAGCAAAAAACATAAATACCAAAGGTTATTTTCGCTCACAAGCTTGCGGCGATAATCAATGTTTGTTCGTCTGTTTGAACTTTCCACAATCAGAATTGCCATCATTATCAAATTTGCAACACCTACAATTAAAGAAGTGCTCTTGTTTACATTGTGACGTAAAATATGAAATGAATGACAATGACAATATGACCATGAATCCAAAACAATCAGTTGATCCAATTCACAATGCCTTATTTTCAGAGATAATGCTTGTTGCCCTTAAGGGTCCAAATCCATGTTACTGCCCCATGCAATAGTACTAATTACTGGTAAAGCAGAACCGTAGCCATCCTGCTATAGTGGTACTAATCACAGGTATCATACTCATGGCATTCCTTGCATGGTGGTACTAACCGCAGGTAATATAGACACATGGCATGTCACACATAATGGCACCACTCACAGGTAACACTGACCAATGGTGTTCCACACATTAGGCTACTACTCACAAGCAATGCAGACCGATGGTGTTCCTCACATGATGGGGCTAAACACGGTCACCGACTAGATCAATCATGATGATGATATTTCTTGTTTAAAGGGACCTGCCCGCTAGGTAACAGACCCTTTTGTACGAGGTTCAACAAAGTGAAATGATAATTAAAACTTCAACATGTATTAATTGACAAGAATCTAAAGTGAATGATGATGACAAATTAGCACGAATTAAAAACAATCAGTGGATCCGACTGACAATGCTTTTGTGACGTCACTATGCAGCGTAAGATTAGAAAGAACTTTAGGATAAATCATACAACTTAGCTTGGAGTCCAAACGCTCGATGCTGCATCAGCCTGTTTGCATCCGGGAGTCGGCGTACTTTCCTCATCCAGAGAGCAAGTTTGATACATGTTTTTTAGGTAATATAGCCAAAAACGTCCACTCGAGGGATGGTAGGTTCCAATCCGCACCTCAGGAGATAGTTTTAAAGTGGTTTCACATTTTCATACCAAGCTGGTTAACATAAAGTCACTAGTGTGAAACTCTCCTCAAAGGCTTAGTAGCGCTTGACCTCCTCCTTATGGACAGAGTAGTGTATGACCTCTTCCTACTCAGTACTCATTTCCGTTACAAAGTTGAGTAAACCTCATATCCCTCGGATCTCCTAACAGGCAATAAAACGTACAGCTTTATCGAATAGATCTAAATGAATTGCTGTTAAAATTTTACTTCCTCCATTCAGATTAAGATAAATGCCTTCTTCAACTCCACCATTAAGAAACAAACCCTGAATCAATAAGTTCTGAGATAGAGATTTGAACCCCATGAACTGCAAATGCCAAAGTAGATAAATGTATTAACACTCCTATTCACTTAGCATAGTGGTGTTCATGTAATATTTTGACAGAGAATCCGTTCACCGCTACATTCGACTATTGAGTAATAACACTATAATAATTAAACTTATATTTTAATGCTCCACCACTTCAATCCTATATTATCCAATGTGCATATAATATATAGTATTGAAGAGGTGGACAAATAAAACGTATGTTTAATAATTTTTGTGATCACAATTCAATACGGAGTAAAACCACGAAATTATATCCTATGATATTGAGTAGTATGGCAAGGCAACTATGAGCTGCGACATAACAACTTCAACAAAAACCAACAGAGAGCACCATCAGTAAGAAATACACCACCTGCGGCAATAGCTTCATCCATGGTGCCCGGAAATTCTACACCACGATGAGGACAACAAATTGCGAAGGAGGAGAATGCAGGGAAGCAGGCTAGGAGCCTGACAGATAGTGATTCTCCAATCCCAATTCCTTACACATTGCTCCACAATAATAAATCCCACATGCATTGACTGGAAGAATACACACAACACTCCCAATCAGGCGGCACATCACCCCTCAATATCAGAGTGAAATTCTAGCAGAGTTTCATTCAACAGCTGCGAACCGCTCGTTGGTATTTACGCCATTAAATATCAGGAGTTAAGCAGAGGCAGCAAAAACCCCACACTGCTCACACAAAGTAAAACAAAGCAGTGGCACAGCAACAAACACCAGTCTTCCTGCCCCACTCTACATAGTAAAGATGAGAAATCTGAACCCGGATTTCAGCCACTCGCTCCCAATATACAATACAATCACCAAGTTTCTGCCCAATGCAACACGGCATTATTTTCTGGAAATTCAGTAGAGCAAAGATGGCTACGCCATCAAAACTTCTAGAAATGTATACACAGACCCAGTCAACAAATTAAGACAGGCGCATTTTGGACACATCCTGCAGCACAGAACGTGGCTAACAATGCGGTGCAACTAACCGCCCTTGTGTCAAGCCTCCACGTGGTCAGTGGTGGATCATGGGGTTGATGGCAGCTACATGGACGATGTTATCGCAGGCCATCTTCAGAAACAGGGATATCAAATATTCCGGGGCATTCGGAGCCGCAATTCTAACGGACACACCCCGCTGATGCGTATCGTCTCCTGGAATATGGCAACAATGTACCAGCTCCTCAGGGGTAGTTTGCTGAACTAAGTGAATTGACATCATGTGGAGGCATCTTGGTCATCTTGACCACAGCGCGGACACTGCGATCGCTGCCAATTCTATGATCATCCTACTATTGCTTTCCTCAAAATGTGCGTGCGATTTGTAGTGCTCAACGCACCTGAAGTGCTTGCGCGAAAAAGGGATCACTCAAATGCAACACTTGCAGTGAAGTTCATCCATGTTTTTCAGTTGAATGCAAGGGTCACCGTCAATTTTCTCCCACGCAGTCAGAAAAAGTGTCACCTACCTACCCCACCCTCCCCTTCCACTCTTTCCCTCCTTTCTGGAGAACATTCTGCAAATCATCACAATGGAGCTCCAGAATATTCTCCATTATTAACGTCCTGATGTTATGTATGAGATCCAGCTGGCGGCGTATTGATCTTCCAGACTCACTTTAGCGGGACGTTCTCTGGGATATAAATGCACTGTGCATTATTCATCCTTGATCCTAGTCAACTGTTGTAGTAAATGAAAGTTTATTACGATTATCTGTGTTCTTTAAGGGTCAAGTGAGCACTGCCCTAACAGGTAATCTCTGGCAAATCAAAATTAAAGTAAGCAAACGAATTATAATTTTTCCTAATCATACATATAGATGCCATCTGAATAACAGACTCTTTCCAACCTTAAATAATCAACCCTCTGCTGTAACGACCACACTTACATACCTAGGCATAATGTTTCAAAATCATCTTCAATGGAATGTACATTTGGACCAAACGTATAAAAAGGCATCCCACAGGTTTCACTTCCTGCCCTGGCTGTTAAGTCAAACCTGGGGATTAAAAGCCAAAAAAATCATACTTCCTACTGTACCCTTGAAAATTGGTTATTGGTCTGTATGGAAAGAATATTTTATTACTGGGGTGGAACAATGCATAAAATTATAATTTAGGAAGGAGAGCTCAACTCTGCACTGTATCTGCTAGTAAGCCGCAGAACAAGTTTTCCCCCGCCGTGCAAGCAAGTATGGTTTTTTTGTGCCTTGTTGTAGACCTCAGCTAAATAGCACGTGGACACGAATTCTACCAGAAAAAAAGCGATCAATACTTTGAGATTTTGACGTCATGATATTTAACCAATCGGATCGCAAGGTTAGCCCGATCGCTAAATCACAGCCAATAAAATTCAACTGACAAACACACCTACGTCTTGAAGAAATAAATACCCATGTATCGGGGAAATTTGCGCTCTTTTGTCTTCGGCTTTCTACGTGAATAATTGCTTCATACAAGTACTCGTCATCGTGTTATAAGAGCACATGTATAATTGGAGACGACATATACGATATTAAAAATTATAAGCATTCATTTGATGAAGGATGATATTATTTCTGCTTCTGAGGAAATTTTGAGATACGGAAAATATTGGAAACGCCGCAGTTCAGATTTCCTTAATTTTACAAACCTGAGGAACTTTTAAAGTACGTAAAACTGTGCCAACTTGGAGAATCAAGTGTGTGTTGGGAACTATTACTAGAACAAACTTTTTAGTTTCAGCTTTCACCAGTAGACGGAAGATCACTAGTAGTCCTGAATTATTTCGGAACTTCAACATTACGACGGAGTTTGTAACTGTCCTAAGTCTTCGCCTGCTGCAGCCATGTGTAATTAAAATGTGAGGCATAATTCAGCCCAGGGGAGAATAATATCCGAGATGAAGTCCGGTTAAATATTCACTGATCATCAACCGAGTCCAGAAGCCAAGTCTACTACAGCTAAGATTTTAAATTATATTCTCTATTTTCTGTTGTAATAATTATGTAGACGTAGTCCTTGCTTGAATATTTGAGATCATTTCTAATAGTCTTTGTAGTTAGGAATTTCACTCTTCTTTCACTGGTGTTGGTAGATTTGATATGTGTGTGAGTGTATTTGGGACCTGTATTTCATTCTATTTGAGTGAGTGCTTCGTGACATGTTCTCACTGTCCCATAATAAGTCGAGGAATGTGTTAAAAGTATTTGACCCACGCGATAACATTTATTAATTTATTAAATAATTTTGGAATAATTTTTGAATTGGGACAGAATATTGACGTGTTCTGTGAATTTAGGATTTTTCCTTGATGTTTTGTGGTTCATCATAGATTCGAGATAGGATAGAGTCATCTATGATTTCATTAAACTATAGCCTACGATGACGCGACCGCGCGCGTATAATAATAATAATAATAATAATAATAATAATAATAATAATAATAATAATAATAATAATAATAATAATAATAAACATTATTACGGACTAATAGAATATTTAAATGTCATGAGTGTAAGTGTTACTGTGCTTATAAGTGATTAATGTGTGCTATAGTGAAGTAGATGTAGGCCTGGAATATTGGTCGTGGCTTGAATGTCCACAAATTTTGCATTTACTGTTATGTGGTATTTTTGAGACTTATAAATGGATCTTGAGATAGGATTTTATTTGTGTGTCTATTACATGAGTCATTTAAGGAAGAGAGTATGTCTTTGAACATAACTTCTTCTTATGCAGCACATATTGATCGATAATTTGAGAAAATAGGAGATTAAAAATAACGAAGGCGTGACTCATAGACCGTATGCGTGAATGCTTGTTGATCTACGACTGTAGGCAATTCTATGGAATTTTTAATGATGATTTCTACCGAAAATTTATCCTGGAACATCGTTGTGGAATCTATTTCGTTGAAAAAGTGATAATCCTGTTACAATCACACGCCAGACGATCGCAATGGTAGCCCTTATCTGATATCGTCATCGGGAAACACTCATATTTCAAATTATTTTTAAAAATAAAAATCAACGGATAGGTTTCGATAAATCTATTTAATAATACTACCGGGAACCTAAGCTTGAATGTGAGATGGATGAATGATTGATATTTTGTGAATGTGATTTTTCATGGTGATATTTCGTCATGATATGTGTACGCAGTGCGCGTAATGTTTTCGATTTCTTGTTGTTTTGTGGCGAGCATATTTGGCTCAATTCTAAATATTTAAGCGATTTTATGATAAAATAAGACAGATTAGGATCTTTGCTTCGAGAAAAAATACTTAAGCAAGGATCACGTCAATGAACTAAGCTCACGAAATGTAAAACGTTTAACCTTACACAGTGAGAATTTTAAGTCTTTATTGTGAGTTGTGCACAACACTAGGTCAAATAACTCGAGATTGAAAATATAAGGAGTTGGATATAGGACTTCAAAGTAATTTAATTAAATAATTTGAAGCATAAATAATTAATCAGAATAATATTTAATTAATAGAAATGATTATTTGATTTTTCACGAGAAGTGAACGTTTGATTCATTTAACATTAAATAACAGAATATTGTTAATTTAAATAATGATACGAAAAATCAGATTTTTGATATTTTGAGATAGGATTTACTCAGATAATAAGTTAATTAATTTTCTAATACGATTTAATAAAACTCAGTTTCGTATCTTTGCAGAATGCAATTTAATGAAGAATTGTGAGTGAATTCCAACAGGGCAGAATTGAATATTTTATTCAAGATTTTGGAAATATTAATTGAATTTTGGAAAGTGCTAATTAATGTTAATAAATGTTAAAACCCATTTTTTGTGTTTCATTTGTCGTCAGTCCTTAGGTTGTCCCTGTCCTCAATAATTTAGCGTTGCCTGTAAGTGAACGTTCCGCCTGGGACTCTTGCTTACTGGCTGAGCTGCCCGGTAAAACGGGGGCAGGTAGTACAAATTTGGCGCCGAACGTGTTTGGCCCGAATTATATCGGCGACGCTAATCTAAGGGCTCGATCTTGTAGTCCAAACTTTGGACATAAGCAAGATGCGGCGACAATAGGATTTAGGGTTATTTGATAATATTTATTAGCCCAGATCTCTGTGGCAAAGTGCACTGTAGTTAATGTTAGGAAGGGCCATGTTGAATACTTGAAACAAAATCTTTATGAGATCAGGAAAATTTAATTTTTTTATGTGACTGTATTTGCGCAACATTTTGGAATTTTAGTAGTTAAATATTATTGAAATGATATACAAATCTTCCCTAAGGAGGTGAGCTTAATTCATTCGTGGACGTGGAACTGGACTTTGGTTTATACTCGGATAATATTCTCCCCGAGGTCTGAACTGCCGTTTCTTTGAAAGAGTTTGTTATTATGGACGAATGGCGCGCATTTTTGGAGAATGCATTAGGGAATTTAAAAGATAGCCTGAAACAGGACCTTAGTGAAAATCAGGCTAAACTTGAGCCTAGACTGACCGAGAACATTGATAAATTAAAACAGGAGTTGAAACAGGATCTTAGTGAAAATCAGGAGGGATTGAAACAGGAATTGAAGCAGGACTTTAGTGAAAATCAGGAACGATTAAGACAGGAATTAAGTGAAAATAATGAAAAACTGAAATTGGAACTGAACGAGGGACAGGATAAGTGTAAATCTGATCTTATAAGTGCGTTGGAAGAAATACAGAATAAGACGGATGAAAACATTAATAAACTGCACATGGATGTGAAATTATTTAATGGAAAAATAGCATCCATTCAAAGTGAACTTGTAGCAGTCAAGCAGAATTTTTTAAATTTCAAAAGTGAAATACAAGTAGATATTACACGTTCGTTAGCTGATATGTCGAACGAAGTAAGCGAAAGACTCGCTAATGTTCAGACAGACGTATTATATGGGCTCGATAAATACAAAAATGAGGTGGAGAAAAACTTTCAGGATATTGAGGAGAAAATTGTGGACAACGCAGAGGACCTTACAGCGACTAAGACAGCTTGGGGTAAAAGGTTTACCGGCCTTTACGAAACTTTAAAACAGGTGGAAAAGGGAGTCATTGCAGAAATAAAATTTTCCCAAGTAACCACGTCAGAAAAGCTAGAATATTTCTACGAGACTATCTAGGAGACACGGACAGATCTTAAAGAAGTAAAAACGAAAGTGGACAAGGAAATTAGTGAAGTAAAAGCCGAGTCCGAAGGATCGAAGCGTGAACTTCAGGATGGAATTAAGGGACTTATTGAAGAGCTTAAGATAATCAAACTTCAAGGCGAGAGTCACAATATTGTCACTTCAACATTATTGGAAAGACAAGGTCGATTGGAGAAGCGGATGTCTGGTGAAGTCCCGTCTTCGACTCCAAAAGTATATAATAGGATGGACACGGCTAACCCCATAAATAACACAAATCCTTTCATAAATCAGGACTGTAATGGAATAAATTCAGCCAATATTTCGGGACAGACTCAAATTGTTAATATTATAAAACTACATGAGGAACAGCCAAAGAAGTTCAATAATGTTAAAGGCGTTACTCCTAAAAGCTTCATTCGTGAACTTCAAGAGTATTTTAGAGATAATAAAGTGCCTCCTGAACGCCAAATAAGGGTGACTGAACGCTATTTGGAGAATTCAGTATTAACATGGTATGGAGCGTTCAAGTATTCGTTTGAAGATTTTGAGGGGTTTAAGAAAGCATTTCTGGATAGATATTGGAATAGTGACTTGCAGCATAATTTAAAAACGGAACTCTACGCTAAGAGGTACGCTTCTTCTACGCCCACACGCTACGCCGATTATTTTGCAGGCCAATTACGCAAATTAAAGGAACTTGATATGCCACCCTCAGAATTTGAAGTCGTCCGAGTAATAATAAGGCAACTCCCAGCGGACATTCAACGTATAATGATTGCTTCGAACGCGCAGGCAGCAATTCAGGCTGAAGCTATACCTCGTCAGCTCGATTTAACCACGAGAGAACAGCCACGACGTAACCTTGGTCAAGAGCAACAGGTGTTACAAACTACAGTCGCCCGAGCCGACAGCGGAACTTCATTCAACCAAGGGAGACCTAGCGGTCGAACTACAAAGGAAATGTCACCGAGAGTCCGTTCTCCTAGGTCAGGATACGGGAGTGACGAGGAGAAAAACTATTAACGAAGGAATGTACGAAGTAGACCCTATGAAAACATTCGAGGAAGGTGGTGAAGAAATAATGAAGCCAACCGTACGGAAGGAAGATAAAGAAACTGGAGGCAGGAAGAGAGAGAGGAATATATCCAGAAATTACGCAAGGAAAATCAGGAGAAATCCAAGTGGCGTCACGCGATTAAGGATCAGGACGTGAACCCAGATATCGTAGGAGCAGAGAGCTTAGAATACCAAAGGGCTAAGCAAGAAGAAAATCGACAACGCTATGAAAAAGAGGATTATAGCCGAGGGGCTATTAAAAAAAACATCCATCCAACTAGAAAATGATAGTACGAATCCTAGCTCTTGTAATTCAGAGGTCCCAAAGGAATGGATAGTAGTTCAGATTGATTCGTGGGTTACTAAATCTGATGATCTGTTAGAAGAAAATCATGAGGATAATAGAAATAACGCAAGTACACTACCAATAATATTAGCTAGAGTTTGTGACATAAAAGTTAAATGTTTAGTTGACACCGGCTCTACTATCAGTGTAATATCAACATCATTTATGAACGACTTAAGAGAAAGGCATGAAATACCCATCATTCCAGTCTCGCATGTTAAAATTAAAGGAATCCTCCCTGATAAGACTGTAAGATGCAAGCAGCAGACATTTCTCGATGTGGAAATCGGAAACACCAGGTTCCCTAATATATTTTTGGCTATGACAAATATCAAATTTAATATCATCCTTGGAGTGGATTTTCTTACATCATATCACGCAAACATTAATTTGGACTCCAACCAAATAGCATTTCGGCGGGAGGAATTTTCAGAAATTGCAGTCATGAATCCTGTTGATGTAACCGACCAAGAGGTGTTCCACATAAATAGCGCCTTAACATCGAGGGAGAAAGAAGACCATGAGGCCATAGAAGAAATACATCAGATTCTGGATGACATCATTGAAGAGGGCGAAAATAGAACACATCCCTTGGATCTTATAATTCAGAAGGTGAATTTAGCTCAGGGAACTGACAAAGAAAAGGAACAACTTCGAAATTTATTATTAAAATATAAGAACTTGTTTGATAACAAACCAGGACAAATCCCAAATTTTAAATATTTATTGGTAGCAACTGACTGGATTCCTTTCAAGAAGAAGCCATATCCAATCCCGGAGAAATTTAATTCTAGAGTAGAAAAGTTAATCGAAGGTATGGAGAAAGATGGAATTACCATGAAAGCTAGTACGCCTTTTCTTAGTTCGATAGTCATTGTAAACAAACCAGATGGGTCCCTTCGTTTGTGTTTGGATGACCGAGAGATAAACCGCAAGCTAATCCCTGAAAGAGACCAGGCACCTGCTACTAAAGAAGTTTTGAGGAAATTTCGAGGGATGAATCTCTTCACATCAGTTGACTTCACTTCTTCATATTATCACATTCTCCTGGAGGAAAAATCTAGACTCTTAACTGGATTCATGTTCAACCAACAGACTTACGTCTTCCGAAAACTGCCCTTCGGCATATGTAATGCAGGAAGTGCTCTTATCCGAGCATTCGATCGATGTCTTACGGAGGAAGTAAAGAGCTTCACGACGAAGTACATAGACGACTTGCTTTTGGCCAGCGAAACCTTCGAAGATCACTTATCTAAACTGGAGAAATTGCTGGAGAATCTTTCTAGAACGGGATTCCATATAAATCTAGCCAAGTCTAAATTCTGTCAGACTGAAATTCTATGTTTAGAACATATGATAGATGGTGATGGAATCAGACCTAACCCGGTCAAGATTGAGGCCATAAGTAAATTTCCAAGGCCCATAAGAGTGAAACATGTAAGGCAATTTTTAGGGATGGCCAATTTTCGCCAACCACTGCCCTAATTTTACGCAGACTGTCACACCTTTACAGGATATGCTAAAAAAGGGGAACAGATGGAAATGGAATGATAAATGTGAGACAGCGTTTAAAAAGACCAAGGAAAAGCTGATACAAAACGTCAAGTTGGGATATCCAGACTTTGAAAAACCGTTCATATTACAAACAGACGCATCAGGAATTGGAATTGGAGCAGTGTTATTCCAAGAAAATACGGAAGACCCTGGAAGGAAAATTTATCTTGCTTTCATCAGGAAAATTGCGTAATCACGAAAAGCACTACACGGTTACTGAATTGGAGATGTTGTCGATAGTTTATGCCCTCAAATACTGGCAGAAGATAATATACGGTTATCAAATTATTATCAGGACGGATCACAAAGCTTTGACTTTCATGTTGAAAACGACCATGGCATCCGAGCGAATCTTCAGGTGGACGATGTTTGTCCAGCAATTTGACACCAAACTGGAGCACTGTACTGTAAAAAGCAATTTGTTAGCTGACTGTTTAAGTCGTAACCCGAATGCCGATACTGCGGAAATCTATCAGATTGAATTAGTTCCAGAGGACCATGAAATTTTAAGAAAACTACGTTATATACGGCAAGCCCAGAAAAGAGACAAAGATTCAAGGAACATCATAGACTTTTTGTAGAAGAAAATCAAACCTGGAGAACCTAATTATAGAAGATGTAAGAGGAAAGCTTCACGTTACCGATATTTAGATGGAATATTGTTTAAATTCATTGATTCTACAAAATCTGAACTTAGAGTTGTGGTACCTCCAAAACTACAGGAATCCCTTATCTGGCATACGCACAGAATAACTGGTCATGGTGGTATTGACAAGACGGTTGCCACTATTCAAGATAAATTCACTGGGGAGAAACTTCGAACCAGTGTTCGTAATGTAGTCCGCACCTGTGACACTTGTCAACGAGTAAAACCTAGCTCCCATCTGCTTCAGCACAGTCCTATTCCCATAATACCTACAGGGCCTAAACAGTTATTCGCAATGGACCTATTTGGACCCGTCCCGATCTCTAGGAGGGGAAACCGACACGTAATAGTCACTATCGACGTATTTTCTAAGTATATTGTCTTGTATCCTATCCAAAAAGCGAATTCCAAATCTGTAATCCGTCGGATAATCCGCAACCTGATACCTCATATGGGCAAGCCAAAAGCCATATTGACTGATCACGGATCACAATTTACCTCCGCTGAATTTCGTCAAGCTATGGAACAATTGGGCATCAAGCATATATTGAATTCTGTCCGCTATCCAACGAGCAACCCAGCTGAAAGAGTAATGCAGGAACTGTCAAAATTTTGTAGCATTTACTGCGGAAATAAGCATTGGTTATGGGTAGATGTGTTACCGATTATGATGGAGTGCTTAAATAACACCATGCATGAGGCAACATCTCAGATTCCAGTCGTTCTTCACTTCGACAGACGACCTTGCCGACCTTGGGATAGTATCATTCAATGCCCAGGAAATGTAAAACCTACCCTGGAGGAGAATATTGAGAAGGCAGCAAAATCTCAAAGGGAACAAGCTGAGAGAAGGCAGAGACGTGTCAAGAACAAGAAATTTCATCGTCCTTTAAAATTACATGAGCTTGTGTTACTCAAGAAACCAGCTTCCTCAGAAACCACAAGTAAATTTTATGCCAAGTTTGCACCGTTATTTATTGGGCCGTACAAAATTACTAAAGTCTATGGGAACAATGCCTATCGCATGCAAAGTCTTGATCAATCATATGAAGGAGTTCATAATGGTTCAAATTTGAAGAGTTATAATTGTCCTAAACAATCTGCTATAATTCAAATAAACGTCATCATTGAAGAAGAAACGTCGAAGAACGAAGATGAGGATCCAATCTACCTTCATGCTTCAACGCAGGTCGATATGACGGAAGAAATGTGTAAAGAATGTCAGGAGTTACAAGATTCCGTCATGAGTCAACTACGCTTGCTTTGTGCTGCGCTGGAACTGGACAATAGTAGGCTACGTGCTGGAACGTCATCTGGAATAATTATGGAATAATGTGACACATAACTGTGTTTCGAAATTTTCAAGGAACATGTTAATTATATTTCCAGATAATAATTATTTAATCTGCCAATCAAATCATTTCAACCAAGGGAGATTATGTACCCTTGAAAATTGGTTATTGGTCTGTATGGAAATAATATTTTATTACTGGGGTGGAACAATGCATAAAATTATCATTTAGGAAGGAGAGTTCAACTCTGCACTGTCTCTGCTAGTAAGCCGCAGAACAGGTTTTCCCCCGCCGTGCAAGCAAGTATGGGTTTTTTTGTGCCTTGTTGTAGACCTCAGCTAAGTAGCACGTGGACACGAATTCTACCAGACCAAAAGCGATCAATACTTTGAGATTTTGACGTCATGATATTTAACCAATTGGATCGCAAGGTTAGCCCGATCGCTAAATCACAGCCAATAAAATTCAACTGACAAACACACCTACGTCTTGAAGAAATAAATACCCATGTATCGGGGAAATTTGCGCTCTTTTGTCTTCGGCTTTCTACGTGAATAATTGCTTCATACAAGTACTCGTCATCGTGTTATAAGAGCACATGTATAATTGGAGACGACATATACGATATTAAAAATTATAAGCATTCATTTGATGAAGCATGATATTATTTCTGCTTCTGAGGAAATTTTGAGATACGGAAAATATTGGAAACGCCGCAGTTCAGATTTCCTTAATTTTACAAACCTGAGGAACTTTTAAAGTACGTAAAACTGTGCCAACTTGGAGAATCAAGTGTGTGTTGGGAACTATTACTAAAACAAACATTTTAGTTTCAGCTTTCACCAGAAGACGGAAGATCACTAGTAGTCCTGAATTATTTCGGAAGAATGGAACTTCAACATTACGACGGAGTTTGTAACTGTCCTAAGTCTTCGCCTGCTGCAGCTATGTGTAATTAAAATGTGAGGCATAATTCAGCCCAGGGGAGAATACTATCCGAGATGAAGTCCGGTTAAATATTCACTGATCATCAACCGAGTCCAGAAGCCAAGTCTACTACAGCTAAGATTTTAAATTATATTCTCTATTTTCTGTTGTAATAATTATGTAGACGTAGTCCTTGCTTGAATATTTGAGATCATTTCTAATAGTCTTTGTAGTTAGGAATTTCACTCTTTTTTCACTGGTGTTGGTAGATTTGATGTGTGTGTGAGTGTATTTGGGACCTGTATTTCATTCTATTTGAGTGAGTGCTTCGTGACATGTTCTCACTGTCCCACAATAAGTCGAGGAATGTGTTAAAAGTATTTGACCCACGCGATAACATTTATTAATTTATTAAATAATTTTGGTATAATTTTGAATTGGGACAGAATATTGACGTGTTCTGTGAATTTAGGATTTTTCCTTGATGTTTTGTGGTTCATCATAAATTCGAGATAGGATAGAGTCATCTATGATTTCATTAAACTATAGCCTACGATGACGCGACCGCGCGCGTATAATAATAATAATAATAATAATAATAATAATAATAATAATAATAATAATAATAATAATTAACATTATTACGGACTAATAGAATATTTAAATGTCATGAGTGTAAGTGTTACTGTGCTTATAAGTGATTAATGTGTGCTATAGTGAAGTAGATGTAGGCCTGGAATATTGGTCGTGGCTTGAATGTCCACAAATTTTGCATTTACTGTTATGTGGTATTGTTGAGACTTATAAATGGATCTTGAGATAGGATTTTATTTGTGTGTCCATTACATGAGTCATTTAAGGAAGAGAGTATGTCTTTGAACATAACTTCTTCTTATGCAGCACATATTGATCGATAATTTGAGAAAATAGGGGATTAAAAATAACGAAGGCGTGACTCATAGACCGTATGCGCGAATGCTTGTTTATCTATGACTGTAGGCAATTCTATGGAATTTTTAATGATGATTTCTACCGATAATTTATCCTGGAACATCGTTGTGGAATCTATTTCGTTGAAAAAGTGATAATCCTGTTACAATCACACGCCAGACGATCGCAATGGTAGCCCTTATCTGATATCGTCATCGGGAAACACTCATATTTCAAATTATTATTAAAAATAAAAATCAAGGGATAGGTTTCGATAAATCTATTTAATAATACTACCGGGAACCTAAGCTTGAATGTGAGATGGATGAATGATTGATATTTTGTGAATGTGATTTTTCATGGTGATATTTCGTCATGATAAGTGTACGCAGTGCGCGTAATGTTTTTCGATTTCTTGTTGTTTTGTGGCGAGCATATTTGGATCAATTCTAAATATTTAAGCGATTTTATGATAAAATAAGACAGATTAGGATCTTTGCTTCGAGAAAAAATATTTAAGCAAGGATCACGTCAATGAACTAAGCTTACGAAATGTAAAACGTTTAACCTTACACAGTGAGAATTTTAAGTCTTTATTGTGAGTTGTGCACAACACCAGGTCAAATAACTCGAGATTGAAAATATAAGGAGTTGGATATAGGACTTCAAAGTATTTTAATTAAATAATTTGAAGCATAAATAATTAATCAGAATAATATTTAATTAATAGAAATGATTATTTGATTTTTCATGAGAAGTGAACGTTTGATTCATTTAAGATTAAATAACAGAATATTGTTAATTTAAATAATGATATGAAAAATCAGATTTTTGATATTTTGAGATAGGATTTACTCAGATAATAAGTTAATTAATTTTCTAATACGATTTAATAAAGCTCAGTTTCGTATCTTTGCAGAATGCAATTTAATGAAGAATTGTGAGTGAATTCCAACAGGGAAGAATTGAATATTTTATTCAAGATTTTGGAAATATTAATTGAATTTTGGAAAGTGCTAATTAATGTTAATAAATGTTAAAACCCATTTTTAGTGTTTCATTTGTCGTCAGTCCTTAGGTTGTCCCTGTCCTCAATAATTTAGCGTTGCCTGTAAGTGAACGTTCCGCCTGGGACTCTTGCTTACTGGCTGAGCTGCCCGGTAAAACGGGGGCACTACCAAGCACCACTTCCCACTACCGAGTCAGACCATAGACAAATTTAAACTCAAAATGGAATTATGGACAAATAGAGATCACGTATCTCTGGCCGAGGATCTTCTTGTTATTTTTATTTCCCCCAGAAATTATGACAACTCGGCTTATTCACATGGAGAGGAATTGGCTAATAA
This sequence comes from Anabrus simplex, assembly GCF_040414725.1. Taxonomy (NCBI): domain Eukaryota; kingdom Metazoa; phylum Arthropoda; class Insecta; order Orthoptera; family Tettigoniidae; genus Anabrus; species Anabrus simplex. Next base: position 26,781,629 of record NC_090277.1, on the reverse strand, counting down.
ATTTATGTAAACTATTGTATACTTATATTTAAAATATACATAAATGTATGTAAGTAATATATATATATATATATATATATATATATATATATAACATTGTTTCACTATGAGAAAAAATACCTTTTATTCTGTTATTATGTTTGTAGCGATTCAATACCTTAACAAGAAAACGAATTTTATTTCTGACAATGGGTTTTACAAAACCTAAAGAAAACATTTAAAATTTACTTCCATAAAACCTGTGAAATTATCACACCACCATAACTAAAACAAATAACTGCAAATGTAATTGGCCAAAGAGTCCATTTATTAGATTGATGACTCGCTCCCGTAGTGGAGAGAATGAAATAACTATTAAACTAAAAAAGATTGGTTCATCTCTCTTTGCCTCTCTCTCTGTCATTAGGAAAATATCTACCATGAAATAACTAACCCAGATTATATATGCAAAGTTTGGAAGAACCTTCCCCTGCGGGTACAACAAGAGTGTCGTAAGATGTTGTGTAGTGCAATTTCTCGCGTGCAAACACTGTAAAAGTCTGTTCTAGAACCCTTCCAACGGCAAACATCATGAGAGGCTTGTAGTGTAGCTTCACGGAGAAAGAAGTTTAAAGAGCTCAAACGTATTCTACCAGATATTTAACTTACTTATTTAAGAATAGTAAACTTTACAAAATATTTCAAATTAGTAGTAGATCTGTGACAGTTCGAAATCACTGGCGTCAGCATTTTTCTGCCGAGTCAGCAGACGAGGTCATTGACCCCAGCCAACGTCACTGACACTACGACGTCAAGACACGTGACCGTGACGTCACATTGTAAACAATGCCACGTGCTTCTGACAACTGTCCCTCATTGCTGCCACATTATGCACGTGGTGGCGCGGAATTTAAAAGCCACGCGTTTCTTGTCAGCTGTCAAGGTCGTAACCACGAGGGTACTGCTAACCTCGCTGCTGCCATCTTTACAGGCCCTAAGCCCTAACCTCATTGTTGCCACTTAAAGGACGTACGGACGCGGAATTTAAAATCCATGAGCTTTTTTGACAGCTACCATCTTTAACCACGTGGACGCAGAATTTAAAATCCATGTGCTCTTTGACAGCTGTCAGGTCCTAACCACGTGCGCTTGTTGAACAAGTGAACACATCTAACCTCACTGCTGCCATCTTAACAGACCCTAACCTCATTGTTGCCAACTTTTAAGCACGTAGGGGTGCGGAATTTAAAATCCATGTGCTCTTTGACAGCTGTCAGGTCCTAACCACGTGCGCTTGTTGAACAAGTGAACGCATCTAACCTCACTGCTGCCATCTTAACAGACCCAACCTCATTATTGCCAACTTTTAAGCACGTAGGGGTGCGGAATTTAAAATCCATGTGGTTTTTGACAGCTGTCAGGTCGTAACAACGTTTACTTGTTTTGCCGCGGAGTTTAAACAAGTTAATATGGCTAACCTCACTACTGCCATCTTAACAGACCCAAACCTCACTCTGCAATCTTATGAATGTAATGGGACGCGGAATTTTAAATCCGCATGCTTTTTGACAGCTGTCAGGTCGTTTGAGCATGTGGACGCGAAATTTAAACAAATGAACGTGACTAACCTCAGTGCTACCACCTGGACAGTGCCAAACCTCACTGCTAACATCTTAACCATGTAGGAAGCACGGAATTTAAATGATCTTAACAGGATTTAGCCACGCTGGGGATTTTTCTTGAACGATCATAAAGCCAGGGGGTCTAACCTGTTAGTTTTATGGCTTGCTACCTTTCTCGACATACCCCTTCCAGTTACCATCTTGGAGGGGGTCTATGTTTTAAGGCAATCTGCCCTTCTCGACAAGACCCTTCCCGACATAGTTTTCAGACAAGATGCCCTGCTCGACATGACCCTTCCGACAGTTTTCATGCAAGTTACCCTTCTCGACAAGACTCTTCCCGACAATTTTCATGCAAGCTACCCTTCTCGACACGACCCTTCCCGACATAGTTTCTTGCTATACGTTTTACGTCGCACCGACACAGATAGGTCTTATGGCGACGATAGGATTGGAAAGGCCTAGAAATGGGAAGGAAACGGTCGTTGCCTTGATTAAGGTACAGCCCCAGCATTTGCCTGGTGTGAAAATGGGAAACCACGGAAAACCATCTTCAGGGCTGCCGACAGTTAGGTTCGAACCCACTATCTCCCGGATGCAAGTTCACAGCTGCGCGCTCCTTACTGCACAGCCAACTCGCCCGGTCGAAATAGTTTTTAAGGCATGCTGCCCTTCTCGAGAATGTAACGTTACGGAGGTCAGCTCAATCCCTTCTCCTCCTCCGCAGCGATGACGTCAACATGGTTATGCATGTTTACTCGTGTTCGTTATCAAGGTTACTCTCTAGCAAACTCATGCCTCTACGAAAGGTGTAAAGGGAATGCAATAAGTAGAACGTTTAAAATTTAATAAAATATTTATTTACAAACTACTACTAGTTGTTTTCTTATTTCTACATGTAATGTTACACTGATATCGTTGTTGTAACTGATGTGCGCCTTTACACAATAATACGCCTACGATATAATTCGTCTTCTATTTCTTCAATCTCTAGTTCATGCACTCTGTATCCAGCATCTTGATAAGTTTTTTTGCTAGGGGCTTTACGTCGCACCGACACAGATAGGTCTTATGGCGACGATGGGATAGGAAAGGCCTAGGAGTTGGAAGGGAGCGGCTGTGGCCTTAATTAAGGTACAGCCCCAGCATTTGCCTGGTGTGAAAATGGGAAACCACGGAAAACCATTTTCAGGGCTGCCGATAGTGGGATTCGAACCTACTATCTCCCGGATGCAAGCTCACAGCCGCGCGCCTCTACACGCACGGCCAACTCGCCCGGTTTGATAAGTTTTAGTCGTTCAACGAGTAAGTTAATATCTTTACAGTGTCTTACATCTGTATACATCTGTATAGGGTAACAGAGTTTCGCTAATACGTGTAGACAGTTCATGCGTAGGAAACGCAAGAACTTGTTTTGATGTAGTGTGTGCTTCTGCAATGTTATCAGTAGATAAACACTTAACACGGTTTGATTGAAAAGGAGCGGTAAAATCTTTGCTTTTCATTTACAACATCTTGCTTCTCTTCTTATGTTGATTGCACTGCAATAGAACGTGTAGTTGGCTTAGCAAATAAAGTAGAATGAAAAGCTCCGATGGAAAAGAACGCTGAGTTCGTCTTTTTCTTCCTTATGCATCTCCTCTTTATCTCGTTGTGTGAGGTTAGTAACATAACTTGTAGTAAGCTGAGACGATGTTACATCGTTTCGATCACGCTTCTTTATATCGCACTTTCGACATTTAGTCGATGGTTCTATGTGTTCTACTGGTAGATTACTTAAACAAATGTGTTCAGAATTTGCATGTCGTGTAGGATTATCACGTCTGTTGAATATAGCAGTACACTGTTGGCATGCATATATTCCGAAGTTATGCTTTACAGCTTTGTGTCGTTGAAGATTGTCAAGACTTGAAGAACTCACACTACAAAGATCACACATAAACATAATACATGTTTTACACGTGGATATGATGTATAGTTTTAGACTGCAACCGGCAAATAACAACTGTCTATCTGTAAAATAGTAACAAATATGGAGGACGGGGATGGGGTATCTGACAATAAAACTAGATAAGGAGGAGGCATAGCCGCGTTCCTCCTCCTCATCTGCTACAGTTTTACGGTTAGATGTTCCTTCCCTCCTCCCCCTCCTTATTAAGCTCAGGTTTAGGGATGGATGTCCCTTCCCTCCTCCTCATCCGCCGTAGTTTTACGGTCATATGTCCCTTCACTCCTCCTTATCTGCCATAGTTTTACGGACAGATGCCCCTTCTCTCCTCCTCTAGCTAGTGCTAGGACGCCTTTCAACTAACGAGCGAATGCTTGTGACCGGGTTCGATGCTTAAAACCACATAGCACTTACTCTTCCGAAATTACGAGGTGTCATGTGGTCAGCACAACGAACGCAGGACGCCGAAGGGTTGTGCAACAGCCTCCAGAAGGTTCCCTTGGCCTACCAAGCGACCGCTGTTCAGCCAGATGACCTGCAGTAATATATCCTCTTGCCACAGAGGATGGCGGCCTCCATACTCATCCCTAGCAATTGCCTGGTGTGATAATAGAAAACCATCTTCAGGGATGAGATAAAAAATATGCAGTTCCTGAGCTAAGAGAATTAAAACTATCGATCTGATAGAACCCTCGGTCCTCTAAATCACAGACCAGTACGCTTACCAAAGCAGCCTCTTAGCCATGAATGAAACTAATATCTTTAGGTTCAATCCTGTTACAGAGGACATGGAACTTACTGTTATCTTACAGTAATGAATTTAGTCGACGCTTACAACAGGTGCTTAGAACACTGAATGATTGTAAAATTTGAAGTTTATAGATTTGATCACTAGAGACATTTAATTGCCTACTGTAATGTTCACATCACTAGAATCGAACTGTAAACATTGTATGACCGGATGCTCTTCCTAGATGTATTCAATACTGCGTGTACGAAGAGAAGTGCAATGAGATTAAAAACCTAGTCTCCGAGCTAATCATAGAACCCGCAGCGCTCTGAATCGCAGATCAATACGCCTACCAAAGCAGCTTCCATACTCATCCCAGCATTTGCTTGGTATGATAATAAGAAACCACTTTCAGGGATCACATCAGACTGAGTATAGAGGCTGCTTTGGTAAGCATACTGGTCTGTAATTCGGACAGTCCCGGTTAGTACGGCAAGACCATTCGGGGCTTGTGTTCACGCAGCTATCAGCTTGCATTCGGAGATAGCGGAGTCGAACCCCACTGTCAGCAGCCTTGAAGATAGAATCCGTCGCCCTCTGAATCACAGATTTGTATGATTACTAAAGGCGCTTCCATACTCATCCCAACATTTGCCTGGTCTGGTGTATGTGCCCAGTAGTCGCCAACTGCATTCCTTTAGGGCACTGTATCCGGAGGCTAACACACACTTATCCACAGAAACAGGAATAATAATAATACTGAGAGAGAGAGAGTTGAACACATCAGATTGAGTATAGAGGGTGCTTCGGATAAATAGTAAGCGTACTAGTCTGTAATTCGGAGGGTCCCGGTTGGTAGCCCAAGACCCTTAGGGGCTTGAACCAAAATCATCTTTCGATAACCTGCGAAGGAATCGAACTCGGCCTTACAAACTATCCCATTCCAGTAAAATGCCAGTGATCACTAACCTTAATCTCTGGGAATGTTATTAGCTGTTTACATTAATCATATCATTCAATGTTATTTCAAATGGAACTGGATGTGATAAGCGCCTGCCCTACTTGTGTCCCGACAAGGTCACGGACTACTCGAGTATTTGCTGTGCTGTTACTTCCGCTCACGTTAGAGAATAATGTACAGACAGGATCTCGTATTATGTGTTTCGTTCATCTGTTCTTATGACTTCACGCAGTCTACACGCCTGCCAACAAAAATCTAAATAACTGGTTATCATATTTTCCCCCCTTATTACATGTAAGTATCTCAGGTAATTAAAATTATACTAAAAATGCAATTACTATATCTGTGTGTGGAGTGAATTAAAACTTGTAAGTGGCTAGCTGATAGCATTTTCTTGTCGTACAATCAATTGCGTATTTTTTCGTGCGTGCTGGTCTCAGGTAATCGAAATGTAAATGGTAAACTGAAGTGTGTGTTTACGCATAATGATAAAATGTAAGGGCTACCTCACATCATTTGCTTGTCCTATTTTTGCGTGTGTTCGGTTTTACGATAGGGAGTGATATGTGTCTGTATAACATTATGTATAGACTGTTGTTGTCTTACACATCGGAGAGTATCAGCGTACAATTCTATGTAATTCATTTCACGGTATCTGGGTAGACAGCATATAAAATAAGGAATGAGGTATTTTTATTCACGGTCTCAGTTATGTACCCCGAAGTAACGTCTTCTAATAATAATTAATAGTCTCAGGTAATGTGTATGCGTGTGTTTTACTGTGCAGAGCAATGGTCGCTTATATTGTGACAAACAACTCCACAACCTCAACGTCTTCGAAAACCGTGTAGAATGGTAAAACCGATGTTTTCTAAACGTGACTGCAAGTAGAAAATCGACCGTCACCAACCTATCGTGCAGGTTTTCGTAAAATGTAAAACTACGGAGTACTTTCGCTACCAAGCGACTGCTGCTCAGCCTACAAAGGCCTGCAGATTACGAGGTAATGTGTGGTCAGCGTACATCGCTCCTCATCACGACACGCCACATGTACCGGGCGAGTTGGCCGTGCGATTAGGAGCTTACAGCTTGGATTCGGAAAATAGTAGGTTTGAATCCCACTGTCGCTATAGTCCTTATCCAGGAGATAGTAGAAACTGGTTACATGATGGTCGATACCCAGGGCTGCAGGTCTTGCCTTGGCAGTAAATCTACCAACATGTGGCTGTCGTATCTTACCACAGGACTGAGCCAGAATCGAACTTGTCAAGACTACATGCTCGACTTTTTTTATACTTACGTCATCTAATGCGGAACTACACAAAACTATCTTGTTAGTTCGCAACATAGCGTTACTTCGAAAATCCACAGCCTGTTTCTATTCAATCAGGGATAGAATAAATAAAGTCCCATCTAGTGGGGATGAGAGGAAATGTGTCAGCTGCCGAAGCCTGTCGCACTCCTCTAAATAACACAAAGATAAAAAATTATCCCGAAGATCTTCAGCAACTTCACAGGGCTAAGTTTTACGGACAGATGCCCTTCTCGTCGTCATTTTGGAGATGCCCTAAAAATAAGGTATTTAACGTGCAAGAAAAATGTCTTGTTATTTGTCCCTATATGACTTTGACACGATTGAATCGGAGCGTTGGGGGAGTCAGTTTAGTGAAACCCGAGTTTGAGCAGCGGTCGCTTGGTAGACCAAGGTCCTTCAGGTAGTCTTCCTTTATTCTTAACCTCGCAAATGTAATATTATTATTATTATTATTATTATTATTATTATTATTATTATTAACTAGCTGTTACTCACGGCTTCGCTCACAAGGATTTGGTAATTTGATAAAAATGACTTGTTCCCCGGTACTGCACTAAGAGACTGTCTGTAAATCCCTAAAGTATAAAACTCACCGAAGAAAATGCATTTAATTTACCCCAGAACCTATTTGTAAACAACGTTTGTGGCATTGCATTTTCGGGCCAAGATGACCAGGCTACTGGCAGACTTAAATCTGGAAAATGCGACATGGAACTCTATATGTGAAAAACAGTCCCCTGTTATGTCGGAAAATAAGTTTCCTTTATTTCTAAAGGAGATTACAAATACAAAATTTCACGTCTGTAACATCTTAGTTTATGAGATATAAGTAGGCCTATCCTCATAAAGAGAATTCAACTCCTCCTTCACTTATTTTCAATCCCCAGCTAAGATTTTCCGAAAACAAAAAGTGCGTGTTACTTTATTTTTAAAATACCAATTTTCACGCCTGTAACATGTTACGTTTATGAGATATACTCATTATAAAAACTGCCCCACTCATTGTCTGAGTGGGCAGCGTTGAGGTCTTCGGTTCACAGGGTTCCGGCTTGGATTCCGGGCTGGGTCGGGGATTGTAATCGCGTGTGATTAATTCATCTGTCTCGGGAACAGGTTGTTTGTGTTTGTCCAAACACTCTCCTCTTCATATTCACTCAACACACCACATTACCAACCACAACAGGAACACGCAATAGTAATTACATCCCTACATATACGGTTGCCGTCAGGAAGGGCATCCAGCTGTAAAACAGGGTCAAATACAAATATGTGTGACACAGATCACACCCGCGGTAAAGCGGTAGAAGAAAAAGATACTCATTTTAAAAATTCACCCGCTTTTTTATTCTTTTCACCCCCTTAAGTGGATTTTTTTTAAAGTGTCTTCACTCTTAAAGGGGATTCCAAGTACCAATTTTAACGTATGTAACATCTTCATTTTCTGACATATATGTATCCTCATATAAATAATTCAACACCTTCCTCACTCATTTGCACCCCCCTAAGTGGATGTTCTAAAAACGAACATTTGTGTTCTTTTATTTTTAAAGTGGATTCCAAATACCGATTTTCAAGTCTGCAACATGTTAGGTTTTTGTGATATATTGTAGACTAAAAAATGTACCCGTGCTTCGCTACGGTATTCTACATTGTATACGGATATCGAAATACATACTGTACGTGCAGTAAATAAGATTGTTTTAAAATTGCATGTCTCCTAGCATTATCCAAGAAATAGCATGGGGAGGTCCCCATATGTTGTTTCCAATGTAAAGTGTGGGTTACGAAGTTGTGATGATAACGGCAGGCTCACTTGCCTCCTGTCATTCACAATCGAGTTGGGAAGTTTTCATTATTATTGCAGACCCCATTGCCTACTGCGTGGTCACAATCTATTTGGGTTTTTTGTTACAATGGCAGGCCCCTTTCCTACATCCAGGCAGATTACAGTTGAGGAGTTTTTATTATAATGGCAGGCAATATCCCTACTACCAGTCAAAATTGAGTTGGGCAGTTACATTGTAATGACAGGCCGATTTTCTTTCTGCCAGTCACAGAGACTTGGTGAGTTTCCATTAAAATAGCAGGCCATTATGCCTAATGCTAGTCACATTTTAGATGAGTACACTTGTTTATAATGGCGGGCACCTTGGTCTACAGCCAAACACAATCGGGTAAGGGAGTTATGAACAAAACTGCATGCTCCCTTGCCTTCTGGAAGTCAAATCGAGAAGTGAATTATTCATTACAATGGTAGGCCCCCCTTACTAATGCCAGTTACATAGGAGTTGGAGAAAGACCCAATTCCCACTGCCAGTCAAAGTCGGTGTGGGAAGCACTGATTACAATAGTAGACACACTCTTCCTCGATCGCTACAAATCGACATCAATGAATATATATAGATCGACATACCGGTACGAAAGTATATGCATGTTTACAATCTTGCAGACCTTCATTTACAGATTAATTTATGCTAAACAGTACGTCATATCGACAAAGGATTGTACCTTAAGACGCAGTATTTAACGGCCTAAATGGCTGGTCCTGTGATATTTTCTCGCATCTCGTCTATTCATGGTTCAGATTGAGTTAGAAACTTTGAATAGGGTGAAATTTGTGTAAGTTCATCTTACATTGCATTACGTTTCGGATAATTATGTGACATAGCATTTGGCTCACATATGGGTACAGGGTGGGCCAATGTTCGTGTAGAGTTTGATGATTCTATCTTTCCTTTAAGTGACTGAAAGTATGAATTATGCATTAAAAAGTCCAAATATACTTAAAATCGAGAAATAGAGACGAATCTAAAATATGAGGTATACAGATACGACAAAAAAGTCATAAGACCAAGGTTGAAGATCACTCCAAATTGAATGGAGATTGTGCCATCCGTTATGTATAACGACTTCCCGTTTATCCCACGAAATACCTCGCAACGAAGGTCTGCACCATCATTAACATTGCCTCCACATTTCCATATTCTACGGGGATAAGTGAAGAATGTAAAGACCTTGGAAGTTTTCCGTTGTGTTACACACTAAGACGTATCATTTTGCCAAATTTCAATTTTCATGCTCGTCTGGCAGATTATGCCGCAATCTGGATTTTGGGTGAGTGTGGTAAAATTGAGGACTTTCAGGAAACTACACCAAAAATATGCAGATGGCCCTTATAACCCTCAAACGGGTAGATGTACGAAAATTTCACCAAAAAAGGCAATGTACGGGCATACAAAGTCGTTACGATTTTATTTATATAGATACATAAAGAAATTGCTCCACGTAGAACACCTTTTGGGCTATGTCCGCTGGACATAACCTGCAAAACCGACCGTTCATGATAACTCACTTATTAATCCTCCTGTCTAACAATACACATGAGAAAAAAGTTTTAGAAATGGATTTCCACTTAGGATTGTAGATTTACATTAATTTCGGATGTGCATATTTTGAGGGAGTGCAAAATCATGGCCTCGGTTGCAGATAAACCCCCAGTAAATTTAGGTATTCAGAAATAATATTTGCCCTAAAACCTACTCAAGGACATGTGGATTCTAAACATCAAGTTTGGTAGAATTATATTCAGTAGTTATCAAGTTATAAGAACTTATACAATCAAACAGACAAACAGGCACAAAAGCTAAGAAACATGCAGATGGTCATTATTACACCTGAAGCGGGTAACTATAAGGAAATTCCGCAAAATAGTCAATGTACAGACACACGGTCGTTACGATTATATTTATATAGATGACAGATAAGCATGGACACGTTTGTAAGTGCAAACATTCATTTCAAGATGTACTGCTCCTAAACGGTAGATCATACCAACAAACGGTTTGCACCCTCAGACGTCCCTTTTATCGCTCTACATGTTTGGACTTAAAACATTTTCTCGTATCTCCCGTATTTATGGGTTCGATTGAGTTACGATATTTGTATGGGATGAAATTTGGGTACATTTTTAACATTTTACATTATTTTTCACATACTTATGTGGAAGCTAAAATCATGAAATTTGGTTCGCATATAGCCATTGGTCGTGTCAGTGAGCGTGCCAAATTCGATTACTCTGTCTTTCCTATAAGTGCATCAAACTAAGTAACATACGTGTAAAATGAACAAAATTTACGAACAATCGAAATATACAGCCAAATCTACTGTAGCCTATAAAGAGGAGAGAGACGACACAATGTCAGAGGACTAAAGTTGTAGATCACTACAAATTGAACGGAGATTGTGCCATCCGTTTTGTGGTAGGACTTACTGTTCAGCCGCAAAATACCTCGAAACGAAGGTCTGCACCGTTATTAAATTGCCACCATATTTCTATATACTTCGGCATAAAAAGTGAAAAATTTAAAGATCGTTGGAAGTTTTCCGTAGGTTAAAGTGTAAAACCCATAATTTCAACTCTCCAGCTCGTGTGGCAGTTTGTGAAGCAATCTTAATTATGGGCGAGGGGGTAAATTTTAGGATTTCAGGAAACTATAGCTAAAAAATATGCAGATGGTCATGATCACCCCTATATACGGAAAGTTGTACGACAATTTCGCCAAATTAGTCAATGGACAGACACACGGTCATTACGATTTGCTCCACGTATAAGACCTTTTGGTCTGTACCCACTGGATTTATCCAGAGAAACCGACCTTTCACGATTTCTCCCTTATTAATCCTCGTGGTGAAGAAATGCACATGATAAAAATTTAGAATTGGATTTCCATCAAGTTTTGTCGATTTCCATTCAGGTTGGTCTTGTACTTTATATATTGTGGGATAGTAAAATCACCATTTCGGTTCCCTATAAAACCCCAGTCCATTCCGGGAAATTGAAATGGTATTGACCTTGAAACCTCCCCTTGGACAGGTGGATGCTTAATGTAATGTTTGGTTCAAATATCTTCAGTAGTTTTCAAGTTGTAAGAAATACGCATTACACGCACCCGCTCTTGCGTTAAGTCCGGTGGGACCTGTACCGAAAAACGGTCCGTTAATGATATCTCCCTTATTATCCTGTTATCGATATTATGCACATGATAGAAAATGGTTTGGAAATACATTTTCATTAAGACAGGTAAATTTCCATTAAGTTTGGTTGTGTATATTTTGAGGGAGTGTAAAAACACGGTTACTGTTTCGTATAAACCCCCCAGTCAGTTCAGGGTTTTAGAAACAATATTTGCCCTAAAACCTACCCAAGGACAGGCGGATTCTAAATATGAACTTTGGTGGAAATATATCCAGTAGTTTTTATGTTATAGAAAGACAGACGAACAGACCAACAGATAAACAAACAAACAGACACCTAAAAAACCTACTCTTGGACAGGTGGATGCTAAATCTAAATCTTGGTTCAAATATCTTCATGAGTTTTCAAGTTGTAACAGATACGCTTTACGTGCACCCGCTCTTGCGTTAAGTCCGTGGGACTTGTACCAAAAAACTGTCCGTTAATGATATCGCCCTTATTAATCGTGTTATCGAAATGATGCATATACGAAAAAAGTTTTATAAATTAATTTTCATTAAGGCAGGTAGATTTCCATTCAGTTTGGTTGTGCATATTTTGAGGGAGTGCAAAATCACGGTTTTTGTTTCTTATAAGCCCCAGCCAGTTCAGGGATTTAGAAACAATATTTGCCCTAAATCATACCCAAGGATAGGTGGATTCTAAATATGAAGTTTGGTGGAAACATATCCAGAAGTTTTCAAGTTATAGAAGGACAGACAAACAGACAAACAGACACCGAAGCAAAAAATTATGCATAAGGTCACTATTACACCCGAAACGGGTAATGTATGGAAATTTCGCCAAAATAGTCAATGTACAGGCACACGGTAGTTACGATTTTTTTATATAGATAATTTCACTGCTGTAGAATCCTGAAGCTGACGTTGCGATGGTTACGCCAGTACATTACAATATCCGATTCCTAGAGCAGGGGTAGTGTGGTGCCAATACCTCCATAACGGATGGATTCAGGGCCTAAAAACATGGTTTTTTGGCGCCTAGGGCATACCGAGTTTTGTTCCTTGCATCACAGGGATTAAATTGAGCTTTGTCTGGTCCTAGTACGACAAATTCGATATTTTGCCTATGTTAGCCCATCTTTTTATATACCCCCGTGCCCCCACTTCGAATCGTTTTGAAAATAAAATACAGCCCGTTACTCAATGGTGATGTAGCTTTCAACAGGTGAAGTAATTTTCAAAATCGGTTTAGTAGTTTTTCAATCTATTCGTTACAAAAATAGATAAATTTTTCCTCTTTATAATATTAGAATAGGTATTGGCAGCCTCTGCCCCTGAGCAACGGTTAGTTGGTAGGTCAAGGCCTTTCCTACGTTGTTAGGGTGTCGGATGGAGTCATACAGCATTTGCTTGTGCTTCAATCAATTCCACACACTAACGGAGTGAATTGGCTACGCGAAGGGATCAAAGTTCGAATCACATGCTTTTTTTATTCTGTTACGGTAACTACTATGCTTGCGTTATAAACAACGTAAGTTTTCCTGTTCAGAACACGATAGGGAATGTATGCTACCTCTTCAAATCTTTACTGTAAGATAACAACAGTATGTTCCATGTCCTCTGTAACAGGAATGAACCTGCCAACATGTTTTGACTTGTCGAATGGGGATATACAGCATTTGCTTATCATACAATAATTTTTATATTTTTGCGTGTAGAAAATTCCACAGCTTGGTTAAGTCTCGTTAAGATCGTTTAAATTCTGCGCCCACGTGCTCAAAGAACCTAAGGGTTGTCAAAAAAGCACGTAGATATAAGTTTTTAGTTTGTTACGGTAACTATTTTGTTTGCGTTATAAAGTTATGAGAACAGGGATTGAATCCATTATTTTTTCATTGTTACGATTACTAAATCAGAGTTCGAAATCTATTTCTGTAATACATATTTTTCTGTTGCATGTGTCAGTGTTCGAATCTCGCAAATCCATCTCCTTAACACAATACGATGTAGAATTATAGGTTGGAGAGAGAATTATTTTTCATGGTATCTCCTGCAAAGTAGTAAAATCATTTTATCTGCGTGGTCGTAGTGATTGTTTTAAGAGGAAGTACAACTGTACACTTCTATTTCTCTTCCCGTCTTCATAATTGAAGTTATAAAATCCTATCAATTAGCAAGATACCGCGCGTCCTCCTTGTAAAATATCATCAAGTTACGTTTTCTATTCAGAACACGTTGGGGAATGTATGCTGCCTATTCAAATATTGACTGTATGATAAAAATATGTTCCATGTCTTCTGTAACAGGATTGAACCGGTTAGCATGTTTTGTCTTGTCGGATGGAGACATAGAGCAATTGCTTGTTCTTCAATCAATTCCGAACATATACCGAGCGAATTGGCTACGCGGTTGGATGACAGTTCGAACGGCATATTTTTATTCTCTTACGGTAACAATTGTTTTTGTATTGTAATCAAGGTAAGTTTTCTGTTCAGAAAAGGATCGGGAATGTATGCTACCTATTCAAATCTTCATTGTAACACTATGTTCCATGAATGAATCTGTCAACATGTTTTGTCTTGTCGGATGGAGGCATGCAGCATTTGCTATTCCTACAACCAATTCTATATTTTGCGTACAGAAAATTCCACATCGTGGCTATGTCCCGTCAAGGTCATTTAAATTCTGCGCCCCTAGATTGCAGCATTGAGGTTTGGATCAGTTAAGACGGTAGCAGTAAATTTACTTGTTTAAAATCCGTGGCTAAAGAAGTGCACGTGGTTAGGACCCGTCAGCTGTCATTTTTTCAAATTCCACTCCTTCCTACATGGTCATGGTGGCAGGAGTGAGGTTAAGCGCTGTTAAGATGGTAGCAGTAAGGTTAGCCTTGCTTAAATTCAGCACCCACGTGTTTAGGACCTGACAGATATCAAAAGCACGTGCCACATTAGAAATTCCGCGCCTGCACGTGGCTAAGTCCTGTCATGATGACAGCAGTTAGGTTGGTTCATTCAAAATTCCACGCCTGCACATGGCTAAGTTCCGTCAAGATAACCGCAGTAAAGAGTGTGTCGTTCTCTTTTCAAAATTCCGCGCCACATATCTGCTAAAGGCATGTGACGTGTGGCTAAGTCCCGTTAAGATGCACACGTATACGAGATCAGCTTACATTCTCTTTTACCAGAGTGCACAACTAACGTTAATCGATGCATGCACTTCGACAATCGAAAAATTTCAAAATGAGCTTATATTTCGTTTTACCCGAGAGTGTAACAATCGCCAGCAGATGTTCATGCATCGACAATTGAAAAGTATCGAGATGAGTTTATATTTTCTTTTACAAGAATGCGTAACAATCGCCAGCCGATGTGCATGCATCGACAGTCGAAAAGTATCGAGATGAGTTTATATTTTCTTTTACTAGAGTGTGCAGCAATCACCTCGTAATGCGCGCGCACTGCATGCTGATCTGTGCATCCCCCCACCCGCTCAAATTTGGTATAAATACAACTGCAAGTCGTAGTTCTAAATGCTTGCCTCCGAAGAGGCGGTCGTACCCCGGCATCTTAGCCGGGGCAATATTTTTTGTAGAGGACACACCACTACTGCGGTGGAACTCTAGGGAGAGAGAGAGAGAGAGAGAGAGAGAGAGAGAGAGAGAGAGAGAGAGAGAGAGAGAGAGCCCATCACTCACTAACCCATCCTCTATTTTTGGTAAGGGGAGATGGGAAAAGAGGACTACCTCTCTACCCTCTCCCCCGAATTCAACAATGCCCAAAAATGTTCTGAGGTTAGCCTTGCACACTTGCGGGACTCAGGTCGCAGTTAACTCCCGTCTATGAGGTTAGCCTTTGCCTACTTTTCCCGCCCCCAACGTACCTAAGGTGGCAAAAATAAGGTTTGGCCCTGTTAATATGGCAGCAATGAGGATTGTTTATATTCCATGCCCACGTAGTTACGACCTGTCAAGATGACATCTGTCAAATGCACGTGGATTTCAAATTCCGCACGCCGCACGTGCATAAGGTGGCGCCAATGAGATTAGGCCCTGTTACGATTGCAGCAGTGAGGTTAGCAATACTCACCTGTCCGACAAAGTGAGGTTAGGGTGTGTCAAGATGACAGCTGTCAATCTAACTGCTGTCAAAATCAACGTGGATTTGTTTACAATGTGACGTCATGGTCACGTGGTCATGACGTCATGGGGTCAATGACCTTTGCCGGAGTCAATGACCTCTGGTGCTGACTCAGCATAAAAAATGCTGACGCCTGTGATTTAGAACTGACACACCACTACTACTTAAACTCTCCTTCATTGTCTAGATTTACGACAAGTTCTGTTCCTATGCTCACATCTGAAGAGGAGAAATAGCAAGATAAATAAGAGGAAGAAAAGGAAATTCTCAATGATATTCACCATCAGTTCTTAATTTTATTCAATTGCCTAGGCCTATTACAATATCTATCGCAGTACAAACATCTAAGGAAGGAGAGAAGCAGGATGAGGTACAAAATGAAGAAGGCGATGATAAAGAAAACACCCGAGAGAGTCTCAATGCCTTTTTACCAAAAGTTTTCTACATATCAACTGTCTGCACATAGTCTGAAATGTGAACAACAAGCCTCTGATATCATATGTAGATGTAAGATCCAAAGCTACTCGTAGAGCGATTGTAACAGACAAGAGCTGATCAAGATTGTCGGTACACAAAGTATGAAGCAGATATTCCAGAAATAGAGCAAGAATGACACTGTGTGGGTATTACTGAGTAACAGCTTTTACACTACAGTTAGCACAGACCCTTTCCTTTTTCTGTAGCATACAGTACACTATAATGTTGCAGAATCTTCAATAACCTACATCTCTTAGGGTATTATCACCAACTCTATCCGTAGAGCAGGTCTCAAGCCTGGATAAGGCAAGAGAGACACCCGAAATAGGAAGCTAGCTGAAATAGTATTTTAGGGGAGAGTAATATTTAATTATTGTATAACAGCGTCAGTAGTGGTTCTATCGAAAAATGCTACAAAACTAATGATGTAAAACATAACATTTCAAATCATTTTTGGCCGAACCTGAGTGTTCGAGTTTTTCTACAGGCTATATTACCACAGATATTCATGAATATATACGTAACTGAGTTGTAAGAAAATGGTTGCAAAAATTTGAAAAAAAAATGTGATGCACACCTCGTTAATCCACACATTTTAGTCACAGTTCATTAGCCTGCACTCATTAGTAATTGCTAATAAGCCCATGCTCAATTGCCCCCTATCATTTGCAATTACTAATTAGACCCTGCTCATTAAGTCATGCTTAACTGACACTTGCTCATTAGCGACTGCACATTGCTGACTACCACACTGTTTTCAAGTCTTAACCCTCACCTAGGCAGTTTACCAAACTTGTAAGATGGATGTGTGTTTTTACCATATTTAGAATTAATAATAACAATAATAATGTTATTGGCTTCACATCCCACTAACTACTCTTTTACGGTTTTTGGAGACGGCGAGGTGCAGGAATTTAGTCCCACAGGAGTTCTTTTACGTGCCAGTAATTTTACTGACACAAGGCTGACATATTTGAGCACCTCCAAATACTACCGGACTGAGCCAGAATCGAACCTGCCAAGCTGAGGTCAGAAGGCAACCACCTCAACCATCTTAACCACTCAGTATTTAGAAATAATGACATCTTCTCAGCCTAAGTTAGTCTATGTAAACTTGATACTCCACTAAGTTTTTAAGTACAATTCTGACCATCATTCTTATATCAGCCTTTTAGGCTGATGACAGGGCAATTTTCAAGACTCAAAAAGCTAGCACTCAGCTCCTAAGTTAATTTGAGTAAGTCTAGACACACTTGATAGTTATCTTTCACCACATTTTTTAAGTTCTGAACCGAAATCTTTAATATCTAAGTGAAGTAAGCACTATGGTATGCAATTAGAAGTCTCTCAAGTTCAAATCTATAAGCTCGAAAATATAAAATCAACAAGTGAGTGACTTCGTGGTCGCTCTGCTCTGAGACCCTGAGATCGACCTCCATTACGTCCATGTAAGCAATTCAAATTGTCAGGCGTTATATCATATCCCTAGTCCCATATAAACAATGTATATTCTCTACCTTGTACATAACTACAAGTTCTACTCCCAGTCCCTCAAGATGCCTTCCATTACGCTCTATCAGTATTAAACGTTGCACCATTTCCCTAGTCCCATTAGCAAGTTGTGTAGCCACCATCTTGATCGAAGTCCAGCATCAAGTCCTGAAGATCACCCTCCAATATTTCCCCTCTATGAGTAAAGCATACTTATTAAGCCTTACACCATATCCCTGGTCTCACTAGTACGAGGTTTAGCCACCATTAAAATCCGAGGTCCATTCGCGGGAGCTAATGCTTCTGCACAATGCTCAAAGGTAACTGGAGGTATGTTGTCAAGGTCGAAAGCAGCATGTGGTTGAGTATTTTGTACGCTCTCAATTACCTCGATCTCTGTCAAGTAAAGGATGGAGAGGGAGGGTTTTAATGGCTTAGCTGTGTTTGGGTACATGTTTGTACTTTTCCCTGGCTCATTGTTACCCTCCTTAAATTTTTCACTGAACGGTGAGGCAATGGCTTCTGGGGAGGCAACTATTGTAGAGTAGAATGCACTTTGTACTGATTTGGCGTGTATAAGGTATAAACACATGTCTTTGATGTTGTTACTTATCTTGTTTATGCAGTTTTTGTATGCTTCGTGGATGATTTTCTTGGTGGTATACCTCACGCATTCACATTTGTCTCACATAAGATTGCTTGTGTCCTGTTTCTGTTTCCTGTAAAGCATGTTCCTTAAGCATACCATTTTGACTCTTTCTTTTGTGATTCATGGAGAGTTTTTCTTGGTAACGATGGATAGATGGCTCCTTAGAAGTTATGATAGCAGTTCGCAGCCGGTTTTCTTGTAGTAATAGACTTTTCCATTACATTTTTTACTGGTGGTTTCATGTATTTTATGGTAGCTGTAACTGCTAGGTGTTCGGAGGACAGAGGATTATTTATGTTTGGTTGGAGGGTTAGTAAGGACAAGAGTTTTCATTATACGGGCTAGTACAGTAATTAACTGTTCAAGGAACACATTATAGAATACTACAACAAAAGTTGCTGCTAATGGACAGACGGGAAGACGCAGGACGTGAGGGCGATTATGCCGCCGAACATTTCCGAGATAAAATCACCAGCCATCTAGATAATTTTATAACAATGTTGTATATTTTTCACATGGTTTACACACAGTAGTAATTCCTCATTGATATCACCTGGAGGAGTTCAGAGCTCGGTACATGGAACCCGAAAGGAACTTGCTTCCAGCACATGTGAATTCCACCCAAAAGAAATTCTGCCTTTGTTTGCAGCTGGTCAAAGAGCGCAGGGTTGAATTTGGGTTTCATGGCAATTAGTGTTCCTCCCCCTGAGTTTTCCTGAATACTGTGTATGACTGAGATACAACTTCTATGTCACAGATTGACGAATTTAACCTGGATTCACTAATGCACACAATTGGTGGATCTAAAGCAGCAAGAGTAGCCTGAACTCCCTGTGTACGGTTCACATATTTCAGGAGTGAGCATTAAATCAAAGCACAGTAACTGTCCTATTATGTGCAGTCCAATATTCTGAGTTGCTAACATCACTATTTACACTGCATGATGTCATGTTAAAAAATCATTCTGAGATTGAGTAGAACTACATTTCCAACATGACCATGTCTCCACCCCCGAGTTAATTTTCTAAAGTAGAGATGTATTGATCATTGCACATGTTCTCTGGACTGGTGAGTAAAAATGTACATGTCGCAAATAGCTAATTCACATGAAGTTTAGAATCACACATGTTACACAAGCATTGGAATGAGACTTCTGAATTTGGTTCTGAGTTCAATTCCATATCACCACAAATGCAACTGAACACATCGCAAGGTGGGGAAATGAAACGGGCTGTTTGGCAACTTTGCTCCCTCCAGCAACCCTCCATTCCCCCAGACGTCCGATACCCATTCCTGCGGTGAACTATAGACCCTAACTTCTACACCACGCCCAAGAATTAATCTCACATTTACATACTATTATTAAGCGCTTATTCATCTCTAAATCTGTATACAATTCTCTGTTTGTCAAGAAGTATTTTGATACTATTTTTACAGATGTTATTACACTACATACCATTAAAATACGACACTAACTCGGAGAACTAGTATCACAACGGAAATGCTTGCCACCATCTTGAACTATTTTCTGGTTATTTTGTTGTGATAAGCAGCAGATTTTAATATTCGAGAATAACATTAATGAAAACCAAACATTTGATTCCTTCACTTGCATCCAACACTGCCAGACAAGAAACAGTGTTGCCAACATTTCTAGCACAGAATATACTTTCCACCTGCCTGAACACTGAGGATGCCGAGGCCAACCTGTCGCTCTGAAACAACCCCAACTTTGCTTTTGTTTACTCACTTAATTTATCCCTACCAGGATGCATTTCTCAAATAGGTTGCTTACCTATTATTCATGACTGTATTTAAGTTTGTATTATTTGATAGTCCTTGGAATATTGTGATGAGTGAGTTATATTTTGCATTTCTACCATACATTGCCTCTGATCACCAGATTGTGCAGAAATCAGCTACTACGTGCAATGACGGATGTAAGAACAAGGATTGTGAAAGACCAACAGGAGGCCAGTTAAATGCCACAGAGCAATTAAGACTTGACACTTAGACAATTAGATATCTCCAAACTGCATGGAACAGTGTTTATAGTGCGGTGCTAGAGGTGAAGAAGAAAAAACGAAGTACAGATGATGTAATATAACACTTCAGCCTCTGTGGACCACTGCTGAATTTTCAGCCATTGGAACCCAGGATCAAATTTTCAAAAGTCAGAATAAATTTTGAGTATGGAAGCAAATTGAGTACACGGTCATCACACTGCAAATAATCAGGCTTTGAAATATAAAAAGATTCCAGGCAGGCGTCCGTCTGAAACAACGTTCAAAATATGCACCTAACAGCACCACGATAAAAATCTGCTATGTCATCACACGAGCCAGTGTATTCTATGGCTTTGAAACTTAACAAGCCAGTGAATGTGACAGTAAATATATCAATATCACAGAAATAATTTTCAAAGTGTCACTAATGAAAGAAACTGGGGTATCGATAGAGGAATGCAAAGATGTGCAGAGGTATAAAATGAGACAGAATCAAGTTCCCAATATACAGCAGGTTGATTCTCTGGACTGGTCATGTTGAAGGAATGGCGAACAGCAAGTTCATGGTCAACCAGACACCC
Source organism: Anabrus simplex (assembly GCF_040414725.1). Taxonomy (NCBI): domain Eukaryota; kingdom Metazoa; phylum Arthropoda; class Insecta; order Orthoptera; family Tettigoniidae; genus Anabrus; species Anabrus simplex. Next base: position 26,760,757 of record NC_090277.1, on the reverse strand, counting down.
CAGGAACACCTATTACAATGTGGAGAAAAGAACTGGGATGGTAATATTAATCATCCTTGTACAGGCTCAGATACCGAGTGGTGCCAACTAGGCGGCCTGCTGATCACTAGATGCTACAGGCTGACTAATTTTAACTTTGTGGAATTTTCTCATGAGCCACGATCAAACCAACAAGTTCGGACCACGAGTGAAGTACAGGAGACAGAATTCGAAAATGATCTGGATGGTTCTGTGCTCACCTTGAACCCAAGATATTGTGATATCGAGGACTTCACTCCACCTCTTGACTGTAGAGGGAGCTACTAAACATATAAATAGCGAATTCCGTATTACCGAGGGTTAGAGGTGTAAAATCAAATAAATCTAAACAGTACTTACTTGTCTTCTTCCTTGAAACAAGCGACCAACTGACCAACTGTTTGTTCATCTATGCATATTTCATCCTTAATATCGGTGGAGGGCTATAAAAACAAATATGCAAAACAAAGTAAGAAATGTACAGTAAGCAGATAAATGCAGAAAATGTTATGAATAGACAAGACACAGCTGTCAAAGTAAACTCATACTTGCAAAATAAAGTTTACAATTTATTCTTCCTATGTAAAAAGGAAACAAACAAGTGTCAATTCAAAATTATGTGAAAAACAAGTACAAGAAAAGGCATTCATAATAGGATAAAGAGGATAGCACTGGGAGAGGGAAGAAAAGAAGAAGAAAACTTGAAGGACAACAATAATGTCTGCAATTTTTCTACAATTTCCTACAACTTTCTCTCATTGTGTTCATCCTATTATATGTTCTTAAAATACTTGTCACTTGTTTGTTTCTTGTGTTCCCACAGATGACTCTGATTTTTTTAATAGTTGCTTTACGTCGCACCGACACAGATAGGTCTTATGGCGACGATGGGACAAGGAAGGGCAAGGAGTGGGAAGGAAGCGGCCGTGGCCTGAATTAAGGTACAGCCCCAGCATTTGCCTGGTGTGAAAATGGGAAACCACGGAAAACCATTTTCAGGGCTACCGATAGTGGGGTTCGAACCTACTATCTCCCGAATACTGGATACTGGCCGCACTTAAGAGACTGCAGCTATCGAGCTCCGTGAGACATACATTGAATCTTAACCATAGAAAGGTCAATATCTTACATATCATGTTCAAGTTTGTGCACAAATAGTCAGCTGTTGGACTTTTCATTGACTCTAGACAATATGAAGGCTTTATCAATATACACTTACAACATTTACATTCAGATTATAAGGTGCAATGCTGGCCGAGTTTTCTATGGATAGCAAGTACACCGCATACCCGAAAGCCCCAGAATAGTTTCTCAGACAAGTCAGAGATTATTACCAGACTCTAACGGCCAGTTGCTGATCCAGTAAGTCTATATGAGAGCAATGAAGGTGTCAACTGATAGTATGACCTTTCAATGACGTATAATTATACGTCAGGGAGTCATTGAAGGTCGTAAGTTAAATAGATGCATGTGGACGGCATGGAAGTAAGATAAATTGTCGACGCACGGCAAATTTATATGTTCGTAATATATGAGTCGACACAACTCGCAAATTTATGGTAGATCTTATGTATGAGAATCGTAAGATCAAGCTTAGAACCCCGTGGTATACAGCGGACCACATGAAAAACAGCTTAGTCACAAGCGGGTATCAATAAATAATTACGGTAACAACTGAGAAGAAGAAAGGCCAGACATCATATCTAGTCTTAGAGACGTTAAGGAGGCCATGGAGTGACTTGGAATTATATGCAGCTAACCATCTAACAGGCGTATGGTGTGACGTACTTCATGTGGAGAAGAATAAACAACAGTAGCGTGTGTTCCTTTGTAAATCTCTGTGATAACGAGTCCCTCAAATGTCAAAATCACATGTAATGATGTTAAGATAGTGGCTCTCTGGATCATGGAAAGCAACCTTGTTATTATTATTGTAAATAACGAAGTTAGAATTTTGTTTTTTAGGTCATTTCTTGAATAACGAAAAAGATCGAGAAGCAAATAGTGAACACAGCTCTTGTATACGTATTTAAACACCCAAGATCGGTAAAGCTGAAGGCTAAATAATATTTAACAAGCTTAAAATAGCTCTAAACGACGTTAATTGATACAGGCCAGTATTAATCTATGAAAGTGGACTTGTAAATCTGTATGAATTCGTTCTAATCGTTTCTGTACGAGTTTCAGGTTGAAGCCAAAGATGTTACTTACATTTGTGAACCAGGAAAGCTATATGGAGAAAATGTTCGAGTAAACTGATAGGATCCTGGTGGATCGGTGCTCTGCCGAGATGGATGAGATGGCTGGAAAATAACCTGACTACCAATAACCTTACGATGAAGTGAAGACCAGATGAATAGACGAACCTTGCCCTTTTTGCTTTACTAGTAGCTGCTTATAGTAGACTTAGATTTTTTAATATCACACAGGTGATGTAAAGTGAAATAACTTGAATATTCTAACGGTGTTAGTTTAACGTTGTATTATACATCTGCGTATGTTAGAATATCGTTCACCGTCGGAAAATATTTGAGTTAGGCGATCTTTCCTGCGTTGTTTCCATATTATAGAATATCTGTGAAGTGAATGAGTGATCATGAATGTTACAGGTAAGTTTCAATGTACCAGTGTGTGAGATAACAGATGTGGTGATCCTTTGATATAAATAATTCCGCGGAATGTTGTGATGTGTTTATTTAATGAGATTCAGTGTTGGTTGTATGAATAATAGTGAAGCTCTTCTATGACGTTTGCTCGTTTATTTAGGGAATGATGATTGTTTTCATTATGCGGTGTATATTGTGTAGCGTAAATATGTAGGGTCATCTAAAGGTATAGTTGACGGTATAATTAGTGAATGGTTTATTGAATTGTGTATTGCGGTAATAGATTAATTCTTCGAGATGACCAGTAGGTTAGGATAGTGTTATTGAAAGGTATTTCCGCTGCGTATATTTGAATATGATAAATGAGCGATTTATTTAGCATTGATTGAATGCGTACGAAGAGATTGGTTAGGCATACGAGCTGACATGAGTTAAGTTTAATATCACATAAATAGCGGAATGTTTTGAGTGAACACATAAGTAGGATCTTCAACAAGCTATTCGAACGGTAGTTGGATTTTGAGATTGTTGACACCTGTACTGTATATCAACACTTGTAGCATTGCTTGAGGTAGTAAGTTGGTGCTGTAGAGTTGTTTTTCAGCAGGTTGGAGAGATGCAGATGCAACGCAGACCTTCTGGCATTTGATCATTTCCTTGTATATGTCAGTAGTTAATACTTGATTTCAGGTGCAGCCATGCGATGCCTTAGGTTGGATGATGACATGCAGTTACCTAATTATGGAACGATAATGCTATTGTGGTGTATTTGGAATGTTTTCGGTGTTTATCAAAGAGCCGTTGGGAAATTCAAGTTATTATTTAGTTAGTTAGGTGGTTATAATGAAGCAAAAGGAAAGAAAAAGGTAGAGCGGGAAGGACAGGTTCGGCTAATAAATGTATTAGTGAATGAACAAACAATATGAAGTAAAAGAGACTTAAACTGCTGATTTCCATTATATTTCATAATTATTTAATGAATCAAAGTGTTGTGCGATGATGAGATTTGAATTTAACGATTGGCAATTTTCAAGAAGGACTTGATTTTCCAGTGCAGTGCGATTGATAATGCACGAGTATATTTGTTATTACGTTGCTTATCCAGTTGTCTGATTATAGTTCGTTAATTTTATTTTAATTAAAGTTATTATCCTTCCAATTTCTCATTGCAATTCTCAGTTTATGCCTAATTTAAGTGAACTTAGTGTATTGGAACAGATGTTGGATCATTATCGGATTAACTATGGATAGGATGTGACCGCTTTCTCTCCGAAGGGCCATGCCCTGAGTGGAGGATCATGTAAACCACTGAATTATAGCTGAGCACATTATGAAATTTATTAATATCTTCCAACCAGGCGTCCCACACGAACGGTCACAATAGAGAGGTAGAATCCTTAGTCTAAAAAGCCAGGAATAATGGAGAAGAAAATGTGTTGTGCTCACCACACATCGTCTTGCAAACTGCATGGCATCAGGCTGAGCAGATGTCGCTAGGCAGGGTAATGTTCATCAGAGGTGTAGGGCCACGGGTTTTGGTTTGGCCTTAAAACGACTCTGTTCAGAGAGTACAAAACTACCGAATATGTTTCCTAGACATGAGCATAACTGCCTAACATTTTTTTAAAAATATCACTCAACTGACGTATGCTATGTTAGATTAATGTTATCTCTCTGGCTTTTTTTGAAAGAGAGAAGCCTTACATTTTGCTTCCTCACAAGTGAACCTTCCACTGTTCTAACAAAGGTGAAGGGATCAATTTAGTTAACTGTCATTGTGTATTTCATCAATAGAGCAATATTTCAAACGAATTCATTAATCTAAACCTTACTAATGAAAATTGAAGGATCATAACTAACGTCGTATATTTTGAAAGGAGCAGCCTGCAAAATAGAAGAATCTACCATTGTCTTGTGTAGCAAATGCTGCAAAAGGAAATCAAGGATCCAAAGTACATGGGTAACACTGCCCTGGAAAATCTCAAGGCACATTTCTTCTCAGATGAGCCTCTTCAGGATCGGCTGCATCTAAGGATATGCCACGTAGCACATGTAGAATTATACTGATTTTAATGTAAAATGTTATACCGGAAAGGCAACCCCACTTCGTTCACAACAACAAAGCTGTAAACAACAATTTATAATAACTTCGTGAGAATAAAATTGCTTTAAACTTTAAACACTTTAAACTAAATAACACGTCAAGGGTGTTGTGGTTGATAGCGAGCTATTTTGTCGTATCTAGAGCAGCCATCGTTTTTGAGTTGATCTGGGAGTCGGTACCCTTTTCTGTGTAGATGAGCATCTTGACTGATATTCATATTTGTTCAATAGTAATATGGGTCAAGACTTATGTAGCTCTAAGGGGCATATTCGTACTTCTGAATACGTTGTCCTTATCAATGTACTGATCTATTGTTCAATTTGTTTGCAGGCGAATGTCAGAAAAGAAATTAATTTGAAGTAAATAATTAAGATATAAGGGAAGCAAGAAGATGTATAGCTATTGAGACTAACTCCTATGTTGTTCGTAAGTCACGTGCACTTTGTACGGATACCAACACCAGACTGATTGTTGAGTGGGAGCAGGAGTATAGTTTATGATGGCTGGGATTGGAGGAGGGATGTGTGAAGAGGGGCGGGTGGGAGGAGGGTAGGTAGATTTGAACTGATTGGTGGACTTGGCATGTCTTTATTCCGTTTATACTTTGTGTATATAAGAATGATAATATCGAATAGAATATTAGATTTTTCATTAATTTCATTTATATTATGGGTAGGCTTAAAGTATTGTTCTAAATGAATATAACAATTTTCCAATATGTTGAGCATGGTGCCCTTCTTATCTACTTTCCAAATGCTTAGATCTTAGTCAGTTGATGTAAAATTATGTTTTGAGTCTCTCGTGTGCTGTGCCATGGCAGAGAAACGACTGTATCTTGAAGCAATGACATGCTCCATGAATCTTATTGAAAAATTACGTCCTGTTTGCCCAATATACGTACTTTCACAGCTATGTCATTGCAGTTTGTGGACATCTGATTGAGAACATTTATTAGTTTGATTGAGAGCACGTGTGTTAAATAAACTGGTTAAATTGTTATTATTTGTTTTAAAAGCTATTTGTTGGTTATGCTTCTTGAAAACTTTAGTAATTTGGTGCATGTTTATATTATTGAACGTGAAGGAGGAATCTGGCTTTTTTGTCTGCTGATTCTCGGTTTAAGGAGACACGGAACGAAAAAAATTAAATATAACTTATTATTTTATTATTTTGAATTTTGTATCTATTACCATTTTCCTTTCCAATGGTGTATCAATTTTGATAATCCTCCTGCTGGAAGTATTATTAATTAATTCTTTTAATATGATGCATAGGCTCCAGGCTCCCGCAAGCCATGTAATTTGACATTTAGACTCATGGAAGCAGTACTTTTGATATATATGCTAATAGAGAGGTAGATTTAAGTCGATGAGGGAAATATATTGCTGTGAAATTTCACTGTTGGCAGCATTGTCATGGATTTGGTTGCTGACTGTCATTTGTTTGCTTTGTTTATGGTTGATATGATTACATGACATGTGTTTCTGTTTACTTCGGTGTTCTTACTGTATTTTGATGATCCAGTATGCCTCGTGTTTATACTAGAGTATTCAAAAAGCGTGTTCATTCGAAGAAGAAGGCCAGAGTTGAAGAGAACTTTGTTGCTGACCGTTTAATGACCAGTCCTTGTACTAGTAATGTTCTGTGATATGTCATCAACTGATGACAATCTCCAGCATGGACTGTGTCCACGGGGAGAAGATAGCTGATTTAAGTTCAACAGAGGAATACAGACAGGAGAAACTTACAGTCATCCTCATAGTCTGCCATATGATATTATGGAGGAAATACAATCTATTTTTAGGGATCTGTCATACATTAACCTTTTGAAAAAATGCTTCCATGGTCGCACACAATATACTAATAAATGTGTAAATAGCATTATATGGAGCCGTTTGCAAAAAGCTGTGTTTGTGTCAAGAAGGATACTTTATTTTGGTGTATATGATGATGTGGCATCATTTAACCAGGGAAATAATCACAAAATGTGAAGTGCTGCAAAGACTGGGGCTGGGCATTGGCTCTCATACCCGTGACGCCATGCTGCAACTCGACTTGGAAAGACTTAGATGTGCTAAAATGGCTGTTAAAAACTTGCACCAGAAGGCCAGACAAGTCAGAAGAGCTAGTAAGAGAAGCCTAGATGATGAAATGGAAGGTGATAAAGATAATCCAAGCTAAGGAGCAGGCATGCACAAAACTGTGACTTTAAAGTCCATTTCCTGAAAGTAATTGTTTTTCAATACATAAGGAACATAAAGAGGTAAAGAGGATTCAAACTTTCAGGGTTACTTTCTAATTTTGTTGTGCACGTGCTGAAATAATTATTATTGTTGTAGGTGAGATATTAAGTATTTTATGAGAGTAAAAAGTGGAAAAATTTGCCAAAATGTTTAACTTCCAAATAATAATTCAAAAATTAGAAAGTATTTCATATTACTCAAAACCAGTTATTTCAGTACCAAGCCAAGATATGTAGGTACATGCTGTGTAATTTTCAAATTGATATCTGTAATAGGGTTTTAGAAAAATGTACCTTTGTGAAGCATGATTTAACATTGTAAGCATAGGGCGTTCCGTGTCCCCTTAAAGTGGAACTTTGACGTCTTTTAGTTGTGTTGATAATTTTTTTGATAAATTGAGCATTATAACCCATTGATTTTGATATTGATCGTATAGCATTTAGTTAGTTTTGAAGGTCACTTTTAGATAGGGGGATGGTGAATGTTCTATTTACCATACTAGAGTATGCTGCATTTTTATGGGATTGGGGATGGAGAGAATCATTTTGGATTGTACAAAGTGTTTGAGTTTGTTTTCTAAAGATACGATGAGATAGTCGTTTGGTATGTCTAGTAATACATACAGTAAATCTAAATAATTTAGATTCTGTTGGGATACAGATTACACTGTAAAATTAATACGCGGGTCTAGGGCGTTGAAACTGGATAGGTTATTGGCCATATTTCCAACGTCTTGATTAAATATATACAGAACATCGTCTAGATAGCGAGCCCATTAGCAGATATTATTAAATACGGGTTTGTTTAAGATCTTTGTGTATTCAAAATTACCTAAATAAATTTCTGCCAATATCCCCGAAACTAGTGATCCCATGGCCAATCCGTTCTGTTGGTAAATGACATTATATTAAAACTGAAGTAGTTATTTAGAACCATTTTCAGAATTGACATAAATTCCTGAATCACTTGCATAGATAATTTACTATAATTTCTCAAATTGTTGTCTATTATATCCAAGGTTTCTTTTATAGGGACACTTGGATACATGTCTTTAATATCAAAGGAGCGGATTGTATGGTTAAGATGAACTACAAATTTTAATACTTTCGATTAATTCTATTGTGTTCTTAATGGATTTGTTGTCTAGAAACTTGTTTAAATTAAGACTATAAACTGTGTCATGTCAGTGTTCATACCATTATTCGTTGTATGTGTGCTTATGTCTTCCAATTGGAGCATGTCTGAAGACGACCCAATATATATGGGGTCAAAGCTAGTCTCAGTGTATATAAGACAATATACAAACTAATAGTATTGAATAGGAGGACCCTTCCTCCCCTTTGATAGTGATCAATTGTCAATACGGACCATAATGAAATTCATAAATGATGATTTGGAAGCGAACCAGACAAGAAAAAAGGCTTTTTTTATATTTAGGCCTAAAAACTAAGATCGCGAAAATTGGAAAAGACATTAACTTTCTCAAACAATACAAAACCAATAACCTAATCCCTAACTTTCTGAAATTTGCGCTAAAAACACAGATGTACGAACCAGATAAATAAAACTCAACTTAAAACCAATAAAATATGGATCAATAACGAAATAAAATGTCTATAGAAAAAGAAAACACACCTTAACGAAATGCTATATCAGACTCACTTAGAAGTAGCTAAAAACCTTTCCAAACCCGAATGGAATTTCCTCAAACTATGGTCAACCAAAAACAAGAAACTATTCAGAAATATAAACAACAAGTTTTATATAATGTATAGCAAAAAATAAAAAAATGCAGCCCACAGTCGAAAACGTAGTGCCAAAATCCAACATTCGGACACCGACACCATACATAATTTCCACCCACCTATCATTAACTTAACCGATGTAACACTAAATGAAGAAGAAACCAAAATGTTGAGTAGGAACCAAAAACACCACTGGCCAAATGCCTCCCACATTAACGACGTCATTACAACGTTAACAGAATCCGAATTAGCGATTACCAAACTTCTTAGCGATCAACAAGATGAGGTTAATTTCAAAGTTAGGAAGAAATTAAATAATATTATTAAACTACATAATAACTATTCTCAAACTAATCACGCCAACACATTAATTTAGTTCCAAATCTTAAAAATAAAATTAAAGAAAACAACTTAATTGTAACGAAAGACGACAAAGGCACGTAACCGTCGTCTTGAATAGAGAGGAATACATCAATAAACAAACAAACACATTTTTTCCGACGACAATTTCACAATTGCCAAAAAAGGATCCTACAACTAGAATTCAAAAAACCATAAAATAATTGCTTAAAATTCTAACTTTCATCTTAAATGACAAAGAAGCCATCATTATGAAACCAGAACTCCACAAAGCTAGAGCACAACCCATGCATGATCCACAAAACTGACGTCCCCATGAGACCTATCATTAATTATAGACCGAGCGCTTTATATACAACAGTTCTTAAAGAAGAATTACAAGTTTCTAGCGAACAAATCCATTAAGAACACAACAGAATTAGTCGAAAATCTTAAAACTTTTGAAGTTCAAAATAATCATACAATCCACTTGTTTGATATGAAACGCATGTATCCAAGTATCCCTATAAAACCATGGATATAATAGATAACAATTTAAGAAAGTATAGTAAATTATCCATACAAGAGATTCAGGAATTTATGTTCATTCTGAAAATGGTTCTAAATAACAACTACTTCAGTTTTAATAATGTTATTTACCAACAGAATAGCTTGTCAGAAATTTATTTAGATAATTTAGAATACACAAAGATCTTAAACAAACCCGTATTTAATAATATCTGCTAGTGGCTCGCTATGTAGACGATGTTCTGGCTATATTAAATCAAGACCTTGGAAATAGACCCGCATATTAATTTTACACTGGAATCTGAATCCCAACAGAATCTAAATTATTTAGATTTAAGTTTTACTAGACATCCCAAACGACTATCTATCGTAACTTTAGAAAGCCAACTGAAATAGTTAGTACAACCCAAAAATGATTATCTCCATTCCCAATTCCATAAAAATGCAGCATACTATAATATGGTAAATAAAGCATTCACCAACCCCCTATCTAAAAGAGACCTTCAAAATTAACTAAATGTTATACGATCAATAGCAAAATCAAACGGTTATAATGCTCAATTTATCAAAAAATCATCAACACAACTAAAAGACGTCAAATTTCCACTTTAAAAAGAGAATCAGCAGACTAAAAAACATATTCCTCCTTCACGTTCAATAATATAAACATATACCAACTTACTAACGTTTTCAAGAAGCATAACCAACAAATAGCTTTTAAAACAAGTAATAACAATTTAACCAATTTCTTTAACACACGCACTCTCAATCAAACTAATTTTTCTCAATCAGGTGTCCACAAACTGCAATGTAATAGCTGTGAAAGTACGTACATTGGGCAAACAGGACGTAATTTTTCAATAAGCTACATGGAACATGTCAATGCTTCAAGACACAATCGTTTCTCTGCCATGGCACAGCACATGACAGACTCAAAACATAATTTTACGTCAACTGACCAAGATCTAAGCATTTTAAAAGTAGATAGGAAGGGCACCATGCTCAACTTATTGGAGAATTGTTACATTCATTTAAAACAATACTTTAACCATGACCATAATATTAATGAAATTAATGAAAAATCTAATATTCTATTCGATATTATCATTCCTATATACACGAAGTGTATGTATGTTTAGTCATCAGCCCGAGGGCTAGTTGGATCCTCAACATCTCCGCCAACAGCTGTCATAGATGGCTTAGGCATCACTGAAGAGGCGTACTAGGGAAATGAGGAGTGAGGTAGTTTCCCGTTGCTTTTTTCACTCAGCCAGAAGTTGCTATTACATATCATTCTGCCAAGCCAAATGAAATGCATCCACCAACCGACCCTATAAGCAATAGTTTCACGCCATTCATAGCAGGGACTGGCTGCATAAGGAATGGCATTACTAGCATCGCTCATACCTCAGTCACTTTCATATTGTCAAAGCCAAGTATGAGACAGAGACAGGTCAATGAAAGTAACACAATCGCTCTAGCCGATACCAGAAGATATAGTGCACTGTAAACACTAGGTCCCGCCAGCAAACACAAAATATAAACGGAAAATGACGCAATAAGTCCACCAATCAGTACAAATCTACCTACTCGCCCCTCCTACAATCCCTGCCATCATAAACTATATTCCTGTTCCCTGTCAACAATCAGTCTGGTGTTGGTATCCGTACAAAGTGCACCTAACTTACGAACACCATAGGGGTTAGTCTCATATAGCTATACATATTTATCTTGATCTTCTTGCTTCCCTTATATTCCCAATTATTTACTTCAAATTATTTTATTTTCATCATTCACCTGCAAATAAATTAAACAATAGATCACTACACTGACAAGGAAAACGTATTCAAAGTACGAATGTTCCCCTTAAAGATAAATAAGTCTTGACCCACATTACTCTTGAACAAACATGAATTTCAGTCAAGTTGCTCATCTACACAGAAAAGGATACCAACTCCCAGATCAACTCAAAAACAATGGCTGCTGTAGAAACGACAAAATATTTCACCATCAACCACAATATTTTTGATGTGTTATTTAGATTGAAGTGCACATATGTTATTCAGACTCCATCAATGGTTTAAATTAAGACTATGAATTGTGTCATGTCAGTGTTTATATCATTATTGGATATACGTGTGCTTATGTCTTCCAATTGGAACATGGCTGAAGATGACCCAATATATATGGGGTCGAATCTAGTCCCAGTGTTATAAGACGATATACCCTTGCTACCCTTTGATATTGATAGTTACGTACACATTTTATGTGAAACTCTTAGACCGATTCTGATGGTTCGGCCAGCTTTCGCTTCGAACGCTAGCGCTGTGCCACGTTCTAAGAGCCATCTGCTGGCAATGAACGTTCCATTTCCACTTCTATTATAACGTCTAACAAGGGGACATTCCCTACTCGTCACCACTGATTTCGCTCAAATTTATAGAACATGCAGGGCTTGGCTAGAAATGAAAGTACCCCAAGTGGGAACCCCAGATGGCTAAGCGTACAGGAAATAATAATAAAAATGTTGACGCGGCTCACGCACCGTTGATTCCACTTACGTTAGCGCGCACGCCGAGCAGTAGTTGGCGTAGCGGTAAGAGCTTGGATTAGTAATTCGATGGTTGTGGGTTCGACTCGCCGTGTAGAGAATACTTTTCTTATTTTTATATTATTCATTTATTTTAATTTATTTTACTTATGAAAAAGGCATATAGGACATCTTTCTTTTAATGAGCGCACAATTGTAGAAAATGTAGAGTTGCGTACTTTCCCGACGTGTTCAAACAGAAATTCTTATTTTTTCTCCTTTATTGGCTATCTCCTCTCCTTGGAGAATGTGCCACGACGTGAATAGTCGTTTCACTGTAAGATTCGTTTTCACTTGACAAGTGAAGGTTGCTCCTGGCGGCTGTACGCAAACAATAGATTCTTGGCGCAGGTAGACAATGACAATAAAATCCCAATTTTGTTTACCTTTGCGTATAAATAAATAAAATGAATTATTCACCTCTATGCGTAATTGGAAAATGAATAATATAAAATTTGACAGAAAAATCAGTCTCCACCCGGGGAGTCGAACCCACGACTATCGAATTACTAGTCCAAGCTCTCACCGCTATGGCAACTACTGCTCGGCGTGCGCACTAACGTAAGTCGCTTATACGGTGCGAGAGCCGCGTCAAAATTTTTATTTTTATTTTCTATACGCTTGGCCATCTGGAGTTCCCACTTCGGGTACTTTCATTTCTAGCCAAGCCCTGCATGTTCTATAAATTTGAGCGAAATCGGTGGTGACGAGTAGGGAATGCCCCCTTGTAAGTTTTAAGTGTCATTGCTTAAGGAGCCTTTCTTGTGACAGTCGAGATTTCTTCTGATGACGCAGAGCACAGTTCTCTGCGAAAAGTAAAGAATTTCACCTTATTTTCTTGACACGGCATAAGCCCAAAAGCCTATACAGTATCATTTCCATAAGTACGGGCCGTGAAAGTATCAATGATAACATTAAAAACCTCCACGGGGAGGATACTTTTAAGAAGGCTTCAAAATTCAGCAAATTAAGGAGAAAGAAGTCTATTCTCCATTCTGCTTTCTACTGAGATGCAGGGACCATAACATCATTCCCAACTGTGTGAAGCTGAAGCACACGTTAAATACACCGAAGGCCAGGAGAATATATCAACGCGCTAGCAAGCCTCTTGTGATCGAGAGAGTGCATTACACTCGTAGGGAACTGGATTCAGTTTTCCGAGAGTTGTTTCGTTTACACCTGCTGTTAAGCAACCCTCTCTCACGGGAATTGTGGTTCAATTTCGATCGCATTACTGCTATGCAGGCTGAACGAAAATTCAACCAGGTGTCATTCATACAGAAATCAAAATTCCTCCGTCTAGCTCAGAAACAGGCGGTCTCTTGCACGAACCCGGATGCTAGTAAAACTGTCGTCAATATCTCCAAGAAATCCTTGGACGAGAACCAAACGGCAGTTCTAGCTACAGGTCTTAATTTCGCTGTCGCTCCCTCTAAAATTCCACTGAGGAGTTAATTACTTTCGTTGAGGCAGCCATCCACAAACTACCTACGGATGAGGCTGAGGAGTTAAGACAGAAATGTGTGAGACTCATAAGTTCCACTGTTGTACCCGAGGCCAATTTAACAAGATGCGAAAGGAGAGCTCTGAAGGAACTTAGAGATGATTCTGAACTGACCATTCTCTCATCTGATAAGGGTAATGCGACAGTGGTTATGGACAATGACGAGTATAAGAAGACGATCTCGGCTATATTGTCAGAGCCTTTTTACAGACTGAGTCCACGTGACCCCACCACTCGTGTGTCCAACGCCACCGTGAAACTCTTAAGGCAATCTTCAGTTCCAAAAGAGGAGGCTAAACATCTTTCCCCAGGGGATGCAGTGTCACCTATATTATATGGACTGCCTAAGTTCCACTAAAAAGTTGTTCCCCTCAGACCTATTGTTAGTGCGATAGATCCTCCTACTATGCTCTGGCTAAATATACTGCTGTTTGTTGAAAGTGAAATAACAACACCGAGAGCTGTGATCACAATGCAATTTATTCCACATATTAGGGACATGACAAGACACAGTTTATTACAATTACAGAACTGTACATGCACGGTGAGCATGGAAATTCAGTGCGCAGTAGTGCCACAGCGCACTACAATCATATCCGCTAGACGTGGTGGCATGGAATCAAACAGCGCCTGAATATACTGCTGGGGAATACTCTGCCACGCGGTTTGTAGGCGCGTCAATAAATCATCAACAGTGGCTGCAGGAGGACCTGAACGAACTAGGCGCCGACCGACCATATCCCAGACATGTTCAATGGGTGACATATGCGGCGAACGGTCAGGCCAGGGAAACAGTGGTATCCGTCGATCTTCCAAGAAGGCTTGTACATTCCGCGCCACATGCGGCCGGGCATTGTCCTGCTGAAATATAGCGTCTGGAACGGCCTGCAGGAGGGGCAGTGCCTCGTGCTGTAAAACCTCCCTGACGTAGCGGTAACTGTTCAGATTGCCCTCAAGACGTGGAGGCGAGATCGCATGTTATAGGCAATTGCTCCCCAAACCATCACACTTGGCGTTCGTCCGCTATGCCGCTCAGCAATACAGTCTGTCCAATGGCGTTCACCACGGCGGCGTCTAATGCGTATGCGGCCATCACTGTAGGACAAGTTGAAGCGGGACTCGTCCGAAAACACTACATTTTGCCACACAGCACACCAGTGTCGGTTTTCACGTGCCCATTGCATTCTACGGCGTTGGTGGTTGCTGGTCAATGGAAGCCGGCGTAACGGCATGCGTGCCACCAGTCCGGGCCTCAGAAGACGACGTCGACATCCCCAGACACAGACATCCCCACACCCGTTGTAGTGCTCTAACATCAAGCCAACACCGTGGACGAAGCTGTTCTGTCCGTTATGTCCACGCGGACAAGATGGCGGTCATCTCGGGCTGTAGTCACATTGTGTCGTCCAAAACTCTGTCGCCACTTTGTACCGCTCTATTCTCTCCAATGGTTCCACATACGCCTCACTGTTGAAGCAGCGTACCCTGTACGAGCCGCAATGTCACGGAACGACAGACTCATCTTCCGAAACCCTATCATTCTGCCCTGTTCGAACGCACTCACATGCTGATATTCCCTCCGGTGATGTCGACGAGGCATAGTGGTACTGAGGTACACGTTTCCACTTCGTATGACCTCTCCTCACCGACTGAGCGTTGCGTAACACTGCCCATGGCTGTCACACATAGAAGGGTATGCTGGGCCTACGTTCACGCCATCTCTCTGCAATTTAAATCACTCATTATGGTTCCACTGTCCTGCACGTTCTCTGATTTTGGCGTGTTTCACAGCATTGCTTCTGAGTGTTCCACTTTCTACAAACAGTAGTGTACCTAAACAAATTGCTTCAACCACACATAGGACGTACTGAATCATACGTCAGCGACTCTCGGTATTTCGTCAACAAGCTACCAACCATAACCTTTCAACCTAATGCACTTTTGGTGAGTTTCGATGTGGAGTCCTTGTTCACTAAAGTGCCGATTTACTCGGTCATGTCTCTCATTGAACACCTGTTCCCCTTGGACATTACTAAGCTATTTTACCACTGCATGACTTCCAGCTATTTCTTGTGGGGTGGGAATTTTTACGAAAAGACGGATGGGGTGGCTATGGGAAGTCCACTTTTGCTCGTAGTGGCTAATACATTGTACTTCGTAAGGACAGATATTCCGTGAGCACTGCAAAACTGGATGGTGGAGGTGTTTTACTAGCTTGGACCAGTGTCGAAGCCTGAGCTTGCTGGGAATTGGGAGTGTCAAATAGTGAAAGTCAACCCTCAACCCGGTCGTGCTTTCCTCATTGTGTGCTGCTACCTGCCTCCAGATGAAGTGAACGACCGGCTTAGCTACCTACGTCAAACACTGGGAAACATTACATCTGTTCTCAACTCACGGGACACTGTCATTGTGTGCGGTGATTTTAACTTGAGCCAATTAGCTTGGAAAACTGATGAGTCTTCAAAGTACAACACATTATCAAACAGACAAGCGAGGAGGTATTCTTACTTCTAGAAATTATTAATGAATTCGATCTCAGTCAAATTTGTGATTTCCCTACTAGGAATGATAATTTTCTAGACTTAATTTTAGTCTCAAACGAATTCGGAGTGGAGAGTGCGTCAAAACTGAAAATGTAATTCACTCTGATCACCAAGCCATCGAAATATTCCTGCCTATACCAAGGACATTTCGTTTCACAGCGCAAAACAAAGTCATATTTGCATGGAAGAAAGCTGATTTTTCTTTAATGAGGGACCTTTAATCCCTGTGCTCCTGGAATATGATTAAAGAGTCCCACTCTGTGAATGAAGCTGTGAACACTTTTTATGACTTACTATATGCGGTCATAAAAGACAGCCTACCATTTCGAAAAATTAACATCGGAAAATATCCTTCTTAGTACGACTCAGAACTAATCCAGAAACTGAATGAAAAAGAAAGGGCGAGAAGGAAATACAAAAGATCAGGCCAAGAGTGCCACTATGTGCAGTTTTCGACATTATGAAGTGAATGTAAAAATCTGCAGCGTGCTAAGTACAGGGACTACGTTAGGTCGGTAGAAGATGACGTCATCACAAGCCCTAAACGCTTTCGGAATTTCATTAATAATATAAGAAAATCTTCCCGTCTGCCTCCCACTATGCTAATAAACGGAACTGAAATCCACGAAAAAGATAAAATTCTAAACATATTTGCGCAAACTTTCGCGAAGTACCATCCTCCTGCCGAGCTCCGAAACTCAACTTTTTCTCCCCCTTTTCAATACATCCAGTGTGTGTTCAAACTTCTGTGGCAGAAGTGACACGTATCCTGTCATCGGTGGATATCAACAAATCATGTGGGCCTGACGAGATACCTGGCATCGTCCTCCGTGAATGTGCTTCCCAAGTGGCAATTCCACTATGCGAAATTATAAATAAATCATTTAAGAGTGGGTGTTTTCCAGCTGAGTGGAAAAAGTGTTACGTAATCCCTATCTTTAAGAAAGGTGATAAGGTGTTGTTCGATAATTATAGACCAGTAGTGCTGCTCTCACTTTTATCGAAGGTGGCGGAGAAAGTCATATATAATCGCCTGTATGACTCTTTTAGTCAGTACATAGACCCATCACAGCATGCATTTATTAAAGGCAGGTCAACTGTTACCAATCTGGCAGTTTATTTATCTTCAATTTCCGATGCATTGGACAAAGGTAAACAGGTTGATGTGATATATACGGATTTCTCCAAAGCCTTCGACTCTTTACAACACGAAGCCTTGTTGAGAATGTTGTCAGCGTACGGAGTGTCCGGGAATATTTTCGAGTGGCTGAAGAGCTACTTGACAAAACGAATATGTTATGTCAAGTCCGAGGTTTTGATCTCTAACCCCTATGAACCTTCATCTTGCGTCCCACAGGGATCACTGTTAGGGCCTCTTCTATTTGTTTTGTTCCTAAATGACATTACTACAGTCGTTCAGAGCAGTGAGTGTCTCTTGTACGCTGATGACTTGAAACTATAGAGAGTCATAGAAGAAGACAGTGATGGTGATTTTTGTTACAAGTGAAATATGTAATGCGAGTGGAATGTATTTTTTTGAAGTCTTTGTTTGTAAAATACAATATGATGTTTTATTTTTATTGTTGTAACATAGGCATTTGTAAATAGTAGAATTCTGTCTATAGTTCCTGGAAAGATCTAGAAAGTTACATAACTTTTGTACAGGGTGTGTTACTTTGTTCGTATGTGCTCTAGAAAGTGTGTTCTGTCTATTCTGGAAAAATACGACTTTCGCGATAATGCGTACTCTAGAATGTTAGTCAAAGTTCTCGATCGAAAGTAAGGTTGTGATTGGTGAGTCTAGGTGGCGATAGGGAACACGTGCACGCTGATTGGTTGCCTCCAAGGCCAGTAATTCCTATATATAGTGAGCGAGGCAGTGTTCGAATGAATTCTGTATCCTGAATTCTGTCGGTCTCGGTTTATCTGACTGCGAGCAGCCTATCTGGTTGACGTCCCCCGGCTTCCAGGATGGCACACTCCTCGGGTAAGCACCCTTGAATTCCGTTCCTGCTAAAATTTCCGTAATGTTCCAATTTGCTTTTCATACAGGAGTCTGTCCTAACCTCGCCTAGATTCACCAAATTAGTTACTTATGACGCCTTAGTTTTTCAGCTGGACTTACCTGTTCGTTTCCGAGGCATTCCCATTTCTTGTTTCACTAAAATATGCAGAATGTAGTTTAATATTATTTCCCTTGGGGTTTGCCTCTGGTAGTTCTGTATCACTTTAGGTACGCTAAGTTTTGGATAACCTGTAAATTGCATTGTACTACTGCATTGGTAACTGGATGTACAGTTGATTTGTCATTTGAATTTACACTGCTACGAATAACCTAAGTATATCACTGAACTTATAGCTCAAAACTTGGAATGTATTTGTAAAATCATCTTGTAAATAATATTTTTAAAAAACTAAGGATCACGGTGATTTATTTCGGAATCCGCTATCTAAGCCATATCTATGCCTTTGGTAGGTTCCCAGCCTTTTCATCTTCCCGGTTTGTTGTTCACTAGTTGGCCCTACTGATATTTCGTACATGTTTTGTTGGAGATCCGAGTAATGCTAGGTACTGTTTTTCCGAGTGTGTAGTGTTTGCTTATATTGTGTATTGTTCTCTTACCTTCCCCTTCTGTGTTTGTGCCTTGTTTGGTGTTACCCCACTGTTGTAGAGGTAACAATTTTCTACAAGAGGATCTGAAGCAAATATGCGAGTGGTGTGATAAGTGGTCCCTTAAATTGAATAAATTCAAGTGTGATGTCATGTCATTTACTCGGAAATTAACACCTGTATTTTACAGATATAAAATCAGTGGAGAAAGTTTAAATCGTGTGGAGGAGTTTAAGGATCTGAGCAACGGAATGGCTTATACTTTGAGAAGCACATAGATGGTATTGTAAAGAAATCTTTCAGACTCCTGGGGTTTATCAAAAGGAATTGTAAGGATTTCAGTATTATTCCATGTGTCGAAACTCTGTTTCGTTCCGTGGTGAGACCCTGTCTCGAGTATGGTTGTGATGTGTGGCTCCCGTATCGGAAAGGCCACATACACCATATCGAAAGAGTACAGATAAGGTTCATGAAGTGGATTAGTTTCGTATTCCTGGGAATGCCACTCTCTTCAAGCAGGTAAGAAGAATTTGTAAACATTCTTGGAATGAATACGCTTGCAACGCGCCGAAAGTGTGCGAACGCAATGTTAGCGATTAAATGTTTGAAGAGTGAAGTGGACTGTCCGGTTATACTGGGGTCGATCCCACTTCATGTTCCAAGCAGAACAACAAGGCAGAAATATACATTCCGCCTGCCCAATTGTAGGAGGGTAGCGCATGAAAATTCTTGGCTCACGCAAGCCCTTAGGACAGTAAATCAGCTGGAAGGGTCACTCGACATTTTCCACCACCCTTCCACTGCAATTCGTAAAGTTCTTCTCAAGGATGGACCGTGATAATTTTGAAAATTATGTAAATGATCTGTAGAAAACATGTGAATATTTATATCTATTTGTATATGTGTATATTTGTATGTATATTATTTAATTTTTTTATTTAATTATTTAATTATTTTTTATTTTTTTATTTTATTTTATATTACATCATCTGTAATTGGGACATCCTGTAGGTGATAAATAAATATATTCTATTCTATATTCTATAATATCATTATGGAGCATTTTGAGGAGGAGCCTACTGCTTCGGCGCCCGTCACCCCTATGATATGGTGGAGGTATGTTGATGATGCATTTGTGGTCTGGACAGAAGGTCCTGAGAAACTTCATATATTTCTAATCCACCTAAATCAGCAACATCCTTCAATAAAATTCACTATGGAAATGGAGTCGGACGGATGTTCTAGTAAGAAAGAAACCGGACTGCTCCTTAGGACATACCGTCTATCATAAGCCTACCCACACAAATCGCTATCGTCATGCAGATTCTCACCACCATCCAGCACAAAAACAAGGCATTCTCACGACACTCGCCAAGAGGGCGAGACGAATTTGTGAGCCATCAAATGTCCAGGTAGAGATGGACACGCTCAAGGTCGCGTTCAAGGGTAATGGTTACAGCGATTTGTAGGTTCATAGAGTCCTGCATCCCAGAGAAAGGACCAAGCAAAGCTCACAGAAGGAAGAAGTGAAGGAAACTGCCTACTTGCCTTACATTTACAAAACCACAGATCGAATTGCCAAGTTCCTCCGCAAACATAATTTAAAAACCGTGTTTGGCACTGCCGCTAAAACTGCCCATAGTATGAGTAAAACCAAGGACAAATTGTCCCCAATTTTACATCCTGGGGTATACGAAATTCCCTGTACTTGCGGTAAGGTATACATCGGCCAAACGTGCCGATCCATTGGTACCTGTATCAAGGAACATGAACGTAATATTCGTTTCAACCAACCAGACAAATCGGCAATAGCTGAGCACGCTCTGTAGTCGGGTCATGTTGTCATGTTCCAAGATGCTCGAGCTCTTACCCACACTAGACACTACAGGTCCAAGATTATACGGGAAGCTGTGGAAATACGTAGAAATCCTAGTAATTTCGACAGGGACACCGGCTATCAATTAAGTAATACCCGGTTGCCAGCCATTAAGAATTTACGTAGGTAGTTCCCTTCCATGTCCCCTTCACTACTGTTATTTCGTCTCGGTGTTTTCCAAATTCATACGTTCATCATCGCCAGATGTTTCATTCCAGTTGGTGTCAATGTCATATACCTGTCAATGTCATATGTTACGAACACATGTTTTGTGAACCTCTTAGACTGATTCTGATGGTTCAGTTAGCTTCCGATTCGAACGCTAGCACTGTGCCACGTCCTGGGAGCCATCTGCTGGCAATGAACGTTCCACAAAATTAGAAAACACACAATGACAATCATTTGAGGTTGCAAAAGCAATGCATAAAAGTGTACACAAATCTTATAAATGATAGGAGGAATGACTTGATTAAAAACATGCACTGGGAACATTAATTTGTAACATTAACCTAAAAGTACTCTCTTCTAAAAATATAGCACCAATTATCTTAAAGTTTTGTGTAAACGTCCTCTTAACAAGAATCTTAAAAACTTTGACTAGATTAACAATGAGCCGAGGACTTATCACTATCTTAAAAGTCTGACGCCATTTCTTTTCCATGAGAATATTTGTATGAAAGTCTTCTTGATGAACATTCACCAAGTCTTGAAGTAAATGGTGCTAATTTTAAGAACTTCACTCAAAAACATTTCGTTTTACCGTTGATTGAAAAAGATAGGTCGTTGAAATAGCTTAACCAGACTTAATAGATAACAAATTATAAATCTAAAGAGAACATGAAGGAACTTCAAAATCTGTTTTTACGTAGTAAAATGCGTCTTCTCTAACTTGAGAAATTGTGGCTGGAGTCGGTCTACTATGTATTCTATAGTAAGTTTTTACATGAAAATGAGGCGGACGCCGTGTTTTCCAGGGTGCTAAAACGATGTTCTCGGTTCAAAATAGGACCTGAAGCAGATGAAGAAAAAAGAAGGGGATGTTAAGGAAAACCCTTGAAAAAAGATAAAGTTCTGTCCTAAAAATTAACGTGAATATGAGACTCACCCCTGGCAGCATGTGTGATGTGTGTAATCAGATGTTAGAGAAGACGCTGAGAGTCGAAAGATCCGTGACCAATGTACCTGTGTTGGAGGGGAAGGGGGAGAAGTTGATCAGGGGAGGTATTGAGGGAAGATAACAGGATATGCAGGGAAGGTGGGGAGGAGGAGGAGGGGCTTAGCGTTAATGGCAAGGAAGGAAGGTGGGAAGAGAGAGAGGAATTATGTAGGGCGATGCGGTGAGAAGGCGTGGCGTGAGAACTTTTTCTGTATGCTTTGGAAGACTGATTTGCTATTGGAAGCTTTTCTGAGTCTGATAAACCCCATCAAACGCTATCCTCTCAATACCTCCCCTTATCAACTTCTCCCTCTTCCCCTCCAACATAGGTACATTGGTCACGGTGCCGAATACAGAATATGCGACCCCGACAACCCTATTTATGGTTTGAAACAACACTGCTCTTCGTCCTACTTCCCCTGAACCACTGATGTCACCCTCCCTTTCAAGATGCCAATGAACACTTTGCCTGGTATAATGATTATTATGATACCTCGATCATTGTTGCAATACTTCCCCTTTGCTTGGTTACATGCAGATTCTTTTACAGCTTTCATACAATCTGAAGGTACCTTACTAACACTCCATGATAATATTATTTTATGAAGCAATTTCAACTCTTTCTTCCCACTATACTTTACTATTTCAGGTCTAATTTCATTTATTCCCACTGCTTTATAACAATGGAGTTTATCTACCATCCTTTCCAATTCTTTAAGAGTAATTTCACCAACATAATTGCCCTCTTGACACAAGAATTGAAAAATAATAGGGATTGCAAGTTATATATGACACAGCGACATTGCTAAAAAGAAGAGTATGTTATATGACTGAGAAAATTATTCATGAGAATTAATTTGAAGAGTATGATAATGTACTGCAACAATGGGCTAAAATGGTATTGTTGAAGAAAGACATTATGAAGGGGCTAGAGGTAAGGGCTATATTCTACCCCATCTGGGTGTATTTAAGGACAGTGCAACTATGCGAATTAGGCCCATATTTGACGCATCCAGTAAAAGGAAGAGGGAGCTGTCACTGAATGACTGTATGACAAAGGTCCGAACTTAACCGAACTTATTCTGTCCGATCTGTTCAGGTTTAGAGAGAGGCCAGTGGGTGTGAACTTGGACAAAAATAAGGCACTCCTACAAGTGACAGTAAAGAGGGTTGATCAATTTCTGTGGTGGGAAGATCATACTCATACGAGCTTTCGTCATCGCCGAGTGGATGGGAAGGTAGCATGCATTGTTTAGAGACAAAAGACTCAGTCTCTCCAGTACTGGGGCTTCTAGGCCTTGTCACAAAAAACATTGTTAAATTCATAACAAACCTGTAACAACATGAAGTATTTTATCTATCTTCGTCCCCATTGGTCCCCACTGGTGTGTGTCTCTGATGCCGAAGGTTCTGTTGCAAGACAGTTGGGAGCAGAAAATAAGTTGGGACACAAAGGTACTATTAGAAACAAAAGACATCTTCACAAAGAGGGATGAACCTCGATAAGCTTGTATGGCTATACCAAGACGGTTTACCTTGGCTGACTGTAAGGTCGTCTTATTAACTTCATACATTCTGTGATGCTCATAAATATGCTTATGTTGCAGTTGTATCATCGCGAAGCAAGCTTCACAATGAAATCAGCCTGCAGCTAATATTTGCAAAAGGGAGACTAGCACCATTTCACATAACTACAAAACCTCGACTAGAATTACTTTCCAGCCTTATTGGTGTTTGAATGTTAACCACTATAAAAGACAGTCTCAGGCTCGTTGATGTGCACTGCTAACTTTGGACACTGCATTGATATGGATAAAGAAGTGTATTTGTACAAAACAGAGGGAAAGGAAATATTGACGCTCTTCCACAGAGCAGAGTGGCAGCATTTACAAGGAAGAATTTATCCAGCTGATTTTCCATCACAAGGTTGCCATGTGGATGAGTTTTAGATGAATCAAAGTGGTGGAAAGGTTCTGGTGAAGCAGGGGGAAGAAAAGTGGTATTGTGGTGAAGTTGCGTTGTAAGAAGAGGAAGTTTATCGTGAAAGAGATAAGGAAAATGTAACTTACGCTGTCCCCTCTGGAGAGCCTCCATGGTGTCTGCAATAATCTTCTTCTAAATCAAGTTTGCCAGAATGGTCACATAGATGTTGCGGTCTACTAATAACTAAAGAAGGAATGCAAGACAAACACTTGTGGGAGAGACAACAATGGACGAAATAAAGACATCAGGATGGTTACTCATTTGATTCGTTCAAGAAGTAGTTTCTGGGGGCGAAGGGATTTCCAGCTGGAAGTCATATTGCATGATCTAGGATTCTGAAGGAATAATGTGTGTAAAAACAAAGATTATTGAAAGGAAGATGGTGAGGACTTAAGATGCCCTGCAGTACTAACGAGTAAGCATCGTCTGGTGCAACTTCTAATCCATGAGAAACATGTTAGAATATTAGATTTTTGGTTATTCAAGGACGAAGGAGCAGCCAGGCCATGCTTTCAAGATGTGTGAGGTGAAAAGTGTCATGAAGCTAAGAAGGCAGATGGTGATTCTGGAACTCTATCAGAAAACAGAATAAAGATGCTGTGGTATTTGAGGTGAAATGTGTAGATATTGCTGCACTCTTGATACTGAAAGCATAAACAAAGGGATGGATTATTCTCTTTACATTTGCCATGTATAGGGCAGTGCACTTGGATCTGGTCAGCAATTTCAAAACAAATGGATTTTTACTGAGTTTTTGACGGTTCATCACTCGATGAGAAAGACCAAAACTGTCTACAACAACAATGGAACAAATTTCACTGGCACAGATATCTGTTTTGAATTGTTGACTAAGACCACACAGAAAGAGAGTCCACAATGGAGCGAATACAGCAGAGGATTAACCCTCCCCCAGCAGGCTGGCGGGGTGGCTGGTGGCAAAATCTAATTCAGATAGTAAAGAAAAATCTGAGATGTGTTCTCGGGAGAGCTTCACTGTGTTATGAAGAGATGATGACCCTACTGTGTGAGTGTGAATCCGTGGTTAAATCCCGTCCACTTACCTACTTGCCTGAGAAGACTGACGATCTCAACAACTTTCACCTTCAAGTATTTGCCAAGACGATGTCTGCATGGGAATACTAGATTTTGATCAACTGGATTCTGTGAACTCAAAAAGGAGATTTTGATTTATACTACAGTTGCAACAAGAATTTGAGAAGAGTACCCAAGTCCATTGATCCAGAAGCAGAATAAGATGTCTACAAACACTGGAGAAGAGGATGTGGAGCTGGTTGCAGCTGATGAGAAGAACTGGATCGACTGGCCATTATTATGGGTGCTGGAAGTGTATCATGGGAAAGAGTTGTAAAAGTTTTGAGGATGAAAACATTGTCAGCTGTGGTGACTAGTCCACATCAGTGACTACTGACACTGCAAAAGAGGATGCTAACGACTGTCTCAGTAAATTTCACTCTCATGAACAGTCTGACTGATCAGACTCCTCAAAGTCGTACTATGACAGTACGTCTATGGTTTCATGTGAATATAAAAACTGAGTGATTTACAATAAATGTGAAGTTCCTTTCAGGTAGAAAGAGGGCTTCTCACAAGCTATGTGCTTTAGGAATTAAGACTGTACTCATTCTGAAAAGATATCCCCCTCATTAACACTCCTATTGAAATAGTGTACATGAGCAGAAAGTTTTACAAATAGATTTCCAGTAGGATTGGTAGATTTCAAATAAGGTTGGCCATGTATATTTTTGGGAGAGTAAAATCACTGTTTCAGGTTTCACATAAATCCCCAGTCACTTCATGGATGATGAAATGAAATTGAACCTAAAATTTATTCATGGATGAGAATATTCTGAATGTGGGTTCCAATACATCCAGTAGATTCTCAGTTACAAGAACTAAAACAACAACAAAAAGAAAGGCAAAACCCCAAAGCTAAAACATATTTAGGTATCATTATTACACCTGAAATGGATAATTATAAGAATATACTGTCAAAATAATCAATGTATAGATACACAGTTATTACAATTTTATTTAAGAGATTACAGTCATTACTAATATGCATGGCTTATCAGTCCATGGACTAGAATGATGCAGCTTTCGATGTCAATTTATCCTGCCCTACCAGCTTTTTCTCAAAGTAGTGCAGTGTTTTCTCCAGAAATTTTGTCAGCCGGGTATCAGGAATGAGTGGCCAGGCGGGGAAAACTACGTACTAAAATGGATATGAAAAATTTCACTTTATTCCCCTCAGGGCATCCATATTAACAGACAGGTAACAGTAACTGCAAAGCTGAACTATTCTAGTGTTATTATCATGAACAATAACACAGAGTATTTTGACCTCCTTGTCTTGTACTGCTCGTTCATAATCATTCAATACCGGTGATTACCATTCCATTGCTATGGAGTGCCATACGGGTTTTCATGTCATGCGGAATACCTAAACATTTAAACCCCAATATAATTGATGTAATTATGCTGAAAATAATGATTGTACATTTAACTAAACAGTTTTACGCTATGTAATTAGTGCATATAGAGGTTCTGTAAGAAGGGTGGTCTGCAAACACAGCAGGGCAGTGCATCCATTAAAAAGGTCTTAGAGCACTGTATTTCAACTTATCTTTACTACAGTCCTTTCAAAATACTAACGTCATCGCCTGCCCTACCATTCTAATCCTCCAGACTTGCTCCCAAACTAAATGGCTGAAATCCTGCAGGACATTGTTTCTAAAATGATAACAATAAGAAGGTTGTTATAACATTTGTTCAGTTGTTGCAGATTTCATACAATATTAATACAGCTGTTGCAGTACCTACAGCCACACAATCAGGTCAGGTGATACCAGTGTTATAATATCATGGTGGAAAAGGAGGTCAGAAATTTTCCCATTAACTGGTTTTTAAATGAAGTATAAAGTGAATTTTAATATCAGTGGAACACTTCTCATGAGCCCTGTAAATTCCTCACCCTAACAGGGAATAAGAATAGTACTCCCCTAGTTTTATCTATCTGTGCAATCTCAAAAGCAACAGTGTAGGAAGCCTTAAGAGCATTGTGACAGTTATGCCGTACCTTGAAGCATTGCAGTTGTAGTTATCATAATTCTGATAATTTCAAAGATGCAACAAGTTGGGACTGAATTTTAGTGATGAATAGAAGTTGAATTGTTACCTGGATGAGTAACTCTCAGGCCGCTGGATTGGACTCAGTACTGGGAACGACCTGGTGGCGTTTACACATCCTTCTAGGTTGCATCACTTTTCTTGTTTTGGGGACATATTTTGATGCCATTCCTTAAGTACCAATACGGAGTACTTACAATTACAAAGACACTAATTTCAGAAACTGCCCTATTGTTCCATCCACGAGTAACGTCAGCATTACCAACAAGCTGTGACCATACTGAACAAGACATAGATTGTTCAACTAGAGGAGTATAAATAATCCATTACCTTCCCATAACTCTCTTAAATTTGTTTTTCAGTGGCCTCCACAACTGTTGGATGTTGTGCTTCTATTTCATGAATATAAATCACAAAAACTCAACAGAATGGTTCATGGTAAAGATAATATACCTCTATCCATAAAAGAGGAAAATATATATTATGTGGAAGGAGAGGGAACACAGCACAAGAAATTGTACAAAAACAACTAAAGACTTGAAAAAACCAGCAAAAAATTCCCTCCACGACCACAGAGGCCAATTATATATTTAACTGAAAAATTCTGTTATCAAGGTATACCATCAATGTCATAAAATCTATCCAACCAGGATAAAAGATGAGTAAAAATCAATAATTAGCAAACTCCCCATATACAAGTCAATATAAATATGTTGTTGCCAAAGACGATATTATGGAATGATCAACACTGCAACAATGGACTCGATCCTCCCAATATTTCAGGTGAAAATGACCTGATCAGTCACAACCAGTAATTTTGTCATGATCAGTAACCTAAATGTCACTATAGTAGACTTACCAAATGAAGAAAATGTCCATAGCACTAATAGGATCCTGTATCAGCACTAAGTTTCAGGTACTGATATCTCAAACTCACTGGGAATCTTACCAGGGCCCTGTAGGTAAGATGAAGGTCCTCATTATCTAAAGAAAAGGGCCTGCCCAGTTAATTTATACTGGCAATGGTTAGCGTTATGTAACCAAACATTAAACTATCCATGGGGAAAAATAATCTCAACAACAATCCACTATTTCATATAACAATGAATGACATCCAGCATGCAATCACCACTCATCTGATGGCCATTGACAGCGACAACATAACAGTACACCTACTAGACTACCACCTATGAAAGGAGATTACAATAAAATATCCAACAAAGTACCTTTTAAAAGTTGGAGAGTTTATGCCTCTTGCTATGCACTGAACATAATTCCAGATGAAATACTTTATAACATATACCTCAGAAGATGTCTTGAATATCAATTAAGTTCCAATCACTATAAAGTAATCAGGCATGATACTTACGAAGGATGTACTTGCAGTGCCTTCAAGACAGAGAGGTTCCTCCTTAATCTCTATTTTCTGGTCCATTTCACACTGCAACAGAAATTGTTATAAGAAAATGAACCTAAAATTACTTCCACTGACGTTTACAGAAAAAAGGTACCGGAAATATATATCATTATTAACATAATAATTAGGATTATAGTTTATTGGCCAGTGAAGTAAGCAGGCAGTCATGTAGCTCTCCATTGATTTCAATGTCTTTATCACAGCCAAACAGCCTATAATCTTCCATGGAAATCAAATCACAGGGACAAGGCTTTTATTTCAAACATCCCACATGCACTGGCTGGGACTGACTGTTAGCAGTACATATTTTTGAAAACGGAGAAATCACTTCTCCATTAGCAGATTAGCAATCCATATTTGCTAACAATGCGGGATCACGCAGTTGGTCTGCCACTGCCAAGCAAAGGCTTACACAGGCATGCTAATGCAACTGATGAGCCCAAACGGCATGTCTGGGTGAAATTCTGCAAACACAAACGCCTCATAACCTAAAAGATGGTTCTATTCCTGAGATATTAAAATCCCTCCAACTTGATTTTGACTGGCATTATACTTTTGCTAGTTGTTTTACTTCGCACTGACGCAGATAGGTCTTATGACGACGATGGGACAGGAAGGAGTTAGGAGTGGGAAGGAAGCAGCCGTGTGGAAGTGGGAAACCACGGAAAACCCTTTTAGGGCTGCCGACATTGGGGTTCAAACCTACTATCTCCCAAATACTGGATACTGGCCGCACTTAAGAGACCGCAGCTATCGAGCTCGGTTCTGGCTTTATAAAAATGGGGCTGTGTTTATACTGAAAACTCCTCATCAATATTGTTAATGGCAATTGGGAAATGAGTTTGCCACGATGGTAGAAACTGCTGAACTCTGTTTTGAATGGTGGTAGGAATTGTTGCCTGCCATTATAATCAAAACTCCCCAAAGAGCACCTTACATTGGAAACAGTGTATGGGGTCCTCCCCATTTTGTTTCTCAGATAGTGCTAAGGAACAAACAATTTAATATCATCCTACTCACTGCGAGTACAATAATTTACGTAGAAACGTGTATACAATGTAGAATACAGAATCACAGGTACATTAGCAAGGTTTTAATATTTCTTCAAGGAATGTTTGGGATTATAAAACCACATGCATAACTGTATGCCACTCACAATTTTTAGAAGCTACTTGTTACCATTATATGTCATTAGTACTAACATTGTTTCCTTCCTTACTCTTTTAATTCTTTGTTTAATGGGTAACTTGTATTATTATCAAGGCAGTCTTTTATTAACCTGGCACCAGTGGGTGGTGAGGAAATCCCTCAGATTTTTACTTTGTCGCACTGAACAATTATTTTGTACCCGTGACTTTCCTTCTAATTATTCCAACTTTATTATCTTCTGCATCATTCTGCGACTGTTGCATATTGGTGAAGGTTCGTTACTTTCATTTGTGGTGTGTTGTTGTCATCCTTACAGTTCAGTGAGATTTTCCCACACCTTGCACTTTTTAACATTAATATTTGTGGCATTGTTGAATACTGTAAATATATAGACTATATTTACAAATATTGAAGTATGGTTGTCGAGAATGCACAGACATTGTTATAATGGCTAGATCAAGTTGAAAATGAGATAAACAGGAATGAAGAAGCAGGTGAAGATTTAGATTATATAACTTTACTACAGTCCTTTCATAATACTAACGTCATGGCCTGCCCTACCATTCTAAACCTCCAGATGTGCTCGCAAACTGAATGGCTGAAATCCTGCAGGACATTGTTTCTAAAATGATAACAATAATAAGGTTGTAATAACATTTGTTCAGTTGTTGCAGATTTCATACAATATTAATACAGCTGTTGCAGTACCTACAGCCACACAATCAGGTCAGGTGATACCAGTGTTATAGTATAATGGTGGAAAAGAGGTCAGAAATTTTCCCATTAACTGGTTTTTAAATGAAGTATAAAGTAACTTTTCATATCAGTGAAACACTTCTCATGAGCCCTGTAAATTCCTCACCCTAACAGGGAATAATAATAGTACTCCCCTAGTTTTATCTATATGTGCAATCTCAAAAGCAACAGTGTAGAAAGCCTTAAGAGCATTGTGACAGTTATGCAGTACCTTGAAGCACTGCAGTTGTAGTTATCATAATTCTGGTAATTTCAAAGATGCAACAGACAGATAAAACTAGGGGAGTACTATTATTATTCCCTGTTAGGATGAGGAATTTACAGGGCTCATGAGAATGGTGAGATGGTTAAGAATTCCACTGATATGAAAAGTCACTTTATACTTTATTTAAAAACCAGTTAATGGGAAAATTTCTGACCTCTGAACACTGGTATCACCTGACCTGATTGTGTGGCTGTAGGTAGATAGATAGATAAAGCCTTTATTTTCTGTGGCGAAGTTAGGGCTCTTGGTCCTTTCTTACACTTAACCACACACATATTATTATTATTATTCCATACAATGACATTGATTAACTTAAAATACTAAGAACTACAAATAACACTAATTTTTAAGACAAAAATATGAATATATACATGCAAAGAAGAATGAAAGAAAAAGTAACTGCCTACATAATACAGGTTTGAGGAAAAAAAATTCAATACACAACAAAAGAAATAAGAATGTAAAAATACTAGTAAGCTTAATAAAAATACTAAATGAAAATTTAACTAATTGTATCCTTGCAAGACTAGATCTAAGTTAAATACTGTACTTACTACTAGCTATTTTTTGACTACTTCTACTTCGTAAATACAATATGGATGTTTTCAATTTAATTTAAACTATTATATTAAACCAATATTTAATTTATTGTGCAATAATCTCATATCATTTTCACACACAATCACTCGTTCCACTCATACAGGTACTGTACCTTGCTGGAAGCACTTAACGAGGAACTGCTGGTAGGAGGTTTTAAATATACTTTTTGATGCAGCATCCTTGATGTCTTTGGGAAGAGCATTCCACCATCCCGAAGCGGTGATAGTAAATGATCGATGGTATGTGGTTGTTCGGTGGACAGGTATTTCTAGGAGGGACACTGAGCGAGTATCATGGAGATGTAAAGAACCAAGGTGACGAAAATTGCTGGAGAGATAAGCAGGGATGTCTTCCGAAAGTACCTGGTACATAACAGTATTTGCATGTAGTTTACGCCTGTCGTCTAGTCGTAACCAAGATAATTGTTTATAGTAGGGAGAAACTCGAGCGTCATACTGTAAATCCATAGCATATCTAAGACAAGCATTTTGAGTGCGTTGTAGCTTCAAGCTTAATTCTTTTGTTATATCCGTAAGAATTACATCACAGTAGTCAAAAATGGGAAATAATAATGACCGAACAAATTGAATTTTTAGTGATCGAGGGAATACAATTCTGAAACGTTTTAAGGGGTGCAAGCCACAATAAACCTTTTTGCAGATATTCTTAACTTGCGCTGACCAGTTTAGAGTTTCCGTTATAATAACACCAAGGTTAGAAACTGATTCACAATAAGGTATAGCAGTATTATTTAAAGTTACGGGAGGAATGCAATTTTGTTTTAAAATGTGAAGATTCTTTGATGTACCTATGATAATGGCTTGCGTTTTATGTGGATTTAATTTAAGGTTTTTAATTGCATAGCTATTAATTTGCTCAAGGTCAGCTTACATATTGCTTGTTGTATATTATTACTTTTAGTGTGGTAATAAATTTGCAAATCATCAGCATAAAGATGGTACTTGCAGTGCTTAATTGATCTGGTGATATCATTTATATATAAAGTGAATAGGAGAGGGCCTAGGACTGACCCTTGTAGAACACCAATATTATTTGTTCGCCACGTTGATTTATTATTATTTGCAACCACACACTGCCGGCTGTTTGTGAGGTAAGAATAGAAAAATTCCAGAACTTTCTGGCTAAAGTTTAAGGACTGTAATTTGGAAAGAAGCAACCTAGGATCGACAGTATCAAATGCGCTACTGAAATCTAAAAGAGTAAGTATTGTCACTTGTTTGTTGTCCATTGCATATCTAATGTCATCTGTCACTTTCAGCAGAGCTGTCATGGTACTATGTTTTTTCTTAAAGCCTGATTGGTAAGAGTCGAGTAAAGCATATTTATGTAAGTACGTAAGGATTTGCTCATGTACCAGGCGTTCCAGCACTTTGGACAGGGGTGGTAGGATTGAAACAGGTCGGTAATCTGAAGGAATACTGGGTCCATCCTTTTTTGGGATTGGGATGACGAGGGCATCCTTCCACGCCATAGGGAAAATTCCTTGGGTTAAACTAGTTAATAATGTGTGTTACGATCGGCAGGATGGCACCAATGATATATTTGTAGAAAGACAGAGGTGTGCCATCGTGTCCAGCAGCATCTGATCTGAGAGAATACATAACTCGTTTTACGTCATTTAAACACAAATGTATCTTGAATTGGCATAAAATGAATATTATTATTATTATTATTATTATAAAAATTATTATTATTATTATTATTATTATTATTATTATTATTATTATTATTATTATTATTATTATTATTATTATTATTATTTGCTCTTACAGTGGATTCGGCCGACGTGAAGTGTAAATTTAAGTCATCAAGGGATACATTCGACGCCTGCTTTAATAACTTTCGACCTATACCCGTCGTTCGTAATTGTTTCCATATTTCTGTCGAATTCTTGCATTTCGATACTTGACATATGTGTTTTTATTTACTGTTTCTGATTAACTGTTTAACCCTGTTGCGGAGAACGCGGTAATTTTCAAAGTCATTAGCATTACCCGTTCGTTTAAACCTTCTGTACCATGAGTCGCGCTTTGCCATTTCTGATTTAATCTCACTAGTCAACCACGGAGAAGGTGGTCGAGTTACCCGGATCTCTTTCTTGGGAGCAAATCTGTCATACAGTACTAACACCAGATCAGAGTGTTTATTTATTTTTACGTCACTATCATCCCTGTGTAAAATATCGTTCCACGGCAGATAATATGCTTCGTGTCGTATTCTTTCCTTGTCCAGATTTTTTATATCCCTGCGTGTTAAATATTTAGTTTCATATTTTGGCATCTTTAATGAATAGCAGACATATATTAGATCATGGGTAGAAATACCTGGCACTGCAAGCTGTCCGTGATTTAAAACTTTCTGAGTATTGTTAGTTATGATCAAATCAATCAAAGTATGAGTCGTCCGGTTTACTGTATATAGATGGTTAGTAGCATTTAGATGTAGGATGTTCAGGTCTAAGCTAAAGAACATATTTTGTAAATGTAATGAGTCGTTTGTCGCAGTCAGCAGATTTGTATTAAAATCTCCAAGTATAATTATATTTTCGTACAGTGGAATTAACTTTGCTAAGCAAATTTCAAGGTCCGATATATGTCTTACGTCTGGGGGTTTATAAACTACTCCGATCAGTACTTTTTGATTGTTAGCCAAAACTTCTATAAACATAAACTCAGGTCGATTGGGAATCGTCTGGTCTGAAGTAGCCACTATTTAACTTTTGAGATCATTACGACAGTATATAGCACACCCTCCCCCTATACGTTTTCTTCGGTCTAGACGATGTAAAGTCATGTTATTTAATTCAACCAGGCCTGAGTTAAGTGAGGGTTGTAACCAAGTCTCAGTTACACATATGCAGTGCAAGGTATTACTATCAAGAAAGAGGGATTGTATTTCGTCAATGTGAGCCATTAACCATTGCGCGTTAATATGACAACACTGTAGGGCTCGCCGATATCTTGAAAGACTTTCCCTGAGAATGTTTCGCACTGGCGCTGTTGAAGGGTAGGGTGAGGGGGGCGACTGGGGAGGGGGTGGGAGCGGGTCACTGACATCAAGGTCACTACAATCGGTAGAAATAGCACTTGTATTGTGACTAGCCATTATCTAGAAAAGACTTCTGCTTACTCACCTTGTTTTCACCACAAGTACTTCCACAGCTGTACTGCAACAGCTGTATTAATATTGTATGAAATCTGCAACAACTGAGCAAATGTTATAACAACCTTATTATTGTTATAATTTTAGAAACAATGTCCTGCAGGATTTCAGCCATTTAGCTTGGGAGCAAGTCTGGAGGTTTAGAATGGTAGGGCAGGCCATGAGCTTAGTATTATGAACGGACTGTAGTAAAGTTATATAATCTAAATCTTTACCTGCTTTAGAAGGATGGAGGAAAAACATGGGATGTACACTGCAGAAACACAACACGTAATACTACGCATAGGAATCGTGTGAGACATCTACCAAGTACCAGAGGAATGGCACGAAATGAAAGTTCTGCAATGGAAGCATGGCATTTATTTCTTCCTGCAGACACTACAAAGCTAATTGTGCATTATACCAGTCTCATATTGGCTGAGATGCGTAAAGGAGTCACCCGTGAAAGAGATGTTCATGATACTGATTAAACGATGTAGAATACTCTATATTTGAAAATAAAATAGTGTAAAACTACAATCTTTCTTATGAGAATAAATACAGAAAGCTTTAATTACCCATTTAATTAACCAATTAAATCTAAAACTGTACCATAAAGATTACATTTTTCATTCATTTCATGCATGAGGGAAGATCTTCCAATGTGCCCACTTCTGTCCCTAGTACTTCATACCCTGTGCCGGGATAAGTAACGAAATTATATATTAAGCTAAGAATTTACATGTTAGGCTTTTCAGTCGTTGTGAATCTTCAATAACACTATGTTCTTATGTATTTCTTGCATTCAGCTAATGCATCTCCTTATCATGTCTGCCTTTCTTTCCATTGGGGGCTGTGATTAATATGTATTTGTCTTCCCACTGTTACTGTATCTTATCATCTTGAGTTTGTGTGTGTGTGGATTGCCTCTCATATGGAAAAAGAAAGGATTCCACATGATCAATACAATTATACTCTTGTGTCTGTGATGGCGGGCACTAATTTATTTCCTTAATTGTTCAAAATGTAGGAAGTTTTTTTTTTCACAATTTAGATTGTTTAAGCTTCTCTTCATGATATTATACAATTATAAATATTTTTCTTCTAAATAACATTGTTTATTTATTTGTGCCTTATTCTTGGTTTCAACGGACTGGGAATTTATTAAGGATTCTCCATTTTAATATTCATCAGATTATAACCATCAGTTGTGAATTATGTTTAAATTTAACTGTTTTAAAAACCATATTTTAATAAGGGATCCCTAATCCGTATCTTAATTTACATGAAATTCCTTATTTTCAACCTACATATCTACTTATCATGAATCATCTCATGTTTTACTATTTCAAATGTACGATTCAAATTATTTTAATTTATAAAAATTACTAGCAAATGTACTCGTGCTTCGCTACGGTATTCTATATTGTATACGGATATCGAAGTAAATTACTGTACATGAAGTGAATAACAATTTTTAATTTTTAAATTGCATGTCTCTTGGTGTTATCTGAGAAAAAGCAGACGTTGTTTCCAGTATAAAGTGCGAGTTGCGGAGTTGTGATGATAACGACAGGTCCACTTGTCTGCCGCAATTCACTATGCGCAACATCAGTCGAGTTTTTTGGGTAAATTTATTTATAATCAGGGGCACCCATGCAAGGGGGCACCTATACCTAATGATAAAGAGAATCAGTTAAAAGAGTTTTGAAAAAATGCACGCTCCCTTGCCTTCTGCTAGTCAAGTCGAGAAGGGGATTATTCTTTACAATGGTACACAGGCGATGGAGGAGGACCCCATTCCTACTGCCAGTTAAAGTCGATGTGGGAAGTACTGATTACAATAGCAGACGTCCTCCTGCTGACAGTCACTATTGATTTTTTTTGCTAGTTGCTTCACGTCACACCGACACAGATAGATTTTATGGCGACGATGGGGCAGGAAAGGGCTGGGAGTGGGAAGGAAGCGGCCGTGGCCTTAATTAAGGTACAGCCCCAGCATTTGCCTGTGTGAAAATGAGAAACCTCGGAAAACCATTTTCAGGGCTGCCGACAGTGGGGTTCGAACCTACTGTCTCCCGAATACCGGATACTGGCCGCACTCAAGCGACTGCACCTATCGAGCTCGGTCACTATCGATTTGTAATATATTAATTACAATGTCAGGTACACCCCTTCTCGATCGCTACTAACTGATTTAAATTAATAAATGTAGATCAACATACGGAAGAATATGCATGTTCACTTTCATTTACAGAATAACTGCTGCTAAAAGGTGCATCACAGAGAAAAGGTTTGTACGAAAAGACGCCTCTGGCCACATTTAGCAATTAAATGGCTGGCCCTATGATATTTCTTCGTACCTCATCTATTTAAAGGTAAGACTGTTTTGGAAACGTTGAATAAGGTGAAATTTGTGTACGGTTTTCACACAGTGAATTACTAATCAGGTTCGAACATAGAATTTAGCTCATATATGGCTACTGGGTGAGCCAATATTCGTGTAGAATTTGATGATCCCATCTTTCCTCTAAGTGAATCAAACCATCAATTACTGTATACGCGTACAAAGTGCAAAATTTAGGTAAATCCAGAAATAGAGTCAAATTTAACGTATAAGGGATAGAGATACGACAAAAAGGCATAGGAACAAAGTTGTAAATCGCTCCAAATTGAACAGAGATTGTGCATCCATTTTGTGATACGACTTACCGTTTAGCCACGAAATACCTCGAAAGGAAGGTCTGCACCGTCATTAAAATTGCCTCCATACTTCGATATTTTTCGGTGGTAAAAATAACACTTTTAAACATCTCGTTAATTTTCCATCGGGTACAGGCTAAAAGCTATAATATTGCCAAATTTAAATTTTCTAACTCGTCTGGGAGATTGTGCTGCCATCTTGATATGGGGAGGAGGTTAAAAATTACGACTTTCAGGAAACTTTTAAGCCCATGAAACCTATAGGTTATTGTTCTGGATAAAAATCACTGACTGTGTTCTTATGCAGGTTTGAAACTCCCAGTGTGTCCCCCTCGGAGAATTTTGAGAAATTTTGATTTTTCTAGAGATCCTGAAGTCATCAGCTTGTCTGGTACCAAGTTTTATGTTTCTAAGATGCCTAGAATGTTCCTATTAATAACGTCTGTTTTCATTTTTTGCCTTAATTTATATATATATATATATATATATATATAACATATAAACATATATATAGTACAGTTTATACAGATCACGCCAAACTGACTTCCATTTATTAATATGGATTATATTTCACCCGTTCCCTAGTGCTTCTATGGGCGTCTTACTCCCACAGTATGTTTTCCAGGTAGTAAGGCATACTTCAAAGTCACACTTGAACATACACACGTCCATTATCTCGGTCATTTTTTAACAACTTATATTTTCACCCTTTCTCACCCCCTATGCCAAAGGGGGCTGAAGTTAGACTTCAAAAATCCGCAATATTACTATTCATCACAGCGACTCGCAACAAGTCCAACAAGTGGGTCACAACAGGAAATGTGAATATCAACAACATGTGGGTAGAGAAGGTCAATGAATATATCTATCTGGGCCGGTTGATGAATATGAAAGGTGATATAAGACCAGAAATTTTTCGACGCATTAAGCTAGGATGGCAGGCGTATGGAAGAAACTCAACTGTCTTCAGATCAAATATGCCAGTAAATCTGAAGAAAATAGTTTATGATCAGCGCATTCTACCTGTGCTGACTTACGGCTGTGAGACCTGGACACTGAACGAATTTACGAAAGGGAAACTTAGGACAGCGCAGAGAGGCATGGAAAGGTCAATGCTGGGCTTTACAAGGAAAGATAAGCAGAGAGCAGATGACATCAGATCAATCACTAAAGTTAATGACATTCTTGAGAGAATAGCAACCTTAAAATGGCAATTGCTCGAAGGGAAGATGACAGATGGACGAAGCTAGTGTTAGAATGGAGTCCAAGAGATCATCAAAGGCCTAGAGGAAGACCGCCAGACAGATGGGACAAAGATATCAAGAGAATAACTGGTGCTACCTGGCAGAGAACTGCTAGAGACCGTTCTACCTGTAGAGTTCAGTTAAAGACCTACCTGAGTTCACGACTTAAAGAGGCCACATCATGTTCTGATAGAATTGGCTGCTGCACTCCCCACTCCCCCACCGTAAAGGGTGTTAAACTTTGACTTTTAAAAATCGGAAGTGTTTCTATTCATCTCAGCGACCCCGAAAACTATGGATTCGACACTATTTTTGATTACTTTTATATCTCAATCCCCCCGCCCCCACCACAAAGGGGGATGAACTTGGACTTATAAAATATCCGAAGTCTCACTATTCATCTCAGCGACCCCGAAAACTATGGATTCGATAATATTTTAGATTATTTTATATATCATTCTCGCATCGCCCTCCACCACGAAGGGGGCTGAACTTGGACTTTAAAATTTCCGGAGTGTCACTGTTCATCTCAGCGACCCCGAAAACTATGGATTCGGCACTACTTTCCATTATTTTTATATCTCAGCCCCCTCGCCCCCCCCCCACTGCCCCTAAGGGTTCCTGGGTTGTATTACCCCCACGTGGTTTGTCTGCTGATACTAAAAATCCGGAGTGAACAATTCACCTCGGCGACCCCGAAAACTATGTATTCGACCCTATTTTCGTTTAATTTTATATATCACTACCCCCTCGCCCCCACCCTAAAGGGGGCTGATCTCGGACTTTAAAATATCGGGAGTATGACTATTCATCTCAGCGCCCCGAAAGGTACGGATTCGATACTATTTTCGTTAATATGCATATCTGACTCACTCGCCCCCCCCCGCCCTTCAGTGTTCCTAGGCTGTATCCGGAGTACACAATTCACCTAGGCGACCACGAAAGCTATATATTTACGACACTATTTTCGCTTTATTTTATATATATCACTATCCTCACTCCGCACCCAAAAGGTTGATGAACTTGGACTTTAAAAAAATCCGGAATGTCACTATTCATCTCAGCGACCCCGAAAAGTATGGCTTCGACATTTCTTCGCTCATTAGTATATTTGACCACCCTCGCCCCCTCCCCGCCCCTAAGGATTCCTGGGCTGTCTTACCCCCACGTGGTTTGTCTCCTGATACTAAAAATCCGGAGTGTACTATTCACCTCGGTGACCTCGAAAACTATGTATTCGACACGATTTTTGTTTAATTTTATATATCACTCCCCCCTCACCCTCCACCCGAAAGGGAGCTGAATTTTGACTTTTAAAAAATCGGGAGTGTTCACTATTCATCTGTGGATTCGACCCTTTATTCGATTATTTTTATACCTTGCCCCCACTGACCACATACCCCTAATGGAGCTATGGATGGCTTACTCCCACAGTGCTCGTCTCTAGATACTAAGTCATAAGTGTAATTAGTTTGGTTGAAATTGCTCCAGTGCTTTAGTAGGAGATGTGTCATTT
Organism: Anabrus simplex; assembly: GCF_040414725.1. NCBI lineage: Eukaryota > Metazoa > Arthropoda > Insecta > Orthoptera > Tettigoniidae > Anabrus > Anabrus simplex. The sequence continues at coordinate 26,720,952 of NC_090277.1, read as the reverse complement.
ACACACACATCCATCCATTTTTATATATCTTCTTTATTCGAATCAGAAGTACAATAGAATAATGCTACATTTAAAAGAAACAAACTATATACACAAATATATACAAGTAAAAGGTTTACAACAATATATGTCATACAGATTCGGCCCAAAATTTGCCCACTTCAAGGGCATTTGGATTAGCCAGCACCAAGTCTTCCATTGTGCAGTTTGATGGACACAAGGGACAACATAGCAGGTGATCAGTTGTCTGAAGTTCACCACAGTCACAAAAAGCCGTATCGATGGGGAAGTTCCATTTCTGTAGAGTCGCTTTGGTTCTACCCACTCCAGATCTAAGTCTGTTTAAGGACCTCCATGTCGACCAGTCCTCGGTGTGACCGGGAGGCAACACTTCCCGTGGTTATATCTATTTTGAAAGGCCAGGGGTCTTTTGTTTCCATTTGGTAATCCTGGCTTTGTCCGATGATCCTTCCAAGTGTTCTGAAGATGTTAAAAATGCTTTCCTGGACTTCAATCTTCGTTGGGCAGGTTGGTATCCAAAGAGTGGATGTGAAGGCATTAAATTTATTTTAAACCTTTCGTTTTTAGCAGCAACCTCTCTCCTAACGTCACAAGGAGCAATACCGGCAACGTAATTGATTTTCTCGAGAGGAGTTGGCTTCAGGACACCAGTAATTATTCTACAGCTTTCATTGGGTGCCACATCAATCTGTTTGCGTGGACAGATTTGTACCACGCTGGAGAGGCATATTCACCGGCGGAGTAACATAAGGCTAGTGCAGTAGTTCTAACAGTTTGTGGGTGTGTGCCCCAAGTAGATCAAACAAGTTTTCTAAGTAGTGTGTTCCTGGAAGAGACCTTTTGTTTTACATTCATACAGTGCACCTTGAAGGTTAGACTGCGATCGAGAGTGACGCCCAAGTATTTGGGGTGGAAGCAGTGGTCTAGCGTAGCTCCATTCCATGTCACAGCGAGTTTCCTGTTGGCTTGTCGATGTTGTAGATGGAATGCACAGACTTGCGTTTTGCTCGGGTTTGGCACAAGTTGGTTTTGATCATAGTAGTTGCCGAGTTCTTCTAGGGCAGCTTTCAGGGTGCATTCTTTCTCTTCAAAACTATCTGACTGGACAGCGAGAGCAAGGTCATCTGCATAGATAAAACTCTTAGTGTCTTGAGGCTGTGGCTGATCATTTGTGTATATATTAAATATATAGTAAGACTACGGTATTCTACATTGTATACGCATATCGAAGTAAATTGCTGTATATGAAGTGAATAAGAAAATTTAATTGCATGTCTCTTGGCATTATCCGAGAAAAAGCATAGGGAGGTCCGCAGACGTTGTTTCAAATGTAAAGTGCGATGATGATGATGACGACGTGTCGTCCGCAATTCACTATGTGTAACGTCAGTCATATTTTGATAGGTAAATTTGTTTATAATCGGGGGCACCTATACCTAATGATAAGGAGAATCAGGTAAAAGATTTAAAAAAAATGCATGCTCCCTTGCCTTCTGCTAGTCAAATCAAGAAGGGAATTATACATTACAATGGTACACAGGCGTTGGAGAAGGACCCCATTCCTATTGCTAGTTAAAGTCGATGTGGGGAGTACTGATTACAACAGCAGACGCTCTCCTGCTGACAGTCACTATTGATTTGTAAAGTATTAATTACAATGTAAGACACACACCCTTCTAGATCGCTGCAAATCGACTTAAATTTATAAATGTAGATCGACATACGGAAGTATATTTATGTTCACCTTCATTTACTGAATAACTGCTGCTAAACGGTGCATCCATATTGAAAAAGGGATTGTATGAAAAGACGCCTCTGGCCTCATTTAGTGATCTAAATGGCTGGCCCTATGATATTTCCTCGTATCTCATCTATTTAAAGGCAAGATTATTTCAGAAACGTTGAATAGGGTGAAATTTGTGTAAGGTTTTCACACTGCGACAGCATCAAACATAGAATTTGGCTGGGTGGGCCAATATTCATGTAGAATTTGATGATCCCATCTTTTCTATAAGTGAATCAAACCATCAATTAAACGTATACAAAGTGCAAAATTTAGGTAAATCCAGAAATAGAGCCAAATTTAACATAAGGGACAGAGATACGACAAAAAGTCATAGGACCAAAGTTCTAGATCCCTCTAAATTGAACCGACATTGTGCCATCCATTTCGCGATACGTCTTACTGTTTAGCCACCAAATACCTCGAAAGGAAGGTCTGCACCGTCATTAAAATTGTCTCAATATTTCGATATTTTCCGGGAGTAAAAAATAAAATTTTTAACATCTCGTAAATTTTCCGTCGGTTACAGGCCAAAAGCTATAATTTTTCCAAATTTCAATTTTGTAACTCGTCTGGGAGATTGTGCTGCCATCTTGATATGGGGGAGGAGGTTAAAAATTAGGACTTTCAGGAAACTTTTAAGCCCATGAGAAACCTATAGGTTATCGTTCTGGATAAATATCACTGACTGTGGTCTTATGCAGATTTGAAACTCCCAGCGTGTCCCTCTCAGAGAATTTTAAGAATTTCAGATTTTTCTAGGGATCCTGAAGCCATCAGGTTGCCTGGCACCAAGTTTTAAGTTTCTAGGATGCCTAGAATGCTCTCATTAATTCACGTCTGTTTTCATTTTTATGCCTTAATTTATATATATATATATATATTACAGTGTATATAGATCGCGCCAAAGTGACTTCTATTTATTAATATGGATTATATTTCACCCGCTTCCGTAGTGGTTCTAGGGGCGTCTTACTCCCACAGTTTTTTCCAGGTAGTAAGTCATACCTGAACGTCATACTGGAACATACACACGTCTATCACCTTGGGCATTTTTGACAATTTATTTTTTCACCGTTTCTCACCCCCCATGCCAGAGGGTGCTGAAGTTGGACTTTAAAAATCCGGAATGCTAGCATTCATCACAGCGAACCGGAAAACTATGGATTAGGCAGTATATTCGATTTTTATTATATCTCGCTCACCCCTCCCCCCTAAAGGGGGTTAAACTTTGAGTTAAAAAAATCGGGAGTGTTACTATTCATCTCGGCTACCCCGAACACTTTGGCTTCGAATCTATTTTCTATTATTTTTAAATCTGAATCCTCTTACCCCCACCAGAAAGGGGGATGAACTTGGACTTATAAAATATACGGGGTCTCACCATTCATCTCAGCGACCCCGACAACTATGGATTCAACATTAATTTGGTTTATTTTTATATATCACTCTCCCATTGCCACCCACCACGAAGGGGGCTGAACTTTAAAAAATTCCGGAGTGCCATTCATCTCAGCGACACCGAAAAGTATGAATTCGACTCAACTTTCGATGATTTTTATATTTCAGCCCCCTCGCCCCACTCGCCCCCCTAAGGGTTCCACGGGTGTCCTACCCCCACGTGGTTTGTCTCTCGATACTAAAATTTCGAAGTGTACAATTCACCTCGGCGACCCCGACAACTATGCATTCGACACTATTTTCGATTAATTTCATATATCATATGTCTAAGCTGAGCTGGGAAGAAAAGGGAATTAGAATTAATGGGAAAAGGCTAAATAACTTGAGATTTGCAGATGATATTGCTTTACTGGCAAACGACTTCGAAGAGCTCCAGACCTTAATTACAGATCTTGCATTAGAATGTCAGTTGATTGGCCTAAGCATAAACCTTTCCAAAACAAAAGTTATGTCCAACGAATGGGTTCAAGCTGGAAATGTGAATATTAAGAACATGCCATTAGAAGAGGTCAGTGATTACATCTACCTTGGCCAGATTATAAATATGACAGGTGATATAAGACCAGAAATCTATAGGCGCATCAAGCTCGGATGGCAAGCATTTGGAAGGAATTCTTCAGTATTAAGATCAAAAATGCCAGCAAATCTGAAGAAAACAGTATTTGACCAATGCATCCTTCCTGTGCTGACTTATGGCTGTGAGACTTGGACTCTGAACGAATTCACAAAAGGGAAACTTCGGACCGCGCAGAGAGCCATGGAAAGGTCAATGCTAGGCTATACAAAGAAAGATAGGAAAAGAGCTGATGACATCCGGTCTGTTACAAAGGTTAAAGACATCTTAGAGAGAGTACGCTCCTTAAAATGGCAGTGGGCTGGCCATGTTGCACGAAGAAATGATGATAGATGGACAAAACTAGTGCTGGAGTGGAGTCCGAGAGAACATCGAAGGCCTAGAGGAAGACCACCGGACAGATGGGACAAAGATATCAAGAAGATCGCTGGTACCACTTGGATGAGATCTTCCCAAGACCGTTCTACTTGGAGAAGACTGTTGAAGGCCTACCTATACCCACGACTTAAAGAGGCCACATCATTTTAATGATTGAAATGGCTGATTGTATATATCACTCCCTCCCCGCCCCCGATCCCAAAGGAGAATGAACTTGGACTTATAAAATAACCGAAGTCTCACTATTCATCTCAGCGACCCCGACAACTATGGATTCGACACTATTTTCGATTATTTTTATATATCATTCTCCCATCTCCCCCACCACGATGTGGGCAGAAATTGGACTTTAAAAAATTCCGAAGTGTCACTATTCATCTCAGCGACCCCAAAAAGTATGGATTCGACACTACATTCGATGATGTGTATATCTCAGCCCCCCGCCCCCCACCCCTAATGTTTCCTGGGGTGTATTACCCCAATGTGGTTTGTCTCACGATACTAAAATTCTGGAGTGTCACTATTCATCTCAGCGACCCCGAAGACTACATATTCGACAGTATTTTCTATTATTTCTATATATCACTCCCCCATCTCCCCCCAACGAAGAGGGCTGAACTTGGACATTAAAACATTCCGGAGTGTTGCTATTCATTTCAGCGAGCCCGAAAAGTATTGATTCGACACTACTTTCGATGATATTTATATCTCACCCCTCGCCCCACCCCGCCCCTAAGCGTTCTTGGGGTGTCCTACCCCCACGTGGTTTGTCTTCTAATACTAAAAATCCGAAGTGTACAATTCACCTCGTCCACCCCGAAAACTATGTATTCGATACTATTTTCGATTAATTTTATATACCACGCATCCCTCGCCCCCATCCCAAAGGGGGATGAAATTAGACTTATAAAATATCCGGAGTCACACTATTCATCTCTGCGACCCCGACAACTATGATTCGACACTATTTTCTATTATTTTTATACATCATTCTCCCATCGCCCCCTACCACGAAGGGGGCTGAACTTGGACTTTAAAAATTCCGGAGTGTGACTATTCATCTCAGCGACCACGAAAAGTATGGATTCAACACTACTTTTGATGATTTTTGTATTTCAGCCCCCTTGCCCCCACTGCCCCTAAGGTTTCTTGGGGTTTATTACCCCCACATGGTTTGTCTCCTGATACTAAAAATCCGGAGTGTCACCATTCATCTCAGCGACCCAAAAACTGTGGATACGACACTATTTTATATTATTTTTATATATTACTCCCCCATCGCCCCCCACCCCGAAAGGGGCTGAACAAGGACATTTAGAAATTCCGGAGTGTCACTATTCGTTTCTGCGAGCCCAATAAGTATAGATTCGACACTACTGTCGATGATTTTCATATCTCACCCCCTCGCGCCCGTACCCCTAAGGTTTCCTGGGCTGTCTTACCACGTGGTTTGTCTCCTGACACTAAAAATCCGGAGTGTACAATTCACCTCGGTGACCCCGAAAACTATCTATTGGACACTATTTTCGTTTAATTTTATATATCACTCCCCCCTCGCCCCCATACAAAAGGGGGAAGAACTTGGATTTTAAAAAATCCGGAGTGTCACTATTCATCTCAGCGACCCAGAAAAGTATGGATTCGACACTATTTTCGTTAATTTGTATATCTGACCCCCCTTGCCCCCTCTCCCCTAAGGTTTCCTGGGATGTCTTACCCCCATGTGTTTTGTCTCCTGATACTAAAAATCCGGAGTGTACAATTCACCTCTACGACCCCGAAAACTATGTATTCTACACTATTTTCGTTTAATTTTATATATATCAGTCCCCCCTCGCCCCCACCCAAATTTGACTTCAAAAAAGCGGGAGTGTCACTATTCACATCAGCGACCCCAAAAACTATGGATTCGACACTATTTTCGGTTTTTTAAATGACCCCCTTAACCTGTGTCAAGGTGGCCCCCGAAGGACCTAAGGCGGCTAGACGTGGCTTAACCCACAACGCTCGTCTCCAGATAGCAAATAATAAGTGTTCGAAATTTGATTGAAATTGCTCCAGAGGTTTAGGAGGAGATGTGTCATTTACACACATACATGCATCCATTTTTATATATAGTATAGATAGATTGTTAATGGTAATGGCTGTTCTCTTACCTTCCATTCAGGCAAACGTATATAACTTATTACAATTCATTTTTCGTTCTTGTTCACACCCTGTTTATTACTCTCCAGGGAATGGACCTCTTTTCACCATTGCATCAGTTGGGCATATCTGGTATTTGGTTGCCTTCAAATGGCAAGTCTGTTACACGATGTTCCTTGTACTTGGGATTTTTCTTGTTTTTTATATTTATTGTGTAGTTTTGATGGGCTCTGTTTTGCTTGTCCTATCTTATACTTCCCCTAAATTTGCTGTTCACACACAGAAGCCGTAAGGGCTAACATAGACCATAGTGCTGGGGTGGTGTAAAATAATGCTTCAGCATAAGGGGTGACATTGTGTGGAACTAATAAATGAAGGGAGAAGACGATAAATCTATTATAATTTCTCACCGTGAAACAGAAAAACTATGCCTGATTTCTTCCTTTACTACCACTCCTAGATGGTTGCCAGGGATAGATATGTTGAGAAAACAAGTCTATGCACCAAAATGAAAAATGAAAAGATGTAGTAAACATGCGGCAGACACCTTCAAATACCACTGGACTGAGCCAGAATCGAAACTGAGTCACTCAGCCCAGCATGCACAACAATAGCTCACAAGAAGAGTAATATCAGGAAACTGAACTTGAGCTACATAGGTGGAAACAGTTTCACAAAACATGAGGTAGAGGATGCAATAACGACATCATACAAGTCCGCACCAGGTGGTATTGATGACAACATAATGAAATAAATAGATAACTTCTGTATGACCCTGTTTAACAAGTGCTTACTTTTCTTGCATTTATCTGACTTTTTTCCTATCCTACATTTTCCACATCAAGAGTCAAGAACTGTGAAGCTGGACCCTCGATGATTTCCGATGCCCGCCCTCCTGATGAAGCTGAGAAGCAGAAACCAGCCTGTCGGAGGCTGAAAGGAGAGGAATTTCGATTGGCGAGGAGAAAGCCTGTGGCAGTGGAGATGGCCGTTATCATTTTGTGTTGTCATGTTTGTCTTCATCTCCTCTTTCTTTCCACACTGAACTCCGATTTTCATCCTATCATGTGCTCATTGTTTCGTGACACTTATTTGTTCCTCTCAATAATTACTGCACCTTTTGTGTTTGACCCATGTTCCTGAATATTTACCTCCTCTATTTTTTTATCTTATATAAGATGTGTCAAGGTGGCCCCCGAAGGAGTGTTAATGCCCACCTTCACCCTGAAGCTGGGAAAGAGAACTCGTTGGGGACTCTCTCTCTCTCCCTCTGTATGAGCTGATTTGACGTTTGTTTGTTTCTTTCCAATGCTTATTCCTCCCTCTTTTGAATGCTGTAGGTTAGACTCAAGACAAACCATCAAGTGACCGCTCCTGCTATCCCTGTAGACTCATAAGCAGCTTTAACTGTCACCCCAAACGGACAAAGAATGCATCTGCCTGCTCTTGTAATCAGAAATAAAACCATTCATGTAAATAACCTCATAACCTTCACTGGCTCAAAGGGCAAGGGAGAATTTGAGGGAATGAAAGAGCAGAACACATTGCCAAAACAGCACCCAGCTATCTACACTTCATTTCCCATAGCACAATATCAATGACAAGATGCAGGAATTTACTGAAATAATGAAAACCCATAGCCTGTTGCCAGTCATTCAACCGGTTCAGGAATGGAATGAATTAAGCCACCATCCAGCGGCAAGAATAGGAACTGTGCTGGCTACTAAAGCCTGCTGCCCTCCTCTGAGGCCATTATTAATGACTGATAGGCGAAATGAAATGATATAGGAATGAATGATTACAGGGAAGACCAGGGAACTGAGAAAGTCTCTACTTTATCCATAAAATATCTTACATGGATTGAACGGGAATTAAATCACAAAACCCAGTGGTGAGAGCCCAGCATGCTGCTGACTGAGCCATGGAGACTTACTGAAATAATATTACAGCTAAAAATCTCGATTGAAACATATATCAACTCACAGAAGGTTCCTCACACTAAACTATTCATTCCAAGTACCTCCCTTAGATTTTGTGTTGTGCCTAATTACATCCACATGCAATTCCTTATAAACCAAGGCTGCATTACATCACCCATCCACAGAATGAACATAATTACTTCCCCACTTTGTGACAGCCCAAAGAAAACACGACAAATCGCTTACCTCATCATGAAAATATGTACCCTCATTGCAAGGGAATACGCTACTGTACCATAATCTCTTTGCATATCTCAAATGCAAACATCACATCAAAACTACCAGCATTTTAATCTTCACCACATCAATTTTCTGTAAGATTCAGGAATAACAAAACTGTACTGTAATGCATAACTCTGTAAAAACCACATGGTATCCTTTCAATCTGTTAATTAAATATTAAAAACAAAAACCCAAGTAATGTTTTCCATCTCCTGACAATATAAAATTAAAATAATATTAATCATTCTGCAATATCACATTTGCAATATACCAGGTTATGGTTTCTGGGAAAAAATTCACTGTCAAATTGTTATCATTATCAAATGGCAGAGATAGGTCCACCTATCGAATACCATTCAGTTAATATTGTACCTTATATAATTAGTACTAGTTTCACCATTGCTACAATTGGTCATCTTTAGCCATTATCACATTGGAAATACATGCATACATATAACGACCAATAAAAAAATACAAATTGGTATGTGTTAAGTAAAACTTAAATCTAAAACAGTGATGAAATGTCTGAATACACATTTAAAATAGAAACTAAAATAACACACTAAACCTGTTGTGACTCGTGTTGTGTTGTGTTGAATTGATTCTGGAGCTGATGTTCATTGTCAGTCTACCAATGGTACACCTGCCCCTTATATTTAAATGAAGCACCTTGGAGAATGCCATCTAAAAATCTAAAACTTGCAAGAACTAATACAAGATGTTTGGAAATTAATCTACAGATGACTCTACTATAAACTTATGTTATGCCCTCTGGTGTAAAGTTTGACTGTTAAAATTGTAAAGTAATTTTGTATTCTAAGGTTTCCTAAACTGAATTGGGTATTCATTGTTTTTTACGTATTAAATTTCAAACACTTCTATCTCTTCCCGACAACTTAAGAGGTGTTCCACTAGAAAATTTTGTATATTTATTTTTCATACAATCAAAGCTTTCTGGTACTTATTTTATCACCCAATAAGAATTAGGGGTGTTTCAGGCCTTACCCCAGAGTTTTATGGAACTTTCCTCTTGGGTATAAAAGCTGGCACATTTTCAAATCAGACTGTCTTACTGATCGTTCCAGTCGACAGAATGTGTGTATATCAAGGAGGTGGAGGCCCCTCGTTCATCTTCGACAAATCCGTCAGCTCAAGGTAATGGCAGTCCTGGTTTAACTAAGGAAAGCTAGCTCGAGCGGAAGGTTTCCAACCTTTAACTATGTAACTTTAAGTTTGTAAAATGTAAATTTCAAGCAGGTGATGATGATGATGATGCTTGTTGTTTAAAAGGGCCTAACATCGAGGTCATCGGCCCCTATTGGTACGAAATGAAATGACAACAAAAGGTTCAAAATCATCCACTGATCAAAATAAAAAATGACATGAAGAATGAATGGATGGACATGAACCCAAAAACTAAAATACAAAAAACTGTGGATGCGACTCAAAAATATCATAAATAATAGTATTACTGACCAAGGGACCTCTTATAAAGACAATCCTGAATCGAGGATGCTTGATGTCTAAAGGGGTCCAAAATCCAGGTCAAGGCCCCTCAGAGTGGTACTTATCGCCAGTAAAGTAGAAGCATGGTATCTGTCATGTTGGGGTACTAATCAAAAGTAGCGAAGACTCACAGTGTCCCACACATGATGGTACTACTCACAAGTATTGTACGTCGTACAGGGAATGCAGACCTATGGTGTTTCTCACACAATGCCGCCACTCATAGACAACGCAAACCGATGAGGTTCCTCACCTAGGTGTACTAACCACAGGGACCGGTACTATCCCGTGGTGTTCCTCACACAGTGGGTACTAATCACAAGCAACGCAGACCCACGGTGTCGCTCATATAGTGGTACAATTCAAGGGCAACGCCCAGGCTCGCAGCGTTGTTCACATGGGTACGACTCACGGGTACTGGAAACCCACCGGAGAACCTACTCACTGCTTACACTACACACAAACCTATTTCGTACCTAATATGGTGGTACTACCCGCAAGTAAAGGCGACCCATGGTGTTCCCCGCGTGATGGTACTAATCAAGAGTAGTTTCATGGTTCTAAGACAAACATCCCTTGGTCGCCCCTTTTAGTCGCCTCTCACGACAGGCAGGGGATACCGTGGGTGTATTTTCCGTCTGCGTCTCCCACCCACAGAGGGTAGAGAGAGAGAGAAAAAAGAAGAAAGAAGGGATCCGTCACTTCGAAAAATGAAGTAACGGACAAGGAAAGGCAAGGGCCACGAAAGGCGTGAAAATTAAAGACTTGCTAGGACTCGAATGCTCTAATAAAGTCGGAGTCGGAAAAGAACAAGAGTTGACCAAGGGAGGTCGGACAGGATATACGAAAGTGATGAGCCTGGCACAAGTAAGTGGAAGCAATGCAAGTCTCAGCTAAGGGACCCGTGGTCGCCAATCCGCACTCCCAAGTTGAGAGCCCCTTGGGCCCCTTTTAGTAGCCTCTTACAACAGGCAGGGGATACCGCGGGTGTATTCTACATGTGCGTCCCCCATCCGCAGGCGGTAGTGTGTTTGGTCCGCGAGTGGTATTTTATTTCCCTCAAGTCCGCCGACAAGCCGGTTAGGACCCCCCCCCTACCCGCCACCTGGGACGCGCCACGTGGGAGTATCACCTCTCCACCTGCTACGCCAGCGTAGTAGGTTCGTGGAAATTTCAAACAAGCCAAAGGAACTTAACCAAGATCAGGGAATAGAGAGTGAGCTACCCTCTCGTGTTCCATATCAAATTAATTTTGAGGTAACTATGATTTTGTAACCTTTTTTAGTTTGCAATCTTTGTAACTTATATATTCTCTCCATCTAGTAACCTCAGTAGTATAGGCTTAGCCTCTAACTTGGGGACATACGCCCAAATAGGGTTTTAAGTTTTACATTCCAATTTTAAGGAGCACAAGTTTCCGCCTCCTCACCATTTTGAATCTTGGGCCAGTAACTTAACCTGTTGTTTTTCACAAAGGCCTCGTAGCATGGGTATTCGATACCTCTGTTTAATTCTATTTCAATACTTTCTTATGAAGATGTTAGACTGATGAGCATATAAGACATTCTCAAGTAAACATCTGTTATCACACTCTTCAGCTATTGCATGAAACCCACCCCATTGGCTGTTTACATATTTATTTACCATTTTTCATTGATCGTAATTGATTTCCATAAACCCCCCGTCTCTCACTTAATAACCACTTGGTATTGCCTGATTGTCTTACTTATACACTCTTCCTTTCTATCGCATTTATTACTGGCTACGAAAAAAACAACTTCATGAATACTGATACCTTCCATCATTTCAGTTTGATCTGGCTTTTTCAGCACCACGTCTAGAATATTCTTTCCCCCGGTTGGATCTGTCAACCCTTCCGGTGTTCGGGCCTCGTGAGGTTTCCCGTGCAGACCCTTTCGTCAATTCTCTAAAGTTTCAGCTTTGCAAACATAGTTCCCCCGGAACGCAAAAGCTTTGGTTTCCCGGGAGCTGCCTGCCAAGTATTCGCAGGAACTTGGGCGTATCGTTAGCTGTCGAAGGAAACCCTTTCAGCAAAGACACCATAACAATGGGACAACAAGTAATTTCTTCTATCTCTGAAGTAAATGGGCACAGTGGTTAAGGTTGATGAAAGAGATTGACATGGGTAACAGTAGTCAAAAAGTTTGGCGATTACTTAGACGACTCAGTAGTAATCCTAATATAAATTCAACACATTCAATTGTCGTAACAAACCAAATTGCACATCAACTTCTGCAAAATGAGCAACCATCTAATCCATGTCAATTTCCAAATAAAGGAATTGAGAGGGATTATGAGCAGGAAACTTATACACTCACTGAACCTTTTACTTTATCTGAGCTGAAAAGAGCAATAAATCAGAGTAAGTATGGTGAGGCTGCCGGCCTAGATGATATTATGTTTTGAGCAAATTAAGCAATTTGGACCTGTTGCTAAACAATGGTTACTAGAACTGTACAATAACTGTATAAACACCTGCAAGTTACCACGTGTGCGGAGGAAATCCAGAGTAATCGCAATTCTCAAACCAGAAAAAGACCCAAACTATCCGAAAATTTATACAGACCTATCTCACTGTTGTGTCATTTGTACAAGATCGTAGAACGGATGATCCTTGAAGGACATACAGTGATCATTGAACCACTTCTCATCCCAGAGCAAGCAGGATTAAAAAGGGAGAAGTTGTAATTCACATGTACTCCATCTAGCACAGTATTTCGAAGATGGATACGAAAATCATAAAATCACAGGGGAGGCTTTTATCGACTCAGCTGTTGCATCTGATACAGTTAATCATCGGATACTGTTGCGCAAACTATACATCATGACAAAGAATTACAAGACGACTCAAGTCATTTGCAATCTTCTCCAAAATCATAGGTTCTTCGTCGAATTTCTAGATCAGAATAGTCGATGGAGGAAACAAAAGATTGGTTTCCAACAAGGCAGTGTTCTCACCCCTATACTTTTCAATATCTATCCGAATGGCATTCTCTTCCAGTTGGCACCAGAAGCTTCATATATGGGGATGATCGAGCTATTTATACTCAAGCAAAAAGCTTTTTAGGTTGTAGAAGGAAAGTTATCAGAGTCTCTTTCTGAACAATACTACTACTATACAGGAAACCAATTGAAGCCTGTCCCATCTAAAACTCAGGTATGTGTCTTCCATTTAAAGAACAAACAGGTGTCAACGAAATTGCAGGTAGTATGAGAAGATACTCACTCAACTAGATCAAGGCAAAACACCTAAGTATCTAGGTGTAACATTGGATCGTGCTCTCACCTACAAATAACACTGCGTGAATATCAAACAGAAAACGTCAGCTAGAAGCAGCATCCTTCGCAAGTTGTCTGGAACCATTTGGTGTATACGTCCAAAGACGGTGAGAACTACAGCCCTGGATCTGTGTTACTCCGCTGCAGAGTACGCGTGCCCTGTTCGGTATAGATCCAGTCATGCTAAACAAGTTCACATTTCTCTAAATGAAACATGCCGAATTACCACTGGTTGTTTGAGACTAACACCACGAGATAGAATCTACTGTTTGGCTGGAATCGTCCCACCAGATATTAGAAGTGAAGTCGCATCCCTGAATGAAAGAATTACAGCACCTGCGGCATGTGCACACCCATTGCACGGATATGAACCTGCCCACCGAAGATTGAGGACTAGGAGGAATTTCCTGAATCTGAAACGAATCTGATCAATCTACAAGGTTGAGTTTATGGAGTACAATAAATCCTCTACTTTCTGGTTGGATGCTACCAATTGAACATCTACTTCCAGGACACGAGGAACATGGGTCTACTTGGAAATCGTTGAACAGGCTTCGCACTGGGGTTGGTAGGTCAAGAATCAATATGGTAAAGTGGGGATTTCTTGGCACATCTAGGGTATGTGAATGTGCTGAAGAACAAATCACAACTCATTTCATGAACTGTAGTAGGTGCCCTTAAAGTTGCACAATGGAGGACTTGATGGCCGCGACACCTAATGCCCGTGATTTGGCAAAATTCGGAGCAGACACTATTTGATATATGTGTCAGTAAGTACCATTATGCTATGTAAAACATATGCTTCTGATACGAATAAATTAATAAGTTCCACGCCCACTGTATCCAGGCGCAGCTGCTTCTGATCTAGCAGTCCTCCCCAGATTAACTTACATTCGCATTAACGTCGCAGTTCACATTCACTCACTTTCTCTGCTGTTCGCCAATTAGCTGACAACTGTGCACCAGTTCGCGGTCACTACACCCCAAGTTGTCTGGTATCTTTAGAGACGAGCCTTTCACCTAGAATTTCATGTTTCTCTGCCTTAAATTTTTCACTGTATAAGCACCCTCCTTTCTCTATGATGAACTCTCCAGTTCTGGGAGAGAACTCAACTCATATCGCAAACCGGTGTAAATATAAATATACGAAATTTTGTCGCACTGAAACTTGGAAGATTCTCGGACACGGAAAGATTGTGAAGGTAGCGGTCATGGCAATAATTAAAGTAAGGGTCAGCATTTGCCTGGTGTGAAAGTGGGAAACCACGGATGGGGTATGTAACCTCCATCTCCCGAATGCAAGCTAACAAATATGCGACCCTCACCACACGGCCAACACCCAGGGTAAACGTATATTTGTTAAGTAAATACTTAATTATAATCCTTTCGTTACAATATTTCTACAGTTCACCAACTACAACTTCACTTGACTTCCGGCTCCCTGTGCTCGAATCACCGCTCCCTAGATGAAACTTCTCTGGAGCACTGTCATTTTCACCAAAATTCTAAATCATTAATTTGCCTTAAAATTATGCGATGTATTCTTCCTACATGAGAATGTCTGCTAAATACTCTCATTTGTGCTCAGTAACTAATGTTTTAAAATTCCATCTTATTGAAAACCCAGGCCCCAAGAAACCGTAGCTAAGAGATTCAAAATGTAAAAAAATTAAGATTTGAGTGTCGTCTCAGAAGGAGATTTTTATCAGATCCTCTTAAATCTTCTGTTCCGTTCGTTCAACATGGACATTCTCCAAAGTCCAAGGCATTTTAACTGTTACTCAGGACATATACAATTTAAGATTTATCTCTAATACTGAATAATTATTTACATTTAAATATTGATACGGGGTCAAAATACTTATCACATTTTGTTCAATTCTGGCCACATTCCATAGTTTCTATCTCAAGGCATGATTCTGTAAGTAGGTGGAAAAAAAAGTGTGTTGAAAACTTTCGTGTTTTCAATGTACTAGCCTTACATATCTTCTGTCGATTATCGGAACGTCATCCTCAGGGTTATCGGAGGTCGTCCTATCTCTAGTTTCACTGCGCAGCATTCGAATCTCTGATACAAAATGACAAGCAGAGGAAGTAAATTCAATATCAAAACGTAAGGAGATGGCGCTTTACTTGGCGAGTTTCTTATTATAATATGAGTACAGGGAAGTTTTGGGAAATTCATTGTCAATCATTCGAGCTCAATGAAGTATTGGGAGGAATAGTAGCATGTGAAATGTCGTCATAAATGAAAGAATATAGTCGAATATCCGGGATGAAATGGCTCAATAAAATAACACGATTAGCGTAAAATTCGCCCCCCTGTGTGAGAGAGAAACGCGCAAGATACAGTCACAGAAATTCATTAACGGAGGCTTCTTCAATTTCTTCGGGGAAATACAATTGCCCATTTTGAGGGGGAAAATATAAGATGCATCAACGTTGGAAAACCCAACGAACTCATTTCTATCTAGCACGGGTACCCGATCTGGGCGAAATAAAAATGCAAAATAGACAAGATATAATTGGTTGATATCGAATGAGTTACATCTCAAAAACTGAATTTGAATTTTTGAGATATTTCTGTCAATGTTGACCTCTACAACCTCCGAGATTTTAACAACATATCATCTAATGCATTCATTTTAGCAAGCATTACAAACAGTTTCATTGTTCCGTAACTCGTCGCTTTTCTTAATTCAAAAGTTGTAGCTCTTTTCAAGATTATAATATTCATGTAAGATGCGCGTACACACCAATTTTCAAAATAAATTATGTTACACGTCAATTTTTGAGAGGCAATAGTGTAAACTGATAAAACTCTAAACTCTTCTATTGAAAATCACAGATTTTGAATTGTAAATCTTTTGTTCTGGGCCTTCGAATTATACAGCGATGCCCAATCATGCATTAATTCATCATTCTGGTAGAAGCTAGGAATTTACAGCGAATCAATGCCAGAAAGTCGGCTGGCCTCAGAAAGATATGTTTTTAGCCGGGGATGTGCCCCGCGTCGGTTGAGCGGGCCGTGAATTCAAAACAAGTGGGTGCGATGCTTCCTTGTCTTGTGTCCAGAGCTGTTGCTAGAAGTGCGTGTCGCCTGTCGAGAAGTCGGAGCTGCAAACAAAGCTCTTTGTGAATTGTACATGTTGCTCTTCGTTCAGAGCGGTTAGAGAATAGAATCCAGTAATTAATATGGAAAACTTATAGATGTGGAACAGTGCATTTGTAGATAGATTCAATAATACTCCTAAATGCGACCGTAAACGTGGGTTCTGAAGTAGAGCACTTATAAAACTGCTACTAAGGAATATGTACTTACGATTGGACGAACTAATACCATGATGATAATGATGATGATGATGATTGTTATTTAAGGAGGCTTAACATCTAATATCATCGGCTCCAACTAAGACCTGGGTCCATGGCCTTCGATGTTAGGCCCCTTTAAACAACAAGCATCATCAAGAAGCAAGCCAACTAAGATCATTAGGTGTTATCTAATATCTGCTTGTGAGTGGACGGACTAATTTCAGTCAGACAAGTAAGCACACCATACACTTACTGGTATTTTTTCTAAGCTGGAGCCCTTGAGTTCGAGTGTCGCGCGCGGTATACATGTGCCATAACGTTCGTGCGGCCCGCTAGTTCGGAGAAGTGTTAAGTGAACAATTACTCAATAGCCCAATATTTTATGTAGCAGTGACGCATTTTCCAACCCACCAAAAATAATACCTCACTAGTTTGGTGGTCGATATCACATACGGATCCATGAACTTCCCTGAAGTCAATATTATCGCCATGAAGCACTAATCACCAATGGAAGACTCCATGAGGCCTATGTTCATCACAAGGTGGAGATCAGGTTAGTACTAATCATTTTTATTGTATTTAGGAGCGTAGTAATAATCGCACTCGGACATCTATATAAATCTCTAAATATAAATCGCTGATGATTCATTGTGGCGATTTTAAGTTTCCTAATTACCTACTATATAATTGGGTTAATGCATGTCCTCTTATGGTTGATGGATTGCCTAAGTGTGTACTACTTAATGCGGTGTAAATATTAGTAGTCATGAGTGTACAGATGTACTTGCTTAATGTTCAGTTGACATGAAATGACTTTAGTTTAGCAAATATTATAACTAATGTAGAAAAAATATTCTCTTTATGTTGTCATAGACTATTCACTGCCTGATCATAAACGTCTCAGGCTTCAACTATCATTGGAAAACTATCAGCAAGGTAACACTAACCGAACCAAACATTCCTTGATGGTCAGGCAGAAAAATATAACAGCTTTAAATATAATCTCAGTGGAAGAAGGAAACTCAGAAACACATCATTAATTTAAAACTGAAATATTTAAACTTAATTTAAGCTGTTGCCCAAAGGAAAGCGGCCTAGAAAAATTAAGGCATTAAAAATCCCATAGCACTACAATAAGAAAGCTGAATAATAAAAGTTACATTCCTCATCTTGCAAGTAATCAGAAACGAAACAGTTTTATTGCATAGCTAAGCAGGGTATTTCTGAAGAAAATTCGCGGTAGAAAACTGACAAAATGTTATATGGCAGGGAAATAGAAAAATAATTATCAACGACAAAATTATGCGAGATTCTGAAGTTAATATAACACTGCTTGGGAAATAATAAGTAATGAAACTGGTAGGAAGTTTATAAAAGGGTCAACAGCCATTGTACCAAACATCCTGAATTACTTCTTTATAAACAAGTACAAACTGAAAAATAACTTTGATCTCCTTGATGATTGTTACGATTTACCTCCTGATATTCTGAGTTACCATCAATTACAGATGTAATGATGTAAACTTTATGTGACATCAAATTACATTTAAAAGATCTGACCATGATACCTGGTAGTATAAATGAATTGTGTAGGACTAGCGGCAAGTAAATTATAATATCCATATGTACAATTCCTAATGCTCATATATCTCAAGTTGCCATCGCATTTGTGTTGCCTTCTGCTCATGAATTCCAATTCTCTAATATCCCATATTCCCATTTACTGCAGTACGTGGGTATTTACTCCTCTGATGTCGTTTCCCAAAAATAATATTTTAAACAAGAATTACCTGCTTGTGCCCCTGTGCCGCCCCTCATGATATTATGCATCACAATTACAAACAATACAGGTGACTACACATTTAATAGATTACAGACATAACAATTTGTAGACTATAGCACGAAGCACTATTATAGAGCAAATAAATGTGCTTAACAGTATTTTGAAATGTCATCGAGCTCGAAGGATAGAATTGAAGGTTGCCGAGTGGCAACAATATTATTTTATTCATACAAGAAAGCAAAGATATACTTCCACTGCTGTTTTCTCACAATTGCACTTTTAACGATATTTCCACAAATCGAAAATCTTATCAGCCATACTCCATAGTAAGTAGGCAGGTCATTTAGGGGAACTTATTGGGCAAACAAATTTTCATGCACAGCAAAACTCCACAACACTTCCCCACAGAGAGATTAGAATGTTATGTAACGAAAATAATTTTACTGAGCCACACATCCCGGCTGTTGTTTAAAGAAAGAAATGTTAGAAAAAAATATGGCGCTCTACACATGAGAAATGTGCGGCCTGACTCGTGAGTTTGTGGACTGGTAACATCGATGATTGTACCACTGAGAAAATTTACGATTGTACACATCGCTATGGATGGTCGTTAGCCCAATCCATGTTAACCCCAGAACAGTAGGGTGAAAATCGTAACATAAACAGTCGGGCTAGTTGTGATAGACCCAATATCAAAACAATTATGTAAACCACTTAGTGATTAATTTTGCACCAAAAATATTTTACAATAAAATGGTACGCCATTACCTTGAAAGCATTCTTAGAACAGTCAACTCCATCAAACTTTAAAATGTCCATTGAAAAACCAGCATAACGTTTAGGGTTCAAACCACACACGGATATGAAAATTTGTGGCAAATAATATGTACTTAATACATCTATCACTTAGCTATATTTTCCAAAAATGAACACAGTAATTCTCAATATCGTAGACAAAATTTAACATGTATATGACACTTAGGGACGTTCCAACTGGGTCACATTCCTTGGCTTCTTCTGCCTTTATCAGCTAAGTAATGAGGAGAACTATCTGCATTTGAATCCTTTGTAATCACCGTAAAACTGGAATAATTATGGTTGCATCTCTAATGTGTTCTTCTTCTTCTTCTCCAATAAGTTACCTGTTGGAGTGAAGATTACTGGTTATCACAAAGTCTGGGTCAGGGTTTGAATCATTCTAGGGTTAAACAGTCAAACAAGATGAGACTTCATTCATAAACATGTCTGCACGTTGAATACAAGGGAGCAGCCGTTGTATAAAATCCGTTCTAAGATTAAGTGTTCCAAAAAATAACGTTGAAACGTACCATATAAAAACATGGGCGATACCGGTAGAGTCTAAATAAGTGTTCCTTGCGAGTGTACTTACAAAAAGATCAAGAAACCAATGATACATAACATAGGTGAAGATGTTCATTAACGTGAGCTATCACGTCAGTCCGAAAATGAGTCTTGTGGGAAGGCGTTTTAAATTCATTTATTAAAATGGCTTAAACGATCTGCAGTGTTAGCGTGTGAGTTTTTCTTAATGTAGTGTACCCAATGCATTTCTTGGACGAGTTCCAAAATGGCGCCTACGGAAGGTAGAGACCACCCAAGACACAGGAATATATAGCAAGATATCGACGTTTAAGCATATTAGAAGGCCATGACTGATTCGGAACTACGATGTTTCAAGGCAATGTGCGACAGAGTAGAATCGACTGAATTGTTTTTTAAATAAGAAGAATCGAAGGGATTATTAGAAAAACTGACTTGAAAATTAAATCTCGCAAAGACAAGAGGTGATTGATAGCGCTCTGAAGAGTTAAGAAGATTGAACAATTTCTAACACGGATATTAGCTGAAACGATATTAATATCCGAGAGAAGAGCGTATTAATATATAAAATAAAGTGAGGAGGATAAGAACCCGGCGAATTTTGAAAACTTCGTTCAGATTTATATCCTGATCATCTCAAAGCATAAGATCTGGTGATACACGAGAGCAAAAACTGGAACTGCAACTGGAGAAAATAATAGCGGAGATATTATAAATAGAGAAACAATCATTCCCAAAATCAAATAAGCTAACTCCGTATATTTCAAAAAGACGAGACGATTTACCCATACGCAGACCTCAAGAATAAAAATATTATTTTACAGAAGAAAGCTGGAATATATAGATATCAACAGAAATTTTAAGATATCAGAAGTCCAAAATGAATATGTATTTTTCAGAAATATTCGATATTGTCTACAGTACTTCTGAGGAAATGATGGCTTACTAAACCGGCATGGACCAACCTGGAGAGAGATGTCATCCTGGCAGTTAAGACAACCCGACACGAGAGATGAAGGTCACGCAACCAGAGCCACTTGAGATGAAGGATCCGACCAGTCGTCGAACCATGACCTAAGATCCGGAAATGGAGCAGACGGAGAGGAGCAACTAAGGCCCGAGATGTCGAATGACGAGCTAAGTGGTAGTAATAAGTAGAATAGTTCTTTATTTAACGCTTTCATGGTATGTGCAGTAGAACTGAATAGCCCAAGCATGAAATAATTAAGTGTGAAAATGATATAAGGAAGTGAAGTGCGATATATTTAAGATGATATTAATATATTAAGTCAATGTGGAATTAAGACGATATCTCATGATATACTGGATAAGTATAATTGTATAATTTCAATCAATGAGTGAACATACGATTAAAAAAGTGACGTGGTAAAACAGCTGATTTCACAGAGGGCCTGTTAGTTTAACTCTTTATAGGTCTTTGGGATATTATCTTCCCACCTCGTATATACGTAACGGGTTTAGGGAGATTATCTTCCCAGTTGTTTCAGAGCATGCAGTTCCACTTGCTAATGTAAGAGGGCTGCACAGTTTCATTTCAAACTTAATAACCTGATCGCTACTGTGACCTAAATCACTAGGTGGGAAGTATATATCCCAGTGGTTCCTAGTGCGCGTACAGTGGCTGTCACTTTGTGTTCAGTTGCAGTGAAACGGTGTTTGTAGTAAGAAGGTGTGGAATACTCAAGACAGAAGATTTCTAAAGGTTAGTATATACTTCAGAGATGCAGTTTATCATGTTTTATTCAAGGAGCAAATGTATTTGTGCCATGAATATCATAATGATCCATCCGTTGTGTCATTTGGAATACTACTAACAGAATCAATGATAATTTCATAGTTTCTCTGCAACTTAGTAAGATGCTATTTCAAAATTATTTACATATTTTTCAAACTTACTATAATTCCTTATTCTAAAACTGTTTTAAGTTTCCCCTTATGACGACGGACAAAGATGTTATTGTCATTTGCACTTAGTCAGTACTTGGATTTTATGCAAGATCTAGGCCTAATTTTGCTTGGACTGTATTTGTGTTATTTAGTTCTTCTAATAAGTGGTTTCAAATCATGAACATAGGTAAAGCATGTTTCCTCTAATAGTAGTTTGGTAATAATAATAATAATAATAATAATAATAATAATAATAATAATAATAATAATAATAATGTTAATACAGTATTATATTGGAACTATTTGTAGGGTGATTACTACTGCTCTGGATATGGAAGCAAAGATTGAAGTCTGGCTGGATGAAATATCGGAAGAACAAGCTGTGGACTCGGAGGAAGGTGGAAATTCTGATGCTGAAGATCGTGTCCAGTACTCTGGTAGGTAAGAAAAAACAATGTTCAACGCACGCAACCTACTATGATTGGAATTCCTATACATAGTGTCGCATAGGTTCATGTTATCTTTTATTGGCAGGTCAAGAAGTCAAGAAGATGGTGGCTCAAGATTTTTATTACTTCCTGGATATTGTGATTGTCAATTCATACACAGTGTACAAAGCGGAAATGAAAGAGAAGACAAAAGGTACATCACACCTGAAGGTAAGGTCACAACTAGTAAACGAACTGATACAGTCATTTTCGAGCAAGAAACGCCCTGGCTATACCTTAGCGAACGGCGTAGAAGGAAGAGAAACAGGTCCGATGGACAAGCAACGATCGAAAATACGGCGAGATTATCAGATATCGGCAGCCATCTACCTGAGCTAATAAAAGCATATCGTCGCTTTGCACAGTGTAATATCGAGTAAAAGAAGTAACATGAAATGTAATGTTGCATTATGTAAATCATGCTTTGAACCATTTCACAAATCATAGACAGTATTTTCAAATTTTTCTACAACCAAAGTAAATTAGGTTTGAGAGATTTCATTATCATTTTTTAATCCATAGGCCATGTAGTATGTAATGTTATTGTATTATATTGATGTCAATAAAGTAATTAATACGTAATGAGCGCATTATCATAAATATTTTTAAGTGGGAAATTATTATCCCACTGCCCACACACAGACGTTACTTATCTGGAACGGTCAGTGGGATAATAATTTCCCACACCATATTTTACAAAATAAGGTGTAAATCCATAAACTAGTTGTACATCCATAGTCTTACATACATTTCATGTACAAATTAACCATAAAATATATTTTTTTAATACCCCCACTCTTTTGCCCTATAAAGGGTTAAAAGATCTCTGAATGACATAGTGCTATCCAAACCTAGATTACGTCATAGTAGGATGTGTATTTGGAAGTGTTTAATTAAAGTCAACATATTCTTTGCCGTATGGTAATGCACGAAGAATAGATATCGTCTGTGGGTTTATTTGTCGTATTTACGATAAGTTGAGTATTAAGAAAGGAATTCTGCGTGAAATGAACGTGATGACTCAATGTATTAGATGATTATTGGAGGTTATATGCATTATATATGAATGTTAAGTGAGTTGAATATGAGTTGAAATGAAGGTTATTGTGGATAATATGGAAGTGTTTGTTATGATTTAATTGAAATATTGCGCAGAATGGTAAGTAATGAGACATGTGTGAAATGAATAATACGCGATATATGGATGGAAACAATGCAATTACTGGAAGGAAACATACCCCAGGGAAAACTTATAGCAAGGTATGGATGGTTAAGTTATATGTATTTAGCTGACTATTGAGAATGATTTGGCAGTAGTAATAACTGGTAATGGTTAGATTTATATGTGTTGTGTCGTATTCTCCATGAATATAGACCGTGTAAAAATCAAGATTATTATATAACCAGAGTGATAATATAATATTGAGATATCATACTCCAGATACTTGCACACATGTTTATATGATAGAAGCTTATCGGCAATGTGCACATTGAACTGTGTTACGTTAAATAAGGAATTATATAGCTATAGTAGGGAAATAACATGATATATATATGAAATATCGTTTATATTTTTCTCAAATTGAAACACTATAAAAGTGAGTAATAAGCTAGGAGCCGTAATTTGAATGGAAGTAAGACCAAGCAACTTAGCACGTCAGTCGATTTCTTGTTTTCTTTATTTCATCCGATACCAACGAATTCAGATCACGATTATCAGAACTCAGATAATACAGTCTATGCAGATTGTTTTTAATTTAGGTCATTTTTATTATAATTCAGGTCATTATTATAATAATATGATTACTATTATCGTTGTGATTATTATGGCAGTGAATTTTTGACGTCGTAAGTGATATACATACTTCGTAAAACCATGAACTTTGACAATAATCAGATAATAAAGCTATATTTGTGCACGCAAGTAGCACGGTTAAATTTTTGCATGGAAGATTTAAAAAAAATTTATTTCACTTCAGAAATATCCAGTTTAAAATGTTGTAATAAGCAAGCATAAGCTAAACATAAGCCAGCGCTAACTTAAAGAATTAACTCACGTATGAGAATCGTTGTTTTTGAAATATTAATTGGAAGTTCATGAACATATTTAGGTACTTTACCATTTCTTTCGCAATTTTATTAATTCAATAAATAAGCTTCCAAATTATTTTTATAATTCAGTCGGTTATTATTCGTAGTATTGGATTATAGACGTATTTAGCATGTAATATATTTTCTGAGTGGATTTGCGTTGGAAGTCGTTGATCGAAGTTTGTATTTTGCGGACTTTGTGATTTGGTGATGACATACGAATTTCACAACTGCACTTGGAACTAGTATCTTTCTCTGAACTTACGTAAAGTTGAACTTATATAAAAATTAAACATTTTTCTTAAAATATGGATACCCTGAGATGAAATCTGACTAGCTGGAGAAATAACTGTAGTTCACCTAAACCCGAAGGGTGCAGTAGGACTTCTATGAATCCTACTACCTCACTTATTACTCAGAAGCAGCTATGCTGGAGACTGAGTGAGCTGGAGTTTGCAATAATTACCACATTCGTTACAGGGGGGAGAGGGGTTCTACCAAATTCTTCAGAAGAACGCAGCCGTTCCACACCACAGGTCAGTATATGTAATTTTATTGCACGTTTGAGATAATTTACCATAACACTGACATCATCAGTGGGACCGTAGCTTGGGGTGACTCACTGCATGTTTTCAAAGTCTAGACTCTTCACTAAAGCTTTTACCTCATTCGGAGGAATAGTGTGAACATTTTCCGTTATAAGTGACCCGGTGCATTCGAAGATTAGAGTTCTTGAATAACTTACTGTACTACCACACTCTTCACAATATTGTGTTCTAAGACGAGATATCAGGGGAACGCTCACCACAAGTGTGGAAGCTCTACGATATCTTTAAGCAGTTGTTCCTTAAGCGTGCACTTATCACGAAACCCTTTACCACATTAGTAACGGGAGTTTGGTTGAAAATAATAATGCATGAACAGATGGTCCTGAAAAGTATATTTGAAGAAAACGCATTATGACAGACAAGAGTACAGAGGCTTATAAATGTCTCTTAGCAGGTGCCCATTAGGTGTGCTCTTTTCACGAAATTTTGACCACATTAGTTACGAGAGTTTGGGCGACAGATATTTCCGAAAAATATATTGGCGGAAGAAGCACTATAACATTAAAAACGGGAGAGTGACCTATATCGTGTGTGTGTGTTGTGACAGTTCACCTATCAGACCCTCGCATGGTATTCAGAAGTAAGATATATTATTGTCCGTATTCGTTTTATTATTATTTTTATTATCATTACTTCATTTGTATACATATTCCTAATATTTTAAACTGGAAGGTATCCATTTGTGATATCAGTAATATGTTTTTACAACAAGCGGATGGGAAACATGCTCATTTCAACTGGGAAATTTGTATGAGTCACGCGAACATCCCGGAGTCCGATGAGGTGGCCTTGTTGATGTTGTACGTGGAAAGTTTCTATGAGTCATGTGAATAGCCAAGAGTCTGACGAGGTGCCCTTGTTGATGTTGTCATGAGGCCCGGAACAGCTTTAGGGCGTGCTGTTGACAAGATCTTCTACTCGTGATTGGATGGCCAGGATCAATCTAGACTGATCACGTAAGAAAAGTGGGAAGCTGGGGTCTATATAGGCATGTGATCAAACGACGAGAAGCATACCGGACTTGGCTTCATACTCGACTGGACTTAAAACTTTGGTGGAGAAAACATTACTTCAAACAGCAAATGAGAGGAGATGTAACTTCTCTGAAACCTGGCCTAAATTGTTGGTGAAGTGTGATAATAACCTACAACTGCTGAATGCCTAAGCACTTGGTATTGTGCCACTTGTGGCGGGTTGGTATTATGTGCTGGTGAGAGCTATGGAGTGCTGTATTTCAGACTTTCCATCATTTATGTTCTAGAACAACAAGCGTGCGTTGCTCGAGGGATGTATCCTTAAACCAAGTGTCAGTGTCTGTGAACACAGTATTCTAAATGTACAGTATCTGTGTGATATAAAAAGTGAAAATAACAAGAATGAGCAAGTTGTGTTGATACACAGAGACAGTAAAGGGTACTTAACTACATATCTATGCTTTGTTAAACGGAGTGACTGCAGGTGGTGGCTTGGTCCTCGCTTTAGGTTTCCCGCTGTTTATGTTGTTGATTATTGTGTAAGTATGGAGTCTTTCTGCGATATTTTGAGAGTTAATTTTATGTATGTTTTGGTGTGTTGATGAGGTGCCCTTTCACGGATATTGTACAGAATACAGGTAATTGTTTTACAATCAGTGGAGTTATCTATTTAGCCGTTTTCAGAAGGTTAGGTAAGGCCTACAGACTATGTACCAGTACGCAACTTTGTGTACACGCCCTGGGAACGAAAGTATTATCATGCTCTACCAAAATTCGAGGGATCCATTCTGGTTCACTCTGATGCCCATACCATGGACATAACGAAATATTATTTTAATAATTTGTTTTGTTTAATTATATTGGTATTTTATTCAGATAGATTTCACTTGACGCCCAAGCGTGATGTTATTAAGTATTTTATACAGATTTGATTTGATTTCAACAGTATTGGAATTCTTCATTATTAACATTATATCAATCAGGGCTCCCAATGCGGGGCGATAAGGTACCTTACTTCATTCATATTTGATTACTTAATGATGTGGTAATGGTTATTAATGCTTTCAATTGTTATTAACATATATTAGTGTGTGTGTGTGTGTGTATATAAGATATTGTATATCCAGTTTGCACTCTTCATGAAACTTCATACCACATCCGTCGGGCACACTCCAATAATCGTAAAAAGTGCGTTGTCGAATATTAGATTTGGTTGAAATATCACCACACTGAAAACAATGATGTGGACGTGTCTATAAAGCGCTGTCTTTTTTCACGCATCTACGATGCGAGTGCATAATCAACCGCAATTTTGGCCAAGACTGTTACACACATCGATCTCAACAAACTGGTTAAGCCGCAATATAACTTACTTTTTGTTTTTGAAGACTAGAGTTGGTAAAATTAATTATCGTATTGATCAAAGGAATTTAGCCGCACAGTAGTTTGGTTAGGCAGGTGCTGTAGAGGAACGTCTTTCTCAGAAAATTTCTTACCAGCGTCATCACAGAAATGTGGACGCTCAGGCTTCTGAGAAAATGCATTACCACACTGATTAGAGGAGAATGTGGACTCGCCAGTATAAGTAAACAGGTGATTCGGAAGATTCATCTTCTGTGAAAACGTCTTACCACATTGATCAAAACGTATACGTTAACCAGAGTGTTTAAGCAGATGTTTCCGAAGATAAGACTTCAGAGAAAACTTAATACCACATAGATCACAAGAATGGAGGCGCACCCCAGTATGTATAATCATGTGTTGCTGAAGGTAGGACTTCGTAGAAAACTTATTACCACACAGATCACAGGAATGTGGACGGTCCCCAGTATGTGTAAGCAGATGTTGGCGAAGGTGGGACTTTCGAGAAAACTTCCTACCACATTGATCACAGGAAAATGCCCGCTCTCCAGTATGTGTAAGAACATGTTCCCGGAGATTGGACTTTCGAGAAAACTTACAACCACAGTGATCACAGGAATGTGCCCGCTTTCCGGTATGTGTAAGAACATGTTGCCGAAGATCCGATTTCTGAGAAAACTTATAACTACACATATCACACGAATGTGGACGCTTCCCAGTATGTGTAAGCAGGTGTGACCGAAGGTAGGACTTTTGAGAAAACTTATTACCACATAGATCACAGGAAAATGGACGCTCATCAGTATGTGTAAGCACGTGTTGCAGAAGATGGCCTTTCCGAGAAAACCTCCTACCGCATTGATCACAGCAATGGCGACGATCGCCAGTATGTGTAAGCAGGTGTGACCGAAGGTAGGACTTTCGAGAAAACTTATTACCACATTGAACACAAGAATAGGGACGCTCTCCAGTATGTGTAACCAGGTGTAACCGAAGGTAGGACTTTTGAGAAAACTTATTACCACATAGATCACAGGAAAATGGACGCTCTCCACTATGTGTAAGCATGTGTTGCACAAGATGGACTTTCTGAGAAAACCTCCTACCGCATTGAATACAACAATGGAGACGCTCGCCAGTATGTGTAGCCAAGTGTCGCCGAACACGAGACTTCCGAGAGAACTCAGAACCGGATTCATTACAACAGAGTGCCCATTGTGTATCAGGATGGTTTGGCCTTTGAACAGAGTCGGAAAACACGTGCAGTTTGCATTCATTAACATTGGGCAAAATGGACATTACCTCACTTCCTTCTTTCATTATTTTGCAGCTACTGTTACATGTGCCCACTGGACTTCTAGTCAACAATGCACCGTTGCCAAATCTAGAAAACAGAAAAATGTTATTACATATTATGAATAAATAAAAAAAAGCAAATACCATATCCAAAAGCAAATGCAATATATGTACCAAAATTGCTTCTTATCACATTACACAGCACTCCAAACAATAATTTCAGATAAAGGCTCTAACAGATAAACCCATATAATTTCCAATCGCCAAATATAATGTATGATAAGTTTGTACTTAACCACAGGACATTGAAACAATTTACAAAAGTCCAATATGGTAGGAATGATGGTGAGATATCCTTATGTGCATTTTTCACAATTTACCTGTAACTCAAACTCACCACATTTAGTAAGCCAAATAATAACCAATGTTTTAATAGCTTTCTCTATCATCCACCGGGACATTGGCGACGGCTTCGGGACATTTTGACGTCCTATTTCTGAGATACACACGTGTACAATAAAGTCAGAAGACATTTCTGACTGAAGTTGCTCAGCTACTTCAACTGAGCCACGTCGTCAAGGTAAAAACAAGATGCAATACGGTGAGATTATGTGTGTTCGTCAGCAAGTTGAACTAGAAATCTCGGAGCAAGAAATGGGGCAGAACTTGTAACAGTAGTAAGGTGGTAGTCCTTGATCGCTTCACCGGAGGATTCAGGCCATGGAATAATCTGAAGAGTCCTGTTGTCGGGATGTATTAACATAAATTTGTACACCTTAGCAATATCAGCTGAAAGAATAACAAGGTAAGTTCAGAACCTTAAAACATTAGACAGTAAGTCAGGCTGAATTTCAGAGTCAAACATTTCCAAAGAGTTCAAACCTATCTCATTTCAAGATTCACAACATCTCTCAAACTAAACTCTTGGGCTGGTTGCCATACTAGAATCTTTGAACACACAATGATGCGGGATGTAAAAGCTTAATGAGTTAGAAGTCTCAAGGGATGCAATTTCCATGCGTCCCATTTCACTGTATTCACGCATGAAAATTTCATACAGCTGTTTCTAGTCTCGAAATCTAGCAAGCTTATTTTCATTGTGTTTGAGCATTTTGCGAGCATTATGCTTAGACTGAGCTACAGGTGACACTTCAGGACGAGTAGCAAATCCGCCATCAAACCTGACATAATCATCCATTTTGTCGTTGTTCAAGGAAACGTTCTTCACATGCCCTTTCTGCAGGAGTCAGAAATGGTTGGTGGAGATTTTCCAGCTTCCAAAATCTTTGCAATTTTTTGTAAAGAGAATCAAGATTTACATGCCTGGCAAACTGAACCTTGGCATTATTCTTAACACAAAACTCAGCGATGGTGCCTGTAAATCCCCAATCAAATTTGGTCATCTAACAAGGTGGGATAACCTTTCATATGCACGGTATTAGAAAACGAAATTTCATAGCAGACTTCAGCTCTTAGCAAGATATAAATAGCAGAATGCTGCTTATCATATACCAACACTTAAAATAACGTCACGAACAATATACCAAATGGAACAATCAATATGCTGTGCAGGAAGTTGGCTGTGGTTGTATTCATGGCTGCACAGTTCAACTTCACTTAATAATCTGACACATTAGAGAACGAAACAAGGTTGCATGTGGATCTTCCAGGCGATACACCAAATACAGGTAGCCAACAAATCTCAGTACAAATGCCAAGATTCGTGACAAGCCTACAAGACACTAAGGATAAATGACTCCCCCAATTCAAAAAATCTTCAACTAGTACAATCTCTCCTGAACCGTTCTTCACTGCTACACAAGCTGTGCTTAGCTGAATATTTGAGTTAGGGATACAATTGCAGAACTTCTGACATTTATATCATTATTGGGAATTGTTTGTTCTTTACAAACCTATAAGGTGAGGGGTCAATTGTATCAGGGGCACTTGTGTCACTTAGACTGTTTAGATACATGGAAGGGAGAAGCATAGATACCAAAGGTTATTTTCCCTCACAAACTTGCGGAGATAATCAACGTATGTTTGTTTGTTGGTTGGAACTTTCCACAATTAGAATTGCTATCATTATCAAGTTTGCAACACTTACAATTGTATCGCAAGTATTGTGAAGTAAAACATAAAATGAAAGACAATGACAAAATGACCTTGAATCCAAATTTATCAGTGGATCGAATTCGCAATGCCTTATTTTTTAGAGATAATGCTTGTTGTCCAGAAGGGTCCAAATCCATGTCACTGCCCCAGGCAATGGTAATAATTACTGGTAAAGCAGAACCTTAGCCATCCTGCTATAGTGGTACTAATCACTGGCATCATACTCATGGCATTCCTCGCATGTTGGTACTAATCACAGGTAATATAGACACATGGCATGTCACACATAATGGCACAACTCACAGGTAAAACAGACCAATGGTGTTCCCCACATTAGGCTACTACTCACAAGTAATGCAGACCGATGGTGTTCCTCACATAGTGGAACTAAACACGGTCACCGACTAGATCAATGATTTCTTGTTTGAAGGGGCCTACCCGCTAGGTAACCAGACCTTTTGGTACGAGGTGCAACAAAATGAAACGACAATTAAAACGTCAACATAAATTAATTGACAAGAATCTAAAGAGAATGATGATGACAAATTAGTACGAATTCAAAACAATCAGTGTATACGATTGACAATGCTTTAATGACGTCACTATGCAGGGTAGGATTAGAAAGAACTTTAGGATAACACGTACAACTCAGCTTGCAGTTCCAACGTTCGATGCTGCATCAGCCTGTTTGCAAGCCGGAGACGGCGTGCTTTCCTCCTCTATAGAGAAGAGTTTGCTACATGATTTTAGGTCCTATATCTAAGAACGTCCACTCGAGGGGTGGTAAGTTCAAATCCGCAGCTCAGAAGATAGTTAACATAACGTAACTGTAGTGTGAAACTCTTCCTCAAAGACTTAGTAGCGATTGACCTTCTCCTTATGGACAGAGTAGTGTTTGACCCCTTATTACTCGGTACTCATTTCCGTTACAAAGTTGAGTAAACCTCAGATATCCCTCGGACCTCTTAACAGACAATCAAACTTACACCCTTATCGAATAGACCTAAATGAATTACTGATAAAATTATACTTTATCCATTCAGATTAAAATAAATGCCTTCCTCACAACCACCATTAAGAAACAAACCCTGAATCGATGAGTTCTGAGATAGAGATTTGAACCCCAAGAACTGCAAATTCCATAGCAGATAAATGTGTTAACACTCGTCCTCACTTAGCAAACTGGTGTTCATATAATATTTTGACAGAGAATCGGTTCATCACGAGATTCGACTATTGAGTAGTATCAGTATTATAATTAAATTTATGTTTTAATGGTCAACATTTTCAATCCTATATTATGCAATGTGCATAGACTACGTAGTATTGAAAAGGAAGACCATTAAAAAGTAAGTTTAATTATTAATATGATCACAATTCAATACGGCTAAAAACCATGAAGTTTACATCCTATGATATTGAGTAGTATGGCAAGGCAACTATGAGCTGAGACATAACGACTTCAACAGAAACCAACAGGGAGAACCATCACTCAGAAATATACCACCTGCGGGAAAAGCTTCATCCATGGTGCCCGGACTTTCAAAACCACCGTGACAACAAACTGCGATGGAGGAGAACGCAGGGAAGCAGGGTAGGAGCCTGGAAGACAGTGATCCTCCAAGCCAAAATCATTGCATGTAGCTTGCTGTTGCTCCAGAGGAATAAATCCCAATTGCTATGATTGGCAGAACACACACACCACTCTCAATCAGGCGGCACATCACATCTCAACATCAGAGTGATATTCTGGCAGAGTTCCGTTTACCAGCTGCGAAACGCTCCTTGGTATATATGCCATTAAATATCAGGAGCTACGCAGAGGCAGCAAAGAACCCCGCACTGAACACACAAAGTACAACAACGCAGTGGCACAACAACAAACACTGGTCTTCCTGGCCCATACCACATAGTGAAGATGAGAAGTCTGAACCCAGATATCAACCACTCGCTCCCACTCTGCTATGCCATCACCAGACTTCTGCCCAATGCCACACGAGATTACTTTCTAGAAATTCAGTAGAGCAAAGATGGCCACACCATCAAAACTTCTAGAAACTATTATACAGCACTAGTCAACAAAATAGGACAGGCGCATTTTGGACACATCCTGCAGCACAGAACCTGACCCAACAATGCGGCGCAACTAACCGCCTTGCGTCCAGCCTCCACCTGGTTATTTGTGGCACATGCGCTTGATGGCAGCAACACGGAGGACGTTATCGCAGGCCATCTTCAGAAACAGAGACATCAAATAATCCGGGCCATTCGGAGCTGGAATTCTAACGGATACACCCCGCTGATGCGTATCCTGTCCTGGAATATGGCAACATTAAACCAGTTATGAGGGATGGTTTGATATTCTACGTGAAGCAATATCATCTGGAGGCCCCTTGGTCATCTTGACCACAGCGCGGACACTGCGATCGCTGCCAATTCTATGATCATCCTACTATTGCTTTCTTAAGAATGTATGTGCGATTTGTAGTGGTCAACACACCTCAAGTGCTTGCAGGAAAAGGGATCACTGAAATGCAACACTTGCATTGAAGATCATCCACGTTTCTGAGTTACATGCAAGGGTAAACGCCAAAGCTTTCCCACTTTGCCAGAAAAAGTATTACCTATCACAAAAATTGAAACAGCTACCTCACCCTCCCATTTCACTCGTTCCCTCCTTCCACGGAGAACATAATGCAAATCATCACTACGGAGCTCCAGAATATTCTCCCATTCCAAAGTCCTGATGTTCTGTATCAGATCCAACTAGCAGCACGATTAATCTTCCTGACTCACTTTGACGGAACGTTCTGTGGGACATGAATGCACTCTGCATTATTTCTCCTTGATCCTAGTCCACTGTTGTAAATGAAAGTTTATTACGATAATGTGTATTCTTTAAAGGTTAAATGACTGCTGCCCCAACAGATGTCGCGGAGGGGTAGCAATTAATATTCATAAATCCTTCCCTTCAGAACAACAATATTATTCTTTAAATGAATATCTATCTGAAACATTTAAAAATAAAAATAACAATTGGGAATCCGATAATAGCTTTAGCAACAATTTATATACGTCTTGGCTATTCCCAACCCAGAAATTAGTAGAATATACCGATCGCTAGTACAGTACTTTCATCACGATCATAGATTTTAACAATACGTCAAATACACAACAACAACAACAACAACAACAACAAGGTATTTACGATTAACTATTAAATGATATCCAGGGTGTTGACTTAACCTTCCCTTCCTCCAACCCGCCTTACATCAAATACGAGCCCTGAATTACCAATCTTCAGCCCTAACCTAGCAACGAACTGTGACATCACCATGCTACCTTCAATGGGACATGACCATATCCTTGTCCTACTAACAATAACAAATGTACTAACAAAGCCATAGCAACATAACTAACAAGTTAAGGAATTAGAATCACCCCTAAATATTGTCAACCGACTCCATATTCCTCACCACACCACCTCCCATCCCATCCTAAGCACTCTAAATATTAAAATATTCCCATGAATATTACAAGGGATACCTTCGAAACTCTGATCAAATATTCAGAAACACTCTTAGAGATGCTTGATCATTCATCAAGGCTATTAAAATAAAAGCGTGGGCAAATGCACTGAATTATCCAACACAACTGACGCCCGCAAATACCGGAAAAAGTTAAAAGAACTGACAAAAATAAGGCAGTCCTACCCCTATTATCCAATAATACATAACAAATCTGCACTCAGTGATAATACAACAATGACTGACATCTTTGCAGATCATTATAATGTAATTTTCTCATCATCTTCCGATCCCAATATCTATCATCCTGACCACGATGCAATGTCGGAATATTAGGATATCACACAAAATCCTCTTTGCCCTCCAGCTCTTGACTCTCAACATCCCCCAAATGCCCCTATTGCAGTCTAAGATATAAAAGACGCGCTCAGGACTAAAAAGAGCACTGCCACTGGACTAGATCAAATTACTTACCGCCACATAAAAGAAGCCCCACATCCCTTCCTACAACTCCAAAAAAAGTCTATATATATATAAAATAAGAGTTTTGTCTGTATATTGCTCAGAATTTAAAAAGGATTGTATTGCTGGATCGGTCGTGTCCATAGTAGTAAGGAAATGCACTTTTTAATTTTCCGTAATTTCGGTCTATCTGTCTACATGTATGTACACGCATCACGAGAAAACGGCTGAAGAGAATTTAATGAAAATCGGTATGTAGTGTCCGCGAATACGTCGCTACAATATAGGCCATAAATAATTTTATTCGCGCTGAGAGAAAAGTTAGTCTAGGGGAAGGACTAAAACTTAATTCTCAAATATTTATGTTATTAGTGGTCCTATCTTAATGAAAATCGGTATGCAAAGTCGGGACATATGGCACTACAATCTACGCCATAAATAATCTTATTCACTCTGAACGAAATGATTGTTTAGCGGAAGGCCTAAATTTAAATTATCAATTTTTTATGTTATTAATGGTCCTATCTTAATGCAAATCGGTATGAAAAGTCGGGAAATAAGTCGCTACAATCTAGGCTGTAAATATTTTTTCACACTGAGTGGAATGGTAGTTTAGAAGAAGGCCTAAAATGTTATTCTCAAATATTTGTGTTATTAGTGGTCCTATCGAAAAATACTACATTACTAAAGTTATACAGTATTAAATTTCCGATCATTTATATCTGATACATTTTACCGTACCGGCTATGACACCAGGGATAATCATGAATTTGTATTTTTGTTGCTCAGTCCATATCAGCGCAAAGCGACGAGAAAATGGACAAACAGAATTTAATGAAAATCGCTGTGTAAAGTTGGGGAATAAGGAATATCACAGAGTCGAGAGAAAACTAAACGTGAAGACCTACAATACAGAAGGCTCACAATATTGAACAACAATAACATTATATTGACCATTGTTTTTTGTGATGTGCTTTGTGTCTTCTGTTGCCAGTCATGTCCGATAGATGAGATTACTGCTGTATACCATGGTTTTTAATGTGCTTTATGTCGCACCCACACAGATAGGTATTACGGCGACGATGGGATAGGAAAGGACTAGGAGTGGAAAGGAAGCGGCCCTGGCGTTAATTACGGTACAGCGCCAGCATTTGCCTGGTGTGAAAATGGGAGACAACGGAAAACCGCCTTCAGGGCTGTAGACAGTGGTTTCTGAACTCACTACCTCCCGGATGCAAACTCACAGCTTCGCGCCCCCAATCGCACGGCCAACTCGCTCGTTTGTACCGAGTATAACAGCCTGCCTAGATATTGGCGGGAAGTAGCTGGGGAGTTAGATAACTTTCTTCTTAAGCATGCCATTCCTATGGTTCATAATTTTCCTGATACTACTGGTACGTAACGAACTGGTTCATCACAGCATTCGAGCTATTCAATCCCTACCCTGAGTCACTGATTGGAATGAGCAGTGTGTATATTAACGGAACAATGACAGAAGAGTGTTCTCGACTGTCTGCGGCCTGGTTATTCCAGCACTGGAACTTTGGACTGTTAGATCGGCATCGTAGTACTGTTCGTTAAAAGTGAGAAAATGTGCGGTTTTTCATTTGAGCGCGCATTTTATAACATTGGTTTTAATCCCTACATTCCTACTGACATTTCTGTAATAGCCTAAGTTAACTGCAGTTAGGAAAACCACAAAGACGGTATTTCTGAGAATCCCGTACCGAAGCACGGGTACATCAACTAGTATACATTATAATTCTACATACTAGATTCTTCCCCCTCTCCCAAATAGGGTACATGCCAAAATTATGTTATTCTGCAAACCCAAAAAACTACCATCCCAATTAAATACATATTGTTCCATAATCTTCTAACAGAATGTTCCAAAATCTTAGAAATCGTCCTAGATCCCTCCATCTCATACCTCAGTAACACGGCATTTTCTGTCCTCAGCACTCCATACATGACTATGTCTTTCACATCTCTGTATCATCACAAAAATATTTACATACAAAAATATGCACAGCACTTACCGAGACTGATATATAAACTCCAAGACCTTCCAGTTCCAATGACAATCACCCATTTCCTAGCCAAAACCACTATCCATAACGCATTTACCTACACCTTTCCAAATAAAGCAGGAGTACAAAAAGGTATCCCTCTGTCACCACTTTTGTATGTCCTGTTTTGGTATCAATATTACCCAAAGTCTACCCCCACCTTAATTGTGTCAGTTTGCTGAGCACACAGCAATACTGGCTGTGAAATCCAATAACCGATACTTGAAATCCCGTCTCCAAACCAATTTCTATGAACTCGAACAATGGATCAATCTCTGACAAATCAAAATTAATGTAAGCAAAAAATTTATAATTTTTCCTAATCATAAATGTAGATGTTGTCCGACTAAGAAACTCTTTTAACCTTAAATAATCAACCCTCTGCTGTAACGACCACACTTACCTACCTAGGCATAACGTTTCAAAATCATCTTCAATGGAACGGACATTTGGACCAAACTTATAAAAAGGCATCCCACAAGTTTCACCTCCTCCCCTGGCGTTAGGTCAAAACTGGGGAATCAAAGCCATACAAATCACACCTCCTACCAGGAGCCACTTCCCACTTCCGAGTCAGACCATAGATAAATTTAAATTCAAAATGGAATTATGGATAAATGCAGATCACATATTTTTGGGCAAGGTTCACCTTATTATTTTTGTTCCCCACAGAAATTATGACAACTTGGCTTATTCACATGGAGAAGAATTGGTTAATAATTTTCTGTCATCGATTGTATACTAATATTTAAAATATATATAAATGTATCTAAGTAAAAATATAAAATATATATTTAACATTGTTTCACTATGAGAAAAACAATGGTTTTGTTCTGTTATTATTTTTCTAGTGATTCAATACTTTAACAAGAAAACTATTTTTGTTTCTGACAGTTATACAAAAGAAGAAGATTTTTTTTAAATTTACTTCCATAAAATATTTACTTTCATAACATATCTATAAATATAATTGGCCAAGGAGTCCATTTGTTAGATTGATGACCCACTCCCGTAGTGGATAGCATGAAATAAATATTAAACTAAAAATATTGGTTCATCTCTCTTTGCCTCTCTCTGTCATTAGGAAAATATCTACCATGAAACAACTTACCCAGGTTATATTTGTAAAGATTGTGGAAGAACCTTTCTCAGGGGGTACAACAAGAGTCTCTCATAAGGTGATGTGTAGTGCAATTTTTCGGGTGCAAACAATGTAAATGTCTGTTCTAGAACCCTTCCAACAGCAAACAACATGAAGAAGCTTCTAGTGTAGGTTCAATGAGAAAGAAGTTTAAAGAGCTCAAATATATTCTACCAGATAATTTAACTTATTTATTTATTTATTTATTTATTTATTTATTTATTTATTCATGAATAGTAAACCTTTACAAAATATGTCAAACTCTCCTTCATTGTCTAGATTTACAAGTTCTGTTCCTTTGCTCACATCTCAAGAGGAAGAAAAGCAAGATAAATAAGAGGAAGAAAAAGATATCAATGGTATATACCATCAGAGTTGTTAATTTTATTCCTTTGCCTAAGCCTATTACAATATCTATCGCAGTGCAAACATCTAAATAAGGAGAGAAGCAGGATGATGTACATACTGAATAAGGCGATGATAAAGAATACAACCGAGAAGGTCTAAATGCCTTTTTACAAACAAAGCAGGTTAAATACAGTTTTCTACATATCAACTGTCTGCACTTAGTCCGAAATGTGAACAACAAGCCTCTGTTACCATATGTAGATATACAAAGTAAGATCCAAACCTACTCGTAGAACGCTTGTAACAGAAAAGAGCCAATCAACATTGTCATTACACAAGGTATGAAGCAGAGATTCTAGAAATAGTGCAAGAATAACATTGTATGGGTATTACAGAGTAATACAGTCAATACAGTACCTTTCTTTTTTCTGTAGCATACAGTACACTATCATGTGCAGACTCTGCAATAACCTACATCCCTTGGGGTTATATCTCCAACTCTATCCATAGAGCAGGTCTCAAGACTAGATAAAGCAAGAGAGACACCCGAAATAGTAGGCTAGCAAAAATGGTAGTTTAGGGGGAAGTATAAAATTTAATTCTTATATAACAGCGTTAGTAGTCGTTCTATCGAATAATCCTACATATGTAAAACATAACTTTTCTAATAATTTTTGGCCGAACTTGAGTTTTCGAGTTTTTGTACAGCTTATATTACCACATAATTATATTCACGAATATAAACTTAACTGAGTTGTAAGAAAATGGTTGCATAAAATGTAAACAAAAAAATTGTAATCACACCTCGTTAATCCACACATTTTAGTCACTGCTCATTAGCCTGCACTCATTAGTAACTGCTAATAAGCCCTAGATCAATTGCCCCTATCATTTACAATTTTTTATTAGACCCTGCCCATTATGTCATGCTTAACTGACCCTTGCTCATTAATGACTGCGCATTGCTGATGACCACACAGTTTTTAGCAGTCTTACCCCTCACCTAGGCAGTTTACCAAACTTGGAAGATAGATAGGAGTTTGTACCATATTTAGAATTAATAATAATGTTATTGGCTTTACATCCCACTAACTACTTTTTACGGTTTTTTGAGACGCCGAAGTGCCAGAATTTAGTCCCACAGGAGTTCTTTTATGTGATAGTCAATTTACTGACACAAGGCTGACATATTTGAACACCTTCAAATACCACCAGACTGAGCCAGGATCGAACCTTCCAAGTTGGGGTCAGAGGGCTAGTGCCTCAACTATCTTAACAACTCAGTACTTAGAATTAGATGACATCTTCTCGGCCTAGTTGGTCTCTATAAACTCGATATTCCACTAAGGTTTTAAGTCCACTTGTGACTATCATTCCTAAATCAGCCTTTTAGGCTGATGACAGTGCAGTTTTCAAGAATCGTAAAGCTAGCACTCAACTCCTAAGTTAGTTTTAGTGAGTCTACACAGAGCTGATAGCTATCATTCAACACATTCTTAAGTTCTGAGCCCAAAGCTTTAATCTTTAATGTAAACATTATGCTATGCAATTAAAAGTCTCTAAAGTTCAAATCTATATGCTCAAAAAGTTAAAATCCACAAGTGAGTGACTCCGTGGTCGCTCAGCTCTGTGAACCTGAGATCGACCTCCATTACGTCCATGTAAGCAATTCAAATTTTTAGGCCTTACATCACCTCCCTAGTCCCATATAAACAATGTATACTCACTATATTGTATATAACTACAAGTTCAACTCCGACGCCCTCAGCTTGCCTTCCACTACGCCCCTATCAGTATTAAACGTTACACCAACTCCCTAGTACCATTAACAAAATGTGTAGCCAAAATCAGTCTAGCTCGGGCAGTCGAGGAGAGAGGTTGCGTAGTGTAGTGCGTGCTGTGAACATGGTCGGTATTGAGCAGTACCGGGCCGCTATTGGCAAATGGCAGGCGAAGCAGAAGAAGGAGAACAGGAACGGATTGGTGATAAGTAAGGACGGATTAAAAATGAGTGAAGCGGTGCTGGTAGTGGCAGTGATAGCGGTGCTACTGGTTATTGGGGGGGGGGGGTGGAATTAAACCCAGGCCCAAATACCAGTGGAAAATATAGCACGGAGGATTTGGCCGCACTCAGGGTGGTTGTGAGTGAAGTCATGCAGGAAAAATGCCAGTGGGAGAAGGTGCAGGAAATAAAGGACATGATGGAGGAGCAGAGAAAGGAGATAGGAAACATGAAGAAATGGCTGGAAACGAGGACGGAGGAATCGAGCAGGAGAGTGGATAATAATGAGAAAGAAATCGAGTTATTGAGAGGGGAAGTGAAACATCTGAAAGAGGAGATGATGAGAATGAAGAAAGAAGCGGAGGAGTACGAGCAGGAGAGATTGAAGAAAGCCATATTTATATATGGAGTTGAGGAAGGTGTGAGGGAGGGCAAGACTGAACTGATAACCAAGGTGATCGTAGTCATACGTGATACAATGAAGATAAACTTCAGTAATGAAGACATAGACGATGTAGAGACAGTTGGTAAAACGAAAGGTCGGAGGCCTATTAGGGTAAACTTTTTATCCACCTTAATGGCAGAAACTGTGTTATGTAACAGTGATAATTTACAGGGACAGAAAATAAGGGTGAAAAGAGACATGGGAAGAGAAGGAAGTGTAAATATGAGGATCTTGAATAGGCACCTATGGAGAGCGAGGAACCAGGGGCTAAAGGCCCGAATAAGAGGTCTGAGGTTGGAGGTGACAAACGGGCGATGGGTTAGAGTGCACTCAGTGGTGAAGCTAAAGGAGATGGACAAAAACATGAGGGTTGAGGGTGGTGAGATGCCAAGGCAAGATGGGAAGAGGAAAGAAGAAAAGGAGAGGAGGAGAGACGTGGAAGGAGAGGAGAGCATCTCAGAAGAGAACGGGCAGTGCAGTCGGGATACAAAAGATGAAGATAGTGAAGTGGACAGTGAGAGTGAGCAGCAAGAAACTGTGAGAGCAGAGTGTAGTGTTGCAGTGTGCGAGAAAGGACAAGGGAAGGTGGATTCAGAAGACCAAAATAGTGAAGGGGTGAGTGGGGGTGAGCTGCAAGAATCGGTGAGAGCAGAGTGCAGTGGTGTAGTGAGCAAGAAAGGACACGAGGAGACTGATCAACAGGAAGGTAAAAAAATTATGAGTAAAGGAAGAAGTAGGAGCTTAAAAAACATCTGGGGAAAAGTACGTAAAGGGATGGAAGATACAGAGGACATGGAACGGAATAGGTTGGTTAAAAAAGGAGGAATGGAGATAAGGGATGAGAGGTCGAAAACTACATGAAGTAAGAATAGAGGGGGAGACTTAGAAGGGAGGGAGGGAAAGTTATAACTATATTGGAAAATAGGATGTGTGAATATTGAGGGACTAAGGAACAAATTAGGAAATAAGAAAGTTCGGGAAGTAATAGAAAGTTTTGATGTTGTGGCACTCTTGGAGACGTGGCTGGAAACAGGGAGGGAGATTTCATGGAAGGGGTTTGTGATAAAATATAAATATAGAAGAAAAGAGAGGAATAAGGGACGAGCACCAGGAGGGATGATAGTTCTAATTAGGGAAGAAATTAGTGAAAGGGTAGAAGATATAGAGACCGATATGAAAGAAACCATATGGTTGAAATTGAATACGGGAGGGGTTGAGGGAAGGAGGAAGAAAATAAATCTAGCTTTTGTTTACTGCCACCCTAGTAATTCAGCATATGCAAATAAATATTTTTTTGAAGAGTTATTGGTAGATATTGGTAGGATAAGAGGAATGTTTCCAGCGGAACAGGAGATGTTGTTATTCGGGGATTGGAACACGAGAATAGGGGAACAGAGCCCAGTATATAGTAGGGAGGATGGAATGTGTATGTTGAAAAGTAGAAGGAGTGAGGACAAAATTATAAACAGTTATGGAGAGAAGCTCCTAGAGATGTGTGCTGTGGGAAATTTGTATATTTTGAATGGGTGGATAGAGGGTGACAGGATGGGAAAATTGACATATGTTACTGAGAAGGGTGGTAGTGTGATAGATATGGTTTTAAGTTCTGTGGGGGTGATTGAGGATATTGTAAGAATGGAAATAAGAGATTGGATTGAATCATACCACTTCCCGGTGAGGGTTATGCTGAAAAGGGAGGAAGAGAAGTGTACAAGGAAGGAGGATGAGACAAATGATAAACGAGGGAGTGGTTATAATAAGTATAAATGGTCAGAGAAGGTGGGCCGGGATTGGAATAGGGTAGTAAAAGACGAGTTACAACTTCTGAAATATGGGTGCGAAGGGGCGTTAGAAGAGAATAATACTGATAAAGCCTTGGAATTGCTGCTACATCCAATAAAGATAATAGCGCAGAAGGCGAAAGCTAGAAAGAGAAGTAAGAAAGAGGGAGAAGAATGGTTTAATAGGGAGTGTGAAGGAATGCGGAGGAAGGTGATAGATGTGTTAGGAGAATATAGAAGGAAAGGTGGGAGCCAAGAAAGGGAGATTTTCTGTAGATTGAGGAA
The DNA here is from genome assembly GCF_040414725.1 of Anabrus simplex. NCBI lineage: Eukaryota > Metazoa > Arthropoda > Insecta > Orthoptera > Tettigoniidae > Anabrus > Anabrus simplex. The sequence goes on along the minus strand of NC_090277.1, from coordinate 26,678,245 downwards.
GGAGTATAAAAAGCAAATTTGTGAGACAAAAAAGGCGTGGTTAGAGGAATAAATTGAAGCCATAAATAAGGATTGCAAGACAAATAATTCTGAGAGAGTTTGGGACAAGACTAATAAAATTATTAAGGGTGGAAGGAATATAGAGAAAACTAGTATTGTGGGAGTGCAATGGGTCAGACACTTTGATGAATTACTAGGGGAAAAGGGGGAAGAAGGATGGAGAGGGATGGGGATAGAGGTAATTTGGAGAAATAGGAGAGTGGCAATTTATGACCTGGATAAAGAAATCACAAGGGAGGAAATCCTGAGAGTGATTAGCAGAGTCAGAACGAAGTCGGCCGGGGGATGTAATGGTATAAATAACAAGTTTTGGAAGGAAATTAGCAAAAATGAGATAATGATAGAGGGCATAGTTAAACTATTCAATAAGATATTTGAGGGAGGCAATTACCCGAAGGAATGGGAAACAGGAATTATATGCCCTATATACAAGGGGAAGGGTAGTAGGAACAGTGTGAACAGTTATAGAGGTATATCTCTGTTGAATTCCTTGAGTAAAATATACACTGGGGTGTTGGCAAACAGAATAAGCGGGTGGGCGGAAGAAAATGAAATTTTGACAGATTACCAAGGGGGATTTAGGAAAAAGAAAAGAACAGTGGATAATATAATGATAGTAAAGACTATTCTAGAAAAGTATAAGAATATGGCTAGAAGTACGGTTTATGTTGCAGCAATAGATTTTGAGAAAGCTTTTGACAAGGTGAATAGGGAGGCCCTATTAGATAAATTAGGCAGGCTAGGGATTTTGGAGAAGATGTTGAGGGCAGTGGAAGGAGTATATAGGGTTGTCAGGTTTTGTGTAAAATTGGGAGAAGAGAGACTGTGTGGACCCTTAGAGTCCAAAGTGGGTTTAAAACAAGGGTGCAAGTTATCGCCAATACTGCTTATTTTATTTATCAACGATATTTTAGAGGGGTTTGGGGCAGAAAATTGGGCTGTGCCGGTGATTAATGGTTTAGAGGTACCAGGACTGATATTTGCAGATGATGTGTTATTGATGACGCTAACTTCAGGGGGAATGAATAGAGCGTTAATGGGGATTGAGAATTAATGGAAATAAGTCTAAAATATTAGTAGTCCAGGTAGACAAAAGAAGAAAGATAGAAGGTAAATGGGTAAATCAGCGAGAAAGATTGGAACAGGTAAGGAAGTTGGAATATCTAGGAGTTATTTTTAATGATAAAGGAACGTGGAACGACCAGATCAAAAGGGTGAAAAATAGAGGATTGGCAGCCCTAGCCTCAGTCAGAAATTTGCTAGCCAAATACCCGGGTATCAGTTATACAACACTGAGGCTAGTGTTAAGGTCGGTAATTTTTGGGAGGGTATTATACGGCGCAGAGGTTTGGGGGCTGGATGAGAAAAGAGAGGAACTAAGAAGGATTGTTAGTAGTTTTGCTAAGTTAGTAATGGGCTTACCGAGGTGCACAGCAAATGTAGGGGCGGAATTAATGTGTGGGGAGGATTTGGAATCAGAGGGTGTGAAAAGAATAGTTAGATACTGGATGAATTTAAAAAGGCAGGAAGGTGGAAGGGTATTACAGGCAGCGTATGAACAGCAATGTAGGAGCATGTATAGGGGTGGATGCTAGAAAAAATAAAGGGATATTTGGAGAGGATAGGATTAGGACACCTGTGGGGGGAGGACTGGTCGAAGACAGAAGTGAGAGGGATGAAGATACTTGAAAGGAGAATTAGAGATATCCATAGGCAGAAATTATTGGGGGAAAGCAGACTGAGAAACTCGCTGACTGTTTTGACGAAAATAGAGGAGATAGCAGGGTTGAATATTAGATACGTTGATAGGTCTAAACGGTATGGGATGATGTGGTGGCTGGTAGGATTGCCAAGGAATACAGGGTGGCTGCATAGGAAGGGATAAGACATGGTGTATACTTTGTGGAGCTGTGAATGATGAATTTCACTTGCTAAGAGACTGTGAGGTAACGAGGGAGATAAGACATGGATTACTGAGTGCCCAGCATCGGAAAATATTGGGGAGAGGGGATTAGAAAGCAATCCTGAGATGGATTATTAAACAGTGGGAAAAAGGGGGTGAATTGAACAGATATTTATGTGCGGCAAAAAAGGCCTGCGAGAGTAAAATGAAGGAGGGTGAGTTAGATGGTGGACAAGGTGTTAGAGGGGTGGAATAGTTATGTATATAAGGGAAGGGGATAGTATGATATAATTCTAATGGGTTAGAGAATATAGGAGTCGAGTACTTAGTTATGTAGACGGAGTTGGGTAATGATATGGGATTGCATGAAGCTGTTTGTGTTAGAGTTGGTTGGAATGCAAGTGCTGAAATGCTGAGTGTTGTTGTTTGGAGTATTGATTAGGTGTAGGTCAGAAACAGTAAGTGATGCAAGTACAGAGCGCAATAAGGACACTTGATGAGCATGTTTGAACATTGAGTAAGTGACTGCTACAGCTAATGACAGATAGGAATAATACTATCATATTTATATTATTCTTATTCTTATTATCTTTATCACTATTTCTCTATGGATTCTGGGGTTTTAATTCAATGGAATGAGGGGCATGGCACGAGGTTCTGAGGATGACGGATACGTTTCCGGAGTGTCCAACGAACCTCATGGCATGCCCAGGGGATATGTGAGTTGTCTATTATTATTATTATTATTATTATTATTATTATTATTATTATTATTAATATTATTATTATTCTCTATTATTTATTTTACTCTGTATGTGAACATGTATAGGGGCGAAGTCGCCTGTTATGTTCAATAAATGTTCTAGTTCTAGTGTAGCGAAAATCTTGTTCCAAGTCCAGCACCGAGTCCTGAAGATCACCATCCAATGTTTCCCCTCTATGAGTAAAGCATACGTATTAAGCCCTACACCATGTTCCTAGTCTCACCAGTACAATGAGTAGCCGCCATTAAGTTCCAAGGTCCACTCCGAGGGAGCTAATGCTTCTCCACATTGCACAAGGATAATTGGTGGTATGTTATCAAGGCCAAAAGCAGCATGTGGTCGAGTATTTTGTAGGCAGTTAATTACCTCGATCTCTGTGAAGTAAAGGATGGAGAGGGAGAGTGGTAATGGCTTAGCTGTGTTTGGGTACATACACGTACGTACTTTACCTGGCTCATTATTGCCCCCTTTAAATTTCTCACTGAACGTTGAGGCAATGGCCTGGGGGGAGGCAACTATTGTCATTATAGTAGAATGCACTTTGTGCTGATTTGGCGAGTTTGCTATTAAAGTATTAACACATGTCTATGCAGTTGTTACTTATCTTGTTTATATCGTTTTAGTATGCTTCGTGGATGAGTTCCTTGGTGGTATTCCTCACGCATTTATATTTGTCCCACATAAGATTGCTTGTATACTGTTTCCGTTTCCTGTAAAGTATATTCCTTTTGCATATCACTTTGACTACTTCTTATGTGATCTATGGAGAGTTTTTCTTGGTTATGATGGGTAGATGCCTTCTTAGAAGTTATGATAGCAGTTCCCAGCCGGCTTTCTTGTAGTAATATACTTCTCTATTACATCCCTTATACTGGTGGTTTCTTGTATTTTATGGTAGCTGTAACTGCTAGGTGTTCGGAGGAACAGAGGATTACTTCTGCTTTCAGTACTGAGGATGGAGGGTTTGTAAGGACAAATGTTTTCATTATTCGGGTTTGTTCAGTAATTCATTGTTCAAGGAACACGTAGAAATCTACAATGAATGCTGTTGCTAATGGACGGATGGGAAGAGGCAGGATGTGAGGGCGATCGTGCTGCCAGAACATTTCCAAGGTAAAATCACCAGTCTTCTAGATACTTGTGAATCAATATTGTATATTTTGTACAGGGCTTAGAGACAGTAGTAATTCCTTATTACCGAGCTCGATAGCTGCAGTCGCTTAAGTGCGGCCAGTATCCAGTATTCGGGAGATAGTGGGTTCGAACCCCACTGTTGGCAACTCTGAAGATGGTTTTTTGTGGTTTCTCATTTTCACACCAGGCAAATGCTGGGGCTGTACCTTAATTAAGGCCACGGCCGCTTCCTTCCATGTCCTACCCCTTTCCTGTCCCATCGTCGCTATAAGACCTATCTGTATCGGTGCAACGTAAAAACGAATAGCAAGAAAATCCTTATTGATGGCTCGGGGAGGGGGGGGGGGGGTCGGTGCTCAGTACATGGAACTCATGAGGAACTTGCTTCCAGCGAATGTGAATTCCACCCAAAAGAAATTTTGCCTTCATTCTGCTCAAAACGCACAGGGTTGAATTCGGGTTTCATGGCAATAAGTGCTCCTCCCCTTGAGGTTTCCTAAATACTGTGCATGATTGAGGTAGCACTTCTATTTCATAGATTGACGAATTCAGTCAGGATTCACTAACACACGCTATTGGTGGGTCTAACGCAGCAAGAATGGCCAGAACTGCCTGTTTACGCTTCACAAATTTCAGGCTGTGAGCATTAAATCGAAACACAGTAACTGTCCTGTTATGTGGAGTCCAAAATTCTGAGTTCCCATTTACACTTCATGATGTCATGTTTTAAAAATTATTCTGAGATTGAGGAGAACTACATTTCCAACATGACCACGTCTCCACCCCCGAGTTAATTTCCTACAGTAGAGCTGCATTAATCATTGCACCTGTTCTCTGGACTTGCGATTAAGAAATGTGCACGCCAAAAATAGCTGATTCACATGATGTTTAGAATTACACATGTTACACAGGCATATCAATGAGACTTCTGAGTTTCGTCCTGGGTTCAATTCCACATCTCCACTAAGTGCAACTGAACACATCACAAGGTAGAGTAATGATACGGGCAGTTTGGCAACCTTGTTCCCTCTGCATCCCTAACCCTCAGACATCTTTTACCCATTCCTGCGGTGGACTGTAGACCTTCACTTCTACACCACGCCCAGGAATTAATCTCACATTTAGATACTACTAATAAGCACTTATTAATTTCTAAATCTGTATACAATGTTCTGTTTGTCGAGGAGTACTTGATACTATTTTTGCAGATGTTATAACACTTCATACCATTAAAACACGACACAAACATGAAAAACTCGTACACTACGGAGATGCTTGCCACCACATTGAACTATTTTCTGGTTATTTTGTTGCGATGGGCTGAAGATTTACATACTCGAGAATAACATTCTTGCAAAACCAAACATTTGATTCCTTCACTTTCATCCAACACAGCCAGACAAGAGGCAGTGTTGCTAACATTTCTATCCCAGAATATACTTTCCACCTGCCTGAACACTGAGGATGCGGAGGGCAATCTCTCGCTCTGAAACAAACCCTAATTTTGCTTTTGTTTACTCACTTAATTTAACCGTACCAGCATGCATTTCTCAAATAGGTTGCTTACCTCTTACTCATGACTGTATTTCAGATTTATTGATTTGATAGTCCTTGGAATATTGTGATGAGTGAATGAGTGGTGTTTTGCACCATGTACCGAACCCCTCCCTTATCGTTGGTAATTAACCCAGGACAAAACGCAAGTAAGGAGATCCGAGGCGTGGACTTCGAACAGGAAAGGCAGAAAACAGCCCCAAACTGGAGATGTCCCTCGTTATTAAAGAACAAGGCAAAATACCAAGCACTACTCTGAATGAAAATCAGTTAAAGTTAAAATGAAGGTTCATTGAATAAGTAGATATGAAACATAAAAGAACTGAAAGCCAGAAATCGAACCAAAATAAATGGATTACAGCATAACGTACCTCCTCGAATGATGATCAACTTAAAGTCGTAGTGTGAGCTCAACATTTCCATTTTCTAACACCCAAGAAGTATTATAACAAACTCGCTGTTTTTGTAATGATCTCGTTACCTCATAGATTTGTACCTCTGCCGTACACACGGCTTAATTAAGCTCGATATTTTTACGAGAAAAACTTCATTCATATCATACTTCTATTCGCACTACTATCCACACAACAATAGCCTTCTGTTACACTCCATCAAAGCCCACACGTCCAAGGAGAAAAAAAGGGCAGGCAAGAAATTAAAGAAGGTATGACATGGAGCAGAGAGGAAGATCTCTGCACCACGGAGATAATAATAAACAAAGGGGATCACGGGCATGCGCGTAATCAAAATATAAGAAGATAAACATGGCCGCCACACAGGCAGGAAAAAAATCCAAGTTAAAGACCTGTCCACCGAGCTCGATAGCTGCAGTCGCTTAAATGCGGCCAGTATCCAGTAATCGGGAGATAGTGGGTTCGAGCCCCACTGTCTGCAGCCCTGAAGATGGTTTTCCGTGGTTTCCCATTTTCACACCAGGCAAATGCCGGTGCTGTACCTTAATTAAGGCCACGGCCGCTTCCTTCCACTTCCTAGGCCTTTCCTATCCCATCGTCGCCAAAAGACATATCTGTGTCGGTGCGACGTAAAACAAATAGCAAAAAAAAAGATCTGTCCAAAAATAAATAATGTTGTACCGCAAAGAAATATAAGGTACAGACCAAGGATTAAAAGAAAATAAAACTAATCAAATGGTGATATTTTCATTTCGCCCAATCACCAACATTCATTCCAACATTCACACTATGTCGGTATCGGGAAGTAATTATGCGAGCGGTCGCTCGAGTTGAAAGTCAAACACCAATTCAAATAATATGACTCACCTTGTCACACAGTTAGGTCTCACATATATCGAGTAGTAGCGTGCATACTGCTCAAACATTTCACACCGGAAAATCAGAGAGAATCACTTACCAAAAACCTAACAGGTCCGCGCTTCGAACGACCCGAATGGAAGCTTCTAGTCGACTCAAAGGGCGTACAATCATTGATAGCGAAGTGCAATAAACGTAGTGCACGAAATGTGTTATCAATCGGAGACCAAAGTTACCAAGATATCATGATCACAATATCACTCACACAGATTGCTGCACGCAGCGAAGCAGAAAGAAGCACATCGATCAGTTATCGATGACAGTGAAGAATGTATTACAAACATTCGTAAAATCAAAGTTAAAAACTATGACCAACATACCTGTAATATTCATACTTATCTTACCAAAGGAATGCAGTAAGAAATTGTTTTAAATACACTGACTGACAGAGCAAATGCAACACCAAGAAGGAGTGGTCAGAACTTTATGCCAATTGCAGGGTAGACTGACGTCACTGAGGTATGCTCATGATGTGAAATGCGCCGCTGTGCTACGCACGTAGCGAACGATAAATGGGACACGGCGTTGGCGAATGGCCCACTTCGTACCGTGATTTCTCAGCCGACAGTCATTGTAGAACTGTGTCGTGTGCCACAGGACACGTGTATAGCTAAGAATGCCAGGCCGCCGTCAACGGAGGCATTTCCAGCAGACAGACGACTTTACGAGGGGTATGGTGATTGGGCTGAGAAGGGCAGGTTGGTCGCTTCGTCAAATCGCAGCCGATACCCATAGGGATGTGTCCACGGTGCAGCGCCTGTGGCGAAGATGGTTGGCGCAGGGACATGTGGCACGTGCGAGGGGTCCAGGCGCAGCCCGAGTGACGTCAGCACGCGAGGATCGGCGCATCCGCCGCCAAGCGGTGGCAGCCCCGCACGCCACGTCAACCGCCATTCTTCAGCATGTGCAAGACACCCTGGCTGTTCCAATATCGACCAGAATAATTTCCCGTCGATTGGTTGAAGGTGGCCTGCACTCCCGGCGTCCGCTCAGAAGACTACCATTGAGTCCACAGCATAGACGTGCACGCCTGGCATGGTGCCGGGCTAGAGCGACTTGGATGAGGGAATGGCGGAACGTCGTGTTCTCCGATGAGTCACGCTTCTGTTCTGTCAGTGATAGTCACCGCAGACGAGTGTGGCGTCGGCGTGGAGAAAGGTCAAATCCGGCAGTAACTGTGGAGCGCCCTACCGCTAGACAGCGCGGCATTATGGTTTGGGGCGCTATTGCGTATGATTCCACGTCACCTCTAGTGCGTATTCAAGGCACGTTAAATGCCCACCGCTACGTGCAGCATGTGCTGCGGCCGGTGGCACTCCCGTACCTTCAGGGGCTGCCCAATGCTCTGTTTCAGCAGGATAATGCCCGCCCACACACTGCTCGCATCTCCCAACAGGCTCTACGAGGTGTACAGATGCTTCCGCGGCCAGCGGAACACGTGTGGGATCTCATTGGACGCCGTTTGCAAACTCTGCCCCAGCCTCGTACGGACGACCAACTGTGGCAAATGGTTGACAGAGAATGGAGAACCATCCCTCAGGACACCATCCGCACTCTTATTGACTCTGTACCTCGACGTGTTTCTGCGTGCATCGCCGCTCGCGGTGGTCCTACATCCTACTGAGTCGATGCCGTGCGCATTGTGTAACCTGCATATCGGTTTGAAATAAACATCAATTATTCATCCGTGCCGTCTCTGTTTTTTCCCCAACTTTCATTCCTTTCGAACCACTCCTCCTTGGTGTTGCATTGTCACTGTCAGTCAGTGTATAACATATATCCATTTGAAACATAGGAATGCAATTTCGGTCCGTATGGGCGGCATTGTTAATAAGTCTCATGTAAACAAAGGCAAAGATAAGACTCCAAGAAGATGAAACTAGTCTCGTAAAAGGAACGATCTTTAGTACATATTATGAACAGTGCTGCTTTCACTAGCGCAGCCATGGAAGTAGATAAGTCATTTGAATAGACGTAGACAGAACTCATTTGCATATCAAATCATTGCATTAGCAGCACAAATCAATTACTACCATACATTGCCTGTGATCAGCAGATTGTGCAGAAACGAGCTACTACTTACAATGTCAGATGCATGAACAAGGACTGTGAAAGTGCAACAAGAGGCCAAGTTAAATGTCACAGAACAATTAAGACTTGACACTTAGACAATTAAATATCTCCAAACTGCATGGAGCAGTGTTTATAATGAAGTGCTGGAGGTGAAGAAGAATAAACAAAATACAGAGGATCTAAAATAACACACCAGCCTCTGTGGATCATTGCTGGACTTTCAGCCACTGGATCCCAGGATCAAATTTTCAAAGGTCTGAACGAATTTTGAGTATGAAAAGCAAATTGAGTGCATGGTCATCCAACTGCAAATAACCAGGCCTTGAAATATAAGAAAGAATCCAGGCAGGTGTCCGATGTTATTCTTCTGTCTGAAACAACATTAAAAAATATGTACCTAACAACACCAAGATAAAAATGTGCTATTCCATCGTACGAGCCAGTGTATTCTATGGCTTTGAAACTTAACAAGCCACCAAAGGCAACAGTAAATATATGGATGTAACAGTAAGAAAGCATTTTCGAAGTGTCGCTAATGAAGAAAATTGGGGTTTCGATAGAAGAATGCAAAGATGTGCAGAGGTATGAAAGGAGACAGAATCAAGTTCCTAATTCACAGCAGGTTGATTCTCTGGACTGGCAATGTTGCAAGAATGGCCAACAGCAAAGTCATGGGCAACCAGACTCCCCAGGAACACCTGTTATAATATGGAGAAATGAACTGGGATGGTAACAGTAATAATTGTACTGGCTCAGGTACCGAGTGGTGCCAACTAGGCGGCCTGCTGATCACTAGATACTACAGGCTGACACATTTTAATTTCGTGGAATTTTGTCATGAGCCACGATCAAACCAACAAGTTCGGACCATGAGTGAAGTACAGGAGTCAGAATTCGAGAATGACCGGGATGGACCTGTGCTCGCATTGAACTCAAGATATTGAGATTTCGAGGACTTAACTCCAAATCTTGACTGCAGAGGGAGCTACTGAACACATAAAGAGCAAATTCCATATTGTTGAGGGTTAGAGGTGTAAAATCTAATAGAGTTAAACAGTACTTACTTGTCTTCTTCCTTGAAAGAAGCGACCAACTGACCAACTGTGTGTTCATCTACACATATTTCATTCTTAATATTTGTGGAACGCTGTAAAACAAATATGCAAAACAAAGTAAGAAGAGTAAAAGTTTATAAACAGACAAGACACAATGAATATTGAATTTTCACAACCACATTGTAATCGAAACAGACTTTCAAGGTCGTGTTACGTACATGTAGTACGTGTTGAAGAGATGTTAAGTACAGAACAAAAATGGCCGGCCGGACACCAGTGGGATCCCACGACCTAATACGTTGAAAGTCTGTTTCGAAGACAAGACACAGCTGACAAAGTAAACTGCATAGTTGCACAATAAAGATATGAATTTAATCTCCCAATGCAAAAAGGAAACAAACGAGTGTCAATTCAAAATTATATGAATAACAAGAAAAGGCATTCATAATAGGATAAAGAGGACAGCACAGGAAAAGGGAGCAAAAGAAGAAGAAAACTTGAAGGACAACAATAATCTCTGCAATTCTTCAACAGCTTCCTACAACTTCCTGTCATTGTGTTCATCCTGTTATGTGTTCTTAAATGACCGGTCACTTGTTTGTTTCTTGTGTTCCACAGATGACTCTGATTGTCAGACATACATTGGATCTTAACCAGAGACAGGTCAATCTGTAGCCTACCATATTCAAGTTCGTACACAAATAGTCAGTTGTTGGACTTTTCATTGACTCTAGACAATCTGAAGGCTCTATCAAAATAGACTTACAAGATTTACACTCAGATTTTAAGGGACAATGCTGACGCCGTTTACTACGGATAGCAAGTACACCGCATACCCGGAAACCCCAGAATTGATTCTCAGACAAGTCAGAGCTTATTACTATACACTCATGGCTAGTTGCTGGTCGAGTCAGGCTATACGAGAACAATGAACGTGTTAACTTATAGAGAGGTAGAATCCTTAGTCTAAAGAGCCAAGATAATGGCCATGAAAATTTCTTGTGCTCATCACACATAGATTTGTAGACTGCATGCCGTCAGGCTGAGCAGAGGTCGCTTGGCAGGGTAATGCTCATCAGAGCTGTAGGGCCACGGGTTTTGGTTTGGTCTTAAAACGACTCTCTTCAGAGAGTTCAAAACTACCTAATACGTTTCTTAGACATGAGCAGAACAGCCTAATATTTAAAAAAAATTATCATTCAACTGAAGTAGCCTACACTTGACTTAGCATGCAATGTTAGATGAATGTTAACTCTCGCGTTTTTTGAAAGAGAGAAACCTTACACTTTGCTTCCTCACAAGTGAACTTTCCACTTTTCTAACAAAGGTGAAGGGATTCAATTTAGTTAACTGTCAATGTGTATTTCATCAATAGAGCAATATTCAAATGAATTCATCAATCTAAACCTTAGTAATGAAAGGTGAAGGATCATAACAAATGTCGTATATTTTGAAAGTAATAACCAGTAAAACGAGAAGAAACTCCCATTTCAAACGCTGCAAAAAGAAATCAAGGATCGAAAGTACATGGGTAACACTGCCCTGGAAATTCTCAAGGCTCCGGCTGCATCTATGGATATGCCACATAGCATATGTAGAATTATATTGACTTTAATATAAAATTATACATCGGAAAGTCAACCGCACTTGTTCACAACAACAAAGCTGTAAGCAAAAATCTATATTAACTTCATGAGAAGAAACACGCTTGAAACAGGCGATTCTCCAGATACATCCACAAAATATTCTCAATGGACTGTTCGTATGATAATTAAGTCGGCCACAGGTGGATGAAAACAGAAATGATGTTTAATTAGCTCTAGGATATGAAGATGAATGAAGTATGGGAGATAAGACGGTTGGAACTTTAATAGAGACAACACTGCTGCAGAGACGCCATGCAATGGAATTCTTTCTTGCTAGTTGCTTTACGTCGCACCGATACAGATAGGTCTTATGGAGAAGATAGGACAGGAAAGGCCCAGGAATGGGAAGGAAGCGGCCGTGACCTTAATAAAAGTAAAATGGGAAACCACGAAAAACCATATTCAGGGCTGCCGACAATGGGGTTCGAACCCACTATCTCCCGGATGAGAGCTCACAACTGTGCGCTCCTAAACGCATGGCCTAATCGCCCGGTGCAATGGAATCTAATAATGTCACTGACAGCACACGTTAGTTGCATACCTACTGTACCTTATCTCAGAGCATACCTCCTCGTATCACACGCCTGCAAACGGGCACATAGAACACAGCCTATGGTTAGCTGGCAATCTAAGACAGTGTTGTCACGATGTTTTTGAAACAGTAACAATGGAATATTGGATGAAGATTGAATGTGCCAGAGGTCGTACAGCACGGCAGTGTCCTCAAGGTCTTCAGGAAGCTTGCAGGGAAACTGCATAGCCTTACAGGACTGGCACGGTGGGTAAAAGCCATCAACAAATGATGCCAATAAGTTGCAGACGTGTGTCAGCCAGTTATTCTAGTGTCAGTGAAGGAGAAGTGCTTGCTCTTGCCGTGTTAATGGACACTGCTCGATGTCATATGATATGTGAGCTGGCCAGAGACACCGGGCTAGCTAATACGACTGTGCTTCATATTGGAGGGAACACATGGGCATGAGAAATATTTCATCAAAATGGGTTCAGCATGATTCAAGGAAAATGCAGAAATGACTACATGATGCTGCTCGTAACCATTTGGAGTACTGTAAGTATGAAGAAAAGGTTTTCTAATGCCATATCGTTACGCTGGATGAGAGATGGGCTAAACTGTATGAGCCACAGCTGAAGTGCTGACCGAAATAATTGCATAATTACGAGAAACCCCAGCCATGTGAAAGTTATTGTTATACTCATGTATGACTGTGATGGTTTTATCGTAACTCACTATGTTACTCCACAGCAACCGCCAATGCGTATTACCCATCATTTTCCACGACAACGCTCAGCCGCATACAGTGCAAACGTGGCTGATTTGCTCGGTCGATAGGGCTGGGAATTGCTGTACCTTAAACTATAATCCACAGATTTAAGCCACTATGACTTTGACTTGATTCACAAGATGAAGGAACTACTTCGGGGCCTTTGTTCCAGAACAGTTTCAGAGATTTGTCAGGCAGTAAACTGCTCAATTCGAACTACCAACATAACAGGTGCTGCAACAGTCATCCTATGATGTCCTCATCATTGGCAACAAGATGTACACAATGATGGTGACTACTCTGAAGGACAGTAAATCTTGGTATAACATTCATACCTTTTGTATGAGTTGTAACTCAATATTTGCTACTATTAAAGTTACAACCCTTGATGATATCCAGTAAGTTCCTATTTACAACTTGCTCCATGGTGCTCCGGCACAGACAGGAAAGTGCCAGGAGTGGGAAGGAAGCAGCCTTGGCGCCGACTTACGAAAGCGTTCCATACGAGCCAATTTGGACCGAACTGTTTCGTACCAACTTATAAACGTTTGTAGTTTAAGTTACTAGCAAGTGATAAGTCTTGCGCCGCATGTAGATTACTCTCTGAAGTTCATTGAAACTTCTAAATGGAATTCACCTTTCTTAGACCACAGAATACTGTATAAAAATGCTATCTGCTTGCACTTGTTAGTAAACAAACATGGCTGATGATTATGTAGATATCTTAAAGTGGTTAGAAAATGATAATGAGAATGATTTTTCTTCAGGAGACAGTGCTATTTCGTACATTAATAATGATAGTGTTAGGGAAAATTATCCTAGTGATGACGACAGCATGGACGATGTAAACGAAGACCCAGGTGGCGGGACTGCTTTACAAGATAGTTCAACACTGAAATAGTCAAACATTTCCAATACACCTAAAAAAATCCATTCACTGGTGCTTCTGGTCTCAGTGCCGTTCGTTTGAGAAGACTGTGTATTAGATGTGTGTTCCGAATTTTCTGGGGATGAGTTCTGGGAAATGATTGCGACAGAAACCAATGGATATGATGCTGCCTTCTAGGCGAATAAGTTGATGAGAAACAGTCTGAAATATGACAGTAAGTGGTATCCTTGCACGGTTGATGAGATAAAAGTGTATATTTTTGCTGATGATTCTCATGACTCAGGTTAGAAAACCTAAACTCAAGTTGTGCTGGTTTAAGAGGAAGGTTCAGAAAGCAAATTATTTTCAGACTATGACATTTGAACTATTCTGTCAGGTATTGATGACAGTGTTATGAAATTTCTAGGTGCAATAAAATCCTTCCAAAAAAGACAGGTTCGTTATGAAAATTTATAAACTCCGTGAAAGTGCTTCTGGATACTGTTCCCAGTTCAACATTTATACCGGACAACCCAAAGAGGGTGTTATTCCAGCAACAAAAGCAGCAGTGTTTGAAGCAAACTTGAACCACGGTCATGTATCTTGATAAATGGTATGTTTCTCCTGAACTTTTTCGCACCTTGTTGGGGAATGGAACTCATGCTGTGGGTACCGTATGCTGTAACGGGACGAACGTGCCTCCAGAGTTCCGCACAGTAACACTGACGAAGGTGGGGTTGCTAATAATATTCTTACCACAAAATGGAAAGACAGAAAAGATATGTTTTTACGTTCAACTGTTGATAAGAACTTGAGCTTTGTTGTGAAAATTCAAAGAAAACGAGGTGGAGGAGAGGAAGTAGTGAATAGACCCTATGGTATTGCAAGATATAACAGGAAAAATAATGCAGTACATCGTCAAGACCAGGTCCTTGCATGTTTCCCCGTAACACGTTGCGACCCGAAAGATGGTGAACTATGCCTAGCAAGGAAGAAGTCAGGGGAAACCCTAATGGAGGTCTGTAGCGATTCTGACGCAAATCGATCGTCGGCGCTGGCTATAGCGGCGAAAGACTACTCGAACCATCAAGTAGCTGGTTCCCTCTAAAGTTTCCCTCAGAATAGCTGGTGCTCGAACGAATCTCATCCGGTCAAGCGAGTGATTAGAGGCCTTGGAGCCGAAACGACCTCAACCTATTCTCAAACTTTACATGGGCGAGATCTCCGGCTTGCTTAAAATATTTTTGAAGCCGCGAGAGATTTATTTCTACGATCGGAGTGTCAAGTGGGCCACTTTTGGTAAGCAGAACTGGCACTGTGGGATGAACCAAACGCAGAGTTAAGGCGCCCATGGACTACCAAGGGCTATAAAAGAATAATGCTGTATCTATTGGACATGGCTTTCCTCAATTCATACGGTGTTCATGAAGGTTACTGGCAGGCGGCTGCATTATACAGACTTTATCACGGCATTTTCCGAGTGACTGTTGGAGAGTGTTACTCTCCCGCATAAGACAACAAAAGGAAGAACGCACAGTCAAGACAGCCACCTGCGGTTTCAGGCAAATGTATGGCGACATTTTCCAGTGCCTATTCCTCCAACAGAAAGAAACAAACATCCTTCTAGCCCTGCAAACTTTGCAAGGGTCATAAAATAAGGTCCGAAGTGAGGTGGCTATCTGAAAAATGTGGTGTCCCACTCCATCTGGAGAGCTGCTTCAAAATATATCACACGATGATTCACTACTGAAGACTGACAAACAATTAATGAAGAGTTAGGCATTGATCTGTGATGTATACAGCTTTGGAAAAATGCCACTTTTTGACAAATCCTCAATAAATATTAAAGCATAATTTTTGAAAATAAATATAATTTTCTGTCCCTGCAGGTTAGACTATCAGTCAAGTTCCAATGGGTTAATTACAGTATAGTTTCAGAGTTTGCCTGGTTTATAAGTGGGAAACCACAGAAAATCATCTTTGAAGAATGGCTGAAATAGAAGTGGAAGGATGTTCGACTTTATGGCCTTCGGAAAGGTAGAAACTGCATGCAGGAAAATCAAGGAAGCCTTTGGAGAAAGGAAACCTGGGTAAGAAAGGGAAGTGATGGCTGATACGACAGTGCCGATGGATTGGATATAGAAGAACACAGTCAACAGCTTGCTGATAATCCTATGAAAATGCAGTCGAACGATTGAGCTCATTTCATATGTGCATCTTTCCCACTGTATCCAAGCAAATCCCCTCAACGAGAGCTCAGATGGAAAAAGCTTCTAGGGAAACAAAACAAAGCATAAATATGATAGAAACATATCCAACACCAATACCAAGGTAAAGAAGTAGATGATAGTGTTCTGGAACAATAAGAGGCTGTTGATGCTGATGAAATGAGAGTCCCAACTTTGAGGTCAGAATTCGAGAAAGTTTCGAAAGACCTAAGTATAAACAAGGCACCAGGAATTGATGACATACCATCAGAATTATTGACTGCCTTAAGAGAAACCTGCATGGTGAGGTTATTCCGTTTAGCGAAAAAGATGCATGAAGAAGGAGAATTGCCATGCGATTTTTGGCAGAATGATGTTATATATATTCCCATGAAAGCCGGTGCTGACAAGTGTGAAAACTATTGCACCATTAATTTAGTATGGAAATACAATTTGAAACCAAGTTGGAGGATATCAATTTGGCTTCAGAAGAAATGTTAGAACACATGAAGCAATCCAGGCTTTACGTCTGAGGATTGAATTAAAAAGGACAAGCACACATACATAGTGTTTGTAGAACAGGAAAAGGCATTCGTTATCAGATACCGACAAAGAATAATTATTTACGATCTGCACAAAATAATTCTGCTGTGATAAGGATCGAAGGCTTTGAGAAAATAGCAGTATTCCATAAAGGAGTGAGGCAGGGCTGCAGGTTCACCCTTCATCACAATGTTCATATAGAAGAATGAGGCAGTAAAGGAAATTAAAGAGGAATATGGAAAGGGTATCGCAATCAAAGAATAGGAAATCAAAACTCTGAAGACTGCTGATGATTTTGCTATTTTATCTCAGTCTGCAGAAGATCCGAAGAAATTGTTGAATGGTGTAACGGACTCTTCACTTCATCGGCAACTACTGTTATGAAATTCGCCACGCACATAACCTTTTTTCTACGATTAGTATGGACTTACCCTCATCATGATATAAACTGCATTTTTTCTCCAACTGGAACTTGCATACTTCTGTGAACTTGCATACTTCATACTTTGCATGAACTCCACTCTATTCATCTTCGATAAACTAACTTCCTTTTTGCCGGCTGAAGTCATGTGACCGCCTGGTTTATTCGCGCATGCTTCACTAATCTCTGGAATCTTCCAGATATATTTCTCATTATTTCCCCTCTACTCCACACTATAAATACCTGGCCTTCCTCTGGAAATATTGAGATGGACTTAGGCCTGTGTGGAGGGAGCAACATTCTACGTCAACTTCGTCCTTAATTACATGTGCCCAGAAGTCTTCATTTGCGGGCAGTTCAATTTGCTTCAAGATGAGGTATGACAAACTGATTTCTTTACTGTAAATACTTTTAATTGCATTGGGATAGACTTTCCCTGCAAAATTAAGCTGGGAGCATGGCACTTCCAGGCCGAAATTTCACTTGCCCCTTTGGTATTTAAAACTTTTCATTGACGACCTTCGTAACAACTTTCTTTTGAAATGTGCGTGTGGTGTATTGGCAACTGTGCGACTTCTACTGTACACATACTTCTATTCGTTCAGTGCTTCGGGATATTGTGAAACTGGTTCAATGGAACTACATTGTGATTATTCGGCTGTAGAACTACGTTACCTAGTGTTAATCTGTGTGATAACAGAAGTGGTGGTGACCTGCATATAGTATTTGCATTTTGCTCAGATAATTTTTCTGCTGGTATACTCGAATTTGCTAACTGAACATCTTCCCTTTTTTGTCGTTCTGGATTTATCTTTTTATTGCAGTATTCATCCTTTCCTTGTTTGTCCCTTTCCTTTCCTGCGGCATCTTCTCTTTTTCCTTTCTTTCTCTTGGATATCTTCTCCTTTTTTTATAATGAATTTGTAATCCGTGTAAGTGGTTGAGAAAATTTTATATTTGTATAGTTCTCCTTTCATGTAAATTGTCAGAGGTTTGATTTATTGTTTCAATATATATATATCTATTTTTAAATTTTATACTGGTTTCTGATCTATTTTCACTTATGTCCCTTATTCCTCCTTACATTTTTCTTTAACTTTCCAGGTTATGTAGCATACTTTCCTTTCCCCAATATCTTGTTACTCTGCAATGCTTGGTGGAGATTTCTAAGACCACGGCCTCCATTCTTAATTTGATAATTACTTCACTGCATAAATCTTACTACTTGAGGGAAACTATTCTTAGATTTTCCCTTGGCACTATTATACATAATATATGTATATTACTCCCATGGGCCCCGTTACAATGGTACAGACAGATTCTTCGGGAAGGAGTATGATATGAAAGTAAATAAATCCAAAACAAAAGTAACACAGTGCAGTAGAACGAAGTCAGCTGACGCAGGAAATATTAGATTAGTAAATGAACTCCTAAAGGTTGTAAATGAATATTGTTACTGGGGTAGTAAATAAACTAATGACAGCAGAATAACGAGGACATAAAATGCAAACTGCAGGCTAGCACAAGCAAGGAAGGCCTTATTTCAGAAAACAAATTCGCACCTTTCAAACACTGATAAACGGATTAGGTACTTAGATGTTTATGGACACACTTGTCTGGAGCGTGGTGTTGTATGGAAGTAAAACATGGAGGATAACTAGCTCAGAAAAAAAGATGGTAGAAGCTTCTGATATATAGTGTTAAAGGTGAATGCTGAAGGTGATTTGGGTGGATCGAATCATGATTTAAAGACACGGAATTAAATTGGTGAGAGATCAATTTGGCTAAATTTGACAAGAAGAGATAGAATGAAATGACATATCTTAAGACACCCAGGACTTGTTCAGTTGGGTTTTGAGGGAAGTGTAGTCAGTAAGAACAGTAGGGGTAGGCCAAGATATGAATATGACAGGCAGATCAGAGCAGATGTAGGATGTAGTAGTTATCTAGAAATGAAAAGGATACCACAGGATAGGGTCATATGAAGTGCTGCATCAAACCAGTCTTTGGACTGATGACACAAACAATAACAAGTGAGAAATTGTGTCTTGGATAACAGAAACTGCAATTCCTTTCCAAGAGGACATGTGAAAACAAGGTTACATTCCTTAATCAAGATGAACAAGCCTGTCAAGTGCACTAATAAAATAGATTGAATTTAAGTCAAACATGGTCATACTGTATTACACCTTTCTTCATATAACCCAGAATTGAATCCCATTATGCTGATATGGGCAAGTGTCCAGAATGGCATTTCTGAACATAATGTGGTGTTCAGACTGGATGCATTACAATAATTTATGGTGAACAAATTGCTTCAATTACAAATGAGGACTGGAAGTAAAATTTGTGAGCACGTAATAAAATTTGAAGATCAGTAATTTCAAGTGAAGGTTTATTGGACCATGGTAAACATAAATGTGGAAAGTGAAATGGACAAAAATAGTGACAGTGACAGAAGCAATACTGAAACTGCAAGAGAAAGAGATACTAAAACGACAGACACTGCCAGCAGGAGTGAAATAGAGATAGATATGATGAAACAGTGTGAGCAGGATTCTCTAAGAGATTTACTATGCGTAGCAATAGTGACAGTGAATTATCCATAGTCTTCCATCAAGTGATTAACATACTGAGTTATGTGTAATGTGCAGTTATGTGTGTAATTACTGGAAGGATTTGTGAAAGTTATCTCAACAGGAATACTAGAATTTATTATAAGATTGTATGTTTCATAAGGCATGCCTTGTACAATATCCTCACTTATACTAGTCCTCGTCACCTTCCACTACAGCACTCTTCCTGTCCTGCACTTAAATGAGTGTTCTCCACAAGTCGCACAAGCTCTACCCAGAGATTGTGACTTGTCTTCAACACATCAAAAGCAATGTAAAAAAGAAACCTACACTGCCTGATATCTTTCTGATGTACAACATACAAGCAGACAAGAGTAAAATATATGGTATATCTAGAGAGTAACATAGGACCATTCTGCTGGAATCAAATGCTGGATAGAGAAAGCAGAGTCCATCTTCATTAGCATATGGCAACTTCTATCCTGAAATGATCTCAAAATAAGAGAATAAAAAAGTGCTATGTCCCCTCCACCTTACTAAATACTGTGGAGCCTGATATATTTTATAACCTACAGACAAGAGAATCCAAACCTTCAAGATGTGGACATAAAACAGTAAATTGTACAGTTCCTGTGGGTCATGTATTATGGCAACGATGGGATAGGAAAGGGCTAGGAATGGAAAGGAAGTGACCATGTCCTTAATTAAGGTACAGCCCCAGCATTTACCTGGCATGAAAACAGGAAAGCACAGAAAACCATGTTCAGGGCTGCCTACACTGGGTTTGACCTATTATTTCCGGAATACAAGCTTACAGCTGTATGACCCTAACCAAGTGGTCACTTGCTGAATACAGATAGATTGTCCACTGTGACTAGACTTCATGTGTATTGAGAAGCTAAAGGTCAATTTGCAGTGTTCCTTAATCTTGCATTTGATTTAATAAATTCATGCAATCTTATAAGTAAGCGAACAAAGGCTGCAAACAGATATTCCAACAGGCCAAAATCTGTACTGTTATTGAAAAATGCATAAGTTATCCTAATAATATTAGGCTAACTGATGGTCCGTCCCTCTGTAACAAAGAAAATAACTGCAATGAATGGAATCATTTCTGATTTGTTAAATGTGTAAGGTCTTGCAGAAACATATGTCTGGGGAGAGGATTCTGTACTAAGATACCTCCTCACATGGAGGTTAAGCCAGGATCACCTGGAATTCATCCTCTCATGTGTGGGGAACAGAGATGGAAGTAAAATTCTGGTCAACTCAAAGCTGCATACAGTAAGTTTCTCACTGGTCAGATCGACCCATCTTGTAATTCTACTGTGTGTTATTGAAAGGTGCTGTTTTGTTGAACCCTGGCCTTGTACAGACAATTCAACAAGAAACTGATTTTGTCAGACTTCATCAAGATTAAGTCACCAGTTATGTAGTCCTTTCTTTATATAGTGAATATGTTGATTATAATGCAGTGTAAGATATATCCCTAAATCAATTAAATATGTGCAGTATTTGCATCTCTTGCAGTGCTACATAATATCAGCTACATATCCGTACTGGCAGTACTGAATTATACACTTACAAGACTTTATATCACCCCCCTAATCAATACAAACTTCCAGGTAACTTGACTGATAACTTCAGGCCATGCTGGCAATAGGTGAAAACACGGACACTGTACTAATGAAACTCTTATCTTGTATTGAATATGAGGTTCTAATAGAGTCCTATAAAGACATAATTTTTTTGTAATGCACAAGCACTGACACATGTGGTTTAGTGCAGCATAATGAGTCCACATGAAACATATCCTCTTCTTATCATCATGGTTGAAATGCACAGTATGGAAGATCTGACACAATTATTGTTATTTGTCTCAGTGCTTAGACATTCCTGATTTCCTATAAGCGTCAACTCAAAAATTCTGCAACAGGCCACAATTATTTTTATTATTATCAATATTCCAAATGGCTAAATTAAAATGAGAAGAAACATTCCTTGAAGATTTTGCTTCATGCTTATTCTAATAGCAAGACTCCTCCTTAATGGGGCTGATGGATCAAAAATCACCATCAAGGATGTGAACTAAAAGTGAACCAACACTCAAATCAGATAGCAGTTGTGTATATCATGTAATAAATGATTGTATGTAAGAATGCATTTAGTATTTTGTACTCCATAAAGAATAGAGGAATCTTCGGATAACTTCAGACCATATGTATGTTGGGTATTCAGCCCGAAGGCTGGTTGGATCCTCAACAGGTCCACCATTAGCTGTCACAGATGGCCTAGGTGTCACTGATGAGGTGTACTACAGAAATGAGGAGTGAATTAGTTTCCCGTTCATTTCCTCACTGAGCCAGAAGTTGCCATTGCATATCAGTCTGCCAAGCCCACTGAAATGCGTGTACCAACCTACCCTATGAGCGACATTTTCACACCATTCATAGCAGGGACTGGCTGCATAAGGAATGGCATTACTAGCATCACTCATACCTCAGTCACTTTCATATTGTCAAAGCCAAGGATAAGACTGAGACAGGTCAATGAAAGTAACAAATTTATTCCAGCCCATACCTGAAGACAAACACTACATCTTGCCAGCTAAGGCAAAACTTCAGACCATGCTGCCAATAGCGGCAAACAAGGACACTGCGCTAATACGATTGATATACATGAGCACATTAAGAAATGTTCTGTTAAAGGAATAGATACATGCATACACACATCTGCATTACAGACAGTTACTCCTTTCGATGTTCAGTCTGCAAGCTTCTGTGTATTTTCTAATCACCAAAACAATCCCCTATTTCTAACTAGTTATATATCTCTTATCTTTAAATCATAAGAAACTGAGTCTAATCATCAATGCATTGGTCTCCCCATATTCCTCTTACCCTCCATGACCAACTCCATCATTCTCCTAGGTAACCTATCCTGCTGTTTGCCTTACGTGACCCCACCATGATGCGCTTCATGACTACAGCTCCATCCATTAAGTTCAATCCTAAGTTAGCCTTTATCTCATCATATCAAGTACCCTCATGCCATTGTTCCCACCTGTTTTACCAGCAATCATTCTTGCTACTTTCATGTCTGTTACTTCTAAGTTGTGAATAAGATATCCTGAGTCCACCCAGCTTTCACTCCCATAAAGCAAAATCGGTCTGAAAACACTCCAATATACAGAATATTTTGTTCAGGAACTGACTTCATTCTTCCTGAAGACTGCTGACTTCAACTGTTAGCAGACTGCATTAGCTTGATTCAAGTTCACTTACTATATTACCAGCCTGGGAGTACAAACATCCAAAATATTTGAAATTATCCACATGTTCCAACTTCATATCCTCAATCTGAGATACAATTATCTTGGATGTCTTACCTACTGACATCAATTTAGTCTTAGAAAGGCTAATTTTCATACCAAACTCATTGAACCTATTTTCAAGTTCCAAGATAGTAGACTGCAGGCTTTTGGCAAAATCCGCCAGTAAGATAAGTTGTCAGCATATGCCAGATTCCTTACAAATTTACACCTTACTGAATCCTTTCCTGCCATTTTATACCTTCTAGCAGATGATCTATGTAAACTATGAAGAACAAGGTTTGTCAAAATTCTGGCGAATACAGAAAATACAACCCCATTATGGTTTGAAACCACACTGCTTTTCATCCCACATCACCTGAACCACTGATCTCACCCTCCCTTCCCAGATGCCAATGAACACGTTGCCCGGTATACTGATTATTAAGATACCTTGATAAATTGGTGCAATACTTCCCCTTTGCTTGCTTATAGGAAGGTGCAATTAGAGCTTTCATCCAATCTGAAGGTACCTTACTAACACTCCACGATAATCTTATTTTATGAAGCAATTTCAACATTTTCTTCCCACTATACTTCACTATTTCAAGTATAATTCATTTATTCCTGCTGCTGTATGACAATGGATTTAATATACCATCCTTTCCAATTCCTTAAGAGGAAGTTTACTAACATCATTGCCCTCTTGACACAAGAGTTGAGAAACAATAGGGATTGAAAATCACATATGACACGGCGATGTTGCAAGGAAAAGAGTACATTCTATGACTGAGAAAATTATTCGTGAAGAATTAATTTGAAGAGTATGATGCTGTGCTGCAACAATGGGCTAAAAATGGTATATTTGAAGAAAGACATTATGAAGGGGCTAGAGGTAAAGGCTACTGTGCAACTGTGCGAATTAGTACATATTTGACACATCCAATAAAAGGAAGAGGGAGTTCTCACTGAATGACTCCATGAAAAAAGTCCGAACTTAATTGAACTTATTCCCTCTGTTCTGTTCAGATTTAGAGAGAGGCCAGTGGGTGTGATCTTGGACATAAGAAAGACATTCCTACAAGTGTCATTAAAGAGGTTTGATCAATTTCTGTGGTGGGAAGATCATACTCATAGGAGCTTACATCAATGCCGGGTGGATGGAAAAGTAGCATGTATTTTTCAGGGACAGCAGATTCAATCCCTCCAGTACTGGGGCTGTTAGGTCATGTTGCAAAAATAAGGGAAAAAATGGAAAATTCATAACAAACCTGTAACAACATGAATTATATTATCTATCTTTGTCCCCACTGGTTTCTCCTGTCCTTTGTCTCTGATTACGCTGTTAAAATTTGAACGAAGGTTCCAGCTATTCAATACTAAATATATGTCATACAAGCTATAAGTTTACAGCATATTATTCATTTATTCATAGTACCAGTTTCAACACATAAGACTGTTATCTACAGCTTAAAATTGCAAAATGGACAAGTAACACATTAAATTACTATAAGGAATATATGTGCAATATGATATAAAGTACATATGATGACAAATTCTCACTGAAAAATAAAATAAAATGTAAGTAAAATGTATGGTGGAATGTTGCAATGCATTATAGGCATTATAGTCTGTTGTGGTTGTGAAACTGTTGATGATATGTGAGTTTAAAATCTTGATGTACTCATTAAAATGTCGAAGTTAAATTGAAGCCTACTCCACTGTTGATATCGGTGGAGATATAGGTCAAAATCCAGTAGTCAATATGGTCAGTAGGTTCTTCCGTTAATTATTTGTTCATAGCCAGCATATAATAAGTGGTGGGTTAAATACAGTTTTAGTTGGACTAAGATTGTCTCAGTTCAATGAGGATAGGGAAGCCTAATAAAAAAACTAATTAGATGAATAAATTGGTTAAAATGATGCCGTAGGTTCTGTAGCAAGACATTAGGGAGCAGAAAATAAGTTGGGATACAGAGGTACTATAAGAAATAAAACACATCTTCATAAAATGGAATTAACAATTACCTTGTAAAGCTTGTATTACTATACCGAGATGATTTACCTTGAGTGACTGTAAGGAAGTTTTGTTAACTTCACACAGTATGTGATGCTAGTAAATATGCTTATGTTGCAGTTGTATCATCCAAAAGCAAGCATCATGATGAAAGCAGTCTGCAGCTAATATTCACAAAAAAGAGGGTAGCACCATTTAAGAGAACTGCAACACTTCAACTAGAATTACTTTTCTGCCTTATTGGTGTTAGAATGTTAACCACTATGAAAGACAGCCTCAGTCTCGTTGATGTGCACTGCTATCTTTGGACACTGCATTGATGTGGATACAGAAGGCTGTTTTTGTACAAAATAGAGTGAAGGAAATATTGACTTATTCCCACAGAGCAGAGGAAGACTTTTTCCAGGTGATTTGCCTTCACGAGTTTGTGACATGGATGAGTTTTAGAGTAATCAAAGTGGTGGGAAGGTCCTGGTGAAGGCTGGAGAAGAAAAGTGGTCTTGCGATGAAGTTGCCGTGTAAGAGGACGAAGTTGATCGTGAAAGAGATAAGGAAACTGTGACTTATGTTGTCCTCTCTGGGGAGCCTCCATGGAATCTGGAAAATTCCTTTTCTATATCATGATTGCCAGAATGGTCACTGGAATGTTGTGGTTTACTAATAACAAAAGAGGAAATGCAAGTTAAAGACTTGCGGGAGAGAGAACGAAATTGAAAAAGGCATCAGGAAGGTTACTCACTTGATTCGTTCAAGAAGAAGTTTCTGAGGAGAAGGGATTTCAAGCTGGAAGTTACTTTGCACGATCTAAGATTGTGACGGAAATTTGTGATTGAAAACGAAGAGTACTGAAAGGAAAGATAGTGAGGACTTCAGATGCCCTACAGTACTAACGACTAAACATTGTCTGGTGCAACTTCTAATTCATCAGGAACATGTTAGAATATTAGTTTATTGGTTATTCATGGAAAAGGAGCAGCCAGGCCATGCTGTCAAGATATGTGAGATGTAAAACGGCACAAAGCTAAGACGGCAGATGCTGATTCTGGAACTATATCGGAAAACAGAATGAAAGATGCTGTGGTATTTGAGGTGACAGGTGTAGACTTTGCTGGGCTCTTGATACTGGAAGTAAAAACAAAGGTGTGGATTATGCTTTTTACATTTGTCGTGTATAGGCCAGTGCACTTGGAAGTGGTCACAAATTTTATAACAAATGGATTTTTACAAAGTTTTCGAGGGTTCATCACTCAATGAGAAAGATCACAAGTGTCTACAACAACAATAGAGGGCTAATGATCTTAGACGATAGGCCCCTTTAAACAACAAGCATCAACAACAATGGAACAAATTTCACTGGTACAGGTAATTTGTTTTGAACTGTCGACTAAAACCACACAGAAAGAGAGTCCACAATGCAACGAATACAATAGAGGATTAACCCCTCCCTAGCAGGCTGGGGGTGTGTGGCTGGTGGAGAATTCTGATTCAGACAGTAAAGAGAAATTTGAGATGCGTCCTCTGGAGAGCTTCACTGTGTTATGACGAGATGACGACCCTACTGTTTGAGTGTGAATCTGTGATTAAATCCCATCCTCTTACCTACTTGCCTGAGAAGCCTGAAGATCTCAACCAACTTTCACCTTCATGTATTATGCAAGGCGTAGTCTGCTGGGGATTACTATATTTACATCAACTGGATTCTGTGAAATTATCAAGATTTTGATTTCTACAACAGTTGCAACAAGAATTTGAGAAGAGTACCTAAGTCACTTGATCCAGAAGCAGAAGGGGATGTGGTGCTGGTTATAGCTGATGGAAAAACGTGGATAGACAGGCCATTAACACGGGTGAATTGTATAGTGGGAAAGATTTCAAAGAGTTTAGAGGTTGAAAACATTGTCAGGTGTGGTGACTAGTCCACATCAATGACTTGTGAAACTGTAAGTGAGGATGCTAATGATTGTCTCAGTAAATTTCACTCTTATGAACAGTCTGACTCATCAGACTCCTCAAAGTGTTATTATGACAGCACGTCTACTGTTTCAGGTGAATATATAAAATAAGATTTCCAGTAAGATTGGTAGATTTCAAATAAGGTTGGCCATGTATATTTTTTGGGAGAGTAAAATCACTCTTTCAGGTTTCACATAAAATCCCCAGTCAATTCATGGACATTGAAATGATATTGAACCTAAAAATTATGCGTGGATAAGAGGATTCTAAATGTGGATTCAAATACATCCAGTAGTTTTTCAGTTACAAGAATTCAAACAACAACAACAAAAAGAAAGGCAAGACCCCAAAGCTAAAACACATTTATGTATCATTATTACACCTGAAATGGATAATTATAAGAAAATGCTGTCAAAATAATCAATATATTGTCCCCGTTAAAATTGGCGATATTGTGAATATTTTCAACAAGTGGAAAGTAAAAGTTTTATTGTCTGCTTGGAACTGCAGCGTGTCATTTGGGGAGTAGTGGCGAGCTAAGAACGAGTTTTTTTCGCCGTTCAGAGGGGTGATACACGGCCAGGACTGTGCCAAGGCCAAAGCAAACCACGTGACTACCGCTGTACGCGCGCAACTCACAGTTGGATCTGGAATAGTCTGAGCCAATAAAATGAGACCATCAGCCAATTATCCTTCTCGTTGGAGATCACACCTCCCAGGCTGATAAGTAAAAAGGCCTTGTTACGAGTAAATCGCTCTCTGAAGCTCTGAATGTCTCTCTGAATATCCTTCGCCGTGTTGCTTCGCTGTACTGCCGTGTGGGACACTACGTTATAGGACCACGTGGGGAAATAATTCCAGTTTCAAGTCGACGCCCGTTCTGCCAGAATTTAGCGAAGTAATTAGTGAATTCTTATAGAATAAAACACGCCTTAAGAACCAAGTTAAGTGTGACTGTGTAGACGAGTTATTAATATTCGACGTGTGCTTGTGCAAAATACTTAATCTTGTCATCTCAGTTACAGCTTGTGACCGGAATTCTACGGAAGTCGTCTTAGAAGTTGAACACTTCAAGATGGAAAATTCCACAACCACCGACAACACCACTTCATCGAGGGACACCTGCTACAAAGCCTCCATGGAGCTGTAAAATGTGAGGCGTATCTGGTAATTGGAAGGAGACTGACCGGAGGAAAATGCTGGAATAATTGACTGTCGACGGGAATAGAAATCCATCTAAAACTTGAGTACCTTTTTAATTTAATTTATCTGTCTTACCTTTTGTACAACTAGAGGTCTTTCTTCTTTAAGTCGTAGATCTATTAGTTTGTTGTAGTTAGAAATATGTCATTTTTCCACTTCTTAAGGTGTCGTGGTAGACTAGGTACGTGTGAATGAAATTTTGAATCTATTAGAGTAGACAAGTAGGTTGTCTTTGAATGATTTCCCATGCTTAGGAGCTTAATATTTAATAATCACTAACCACACGATAAATCTACTTCCCTTGTAATGTTGAAAGTTACTGGACTGAAATTTACGTGTACATTTTGAGTGAATAGGGTCGAACCTAGTGTCTTTCAAGATCACTTGTTGTATTTATGATGAAGTCATCTAATTTTATGGTATTCCACGAGGATCAGTAGATGTAATAATCACTAAATAATAATAATATTGACTAAAGATCGGGTAAAACAGAATTAAACGCTCGTGAGCCATAAATTTACAGTAGAGTCCTTATATGTGAGATTGAATGTGCTCTGTTCATGAAGGGTCTGGAATATGACCAATCCTGAGGGATATTTGTTGTATAATTGAGCAATTGATGATTTAATGATGATATTTGACTTATTCTTGTGTATTGGGAGCGCAAGATAGATTATAATTATTGGAGCACGTGTTGCGAGTGTATTTCACAAGTAGGGAATAAAAATAGTACTATTAAGGCTCACGCTCGCGATAGTTTCAACCTGTAGCCCAAACGATGGTAGTGCTTATGGATTTTACTAGAATCTTCCATTATAATTTCAAGAGTTAGATGAACTTACATTGATATGTGAAATGTGTTTCTACCAAGTGATACCCATGACTTCGATCACTAGTCACTATTAATGATGAATAATTTCAGTACACAGATTATTTCTGCTAGATATTACGCGACCTGTCCACTCGTAAAAATCATGAATAAACTTGCCAAAACAGGATTCGATGTAAATAATGTACATAAAAGACGTGTTTCCTAGTGTGAATGTGTGTGTGTGTATGTAAATATGTATATTTCTCTTGTATCATGTTGGTCCCATTTAATTTGATCTGGTCGTGCACTTGCTGCGACGCAGATTACACTCATCGTTGTGTGTTGCCTTAAGAAGTAATTTTCATGCCCTTAAGGGAAAATTTTGATCAACTTAAGTCGAGGAAGACTAGAAAAGGATTTATTTTCTTCATTAGCGAGATTTAAAAGGAAAGATCATCTCGTTATCTTACGAAGGCACTCGATTTGTAAAAAAAATTTATTTAACTAGCTCACACGTTGGTAACGTAAATTTCTGACACATTTATAGTTGAACTTTGAAATATTTTAAGATTAATTTGAATGGAAATGCAATACAAAGATCAGAAGTAGAAGTTCGTTTGCCGCATGATTATTTTGAGTTATGGTGAAACCAAGTCATTAATACTTAATTGAAAATAATTATTCTGGAATGCTAATGACGATCGTTAGGTAAATGATGCAGTGGAAAATTAATAAGAACACGATCGTGTGACAGTGAAACATAGGTTAATTAAATGATGAGGAATTAATAATAATAATAATAATCAGAATAATAATTAATTAATTTTGAGAATTTTGAAATCAATTTTCATTTTCTACTGAAGTTCATGTTGGTGTCATTGACTAATATTAAATACCGTAAATGATAAATTTA
This sequence comes from Anabrus simplex, assembly GCF_040414725.1. NCBI lineage: Eukaryota > Metazoa > Arthropoda > Insecta > Orthoptera > Tettigoniidae > Anabrus > Anabrus simplex. The sequence goes on along the minus strand of NC_090277.1, from coordinate 26,648,623 downwards.
GTTGAGTTCATCTTAAAACCACGTGTTGAGACTACTATGAATTGGTAAAGCTTTGAACACATTTATTGTAAAACCCTCGTTAGCAAGACAGTTGTTAATTATTTTATGAACCTATATGTTAATTTATTTAAATTCTTTCAATCAAAAATTTTGATTTGGAAAGGCAAGAGGCCTAATTTTTCTTTGGTTTTCATTACAGCACAGTAAGGCTGGAGATTAAGAACACGTGTCACTCTAAATCGAGGAAGAAATGCAATATTATGGAAGTTCTATGTAAAAATCAAAAACATCAGCAAGGATATTTTCATTTGTTGTTTGCTCATGTGAATAAATGTCAGAGTGTTGTTTTAACATTTCTTTTTATCCTGCTTGGTCATCAACCCTTAACATCCCTTAAATGCCTCTAGAAAGTGATAGCCAACGATTGAACGGTCCACCTTGGGATCTCTCGCTCGCTGGCTGGGCTTAGCTCGGGAAAAATGGGGGCAATATAGATACGTTGTTATAATTTTATTTACACAGATTACAGTCATTACTAATATGCATGGCTTATCACTCCATGGACTAGAATGATGCAGCTTTCCATGTCAATGTATCCTATCCTACCAGCTTCTTCTCTAACTAGTGCAGTGTTTTCCCCAGAAATTTTGTCAGCCGAGTATCAGGAATGAGTGGCCAGGCGGGAAATATGACGTACTAAAACGGATATGAAAAAATTTCAATTTAGTCCCCTCAGGGCATTCAAACTAACAGACAGGTAACAGTAACTGCAAAGTTGAACTATTTTAGTGTTCTTATCATGAACAATAACACAGAGTATTTTGAACTTTTTATATTGTACTGCTCGTTCATAATCATTCAACACCAGGGATTACCATTCAATTGCTGTGGAGTGCCATACGGGTTTGTGATGTCATCCGAAACCCCTAAACATTTAAACCCTGATGTAATTGATGTAACTGTGCTGAAAATAATGATAGTAAATTTAACTTAACAGTTTTACACTATGTATTTAGCACATATCCGGGTTAAGTTAGAAGGGTGGTCTGCAAACACAGCAGGGCAGTGTGTTGATTAAAAAGGTCTTAGAGCATTGTATATGAACTTATATTTACTACAATCCTTTTATAATACTAACGCCATGACCTGCCCTACCATTCTAAACCACCGGACTTGCTCCCAAACTAAATTCCTGAAATCCTGCAGGACTTTGTTTCTGAAATGATAAAAATAACAAGGTTGTCACACCATTCATTCAGTTGTTGCAGATTTCATAGAATGTTAATATAGGTGTTGCAGTACCTACAGCCACACAATCAGGTCAGGTGATACCAGTGTTGTAGTATCATGGTGAAAAAGGATGTCAGAAATTTTTCCATTAACTGGTTTTTGAATGAAGTATAAAGTGACTTTTCATATCAGTGGAATTCTTAACCATATCACTATCCACATGAGCCCTGTAAATTCCACACCACAAGAGGGAATAAGAGTAGTACTCCCCTAGATTTATCTATCTGTGCAATCTCAAAAGCAACGGTGTAGGAAGCCTTAAGAGCAGGGTGACAGTTATGCCGTACCTTGAAGCACTGCAGTTATAGTTATCTTAATTCTGGTAATTTCGAAGATCCAACAAGTTGGGACTGAATCTTACTGATGAATAGAAGTTGTATTGCTACCTGGATGAGTAACTCTCAGGCGCTGGATTGGACTCAGCACTGAGAACGACCTGGTGGTGTTTACATATCCTTCTAGGTTGCATCACTTTTGTTGTTGTGGGGAAATATTTTGATGGCATTCTTTAAGGACCTATACTGAGTACTACAATTTCAAGGACACTAATTTCAAAAACTGCCCCTACTGCTCCATCCAGGAGTGCCATCAGCATTGCCAACAAGCCGTGACCAGCCTGAGCAAGCCATAGATTGTTCAAGTAGAGGAGTATAAATAATCCATGTCCTCCCATAACTCTCTTAAATTTCTTTTTCAGTGACCTCCACAACTGTTGGATGTTCTGCTTGTTTCTCATGAATATAATTCACAAAAACTCAACAGAATGGTTCATAGTTAATGTAGCTTTATCAATAAAAAAGGAAAATTGAAATTATGTGGAAATAGACAGAACAGAGCACAAGAAATTGTACAAAAACAACTAAAGACTTGAAAAAAGTACACCAAAAACTTAATTATATAATTAAGTGAAAAATCCAGTTATCAAAGTTGACCATCAACGTTATAAAATCTATCAATCAGGAGAAGAGATGAGAAAAATCAATAATGAGCAAACTCCTCATATACACGTGTATATAAATATGCTGTTGCCAAGGAGGATAATGTAGAATGATCAATACTGCAACAATGGACTCAATCCTCCCACGATTATAGGTGAAAAGGACCCAATCTCTCACAACCAGTAATTTTGTCATGAACAGTAACCTAAATGTCACTATAGTTGTTTTGCCAAATGAGAAAATGTTCATAGGACAGGATCCTGAAGCAGCACTAAGTTTCAGGTACTGATATCTCAAACTCACTGGGAATCTTACCTGTAGGTAAGAAGAAGGTCCTCATTATCTAAAGAACAGGGCCTGGTCAGTTAATTTATACAGAAAATGATTAGCGTTATGTAACCAAACACTAAACTATCCATGGGAAAAATAATGTCAACAACTATCCACTATTTCATATAACAATGAATGACATCCAGCATGCCATCACCACTTATCTGATGGCCACCGACAGCGACAACACACAGCACACCTATCAAACTACCACCTAGGTTTGTCATGCCATGAAAGGAGAATACAATAAAACATCTGACAACATACCTTTTAAAAGTTGGAGAGTTTATGAATCTTGTTTTGCACTGAACATAATTCCAAAAGAAATACTTTGTAGCATATAGCTCTGAAAATGTTTTGAATATCAATTAAGTTCCAATCACTATGAAGTAATCAGGCATGATACTTACTAAGGATGTACTTGCCATGCCTTCATGCCAGAGAGGTTCCTCCTTGATCTCTATTTTCTGGTCCATTTCACACTGCAACAGAAATTGTTATAAGAAAATGAGCCAAAAATTATTTCCACTGATGTTTACTGAACAAAAAGTACCACAAATATGTATTATTATTAACATAATCATTAGGTTCAGCGTTTATTGGCCAATGAAGTAAGCAGGCAGGCCTGTAGCTCTCCATTGTTTTCAATGTCTTTATCACAACCAAACAGCCTACCCTCTCCGATGGAAATCAAATCACAGGGACAAGGCCTTTATTTCAAACAGCCCACAGGCACTGGCTGGGACTGACTGCTAGCAGTACATACTTTATAAAATGAAGAATTCACTTCTGCTTTAGCAGATTAGCAATCCCTATTTGCTAACAATGCGGGATCATGCATTTGGTCTGCCACTGCCAAGCAAAGGCTTACAGAGGCATGCCTATGTAACTGATGAGCCCAAATGGCATGTCTGGGTGAAACTTTGCAAATGTACACGGCCTCACAACCTAAAAGATGGTTTTATTCATGAGATATTAAAATCTGCCAACTTGATTTTGACTGGTATTATGAAAAGGGGGCTGTCTTAATACTGAAAACTCCTCATCTCTATTGTTAATGGCAATTAGGAAGAGAGTTTGCCACTATGGTAGAAACTCCTGAACTCTGTTCTGAATGGTGGAACAAAATGTGGCCTGCCATTATCATCAAAACTCCATAAAAGTGCACCTTACATTGAAAACAGTGTATGGGGTCCTCCCCATTTTCTTTCTCGGATAGTGCTAAGGGACAAACAATTTAATTTAATCTTACTCACTGCGTGTACAATCATTTACGTAGAAACTTGTATACAAAGTAGAACACAGTAGAATCACAGGTACACTAGCTAGGTTGTAAAATTTCTTTGAGGAATGTTTGGGATTATGAAACCACATGCATAACTGTATGCCACTCACAATTTTTTTGGAGCTACTTGTTTCCATTTTATGTCATTAACACTATCATTGTTTCCTCCCTTATTTTTTATAAATTTTTGTTTAATGGGTTACTTGTATTACCGGTACTATCAAGGCAATCTTTTCTTAACCTGGCACTAGTGGGTGGTGAGGGAATCGATCAATACTTGATTTAGTCGCACTGCACAATTATTTTGCACCCATGACTCTCCTTTTACATATTCAAACTTTATTATCTTCTGCATCATTCTGCGAATATTGCATGTTGGTGAAGGTTCGCTGTTGTCATCCTTGCAGTTCAGTGAGATTTTCCCTCACCTTGCACTTTTTACATGTTTACATTAGTATTTCTGGCATTGTTGAATACTGTAAATATATTGACTATATTTGCAAATATTGAAGTGTGGTGGTCGAGAATGCACATACACTGTTGTAATGGGTAGATCGCCGGGCTGAGTGGCTCAGACGGTTAAGGCGCTGGCCTTCTAACCCCAACTTGGCAGGTTCGATCCTGGCTCAGTCCGGTGGTATTTGAAGGTGCTCAAATACGACAGCCCCGTGTTGGTAGATTTACTGGCACGTGAAAGAACTCCTGCGGGACTAAATTCCGGCAACTCGGCGTCTCCGAAGACCTTAAAAAGTAGTTAGTGGGACGTAAAACAAATAACATTATTATTATTATTATTATTATTATTATTATTATTATTATTATTATTATTATTAATGGGTAGATCAAGTGGAAAATGAGATAAACAGGAATGAAGAAGCACGTAAAGATTTAGAATATATAACTGACATTTGCTATTATAATATAGGACAAATTAAACAAAGTTTTCTGGAAATAAAACAGAACCTGTCACAAATTCTGAGCAAATGGTACAAAACAGACCCTATACACAGGGAAGGATGCAGGAACAACATGGGATGTACACTGCAGAAACACAACACAAAATACTATGCATAGATATCTTGTGAGACATCCACCAAGTGCCATAGGAAAAGCATGAAATGAAAATTCAGCAATGGAAGCATGGCATTTTTTTCCCTGCAGACACTACTAAGCTAAATGTGCATTATACCAATCTCTAATTGGCAGACATGCGTAAAGGAGTCACCCATTAAAGACATGTTCATGATATGATTAAACAATGAAGAATATCCTACATTTCTAAATAAAATACCATAAAACTACAATAATTCTTATGAAAATAAATACAGAAGCTTACCGATTAAATCTAAAACCGTACTCTAATGATTACATTTTTCATTCATTTCATGCGTGAGAGAAGATGTGTCCACTTCTGCCCCTAGTAACCTCATCCCCTGTGCCGGGATAAGTAATGAAATTTTATATTAAGCTACTAAATTCCATGTAAAGCTTTTCAGTCATTCTGAATCTCCAATAACGCTATGTTCTTATAATTTTCTTGCATTCAGCTAATGCTTCTCCTTATCATGTCCACCCTTCTTTCCTTTGGGGGCTGCGATTAATATGTATCTGCCTTCCTACTGTTATTGTATCCTATCTTCTTGAGTTTCTGTGAGTGGGCTGCCTTTTGTTTATTGGAAACAGATTGTTAATTGAGGGTGATGTGTCTGTGATGGTGGGCACAAATTTATTTCCTTAATTGTGAGAAATGTTGGAAGTTTTTTTAGGATTTAGATTTTGTGAGCTTCTCTTGGTGATATTATACATACATACATACATCATCATTATAGACTGTTATGCCTTTCAGCGTTCAGTCTGCAAGCCTCTGTGAATTTACTAAACGTTGCCACAATCCTCGATTTGCAACTAGTGTTGTGGCCTCATTTAGTTCTATACCTCTTATCTTTAAATCGTTAGAAACCGAGTCTAACCATCGTCGTCTTGGTCTACCTCTACTTCTCTTACCCTCCATAGCAGAGTCCATTATTCTCCTAGGTAACCTATCCTCCTCCATTCGCCTCACATGACCCCACCACCGAAGCCGGTTTATGCGTACAGCTTCATCCATCGAGTTCATTCCTAAATTAGCCTTTATTTCCTCATTCCGAGTACCCTCCTGCCATTGTTCCCACCTGTTTGTACCAGCAATCATTCTTGCTACTTTCATGTCTGTTACTTCTAACTTATGAATAAGATATCCTGAGTCCACCCAGCTTTCGCTCCCATAAAGCAAAGTTGGTCTGAAAACAGACCGATGTAAAGATAGTTTAGTCTGGGAGCTGACTTCCTTCTTACAGAATACAGTCGATCGCAGCTGCGAGCTCACTGCATTAGCTTTACGGCACCTTGATTCAATCTCACTTACTATATTACCATCCTGGGAGAACACACAACCTAAATACTTGAAATTATCGAACTGTTCTAGCTTAGTATCACCAATCTGACATTCAATTATGTTGAATTTCTTACCTACTGACATCAATTTAGTCTTCGAGAGGCTAATTTTCATACCATACTCATTGCACCTATTTTCAAGTTCCACGATATTAGACTGTAGGCTTTCGGCACAATCTGCCATTAAGACCAAGTCGTCAGCATAGGCCAGACTGCTTACTACATTTCCACCTAATTGAATCCCTCCCTGCCATTTTATACCTTTCAGTAGATGATCCATGTAAACTACAAACAGCAAAGGTGAAAGATTACAGCCTTGTCTAACCCCTGTAAGTACCCTGAACCAAGAACTCATTCTGCCATCAATTCTCACTGAAGCCCAATTGTCAACATAAATGCCTTTGATTGCTTTTAATAATCTGCCTTTAATTCCATAGTCCCCCAGTATGGCGAACATCTTTTCCCTCGGTACCCTGTCATATGCTTTGTCTAGATCTACGAAACATAAACACAACTGCTAATTCCTCTCGTAGCATTTTTCATTTACCTGGCGCATACTGAAAATCTGATCCTGACAGCCTCTCTGTGGTCTGAAACCACACTGGTTTTCATCAAACTTCCTTTCAACGACTGATCGCACCCTCCCTTCCAAGATGCCAGTGAATACTTTGCCTGGTATACTAATCAGTAAGATACCTCGATAGTTGTTGCAATCCTTCCTGTTCCCTTGCTTATAGATAGGGGCAATTACTGCTTTTGCCCAATCTGAAGGTACCTTACCAACACTCCACGCTAATTTTACTACTCTATGAAGCCATTTCATCCCTGCCTTCCCACTATACTTCACCATTTCAGGTCTAATTTCATCTATTCCTGCTGCCTTATGACAATGGAGTTTATTTACCATCCTTTCCACTTCCTCAAGCATAATTTCACCAACATCATTTTCCTCCTCCCCTTGAGCTTCGCTGTTCACAACACCACCAGGATGATTTCCTTTTACATTGAGAAGATGTTCAAAATATTCCCTCCACCTCTCCAGTGATTCCCTGGGATCTATTATGAGTTCACCTGTATTACTCAAAACACTGTTCATTTCCTTTTTCCCTCCCTTCCTAAGATTCTTTATTACTGTCCAGAAAGGTTTCCCTGCTGCTTGACCTAGCCTTTCCAGGTTGTTACCAAAATCTTCCCATGACTTCTTTTTGGATTCAACAATTATTTGTTTCGCTCTGTTTCTTTCATCTACATACAACTCCCTATCTGCCTCAGCCCTTGTTTGGAGCCATTTCTGATAAGCCTTCTTTTTACGTTTACAAGCTGCTCTCACTTCATCATTCCACCAAGATGTTCGCCTTTTCCCATCTTTACACACAGTTGTTCCAAGGCATTCCCTGGCTGTTTCTACTACAGCATCCCTGTATGCCGCCCATTCACTTTCTATATCCTGAACCTGCTTAATGTCTACTGTTCGAAACTTCTCACTAATCACATCCATGTACTTCCGTCTAATTTCCTCATCCTGGAGATTTTCTACCCTTATTCGTTTGCAGACAGATTTCACTTTCTCTACCTTAGGCCTAGAGATACTTAGTTCACTACAGATCAGATAGTGGTCTGTATCATCGAAAAATCCCCGGAAAACTCGTACATTCCTAACAGATTTCCTGAATTCGAAGTCTGTTAAGATATAGTCTATTATGGATCTGGTACCTCTAGCCTCCCATGTGTAGCGGTGAATAGCCTTATGCTTGAAGAATGTATTCGTAACAGCTAAACCCATACTAGCACAGAAGTCCAGCAAACGCTTCCCATTCCCATTAGCTTCCATATCTTCCCCACATTTACCAATCACCCTTTCGTATCCTTCAGTTCTATTCCCAACTCTCGCATTGAAATCGCCCATTAGCACTATTCTATCCTTGCTGTTTACCCTGACTACGATGTCACTCAATGCTTCATAAAACTTGTCAACTTCATCCTCATCTGCACCCTCACATGGTGAATACACGGACACAATTCTAGTCCTAATTCCTGCAACTGACAAATCTACCCACATCATTCGCTCATTTACGTGTCTAACAGAAACTATGTTCCGTGCAATGGTATTCCTGATAAAGAACCCTACCCCAGACTCTGCCCTTCCCTTTCTAACACCCGTCAAGTACACTTTATAATCTCCTATCTCTTCCTCGTTATCTCCCCTTACCCGAATATCACTTACTCCTAGCACATCCAGATGCATCCTCTTTGCTGACTCAGCCAGTTCTACTTTCTTTCTTCCATAAGCCCCATTAATATTGATAGCGCCCCATCGAATTCCATTTCGTTCGCCAAGTTGTTTCCTCAATTAAAAATATTTTTCTTCTAAATAATATTGTTTATGTATTTGTGCCTGATTCTTGGTTTCAACAAACTGGGAATTTATTAAGTATTCTCCATTTTAATATATTTCAGATTATAACCATATTTTAATAAGGGATCACTAATCATTATCTTAATTTACAGGAAATTAATTGTTTTTAACCTACTTACCTACATATCATGAATCATGTCCTGTTTTACTATTTCAAATGTACTATTCAAGTTATTTTAATTTATAAAATCTACTGTTAAAGGTAATGGGTGTTCTCTTATCTTCCGTTCACACAAATGTATAGAACTTATTACAATTCATTTTGCATTCTTGTTCACACCCTCTTTATTGCTCTCCAGGGAATGGGCCTGTTTTCGCCATCACTTCACTTGAATATTTCTGGAATTTGGTTGCCTTCAAATGGTAGGTCTGTTACACATTGCTCCTTGAACTTGTGATTTTGCTTGTTTTTTATGCTTATCGAATGGTTTTCACTAGTGACTATACATCACACCGACACAGATAGGTCATATGGTAACGATGGGATAGGAAAGGGCTAGGAGTTGGAAGGAAGCAGCCGTGGCCTTAATTAGCGTACAGCCCCAGCATTTGCCTGGTGTGAAAATGGGAAACCATGGAAAACCATCTTCAGGGCTGCCAACAGTGGGACTCGAACCCACTCTCCCGCCGGATGCAGGCTCACAGCTCCGCGCTCCTAACCGCATGGCCAATTCGTTCGGTCATGTGGTTTTGATGGGCTCTGTTTTGCTTTCTTACCTTATACTTCCCTAAATTTTCTGTTCACACATAGAAGCAGTAAGGGGTAACACAGACTACAGTGCTGGGGTGGTGCAAAATAATGCTTCAGCATAAGGGATGACACTGTGCAGAACTAATAAATGAAGGGAGAACATGATAAATCAATTATAACTTCTTATCATGAAATAGAAAAAATTAACTAAGCCTGATTTCTTCCTTTACTACCACTCCTAGATGGTTGCCTGAGATATACATTTTAAGAAAATAGGTATACACACCAAAATAACAAATGAAGAGATGTAGTAAACACGAGGTGGACAAGTTCAAATACCACTGGACCAAGCCAGAATTGAAACTGAGTCATTCAGTCCAGCATGCATAACAATAGCTCCAAAGAAAAGTAATATCAGGAAACGGAACTTGAGCTACACAGGTGGAAACAGTTTCACAAAACATGAGGTAGAGGATGTAATAAGGACGTTATACGAGTCCGCACCAGGTGATACTGATGACAACATAATGAAATAAATAGATAACTTCTAGATGACCCTGTTTAACAAGTGCTTACTTCTCAAATGCTTCTCTGTATTCCTCATTATTAACCTACTATATTTTATCTTTATCTCACGTTTCTCCCCTTTTCTTGCATTTATCTGCCTTTCTTCCTATCCTACATTTTCCACATCAAGAGTGAAAAAGTATGAAGCTGGACCCGCAATGATTTCCGATGTCCGCCCTCCTGATGAAGCTGAGAAGCAGAAACCAGCCTGTCGGAGGCTGAAAGGAGAGGAATTTGGATTGGTGAGGAGAAAACCTGTGGCAATGGAGATGGTTGTTATAATTTGGTGTTATCATGTTTGCCTTCATCTCCTCTTTCTTCCCACACTGAACTCCGATTATGTTCATCCTATCATCTGTTCATTTTTTTGTGACATTTATTTGTTCCTCTCAATAATTATTGCACCTTTTGTGATTGACCCATGCTCTAAACTTTTACCTTCTCAATTTTTTTTAATCTGATATAAGATCTGTCAAGGTGGCGCCCGAAGGAGTGTTAATGCCCACCTTCATCCTGAAGCTGGGAAAGAGAACTCGTTGGACACACACGCACTCTCTCTCTCTCTCTCTCTCTCTCTGTATGAATTGATTTGACGATTGTTTCTTTCCAATGCTTATTCTTCCCTCTTTTGAATGCTGTAGGTTAGACTCAAGACAAACCATCAAGTGACCGCCCCTGCTATCCCTGTAGACACATAAGCAGCCTTAACTGTCACCCCAAACAAAGAATGCATCTGCCTCCTCTTGCAATCAGAAATAAAACCATTCTTGTAAATAACCTCATAACCTTCACCGGCTCAAAGGGCAAGAGAGAATTTGAGGGAATGAAAGAGCAGGCCACAAAGCCAAAACAGCACCCAGCTATCTACACTTCATTTCCTATAGCTCAATATCAATGACAAGATGCAGGAATTTACTGAAATAATGAAAATCCATAGCTTGTTGCCAGTCATTTAACTGGGTCAGGAATGGAATGAATGAAGCCACCATCTAGTGGCAAGGATAGGAACTGTGCTGGCTACCAAAGCCTGCTGAAATGATATTGGAATGAATGATTACAGGGAAGACCAGGGAAATGAGAGAGCCTCTACTTTGTCCATGAAAAATCTTACATGGATTGAATAGGAATTAAACCACAAAACACAGTGGTAAGAGCCCAGCATGCAGCTGTCTGAGCCATCGAGGCTTTTACTGAAATAATATTACAGCAAAATCTTGACTGAAACATATATCAACTCACAGAATGTTTCTCACATTAAACTATTCATTCCAAGTATCTCTCATAGACTTTCTGTTGAGCGTAATTACATCCAAATGCAATTCTTTATAAACCAAGGCTGCATTACATCACCCTATGGCGTATGCATATATATATCACGCATTTCGAGTATGCATGGACTTGAAAATTATTTAAAGGTCGTTCGAGTACCGATGGAATTGTACACGATTCATAAGAAGCGGGTTCTTACTAGTAATACCGTTGACGAGCGCTCAGCGGTGATTGTCAGACTAGATCAAGTGTGTATGTAATTATATGAGCCATAATATATACCACGTCCTACATGAAGGTAAAGGCAGATGAAGAAAAAAGAAGCGCCATTAGCATGTAAAGTGCGTAATAATCAACCGTAGTTGACATCACGACAGATGTGGGCTACACTGGAAAAAGCTAAGTCTACATTGGCGGTATGAGTGTTCCATTTGAACTGCGTTCAACTGCCATCTGTGAGTGCGCCGTGAACTACTGGGTCGAACGGAGAATTATCGATCGAGCACGACAATAGATGTGTGGTTGTTTTTTGTTTTTCTAGTTGTTGTTTGAGATCGATGAAGGAACACTCTTGCAACCTGGTCGTAGATACTTGGTTTTTAAAAGGAACCCACTCAATAAGAAAATAGAAGAGCGAGATGTGGGTGATTTTCGATCCAGGTTAAGATTGTGGCCAAACGGCCACTAATTCTGGTTGGATTTGTGGTTTGTTTAACATCTTATATTTACTTTGGAGAAATTGTAAGTACCCTGCATGAAGAAATCTGCATGAATACACTTGCCTACTGAGGTATCTCCAGAATGCTCAAGATATTTTGTTTGGACTGAAAGGTTAAAAGATTCGAATTGCGCGTATGTTTTAAACTACGGTTATCAAGAAGAATTCCTTTGATCACGCGGTAGCCCCTACTCTGGCGTTAATAAGATGTAATTTTTCCTAAAATCGGGACTCAGATTTCTTATGTGATTGTAAATTTTTATTTCAAGTCTTTCTTGTAACACTTAGTTAAGCGTTGTTCGATGGATCACAAATTAAAATAGGTAGGTTGGTGTTGTTTGGTCGATGTCTATCTGATGTTTGGAAGCCATGTTTTAATCGTGACACGTGATTCGTTTCAATGGGAACTGTTGTAAACAAACATGGACTCCCTGTGTTGATAAAAACAGCTGATGGCTGTCGATTGTATCTTTGATCCGGTGTGAGGACTCGTATTGTACTCCAATTTTTTTGCTGGAGGCTTTACGTCGCACCGACACAGATAGGTCTTATGGCGACGATGGGATAGGAGAGGCCTAGGAGTTGGAAGGAAGCGGCCGTGGCCTTAATTAAGGTACAGCCCCAGCATTTGCCTGGTGTGAAAATGGGAAACCACTGAAACCATTTTCAAGGCTGCCGATAGTGGGATTCGAACCTACTATCTCCCGGATGCAAGCTCACAGCCATGCGCCTCTACGCGCACGGCCAACTCGCCCGGTATACTCCAATTTACTAATCCTAAAATTGAAATACGTCTTCCTTTCCTATGATTTAATTTATTGATGATTCGGTTCTATTTCGCCTAAAACTTGGTAACATTAACTTGCCACTTCAGTTATTTCACTGAATTTATACTAGAAGTGTCGAGAGACAAGTCCCAATTTACCGTTATTTATTTCACTACTGCTCAACTAATTAAATTGATTGATTATCTTGGTTTTCAATGATTGTGATCCAAAGGTTTATTTCTTATATTTTCAAGGGTCGACCCAAGTTATATTATCTTTTCTTTTATTGTGATGATAATTTTCTTCATTTCCTCTAATCATCGTATTGTAAGCGCGAAAGTTATTACTGTTCTTGAGAATTGAAATCCTGATCCATTAAAGTTAGTATAAATTCTTTATCTGTGTTTCCTTATAGTCAGTACATTCTCTTGGTTTTTGATTCACATAGCCTCTAGCACCGTGTGTTCGTTTTTCACGCTTCTTTTTCTTCTTAGGATCTGGTGGTAATTCATTTCCGTTGTTTTTTAAAGGTCCAGTGTTGCCCAACTGCTATGGACTGGGAAGGTTTTGGAGACACCAAGGTAGAGTTGGCTCTTATACTCTTGTGTTGTGACAACCCATCCACAAAATGAACATAATTACTTCCCCAATTTGTGACAGCTCAAATAAAACATGACAAATCGCTTACCACATCATGAAAAAATGTACCCTCATTGCAAGGGAATACCCTACTGTACCAAAGTCTCTTCGCATATCTCAAGTGCAAACACATCACATCAAAACTCCCAGCATTTTAAGCTTCATCACATCAATCTTGTCTAAGGTTCAAGAATAACCCAACTGCACTGTAACGCACAACTATAAAAACCACATGGTATCCTTTCAATCTGTTAATTAAATATTAAAAACAAAAACCCAAGTGATGTTTGCCATCTTCTGACAATATAATATTACTTCAATATTAATCCTTTTGCAATATTACATTTACAATACACCAGGTTATGGTTTCTGGGAAAAAATTCACTGTCAAATTGTTATCATTATCGAACGGTAGATATAGATCCACCTATCGAATACCATTCATTTAATATTATATCTTATATAATTAGTACTAGTTTCAACATTGCTACAATTGGTCATCTTTAGCCATTATCACATTGGAAATACATGAATACATATAACGACTAATAAAAAAAAAACAAATTGGTATGTCTTAAGTAAAACTTATATCTAAAACAGTGATGAAATGTCTGAATACACATTTAAAATTGAAACTAAAATAACACATTAAAACTGTTGTGACTTGTGTTGTGTTGTCTTGAATTGATTTTGGAGCTGATGTTCATTGTCTGACTACCAATGGTACACCTGCCCCTTATATGTAAATGAAGCACCTTGAAGAATGCCACCTAAAAATCTAAAACTTGCAAGAACTAATACAAGATGTTTGGAAATTAATCTACAGATATCTCTACTATAAACTTATGTTATGCCCTCTGGTGTAAAGTTTGACTGTTAAAATTGTAAAATAATTTTGTAGTCTGAGGTTTCCTAAACTGAATTGGGTATTCTTTGTTTTTGGCATATTAAATTTCAAACACTTCTCTCTCTTCCCGACAACTTAAGAGGTGGGCCACTAGAAAATTTTGTATATTTATTTTTCATCCAATCAAAGGTTTCTGGTACTTATTTTTTCACCCAATAAGAATTAGGGGTGTTTCAGGCCTCACCCCAGAGTTTTATAGAACTTTCCTCTTGGGTATAAAAGCTGGCATATTTTCGAACCAGACTGTCTTACTAATCGTTCCAATCGAAAGAGTGTGTGTTTATCAAGGAGGTGGAGGCCCCTCGTTCATCTTCGACAAATCCATCAGCTCAAGGTAATGGCAGTCCTGGTTTAACTACGTGATAGTCTTTGAAAGCTAGCTACCTCAAATGTAAATTTCAAACATGTGGTGATGATGATGATGCTTGTTGTTTAAAGGGGCCTAACATCGAGGTCATCGGCCCCTAATGGTACGAAATGAAATGACAACAAAAGGTTCAAAATTATCCACTGATCAAAATAAAAAATAACATGAAGAATGAATGGATGGACATGAACCCAAAAAACTAAAATACAAAAAACTGTGGATGCGACTCCAAAAAATATCATAAATAATAGTATTACTGACCAAGGGACCTCTTATAAAGACAACCCTGAATCGAGGATGCTTGATGTCTAAAGGGGTCCAAAATCCAGGTCAAGGCCCCTCAGAGTGGTACTTATCGCTAGTAAAGTAGAACCATGGTATAGATGGGAGCTCAAGAGAAGAGTTTCGCTAGGAATGTGGCCGGGAATGCGTTAGCCCTCGCTTCTCCCCTCGTCCCTGGCTTATCGTCTCCAAGCTGGTGTATGTACTTGCGTTTCTGAAAACGTTCGCCCTAGCAGTCGCAGTGTCCTCAGGTGGTGTCTTCCTGCAAGGCACGACGTATTTTTGTATACCGCAGGTGGGCAAAATTATTCATCTATTAATAGACTACATCTGACCAGCGAAATATTAAGACAAGGCAGTTTCCAACTAATAGTAATCTAGATTATTTTCCAGTGACACTGGGAATTTATGCCATCTTCAGAATTAGATTTTATCACGGGCAGAGTCCATCCTCAAGGTGCAAATCGAAAGAGCTTCTGTTATTATTTTTTATTTTAATATATATACTGTATTAATTATTATAATACTTTTTACATATTTTTACAAACTTATCGCCAATGTCCGATGACGGTTACATTACTAGAAGAAGACGATATTTATTTCCTATATTTCATATGTAGTAAGTTTCATGAAGTGAGCTAAAGGCAGGTCAATTTCGTTCGTCAGTGTGCCGAGTTACGAATGCATTCTCTCTCAAACACATGTCCCGGCGTGTTCGTTACGTGAAGAAAATAATAATAATAATGATAATAATGAACCAGATTGAATATGTGCGCGTATAACAATTTTATGATTACGATCCAATCATTCAACTCATCCAGACATGCAGTCAGTCATTCGGTTAATATATAATGTCTATTATAAGCTAAGGAGAAATATGTTCGGACTCTTAAACGAAATTACACTAATTAATAATAGGAGTACCGGTAAGATACATGTTGTCCTAGACAATATAACACTGTTAATGTCTAGGACAAAAAGAAATAAAATTTAAAAACTACAATTTAGAGAATGGGTGTAGGCTAAATAGTGATTAGGGGTAATTATGATGTTTAATGTAGTAATAGATATAAGAAGAGCATTCATATAAAAAATATCAATAAATGATTACTCTGCCCTCATTTCCAGGAGATCTGGAACTAGGGGATGGGGTTATTCTATTCTACTATTCTGTATAACAATGTTCTCGCTTGTGCGTCACGAAGTCTGTGCCGCAGGGGTTATTTTACGTGTCGATAAAGCTGTCAACACGACGCTGACGTAGTTCAGCACCTTCAGATACCATTGAACTTAGCCGAGGTCGAACGCACAGACATATTGTACGCTCAGAAAGCCAGTGCTGTACCATCTGAAATGGGTGAAGGAGGAGGGAATTTATTCATTATTCGACGAGTTCGTTTACTGACGAACTCAATTTTATAGAATTTCATTTAATCACAAAATATTTAAAAATACTGTAGACCTAATTATCTTCATCAGTCCTTGTGTCTCTATGTCAGATTTCTTGATAGGCAAAACTATAAAATAAAATAACATTTAAAACAATAGACTGTAGGCCTAAATTGCCTTCATCAATCCTTGTGTCTCTATGTCACTTTTCTTGGTGAGACACAAAACTATGAAATAAAATAACATTTAAAACAATACACTGTAGGCCTAAATTATCTTAATCAATCCTTGTGTCCCTATGTCACTTTTCTTGGTGACACACAAAACTATGAAATAAAATAACATTTAAAACAATAGTCTGTAGGCCTAAATTATCTTAATCAATCCTTGTGTCGCTATGTCACTTTTCTTGGTGACACACAAAACTATGAAATAAAATAACATTTAAAACAATAGTCTGTAGGCCTAAATTATCTTAATCAATCCTTGTGTCCCTATGTCACTTTTCTTGGTGACACACAAAACTATGAAATAAAATAACATTTAAAACGATAGTCTGTAGGCCTAAATTATCTTAATCCTTGTGTCCCTATGTCACTTTTCTTGGTGACACACAAAACTCTGTCTGTTAGCTCATCAGCCCAGAGGCTGGTTGGATCCTCAAATAGCACCACCAAAGGTTATGCGGTTATAAGGAAACCGCAAAAACCAATGGCAGCACCAAAATGAGGCATACTAGGCAAGACGAGGAGTGAGGTAGTTTGCCATTGCTTTCCTCACTGGGTCAGAAAGTGCTATTGCAGCACGACTGACCCTATGAGCAACACCTTTCATAACACTCAGATGCACTAGTCGTGCTCTGAATGTCAATACTCAGCACCACCCATACCCCAGCAGCTTCCATATTGTCACAGCCATGGATGAGACTGGGACTTCGGTGAAAGCTACACTTTACTCTGGCCTGTGCCAAGGGATGGATACAGAAGTACTGTATCCATCAAGAAATGGCAGCAGGCAACACACAAAACTATGAAATAAAATAACATTTAAAACAATAGTCTGTAGGTCTAAATTAGCTTAATCAATCCTTGTGTCCCTATGTCACTTTTCTTGGTGACACACAAAACTATGAAATAAAATAACATTTAAAACAATAGTCTGTAGGCCTAAATTATCTTAATCAATCCTTGTGTCCCTATGTCACTTTTCTTGGTGACACACAAAACTATGAAATAAAATAACATTTAAAACAATAGTCTGTAGGCCTAAATTATCTTAATCCTTGTGTCCCTATGTCACTTTTCTTGGTGACACACAAAACTATGAAATAAAATAACATTTAAAACAATAGTCTGTAGGTCTAAATTAGCTTAATCAATCCTTGTGTCCCTATGTCACTTTTCTTGGTGACACACAAAACTATGAAATAAAATAACATTTAAAACAATACACTGTAGGCCTAAATTATCTTAATCAATCCTTGTGTCCCTATGTCACTTTTCTTGGTGACACACAAAACTATGAAATAAAATAACATGTAAAACGATAGTCTGTAGGCCTAAATTATCTTAATCCTTGTGTCCCTATGTCACTTTTCTTGGTGACACACAAAACTATGAAATAAAATAACATTTAAAACAATAGTCTGTAGGTCTAAATTAGCTTAATCAATCCTTGTGTCCCTATGTCACTTTTCTTGGTGACACACAAAACTATGAAATAAAATAACATTTAAAACAATAGTCTGTAAGTCTAAATTAGCTTAATCAATCCCTGTGTCCCTACGTCACTTTTCTTGGTGACACACAAAACTATGAAATAAAATAACATTAAAGCAATAGTCTGTAGGTCTATATTAGCTTAATCAATCCTTGTGTACCTATGTCACTTTTCTTGGTGACACACAAAACTATGAAATAAAATAACATTTAAAACAATAGTCTGTAGGCCTAAATTAGCTTAATCAATCCCTGTGTCCCTACGTCACTTTTCTTGGTGACACACAAAACTATGAAATAAAATAACATTAAAGCAATAGTCTGTAGGTCTAAATTAGCTTAATCAATGCTTGTGTCCCTATATCACTTTTCTTGGTGACACACAAAACTATGAAATAAAATAACATTAAAACAATAGTCTGTAGGCCTAAATTAGCTTCATCAATCCTTGTGTCCCTATGCCACTTTTCTTGATAGACAAAACTATGAAATAAAATAACATTAAAACAATAGTCTGTAGGCCTAAATTAGCTTCATCAATCCTTGTGTTTCTATGTCACTTTTCTTGGTAACACGCAAAACAGTTTCCCTTCTCGTGCCTCTTCATCACATTCTTGGATAACATGTCTGATAACCTCCCTAGCTTCGCTGTGGATAGTCTTTCCTTTCTTCCGGCAGGGTTCCATAATAGTAATACAAAGTAGCACTATAATGACATAAATGTTTTATAACACAGTTATGTAAGTCTCAATATATAAATCGCTGTTCAACATTTACAACACAGAGACAAGATCAACACTACCGAACTGTTCGACTGGCCATTTGTATCATCAAAAGGAGACTGGCTGCTGGCTGGCTGGCTGACGATACTTTTAGGAAGAGCCATAGCCGAGACGACAGAGAGAGAAAGCTGCTCCCCCGTGTCCCACCTCACGTCCCGCTAGTCTTCTCTTCAGCTCGCATCTATATCTGTCATGTTGGGGTACTAATCAAAAGTAGCAAAGACTCACAGTGTCCCACACATGATGGTGCTACTCACAAGTATTGTACGTCGTACAGGGAACGCAGACCTATGGTGTTTCTCACACAATGCCACCACTCATATTCAACGCAAACCGATGAGGTTCCTCACCTAGGTGTACTAACCACAGGGACCTGTACTATCCCGTGGTGTTCCTCACACAGTGGGTACTAATCACAGGCAACGCAAACCCACGGTGTCGCTCATATAGTGGTACAATTCAAGGGCAACGCCCAGGCTCGCAGCGTTGTTCACATGGGTACGACTCACGGGTACCGGAAACCCGCCGGAGAACCTACTCACTGCTTACACTACACACAAACCTATTTCGTACCTAATATGGTGGTACTGCCCGCAAGTAAAGGCGACCCATGCTGTTCTCCGCGTGATGGTACTAATCAAAAGTAGTTTCATGGTTCTAAGACAAACATCCCTTGGTCGCCCCTTTTAGTCGCCTCTCACGACAGGCAGGAGATACCGTGGGTGTATTTTCCGTCTGCGTCCCCCACGCACAGAGGGTAGAGAGAGAGAAAAAAGAAGAAAGAAGGGATCCGTCACTTCGAAAAATGAAGTAACGGACAAAGAAAGGCAAGGGCCACGAAGGGCTTGAAAATGAAAGACTCGCTAGGCCTCGAATGCTCTAATACCGTCGGAGTCGGAAAAGAACAAGAGTTGACCAAGGGAGGTCGGACAGGATAGACGAAAGTGAGGAGCCTGGCACAAGTAAGTGGAAGCAATGTAAGACTCAGCTAAGGGACCCGTGGACGCCAATCCACACTCCCAAGTTGAGAGCCCCTTGGGCCCCTTTTAGTCGCCTCTTACAACAGGCAGAGGATACCGCGGGTGTATTCTACATGTGCGTCCCCCACCCGCAGGCGGTAGTGTGTTTGGTCCGCGAGTGGTATTTTATTTCCCTCAAGTCCTCCGGCAAGCCGGTTAGGACCCCCCCCCCCGGGACGCGCCACGTGGGAGTATCACCTCTCTACCTGCTACGCCAGCGTAGTAGGTCGTGGAAATTTCAAACAAGCCAAAGGAACTTAACCAAAATCAGGGAATAGAGAGTGAGCTACCCTCTCGTGTTCCATATCAACTTGATTTGGAGGTAACTATGATTTTGTAACCTTTTTCAGTTTGCAATCTTTGTAACTTATATATTCTCTCCATCTAGTAACCTCAGCAGTATAGGCTTAGCCTCTGTAACTTAGGGCCATATGCCCAAATAGGGTTTTAAGTTTTACATTCCAATTTTAAGGAGAGCAAGTGTCCACCTCCTCACCATTTTGATTTTTGGACCAGTAACTTAACCTGCTGTTTTTCACAAAGTCCTCGTAGAATGGGTACTTGATAGTCCTGTTTAATTCTATTTCAATACTTTCATATAAAGATGTTAGACTGTTGAGCATACAAGACGGTGAATACTGCTTGAAACTGTAAAATGTAGGTTGTGCCTTTGATAGGCCCGGACATTTCTGGAAATAGATTCCTAAATGTAAATTTTATAAAGCAAACACGCTCTTTGTATTAATGTAAAGGTTGAATGGTGCCTCTGGAAGGCTATAATGTGATAATGTTAGGAGAGTAGTCTCCTGGATAATTTCGTGGAGCAAAAAGTGCTCCTGGAAGATTGTGTATTTTCGATACTCTGTTTCCTAGTGGTGTAAAAAGAATTGGGAGAACCATCCCCTTGACTATTTGTTGAATGGAGCCGCAGCACTCATGGTGAATGTATAATTATGCAGCTTAGGCTCAAAGTTGTTAATTAAATATTATTCAATTTTCTAAATTGTTACCGAATCTTATGAACTTTGTACCTGAATTGTAAAGTTGACATTTTGAAAAGATACCAAAAGATATCAGAGAAAGAAATGTAGCCCTAATTTTAAAGTTTTAAATTAATCCTTTGAATATCTAATATCGACACGTTCCTGCCCGCAATTCTTTCACCTCTCTCCACCACAATATTTCAGCAATAAGTGGTAGCAGAGCGTGGTTGAATGGTTCTGGATAATGCCCCTTTTGGCGGCCCCTAACAGATATCAACATCGAAAACACAAAAATTTGGGTTGCTGGAATTTTCCAAATGTTGTTACATTTTCCATCAATATGTGTGGTCCTCGCGAAGTCCTTGCTCCTGGGTACTTGCGCAAGGAGGAACTGATTTAAGAACATCGAATTAGGAAGGTCCAGTCTGGCGCCAGGGTTGCGGCAGATATTGTCAAACTTAAAGAATCTTACGAGTTTCAAATTTGTATCCCAGTATTTGGGGAGAAGGAAACTGATGAGGCTCTGTCCACTATCACAGGTAACACCA
Source organism: Anabrus simplex (assembly GCF_040414725.1). Taxonomy (NCBI): domain Eukaryota; kingdom Metazoa; phylum Arthropoda; class Insecta; order Orthoptera; family Tettigoniidae; genus Anabrus; species Anabrus simplex. Next base: position 26,627,285 of record NC_090277.1, on the reverse strand, counting down.
CCAAGCTCGCTAGCTTCTGTTGTTAGTTTTTTTGAAGGAGGTGATCCTTCTGCTAATCAACTTAAAAGGGTTCAGGCTAGACTGTTTCATTTTTATAATGTGGCTAGGGACCTATTGTCTCTAAAATTGAAGGATGATCATGCTAAGGATGCTAGTAATTTGGTCGAACACCTGTCTGACATGTCTAATGGGTTAGTCAATTGTTGTCCGGGGCCGCTAATGCTAAAAGCGACCGTGTTCGTACTGTAAACTTGTCTACGGAAGAGGACTCTCGTAGGTCTATAGAAAGTAGGAAATTAGTGGCTACTCAACAAACATCTGCCCCATCGGAACCAGTGTCAGATCATCTAAGAGAACTTCCACCTTTCTTTAAGAGTAATGCAGTGTTTGATCCTTCTCAGCTTCCAATGCCGTCCTCTATTATGTTGCCAGGTTTCAGCAGCTTGCACCCGCCCATTAGCCATGTTTTTTAAAGGCATATGAGAGTTCTCGGTAAATTCCACTAATGAAGTAATATCCTTGTTAAGATTCTTAGTCGAATTTCAAGATCATGGTTAGGTATTTCCTCTCTTTCACTCTCAAATTCTTCAAATAATTTACCCCTATTCCATAGGCGTCCTCTCAGACAAAACTGTAAAAGCATTAGCTGATAGATCTGCGATAGAAAACTTCAACGTCCACTACTTCAGAGTACAGATGTTAGATGAGAATCTCGCCAACTTTATTCAAGATATTAAATTTTCTACTAGGGTATTGTGCAAACCATTGTAGAAGGAATCTCCTCTCCTTATAGGTCGCACTGATGATTCGCTGCTCAACCTCGAACCTTCTCAGAACTTGGGGCAATGTCAGTATCAGCCGAAGGAATGAGGTATGCTGACACTTTACGAGTGACCAGGGAGCGCCCTCCATCATCTAATAGTTCTCGGCCGTCTCCTCGCCAAACATCCCCACACGCAAGTGTTATGCGTGCGGATCAACGGAACAGCTTTGGAATAAATGTCCCTTGGTCAAATCGAATGAAACTAGGAATGGAGCAGGCCCGTCTCAAGGTTGATTTAAATGCGGGTCGTTTTCCCATCTAGCCAAGAATTGCACTTCACTTAACAGCAGACCTTCCTGTTAGTCTTCTGGTGCTGCGTCCACTAACCTATGAGATAGGAAGTGACTAGTGTCATCGGCTGAGTGACGATGTTTTTCCAGAGGCTTAGCCTCCGTTAAATTAGGCAATGAATCCTTTAAGGAAGAGACTTCATGTTATTTATTATTTGAAGGCCCTAGGGAATGGCTAAAGATAGCTTCTGAGATACCAGGATGCGTGCAATATCTTAAAATTGAGGTAAATAACAAACCCGTTACGGCACTAGTATATTCAGGGAGCGTTAGGTCTATTATTTCTGAGGAGTGGTACTCTAAGTTCAAAGACTGTTGTAAGTTTCCAGACTATTGTTTGTCTTCTATTATATGTGTTTCAGTAAATACATCTCCAGTAGAAATTTCAGGCTTCATTTTTGCTAAAGTTTGAATCTTAAAATTTACATGAAAAATTATGTTATATGCGGCTAAACACATGTCTTGCCCTGTAATATTGGGGACCGATTTTATGTCTCATTAAGGGCTGCTGCTCGATCTCCAGAGCAAGTCTTGCGCATTCAAGTTCTCTAGAAACATCATTATTTCTCTTTCGAAATGTAATTCTGTGTCATTTTTTATCTATTTCGCCTACCCAGAGTGAGAATTTGTTAGATCTTAGGCATCTACCTCAGGACCAGGCTTAGAGTATTCGAAAGTTGTGTCAGTCATTTCCGGATATATTTTCGGAAATCCTTGGTGTCACTGACCTCATAGAGTACAAGCTTGATCTAACCGACTCTATTCCAGTCAGGTTTACTCCTTATAGACTATTTCCACCTAAAATGAAGGCTTTTAAGGAAATCTTTGTTCAGATGTTAAAAGATGGTATTATTCGACCTTCAAAGTCGGCGTATTCATCGCAAATTTTTCTTGTACTGAATCCCTAATGAACCCTTGACTTACCATTCCATCGTTGGTCGGCCACAGGTTCTACAGTAGAGCAATATTGAACTCTTAAATCTTGGGGTCGTTGCGGGAATAATTCGGTCACGATCTTTACCAAACGACGGGGTTCAGAAGAGAGCCTAACTACTTGAAATGAGGAGCAAATATGTGCTTACCAACTTTCATTGAATCAATTAATTGCACACAAAAAAATTTATTTATATAAATCCTTGATCAAAAAATTATTAATTATTAAATGTTTCAAACGCAGTCACATTGCATAGCGTTATTTTCATTGATTACAATATCGACGAATTTTCTTCGAAGGAAAATAGAGATCTCACAGATTAGTGGGCAGCGAAACTTAAAACGTGAAAAGAAAACCTGAAAAACGGGCACCTATTGATCCAAACGATAACTAGGAATTAATCCACACGATCCGTGGAAAATCTGACCTTTAACAAGTAGAATGCCTGATTTACACTTAATTAAGGTTATCCACCAGTCGAATACCCTTTCGGATACGGAAACACCCGCCAAATGGACCCTTAAACGAACCAAACTATCAGTTGCTATGAATAGGTTGAGAAATATTATTGGAAAGCATGGTGTTCACTACAAGTTAACAACAGCATTCACAATTGAAAACAAAATTCCACCACGTACTGTCATTTCATGACACCCTTAAGTTATAAAATAAACCCGATGCTAAACGTGCATCACCCAAACAGCTGTTCAGAAGAAACCAACAACACGATCCGAGAGGACCTTACGTTACGTCGTTCTGAAGGAACAAAACTGTGAAATGCAGGAAACACTTATTTATCACGCGTTTAGAAGAAATGCCAAACACTGAAGTTAATTAAAAAGTGGTAAAAGACTTGAAAAATATTATTATAAAACCAACTTCCAGGTTATAAATGGTTACGTTACGCTTAATAAAATTTCAAGTCCACATGGTAAATTAAAATGAAACATAGAATTCTTTCCTTTCTAACAATGACTACCATCACGGATCCATCTACTTATTGTTTGTCCCAACACACTACCTACAAGTTATCAATTGACCACACTCAATTACGTATAAAAATGAAAGAACGACAAAAATTAAAAATAAAATATATCACCGACTGACGAATCGAACCCGCATTCTTAACTCAAGTCTCACACTAATACGCTGGGTATCAACACACACACTATCAAAGCAAACGGACGTCAGAACGACAAAACAATTAAGTCCGTAAAATAAAAATACTGAAGTTCATTGAACTCAAACACGCATGGCGAACTGCAGTAAATATTCAATCACCATTAACTCAGCACCCAATATTGGACAACCCTCACATTCCATTAGTGGTTCCATAATCTTAGGTAAATACCTTCTAGCTGGTGAGGGCTGCACGCAAGCTTGACATCATTATTACTGATCTAACACTCTTCGCAGTGCATACACTACTGCAGACACTACCATCGCCCAAGTCACTTCTCAAAAACATCTAGTCTAAGACTTGAGTATGTGCAGCTGACTTCCCAGACCTATCGTCGGGCCTACCTAATGTCTGCACACCCTAACACTAACCTCTATGTACACACACCTTCCTAAACCTATCGTTCAGCGTGAACCGGGACGTCTCATCATCAATATACTCCCAGGATAACATGTAACGTCCTAAATCTATTGTCGAGCGGAAATTGGGTCGTATACGCTTCCTCCAGCATATCAGGCGAAATCGTAACTTCAAACACAGTCTTAAGATATTTTAGCTGTAAACCTGGTCGAAACTAATAACACACAACGAAACAAATCTTGCCACAGAATGAACGCAAGTCGGGATATGCAACTAAGTCCCTATCTTGTTATTAAAACGTGAAATTGAAAATAAATAACGCGTGGTGATCAATCCACAACTGAAACACGATCTCAGCATGCGCAATGATGTTTGGAAAAATAATAGTGAATTCCAACACACGTCTAATATTACACGACCATCGCCAAACAATAATCATCACCACCGCAAAAATCCATACTGTAATTTTAGGGTGAAGCCCTCACCTACCGTCATTATTCCAAATATCCATATCCATGACTATCCAGTGAAACGATTTCCAATGAATCTACACAGCCAAACTATCGCTTTAAAATGTCCAATATCTCATCCCACAATGTTTCCGATTTAATGATAAATTATTGACTCGTAATTTTATGAAATTTACAGATTGGAAACTTGTCATTACAGTCAAATAACACCAACCGTGTATTCAGAATGCTCTTCTACTCTTGAGGTCATATGAAATAATAGTCATTATGCTGACTTTACGTAAACTAGTTACTTGGATTTTTTTAACTGCCACGAGCTGCAATCTTCACCAGAAATCGTTTTTCACTTGGGATCTTAACCTGAAATCTTAATACTCATCTCGAACCAACCTTGTTAGCCGTTCCGGATTGTTAGCGGAATATACTACAGCCTGCCACATACAGCCTGTCTCAAAAAAATCTTCGCCATCAGCAAATATAGCCTGTGTCAAAAATTCATTCTCATCGCCTTCTCACGGCGGTATTATATGAAATATACAGGCTGCCTCTGCCTTCAACATCTATACACCTCTTATCTCAACATACCAAAATTCCGACACAATCCTTTTTCCCTGTTGCAAGACTTTTCAAACCTCAATCCTCTCGTGACAAACAACATTTATTAAAAAAAATATTTTCATTTTTATTTTTACTACAACTTTCGGAACTCAGGAATACAACACACCGTGATTTTCCATATCACCGACATACACGATGTCACAAAATTTTACTTCCCATGAATAAAACACAACTTTATCAGATTTCGCTGGATTTTTTCTAGACACACACAAACCTTATTGAACATAATTGTTAAATCCATTTTTAACATAGAAAAATTTTATCCCGCGATATATATTATTATTATTATTATTATTTCGACAAAAAATTCTGAATTCAAACGATATTCGAAATTAAGACATTCACCACGACTACGTTATCGTTATCACCTTCCTCATTTTACGCAATTTGGACAATATCCCAAAGAATATTAACACAATATTTAAACTTCGCACTTTATAGTTTCTAGACGTGAATTTTACAACACTGAAGAGTTCCACACGACTACCAGAAATGTAATACATTCGCCTGATCATTATTAAATACCAACCCGACACACGCATTGACAGTTGGTTGGGACAAACAATATTCTAACTACAACATTGATAAAAAAAAGTTACAGACCTGTGATCTTAGCCGTCATCCTGGATTTCTGGCTGCATCTAGCCAGCAGACCTTGCGCCTAGCCTTCCATGTCTACATTTACCATCATCTTCTCATACATATAACTTAAATTACACAATAATTTACACTCGGGGTCGATTGACGCCGCAAGCAACGCACTTTCAACACGTTTGCCCTTGTAACGAGCTCGCTCCTCAAATGGCGACTGACACAATTTTCTCAAGAGTCTGCTCTCGTTCACCCTACTGAGAGCCAGGTGTTCGAAACAGATAAGAAACCAGGCCCCGCGGCCAACTCCCAGACTTCTCGTTGACAAATATTAGACGCACACACTGAATACAGAGAGAAACTCAACTGCTTATTCACTCAAATCTCTTAACTTTCAAAGTTTCCATCAACGGCAGCTCAGAAAGTTTCTATCATCTTCTACTTCAACATTATATTTGAACCATAGACACGGATATGGAATTAGTTACTTGGAGAACAAATCTCTGCACTTTCCTGCTGACGTGTGACGTGAGCTTCGCCGTTCCGACAGCCAGACAGAGAGTGTGAAATATACGGAGGGAGATTTCTCTTATACTCTATGGGAGGACGCTACCCACACCATGCAGCTTGCTTGTGTAATATGCTAATCCCGCATCCCTTTGACCAAATCTCTTGCAATTTGTTCTATAACTTCGGACAGACTTACGATTTATTACGGTGTTAATTTCATATTTTTCCCATACTCGCAACAGGCGAAATGAATTATTTCTGCCCGGGCGTTTCGCGGGTTTTTCGTCATCAATTGGCCCTGCCACGTGCCGCTGATCCGCGGGCCGGACGCAAATTCTTCTCTAGGCTTAACTGCATTTATATTTACCCTGGGGGTTCTATCTACACATATGGTTTAAGAATAATTTAGATTCCTTATTTCTGGATTTACTATGTCGCCAAAATCTCTCGTTATGAAGAATTTCTTAAATTTGATAAATTGTTCAATATTCGAAGTGCACCGAAGTGTCCCGGTATTTCACGACCTAGCGGCTTGCTCAGACACGGAGAGCTCGTTCCCACGAGACAGCCAGACTCTTGAAATAAAAACATAGCTGCTCTCAAAAAGTAGTTCGTAGCTTTTCTTGTTTCCCATGGTATCGCAAGACTAAGTTCTTCACCATCCTAAATCTTAACCAGGCATATAATCAGATACCTCAGGCAGAAGAATCCAAACATCTAACGGCTTTTGCCACTGACTGGAACGCGTATGAATACAACCACGTGCTTTTCGGGCTCCCCACGGGCGCGGCTGTCCTTACTAGACTGCTGGATTTGATCTTCTCCTATATTAAATTTCAATATCTTTGTCTCGATGATGTCGTGTTTTCGGAGACCTCTGAAGAACACTTAGATCATCTGAAGGAAGTTCTAAATCGCTTTCGTAAGGCTGGGTTGACAGTTAAGTTATCTAAGGTAGCTTTGTTAAGCCTTCTATGTTATTCTTAGGGCATATTGTGTCGCCCGATGGTGTTTTTATCGCCCATTCCAGAATGCATGCTATTTATGACTTGAAGCCACTGAAGGACGCCAAACGAATTGCTAGGTTCATAGGCATAGTGAATTTCTTCCGGAAATGTATTCCTAACTTTGCTAATAGGGAAGGCCCCCTAAACCTACTTTGTAGGAAAGGTGTCAAAAAGGAAGTGGGGCCGTCGCAGCAAGCTGCGTTTGTAGATATTAAGTTAGCTCTCTGTAACGCCCCAGTATTAGTTATGCCAGATTTCTCTAGGAAATTCATAGTTCAAACCGATGCCTTTTCATCTGCTATTGCCGCTGTCATTTTTCGAGAAACAGAACTCGGATGGAGGCCTATTGCCTATGCGTCTACGACCTTATCGGCTCAAGAAGCCAAGTACTCAATGTACGAATTAGAAAGTTTTGCAGTCCTGTTTGCCTTGGAGAAGTTCCGTCGTTATCTACAGCATGTTAAATTCCAATTAGAAACAGACAAACAAGCTTTATGTTGGGTCCTAGCTAGGCCACGCCGAACTGGACATATCGCCCGTTGGGCTATCAGAATTTCTGCCTTTCAATTCAATGTGCGACATATTCGACGATCTGAAAATCTGGTGGCAGATGGACTAAGCCTCATGTTTTCTAGTGATGTTGAGACCAATGAACAGGGGGATAGTTCTTCTCCTCCCATGCCCATACTTCTAGTGTTAGTGTTGCCCGTTACGTGCTGAGGAATGGGATTATGTGCTGCCCTCCGAAGCACGATCAGAAGATGAAAGTATTTATTTCTGCTATTCTTGTGCCCAAGATCTTCAAATACTATCATGAGACCCCATTAGTAGGGCACTTAAGTACCTTCAAAACAAGAGAGAAAATCAGAGAAATGTTCATCTGGAAGAGTATGGACGGCGAAATCAGAGAAATGGTTAAAACTTGTAAATCTTGCTTGCTTCGTAAGCCCACATTGTCTACCAAAGCTAGGGCTATTGTCATCTCATCAAGCATCTCGCCCCATGGAGCGCTTGTACATAGACTACGTCGGACCTTTCCCTCAATCGAAGGGGAACGTGAATAAGTACATCCTTGTATGCGTAGACGGCTTCAATAGATTTTCATGGTTATTTCCGACTACTCAGTCTACCATTTCTTGCCTTAATACTATCTTCGCTTCTTTTGGTCCTTGTCAATAAATAGTTTCCGATAATGCAACATGTAACTTATTCCGAAAATTCTGTTTTGATTTGTCCACATCCCATGTTACTACTTCTGCTTATTACCTTCAACCATCTCTGGCTGAGCAGGTCAATTATAATCTTAGATCTCGTTTGATAGCTTTTCATCATGAAGATCATTCCAGGTGGGATACTTCGCTGCATCGGTTATCTTCTGCTCTATGTTCGGCCATTCATGAGTCCGACAAGTTCACTTCTGCCTCTCTCATGTTTATGTTTGTTCCAAACGCGCCATTGTTTAATATTTGGCCCCTCAATGAGATATTGCCAATAAGATCAGATGCCTGTGGAAGAAGGCTAAAAGTAACTTTAAGGCTTCTTATGAGAAGGATAGAGAGAGATATGATTGTGGACCGAGGAACACCAATTTAAAGGTCGGACATTAGGTTAGGGTTAAGAATTTTGTAACTGCAGGCAAGCTTGCCCCCAGATTTCATGGGCCATGTATTATTTTGGATTTCTTAACACCGGTCACACTTTCGGTGAGCAACTCAGCCATTGAGAGCATATTTAGAGTTCACCTTTCGCAGATTAAACCGGTATAACCTTTTGTTTTGCAGTATAGGCCACTAAGTCATGGCAATAAGGAAACTACTATAATTATTTTTTTACAGCTCAGTAACTTAATGTTTATTATGTAAATCTATTTGTAAGGGGTAGGGGGAGGCCTTCTGCCCCACACATATACATCTAGGGTATTGTCTTGTTGCTGTATATCATCCTGTACAAAACTTCCCCTCTAGTAAGGTTTATTTTCTCCCGTTGCCTGGCTGACATTAACTTTCCCCTGCCTCCAAAACCAAGCCTGCAATACACACACTTATCCTTGATGCCACTTGCCTCATCTGAACCTGCAGCCTTAAAAATAAAACAAACTCTTGCTCTCCATTATACATCTCTGCCGCCAAGTAAATTACTGTTCCAGTGCCCTCTCTGTCATCTACAGCCGAGTTCGAACATCTGGCGAGTGATGCTGGCGTGAGGTAAGGGCCCAACCTGCTCTGGCCCAGTCTCCTTCATAAGAGTGTGCTGGAGCACCATCCTTTCCAACAAGGGCTGAGGTGCGGTAACCCAACAGCCTTGGAGCAGTGGCTCTTTATCCGGTCTGTGGCGACCATCACCATGGCTACCCCTCTCATGGTGGTGGGAGAGATATACCTGAGGATACTTGGGGGGTCATGGGGACCCCAGGCCAGTATCGGCAGTGGCAGCCACTCTGGATGTCAAATAGAACTGTACATCTCAGACTTCTACGGCCTCAGAAAGACTTCAAGACTTGCTTTCGACATAATGCATCACAAATAAACTTTTATCAAGAAATTTTCTGTCTGTCAAATTCAACTTCAATTTTTTCTAAAAAGGAAAATTTTACACTGTGTCACCCGAGGCAGAACTCTTGGGTGGAAGGAGGTCTGTACCGGAGGTACACCCGCCCCGTACATTAAGTGAAGCGCCTTGGAGAATGACATCAAAAATCTAAAACTTGCAACAACTAATACAATAAGTTTTGATATTTCTCTACAGATGTCTCTAATATAAACTTATGTTATGCCCTCCGGTGTGAAGATAGACTATTAAAAATGTAAAGCAATTTTGTATTCTAAGGTTTCCTAAACTGAAGTGATTATTCTTTGTTTTTGGTGTGTTAAGGTTCCCTTACAACACTTCTATCTCTTCCCGCCAAATTGAGAGGTGAGCCAATAGAAAATTGTGTATAATTATTTTTCATCCAATCTCAGGTTTCTGGTACTTATTTGATCACCCAATAAGAATTTGGGATGTGTCGGGCCTTAGCCCACAGTTTTCTGGAACTTTCCTCTTGGGTAGAAAAGCTGGCACTTTTTCAGACCAGTTTGTCTTATTGATCGTTCCAGTCTAGAGAGTTTGTGTTTATCAAGGAAATGGAGGCGCCTCGTCCATCCTTGAGAAGTCCACCAGCTCAAGGTAATGGCAGTCCAGGTTTAACTAAGTGATAGTCTTTGAAAGCTAGCTCGAGGGGAAGGTTTCAAATCTTTGACAATGTAACTTTAATTTTTTTAATGTAAATTCAAAAATTGAAGTGTAAATTACAAACAGGCCAAAGGAACTTAACCAAAATCAAGGAATAGACAGTGATCTATGCTCTTGTATTACCTATCAACTTGATTTTGAGGTACCATTTTATACCATTTTACAGTTTGCAATCTTTGTAACTTAAATATTCTCTCCATCTAGTCACCTCAGTAGTATAGGCATAGCCTCTGTAACCTCAGGTCATAAGCCCAAATAGGGTTTTAATTTTTTCATTTCAATTTTAAGAAGCCCAATTGTCTGCCTCCTCACCATTTTGATTTTTGGGCAAGTAACTTAACGTGTTGTCTTTCACAAAGCTCTGGTAGAATGGGTACTCGATACCTCTGTTTACTTCTATTTCATTCCTTTTCGGTAAAGATGTTAGACTGTTAAGCATATGGTAATTCTAAATTCCCATGGAGGGAATTAGATATTTTTCACCAATAGAGCATATCAAAAATCAGATCAAAAATTAGATGTATGGCTTTTCAGGCGTTTGCTCTATTAACCAGCATTTTGTCTTAGGCCTGACACTAGACTCATCAGAGTGGGATGTGTCAGACCCTACCCACTTATGCTGGGGTGTATGCAGGTGAACTTATCAGAAGCCTCTTATGTGGCACAGTCTGATAACTGCATACGGGAGATAAAACTCCACAATGGAATTAATGCTCGCCTAGCGATTACAAATGGTAATTCTAAATTCCCATGGAGGGAATTAGATATTTTTCCACCAATAGAGCATATCAAAAATCAGATCAAAAATTAGATGTATGGCTTTTCAGGCGTTTGCTCTATTAACCAGCATTTCGTCTTAGGCCTGACACTAGACTCATCAGAGTGGGATGTGTCAGACCCTACCCACTTATGCTGGGGTGTATGTAAGACGAAATGCTGGTTAATAGAGCAAACGCCTGAAAAGCCATACATCTAATTTTTGATCTGATTTCTGATATGCTCTATTGGTGGAAAAATATCTAATTCCCTCCATGGGAATTTAGAATTACCATTTGGAATTGCTAGGCGAGCATTAATTCCATTGTGGAGTTTTATCTCCCATATGCAGTTATCAGACTGCGCCACATAAGAAGCTTCTGATAAGTTCACCTGCATACACCCCAGCATAAGTGGGTAGGGTCTGACACATCCCACTCTGATGAGTCTAGTGTCAGGCCTAAGACGAAATGCTGGTTAATAGAGCAAACGCCTGAAAAGCCATACATCTAATTTTTGATCTGTTAAGCATATACCGTAAGACAGTGAATATGGCTTGAATTTTTAAAATGTACGTTATGCCTTGGATAGGTCTGACATTTCTTGAAATAAATTCCTAATGTTAATTTTATACAGCAAAGATGCTCTTTCTATTAATGTAAAGGTTGAATGGTGCCTCTGGAAAGCTATAAAGTGATAATGTTCAGAGAGTAGTCTCCAAGATAATTTGTGGAGCAGAAAGTGCCCTTGGAAAATTGGGTATTTTGGATACTCTGTCTCCTAGTGGTGTAAAGGGAATTGGGAGGTCCGTCTCCTTGACTATTTGTTGAAAGGAGCTGCAGCTCTCTTGGATAATCTAAAATTAGGGAGCTTCAAGCTCTCAAACTTCTTAATTAATTATCATTCAATTTTATAAATTGGTACCCAATCTTATGAACTTTTTACCTGAATTGTAAAGCTGAGATTTTGAAAAGATACAAAAGATATCAGAGAAAGAAATACAGCTGTAGTTTCAAAGTTTTGAATTAATCTTAAAATGTCTAATAATGACTCATTTCAGCCCGCATGTTATTTCACCTCTGTCCCCCACAATATTTCCATAACAATCTGTAAAGTGGACCCATTTAATCTACAAATCATGCTTTGTTGAATAGAATATATGAGTAACTATATGTGTGTTCTTTTTTGGAACTTGCTTTTTTCGCACCAATGCAGATAGGTCTTATGGCAATAAGAGGCATAAGAGTTGGAATGAAAAGGCCATGGCCTTAATTAAGTTACAGACCCATCATTAGCCTGATGTAAAAATGGGAAACCATGGAAAACCATCTCAGGGCTGCCAACAGTGCAGTTTGAACCCACTATCTGTCAGATGCAAGCTCAGAGCTGCGCGGACCTAACCGCACGGCCAACATGCCCTGTAAACAGTTCATATATAGCTTTAAAGGGGACATTCACAACTTGAATAAGTGGTCTTTTAATCAGATGTAGTGATCTATTGTTTTAATTCAGTGTGAAATGAATGCCCCGTGTTTCTCATAATTTATGTGCACTCAGCATGGAGACCTATACCAGACCGGTTGTCAAGAGGGACCAGAGCCATAGCTATTGTTAATAATATTAATATAATGGTAATGAGTAAGTGGACCTATCTCTAGCCTTTGATAGTGGTCAATTTACAATACAGACCATAATGAAATGTGTAACTTATAAGTTGTTATCATTACTGATCGCAAGCCCTGCACAACCTGACATAGTCAGACTGCCATTTTTTCCGACAAGAGCTACATAGCAAAAGGGAGATGAAGAGAAACCCACTTCATCTTCAAAACCAAAAGAATGAATTCAGCTTTCGGACATGCTGTGCAAAATAAAAGATGCTTACTTGTAAATTCTGCATATATGTAATCATAAAAAGTATATTTAGTAAATTTGAGATTAGTATAGGCCTACAAATATATATGTACATTAAGAATAGACAGCAAGACACTCATATAGTTCCTGAACAACAAATAAAAGTAGAGTTATGTAACCAGTCAAATTCAAATTACTGCTAAGGGTTTAATTATTGTAATCACTATAAAGTTATCTGCAACGATACATACGCATGATTTATTTGAAGTTTCCTCAAAGCATACTGGTTCCTCTTTGATCTTATCCAAGTCCATTTTAAATAGCGTGTGAAGGTTTAGACGGTTTTGGGATGTAGATTACATCCACAGATCTAGCCCTGAAACATGAACAACATACACTCTTATTGCTGTTTTCTAGTAAAACCTGTAGCTTTAGGTGACTGTTGATATTTTGCTCATTGCCACAGGACCTCCAGTTTTACCTGGAAACTGAACCTCACAGATAAATATTTTCACTGAAAGAACATCCCACACCCACAGGTTGCAATTAATTTGCACACCCCTAGTGAAAAGCACATGACTATGCAACTTACACATCACCCACTATTCTGGGGGTCTAATGACTGGTGAGATGTACCCCCCATATAACCCTATCCTGTGCTATGCTGTATATTTTGTCCTCTTTACCCCAACTGACCTTTTGTTCGTAACAATTCGTTTTACATCACACTGACACAGACAGGACTTAAGGTGTTGTGGCTAGGAACAGGAAGGAAGTGACAGTGGCCTTGTGTAAGTTACAGTCCCAGAATTTGCCTGGTATGAAAATGGGAAAGCACAGAAAACTGTTTTCAGGGCTGCCAGGACCACTTCCTTACCACTCCCAGTCCTTTCTTATCCCATCATTACCATAAGTCCTATGTGTGTTGGTGCAACATAAATCCAATTGTAAAAATAAAATTCTACAATCAAACCTTCAATTAACTAATCATTTCTTTCTCAACTTGCAGAGCAAATGATCTGACTGTGAAGACACAACGTCCCCACCCTTTCACTCTACTAGCTCTATTGGCTATGTACATTCTGTACTGTCCTTACACTAGAGCCCAACGGTAATTCAGTTTCAATATAATTTTGAAAGTAACTATCAGGAATTTTCTGATATAGTGCATTCATTCTTCTTTCCAATCTGCAAACATTCTTGTGTGTGTTTGTTGTTTAAAAGAGCCAGCATCTATGGTCACCGATCGCAAACATTCAGATAGTACACGGAGAGCCCAGCCTTTTCCTTTACACTTATAAATTATGTAATTCATCCTGGATTATAATGACAACTGTGTGTAAGCCCTGTGCTTTATGTACTTTAAAAGCCAGTTTCTTACAAGGATATAGCCATAATTCTTCTCTCAACGCACAGTCCTCACCTGGGCCAGCAGCCTCTTTAAGGGCTACCATACAATATGTTGAATTCAGTAGCAGTTTAGCCCAATTCCTCATTGATCAAACAAATGATTTCATAGAGGATAACCAGGTACTCATTGGCAACTTTATCCCCGAAGTTGCAACCATTACTGACTATGTAACAATATATACTGTACATTTGTTACAAACACAGTTCCAAACTGGCTATGAACTACTTTGTTATAACAAACAGTTCTGAACAGGTTATAAGGTCCTTCGTTACAACAAACTGTTCCAAACCGGATATGAACTCCTTCAAAATTATCTTAATGAATGCATGCGAGTCAGAATGCTTCCTCAATTGTTTGTTAATAATGTTTTGTTGGAATAAGCAAATGGCAACTGTGAAATGTGTCAAAGCCCTCTACAAATTGTTAATAAACTTTTACTGATGGATGATGAAAGACCTCACTATTCCAATGAGAAGTACTCTTATGAAGTCACACCACTTACTGGTCGAATTGAATGTGGATGTATAAAACATGCAGTCCCTGGTATTGAATGAGGACTGCTGGCATTGAATGTAGTTGAATGTGGTTAGAATTGCATGAAGTCAGAAATCACAGTTCAGAACCAGTTCTGAACCTCTGTTGGAACAACAAGTATACTACTGCGCATGAACAGGCTATTCAGAATCAATTTGGTACCATGTTGGAACAAACTTCCATATATTATCACTAGAGATGGGAATTTGCCTATTTGCTTATTTTATTCCTGTGTTCAGAAATGTAGGCTTTTGAGATATAAATTCATTTTAGGGTCTTAACAGCTATATTTTGTTGGTTTTATTGTGCCTATAAATGCCTATTTCAGGGGTTTGTGCCTATTTTGATTAGAATTGCCTAGTTGTGCCCTTTGACCGTACTTTAAAAAAGCCAATTTTCTTCCAGTGCATTATATTGTAGCTAGTGTGCTCAATAGAATTATCTTCTCTTTTTTCAATATCTGTTTACCCCATGAACAAAACTGGCCATTCTCAGAAGTCACCAGAATTAGTTCTACGGAGATTTCCATCAGGAGAAGCGAGGAACAATTTGACCTCAAAGCCTTCAACCCCTCCCACCTCCTAAGACATATGCGAGAACCAGTCAACTTTGAACTATTTGGCACAACCCATATGCCCTGTACCTTCCTTTCGATGAAAACTGTTGTACGCGTACACTTTACATTCAGAACGTGTTGTGATTTATTTTGAAGTGGAAGAAAAAAAGTGTGTTTGCGGCAATGCCCAAAGAAAAATCGTCGAAGACCTACTGGCTGAAGCAGTGGATCACAGGGGATCCCAATTTTACTACGGATGGAAGGGTAGTCGGTCAAGCTTGCTGTAAGGAGGTAAGTTCATTTGTTCCTTTTATCTTTTTTGTGCATCCGGCTCTATGGCTAAATAGTTAGCGTGCTGGCCTTTGGTCACAGGGGTCCCAGGTTCCATTCCCGGCAGGGTCAGTAATTTTAACTATCAGTGGTTAATTTTGCTGGCATGGGGGCCGGGTGTATGTGTCGTCTTCATCATGATTTCATCCTCATCAAAACGCGCAGGTCACCTACGGACGTCAACTCAAAAGACCTGCACATGGTGAGCCGAACATGCTCTTGGACACTCCCGGCACTAAAAGCCATACGCCATTTCATTTCGTTTCATCTTCTTTGTGATTGAGAACTATGATCGCATTTCATTGTAGCACATATAGGCCTAGTTGTTTTGTGGCAATGCTGTATTAGTCATAACTTTCAATCATTTATATTGCTAAAATGTAAACAATAATTAAATTACTGAACAAGGAGTTACAACACCGCTGGTCTCTTGTCGCAGAATGGATGAAAATTAAATCGGTATTTTGAACTGTGATTCATTTCCTGTGAAAATAGGGATTTACAACTGAAATGCAATTTTTAAAACTCCCTTTAAAAATTGTGAACTCTATTACACTTCCGCTAAGACTTAGCGAAACATAGGTTGAAGATCCAATGTATCCCGGCTAGGACGATGCCACAGTGTGTTTTACAAGATTGCCAAGACTATTTTTATCAGACCAGGCCAGCGAAAAACCGTTGGTCTGGATTGGTGAGAACCGATTAGTAACTGTTGTGCTTGGGGGGGGGGGTGGAGGGGGAAACAAAGAGAGTCTGTGGGGCGTAAGTAGCCAGATTAACAAGCCTTTAGCATGCCCTCTAGAGTCTTGCTAAATTTTGACAAAAATAAGGTTTTCTTATGGCGACGATGGGATAGGAAAGGGCTAGGAGTGGGAAGGAAGCCGCCATGGCCTTAGTTAAGGTACAGCCCCAGCATTTACCTGGTGTGAAAATTGGAAACCACTCAAAACCACCTTCAGGGCTGCGGACAGTGGGATTCGAACCCACTATCTCCCGGATGCAAGCTCACAGCTGCGCGCCCCTAACTGCATGGCCAACTCGCCCGGTAAAATAAGGTTATGGGCGCATGTCACGACAATTTCAAATACGAGGTTTTTAATTTTCAACGAGTGTGGCGGCCTTGTGGGCACACATTATGCAGGATCCATTGCAGGCAACAGAAAATAGTCTTCATGACAGCTGACCCGGCTGACCAAAGCCAGGGAATAGAAAAAAATAAATTGTTCAATAGCCTGACATTTATAGTGCCTCCGTTTTCATTTTTCTGTATAAGTATGAATACTGCTAGGGCCAGCTTGGTGCGTCCTTGGCAAGCACAAAGAACGTATCTCTCCTCTACGCTACTCCAGTATCCTTTCACGTCTTTTTTCTTCTTCTTCTTGTTTCGTATAGGCCAGCTAAGGACCACGACATTCAACTATTGCATTTTGGAATGGGCTTTGATGTTTGCCCAGTAGTTGCGCATCCTCAGGCTGTGTTGCTCCTTCCTCTCCTTTGTCCAAAGGGCGCCAGTCTTCTTTGTTGATAATCTGTCCTGGAACTTCTTATGTTTAAGCATCTTCCTGAGTGCTGTACGATCCTTTAAGATTCCTTCTGTTATTCCCAGTTCCTGTAGATCTTTATTCACTTCCATCAACCATGGTGACTTGGTCTTCCTATTTTGCCAGTAGCTGAGAATCCGGTTGGTCAACCTGGTAGGATGCATCCTGTAGACGTGCCCATAGAATGCTAGGCGTCTCTTCCTTGCTACATTCGTTATTCTTTCACAGTACTTGTAGAGCTCTTGGTTAGGCCGTCTTTTATAACTGTCCCCTTCCTTGACTGGCCCCAGTATCACGTCTTTTTTATTATATTTTTCACCCGGTGAACTCGACACGATACTGCCAAATTACAACTGAAAATCCTTGAGGACATATTTCCATGTAAATGACTAATTCCCTTGTTCCTACTTTAAAGTTTTGTACTTCTAGATAGGTACATGATTTCTAATAGGGGAAATGCAGTTCTCTAAAGGATTGGCCGCTTTCTGACCTCACTTCTCATAAAAGATCATCCACCATCTTCTCTGGGTCTAACTAACGCCTTAGCATTCTCCTTGTGTACATGGCTCAATGAATTCATTCTCTGCTGTCCATTATTTGTACGCAAAGAAGTCTGAAGGACTTCTCTCAGCAGTTGGCGTTGTCACGGGAAATGTCACCACTATTTAAAAAAAAGTTCAACTGTTCTGGAAGCAAATCATTAAGTTGAGCTACTTCTTAAAGTATCCTCTAACGATTACTTTTTCCTTCGTTCGGCAACGACTCATGAACCATTCCTCTGTGAAGCAAAGGATGATTACAGTCTACATTATCTCGATGCAATTGTAAAATTGTGTCTTTGTTTGCATCACTACCAAGTGTAAACTCCTGAACTTCAAGCAAGAAATTGCAAGATGTGTCAAAACGGGAAGCCAAACAATTAGCAGTGTTGTCTATGATCACAAAGAAGACACCTGCATTTTGTTAAACCGAATCAAACTGCTCTACTGAATTTTATGATAATCAGATTCGTCATACCTGTTGGGAATCCTCTTCTTTCTAGCAGAGTGAGTGAATTAAATTCTGCAACTTCGATGTCCGTTCATAGATCTCGACGCACATTATGCAAGATCCATTGCAGGCAACAGAAAATAGTCTTCATGACAGCTGACCCGGCTGACCAAAGCCGGGGAATAGAAACATTAAATTGTTCACTAGCCTGACATTTATAGTGCCTCCGTTTTTATTTTTCTGTATAAGTATGAATACTGCTAGGACCAGCTTGGTGGGTCCTTGGCAAGCACAAAGAACGGATCTCTCCTCTACGCTACTCCGGTATCCTTTCACGTTTTTTTTTTAAATTATATTTTTCACCCGGTGAACTCGACACCATACTGCCAAATTACAACTGAAAATCCTAGAGGACATATTTCCATGTAAATTACTAATTCCCTTGCTCCTACTTTAAAGTTTTGTACTTCTAGATAGGTACATGATTTGTAATAGTCTTTTTTTTTTCATGAAACAAACACATGATATATACTAAGCATTATTGCCAATTCGCCCAACTGTAGAAATTTAAGATATACGGACAATGTAATTTATGTCAATTTTATTAATTTTCAGATCAAATCTGAGAAAAATACCACATAGATCAACTTAGAAATACTGCGATGCATCTGATACGAGTACAGAAATCTGTATCAACGCAGCCTGTCTACCAGTCCACTTCGGGCAGCGACCAACAACCACATTCTTCAGACCT
Source organism: Anabrus simplex (assembly GCF_040414725.1). Taxonomy (NCBI): domain Eukaryota; kingdom Metazoa; phylum Arthropoda; class Insecta; order Orthoptera; family Tettigoniidae; genus Anabrus; species Anabrus simplex. The sequence continues at coordinate 26,608,545 of NC_090277.1, read as the reverse complement.
ATGCACTGTAATGTCGGGAGCTAATATGCCACTGCATAAACCGGAGCATCTTCAAATTTCAACAAGCTGCCGGGAGCAAACACCAAGTTGGAGAAGAGTGGCATGCCCCTGGTGGAGTCATTTAGGATTGTGCATGAAGTCAGAGGAAGTTTTGACCAAACATCTGGGAAGGCAGCCGCTATCAGCGAAATAAAACCAGATGAAGTGACTTCATTGAAGTGTTGTCCAATCACTTCATGCGATGTTGACAGATCTTTGTCACGGTACAAGAACATTATGCACGAGAAGAGAACAAGACTGTTACCGGAAAACATCGAAACGTTGCTTGTAAATTCCGTTAATAATAACTGAGTGTGTTATTAAATTATAAGTAATTTTTTCATGCCTATTTTGTTGCCTGTTTTACACGTTAGTGCCTATTGTGGCTAATTTAAGAGCCTATATGCCTGCTTATTTTTACTGTTTATAGTGCCTATAACTCTCGTCTCTTATCACTAAGAACGACAGCTGGGCAATTTTTAATGTAGCCAGCCAACAGTCGGCTGAAATACAGAATTATCTACCGCTGTTCTTTTGTGTTTAAATACGAACTGAACAATAAAGCTTACCTTATTTCCTATGACGCACCGTGCGATATTAAGTAAACGTAAGAAACTGCAATTATCTGATGAAGAAAATCTTAAGGGAAACAGCACAATCCACTGAACAAACCGCGACAAGATGTCGCAGTACGTCCGAAATGCACAATACAAAACACATGAATACGGACATTACATAACAACAAGCCAACCACTTCGAAAGTAAACCAGAAATAGCGAATAGCGCTTCTCACAACTTTATAACCAGTGCGTTGTTCCTCGACTGTATACATACACACCAGGTATAATTCACTTATCTCCAGCGAACTACTGTACAAGGATAGAAGTCATAAAGTCTTCTTCTTCTTGGTTAGTTGTTGGACATCTTTCGTAAGACGCTACTTCCAGTCACTGGTTTGCGGGTTAATTAATGTCAGGGAGAGGTGCCAACGTTCGAAGAAATTAGTACACTACGGAAGAGTAGGGTTAGCTATGTAGTGAAGCTAATTACAGTAGGTAATGATGAAACTTAGGAAAATACCAATTTTATTTAGGCTAAACTATCAGGGCATAACACAAAAACACTGGGACACAAGGTTCTAATTCTTCACGTCTGTGTGGTCTGTCACGACGTCTTACTACAAACAAACAAGACCGGACCACAAATAGAGGTTGAGAAGTGAAAGTCCGTACCTAGAGGGAAGGAAAAGGTTACAACTGGATGTTACAAGTAACTAAAAAATTGAGTATTAAGGCTACAACGCGAAAAGTCGGTTGGAACACTAAATACGAAACATTTAACGGCATTAAGAAGCTTAGGTATGAATTCGCGACGTTAATGTTCATATGTCTGGCACTGAAAATAGATGTGATTTACAGTACCGACTGCTCGTCCACATGGACATAAGTTACTTTCGAGAAGATAAAGACGATAGAGATGTGCAGGCGTACAGACATGATTTAGACGGAGCCGTATGATTGTAGTAATATGACGCCGAGTGCAGTTACCAAAAGCGAACCACGGTTTATTAGGAATGTCAGGCATAAGCGTGAATAAATGCTTCCCTTTAGTCTGTGATGTTCGGCGCCATTCTACACTCCACTGATCGTGGATGAACTGACGACAGTGTTTCCATAAGTCTGTGTGTGGAACTGCGATGTAGCAGTCTAATCCGGTACCCAGGGCTGCCTCTTTAGCTAGGTTATCTGCTATGATGTTGCCTTGTATTCCAGAATGGCCCGGAATCCACGCGAATAATACATGAACATTACGGAGGTACAAGTCATAACTTAATTTGCGTAAATTTTGAATGTACCAATTATTTGTATGTTCGGGATTGTATAAAGCCATGAAAGTACTTAAGGAGTCAGTACAAATTAGAGCTTTTAATATTCCAGAATATTTTATGTACAATAAAGTCTGGCGTATTGCGAATATTTCGGCCGTAAAAGAAGAAGCTAGGTGTGGGAGAGTGTATTTTTTGTTCACAGCCAGTTGGGGTGAATAAAATGCAACACCTACACCAGTTGGACATAGATTCTTCGAACCATCAGTGTAGAAAGTGATATATTGCTCGTGGGTACTTAACACAAATTGAAATAGACTGCTCGTGACATGACTATTTGTTCGTAGTATTGGAGGGCGATTTTCAAAGATAGTGTGAAGAATGTCGGGTTTAAATGTACTAGCTCGAAAAGGTATAGAGTATTTCGGGTGGTTTAATGTTTGTACCATGCTAGTGTGAAAGTGACCGAATTGGTTAAATGTCCATAATAGAGCCGGTTGATGTTCTTCATTAGCATTCCGGTTTTGATAATATTCGTGTAACAGCTGTAGTTTCGGGAGGATTGGGTGGCGATATTTATTTAATTTGTTTAGAAGATATTTGCGGGCGAGTAGTCGTCGTCGAAACTTTAATGGCGGTTCCGATGCTTCAGCTAAAAGTGCGTTCGTTGGGGAGGAAGACATAGCCCCCATGATTAAGCGGAGTATTTTAAACTGAAAGATATCAAGTTTGCGTAGGTGGCTAGTAGATGCTATATCAAGAAAGTGACAGCCATATTCGAATACTGACCGGATGATATTTTTATATACCGTAAGAAGGAGATATGGATCCGATCCCCAGGTGCGATTAGTGAGAGATTTAATGATATGATATTTAGTTTCTAATTTGCAAAGAATATATTCGATATGTTCTTTCCAGAGTAATTTGTTATCAATTTTAATTCCTAAATATTTGATCGAAGTTTGGATACTAATCTCATGGGAGCCAAAGGTAATTGGCGTATGATCATAATGTCGTTTCCTCGTAAAAATCATTGCAGAGGATTTTTGATATTCTATTTCTAAATTATGATGTAGAAGCCATCGATGGAGGATCGTTAGTGTACGTTCAATGGTAGAACGGGATTCAATTGCCGATTCTTTAATGGAATAAAGAACGATATCGTCAGCATATTGTAGGATTCTAGCCTGTTGAGAAATCATCCGCTCTAAGTCAAAGGTATATAACAGATATAAGATAGGGCTCAAAATATCACCTTGTGGGAGACCTTTGGAAGTGTACCTAGAATCGAGACTCTGGCCATTGTTCTTTATAAAGATGTGACGAATAGTGAATAAGTGCCGTATGATATTAATAAACGGAAGAGGAAATTGCCACTTATGTAATTTGGCAAGAAGTACTCCGATGTCAACATTATCATATGCTCCTTTTATATCGAGAAATATAGCCGTCAAAACGTCACCTCGACTTCGAGCGAGTAATAAGTCTGTAAAAATATATTAAGAGCATCTGCCGTACTTCGATCTTTCAAAAACCCAAACTGATACACTGGAAGTATATTATAATATTCTAAACACCATAGAAAACGGTGCAAGAGGATTCGTTGAAAAGTTTTACGAAGGCAGGAACCCAAAGCGATCCCTCTATACCCGTTTGCGTCTTGAGGATGTTTACCTCTTCTTAATAGTGGTATAATTTGAAAATCGTTCCTATCGACAGGAATTGCATGGCTATCGAGTATGGCGTTAAATGTGTTTAGCAGCGTTTGCATAGCGTGGGACGGTAGACATTTCAACATTTTATAAGTTATAGAATCTCTGCCCGGACTAGTATCTTTTCGATGTTCGAATGCCATATCTAGTTCATGGAGGGAGATATTCTGTAATAGACTAGAAAATTTTTCGGAGGCAGGTATTAAACTATATTCATAAGAAGGCTCCACGTAATCTGGTGTTAGTTGGTGGTAAAATTGGGCAATGCCGTTAGGGTGCGATTGAGAAACAAAATTTGTGTGAGCATTACTTAAATGTTTGATGGCTGCCCATATATCTTTGATAGGAGTTTGTCGATTGATAGGTGTGACAAATACCTTCCACGCTGTTCATCTTTTTTCATTAAAAATAGTCTGTATAGAAGCGACTATTTTTTTATATTGGATACAGTGATCATAGGTGCCAGACGTTCTATAAGCTTTTAAGGCAGCTTGTCTTCGACGAACTAAAGCAGCACATTCGGAATCCCACCAACGAATAGAATTGCTCTGCATTTTAAAAAGCTGCTTGTGTTCAATGGGGTGATAGGTATCTAAATAAGAATGAATAAAGGATAATAGTAGATCATAGTCAAGAATATGTGGATCTGGAATTGTAGAGCGTATTTTATCTGCGAGAAAGGTCGTGAATAGTGTAGAATCAAACGAGCGGAGATTACGGGATGCAGTAAAGTGAGAGACAGTCCTGTGAACCTGTGGGCCTATATCTATTAGAATGGGAAAATGGTCGCTTTGATGGGTATCATAAATTACACTCCAATTTGTTTTGTGTGCCAAATCAACTGTGCAAATAGTGAGATCTACTGCACTTTTATTAATGTTAGGAGCTGTTAAACGAGTAGGAGAACCGTCGTTGAGGATAACCAGTTCCTGTTTTACGGTGATTTTTTCAATATTCCTCTCTTTGGGGCAACTAGATATGCTCCCCCAAAGAGGATTGTGGGCATAAAAATCACCAGCAATGAGAGTGGTTTTTTGTGAAAATTGCGAGAAAAAGATGTCCCATTGGGCATAATTACCTTTTGTCCACGGCGGGCAGTATATTAAATCCATGTACCAATCTTGAATTTTTACTGCAAGGGCTTGAGTTCCCGGTATAATATAGTTTAATGGGGCTTCCTGAAAGTAGATGTCTTGTTTGAGGAAAATGCATGTACCTCCAGAGATGGGTGCATCATGCCGTAGGACCGTAAAACCTTTCATACGAAAGTGAAAATGAGATTTCAACCAAGTTTCGCTCAATAAAATTACCGCAGGATCAAGAGAATTTAACAAACTCACTAATTCATGTTTCTTATTTAGTATGCTCCTACAATTCCATTGCAATAACCGCATGGGTTACTTGGAAGGAGTAGAATGTCCCAATAAAAGAACCTCATCATGTAATGACTTTAACAGATGCTTCCCTTGGACGTTTTGTCCCATGTGGTCCATTAAATCTTCAAATTTTTAGAGACGTTTCGACATTTTTTATTAGAATTAACATTTGAATTACACTGTAAAGCCATGACTGAGGGAGATGCTGATATTTGTGCGTGGGGATCCGAAGGTTGCCCTTGGTGACTTGATTTCCATGATGTAGATGCAGGCACATTAGGAGTAGCAGGTATTAAACGCACTACTGGAGTGCCAGAATGTTCTGGAACCGTCTTCGGATTACTTATCAAATTCAGATATGATGCCCTGTTATAACCTGGTTTAACGGGTGGGCGGGGAGGGTTACTAACCACCATAGTAAATTTACGCTTTCAAGGGAGAGTTTCTTCCGATTGGGAAGGTCTATTGGGTAAAGGAGGGAAATGTTGTGGCATCATAAGAGGGTTGGGTATGGACTCTAATGGGGCAAAATTGTTTTTTACTTCTAAATATGGTTTGTTTTCAACACTTTCTGTTGTTTGTGGATTTCACAACGTTCAGCCCCCGCAGGATGATTTTCTGCACAATTAGCGCATTTAACTAGTTGGTGAGTGCAATCTTCGGTAGAGTGATTAAGCGAACATTTTCCACATCTCGGCTCCCTTGAACGACAATGAGTAGCGGTATGGACTGACATCGTTTGCACAATAAAGGAGAGAATATAAAGGCCTGAACCTATAAAATGACCTTAAAAATGGACACACTTTTCGGAAGGTGTTGACTTTCAAATACAACCTTCACAGTACCTGTAGGGATATATTCAGTTTTTCCCTCTTTGGATGATCGTCTATTTAGACGTTGTACTTTCACTACAGGATATGGCGATTGTAAATAGGTGAGAATGTCAGATTCGGAAATAGTAGTGTCTACTCCCCGTACTACCCCTACTCGATAAATATTCGAGGACGGAATAAAAGCTTTCAATTTCTTTTCCGTAAGAATGGGATGAGAAAGAAAGGCGTTTGCAGCCTTACTAGACATGAAAGTAATTTGGATCCTGTTTCTTCCCTTTCTATGGATGGCCTTGACTTCACCAATTTTCCTCTCATAGAAAATCCGACCCAGAGTCATAGGGTGAAGATGTCCTATTTTCTTTTGAGATTCGGTCGATTCTACATATACTAGGTAGGGGGCAAGATGAGTGTTAGAATATGTAGATACAGGAACGTGCTGGCGCTGATCCATGTCACGTATTGTATCTTGAGAACTGTCTCGCTGGGTATCAGTATTACTAGCGTCCATGTGTAAGTCCTCACTCATGGCATCATTGCCAATATCAGGAGGTCTTCCTAAAGGACCACCGCCACTATCTATAGACATAGTACTCCGAAAGGTGATGACACAATACTAGTCCCGAAACAACTACAAGAGAAGAATTACTAGGATACAAAGACAAAACACTTTACTTATCTACAGACGTGAAAAAGCCGCTGCACCAGTGACCGGAGAGAGACGTTTGCACTGCACAACAGCCGAACACCGAATGAAGTCATAAAGTCATCTGGGACCACCAAGACGAACCATTACACTCAGACCACAGAACAGAAACTACATGGCGTGCGTAGGCCTACCGGCACCGGGAGACGGAGACCGATGGGAATCAGAAGCGTAAACCGACAATTCATGAGCTATTTAATCTAAAAGTTTGCCATTACACATCCTTATTGTTTTAAATCTTGTGTTAGCAACTTCGATATGTGGATATTATGATTGTTGGTCTTTGAAAGACTTATTACTTTGAAGAACCTTATCTTCCCTCCATCTAATGGCAGACTTACGAACTATGCGTCGCGATACTGCGTAGTTGCATGTCGGAAGCCTATTTGTTATTTTTATGTGACACTTCTCAATTCGTGTCCATTGCTTCGCCCTAAAGTTTGATGTCATCATCAATATCTTCACCTTTCACAACACGAATGCAGTGATGAAGTAACTTCAACTTCAACTCAAATACTGCTTCGTCCGCCTCTGTGGTGCAATTGGCTGCCACCCCCGGAACGGGATATATTCAGCGGTGGGGAGTCATTTGAGTACAGGAGATTCTATTAACACATCAGCCATTGTCGAAGTGGTTTTCCGTGGTTTCCGCACTTCGCCCCCTGGTCGCGGCCACTTCATTGCTAGCTATGCCCCTGCTCAATTTAGCAGGTGACCCCACTGTCGGCAGCCCTGAAAATGGTTTTCCGTGGTTTCCTATTTTCACACCAGGCAAATGCTGGGGCTGTACCTTAATTAAGGCCACGGCCGATTCCTTCCCACTCCTAGCCCTTTCCCGTCCCATCGTCGCCATAAGACCTATCTGTGTCGGTGCGACGTAAAGCAAATTGCAAAAAAAGTTCTTCACCTATCCATTCGTTAGCGCCTACTTCGGTAAACTATTTGGGGGGGGGCATGATTAACATGAACATAGAGTTAGTAAATAATACACTAGAGGTAGCATTGGCGCCACCGTCTACGAGAGAATCACTGTAGCAAGCGGATGAGGATGAAATGATGATGAAGCCCCCGTCCAGCGAAATTAACCAAATATGGTTAAAATTCCCGACCCTGCCGGGAATCGAACCCGGGACCCCTGTGACCAATAAGTATCACAAAATCAATTTACTGTTCATATTAAGTCTTCTAACAACATACGTTTAGAAGGACGGAACATATATCGCTGTGTGTGTGTGTGTGTGTGTGTGTGTGTGTGTGTGTGTGTGTGTGTGTGTGTGTGTGTGTGTGTGTGTGTGTAAATGACCAGGACTTTGGTATAATTCTCTCCAACGCCCTAAAATGTCCTCTCTCGTACGAAGCGGATACGCGAGTTCTTAGGCCTAAAAATGCTGGCGAGATTTTGAGGTAAAGTAGACCAAATATTATCATCGGCGATTTAGACCCTAGCTTTCTGAGCCCAAGTTGTCAGGTTCGAGCCTGGCCCAGTCCGATAACCTCTTGTAGATAGATTTACCGGCAAGTGAAAGAACTCCCGTGGGAAGAAATTTAGACACCTCAGCCTCTCCAAAAACCGCGCAAGTACTTAGTGCGACTTAAAGCCATTATTATTATTATTATTATTATTATTATTATTATTATTATTATTGCCTAGTACGCCTCATTTTGGTGCTGCCATTGGTTTTTGGGGTTTCCTTATAATCGCATAACCGTTGGTGGTGCTATTTGAGGATCCAGCCAGCCTCTGGGCTGATGACTTAACAGACAGACATTATTATTATTATTATCATTATTATTATTGTCGTTGTTGTTGTTGTCGATGATTTCTAAACGTGATTACAAGTGGAAATATGACACTCGGTTGTGGTTTCACCCTATAATGGAGTTTTTATTTAGCTTTTCCTGAAATGTGTGATTTGCTTTAAGAATTTAATTTGTAAAATGGTTTCCGTTAATGGAAAGGAAGAGTGGTAAATTATGATTGAAGAGAACTGGAAAAATACTTACAATATTTTTTACAATTTTCCTTACCTCGCATTGATACAGTAGGCCTTATGACGATGGTGGGATAGGAAAGGATTAGGAGTGGAAAGGAAGCGCCCGTGGGGTTAATTAAGGTACAGCCGCAGCATTTGCCTGGTATGAAAACGGGAAACAATGGAAAACCATCTTCGGGGATGCCGACAGTGTGGTTTGAACCCCCTATCTCCCGAAAGCAAGCTTACAGCTGCGTGGCCCTAAACGCACGGCCAACTCGCTCAATCAATAATTTATTATGCTTGTATGTAGTCCTATAAGACATATAAAGGAATAATAATATTGACGAAAGTAAATGACTCAGATGTTCATACGGTGTATCACACCTTGTCTCTAAATTGCAAAATCGGGTATGGCATGAATGGGGACTGCTACATGTATTGTACGAAGGGGAAGCAACAAACTGTACCCTGAAAATACATGCAACAGGTTTTAATAGGCCTTCTTTAAAGACACACAAAAAGTGAAAAACGGAGCATATTTCCAGGCTATCATGCGCATCTCTTCTTATTATCTTTTTGTACCAAATTGCTTTACGTCGCACCGATGACTATGGGACAGGAAAGGGCTAGGAGTGGGAAGGAATAGACTTTGGCCTTCATTGAGGTACAGCTCCAGCATTTGCTTGGTGTAAAAGATGGAAACCGTCTTCAGGGCTACCGACAGTGGGGTTCAATCTCCTGAAAGCAAGTTGACATCTACGTGACCTAAAGCCTGCAATCACTCGCTCGGTATCATGCACATGATTTGTCCGGATATTCCCTTTCAATTGAAAGGATCTCTTATATTTCGTAAAACATTAATTTCAGTCTTCAAGGTAAGACCCAAAGTATCTTATTCACGCCGACAGAGGAATCAGTCGCGAAGTCAGCCCAAGTAGGGCAATTAACGTGCATGCACAAGCACGGAAATTAGTTTCAAGGAAAATACCTGTGAAATAATACACCAATTCCCTTTATGAATCTCTCTATCCAGCCATAAGCTGCACAGCAGACTGGCATTTTCCTCCAGAGAAGTATATACTTCAGTCTATCGGGAAGCTCCAGTAGTGACAGTGCCAAATAATCTAGCTTGCCAAACAGCGCGCTCGTTCAACTTCGCATGCGACTGCAGCGCCAATGCTACCTCTAGTGTATTAACTCTATGAACATGAACACAGTCATGTGGAATGACGAATAACTGTTAATGCGAACATTCCTATATAATAACAATATTCACAAACTAAGAGAAAAGCAGACCAATAAAGGAACGTGTTCCTCAAATTGATTTTTTGAACGGAGTTTTCAATAATATTCACAAGTAAACAGGAAAATAGAACTTGGTTCATAAATACATACAAAGGATGTCTTATGTACGGAGCTCTTAAAAATAATCATAAGTAAACAGGATAAGTCTTGCTTCACAAATACATTTTGTGAATTTTCCATTTCATGATATGAATTGTGTATAGCTCTACCACCAGATGTACCGTCGTAACCGTCTCCATTAGGAAATGCAGTTCTCTAAAGGATTGGCCGCTTTCTGACCTCATTTCTCATAAAAGGTCATCCGCCATCTTCTCTGGGTCTAACTAACGCCTTAGCATTCTCCTTGTGTACATGCAGATGGCTCAATGAATTCATTCTCTGCTGTCCATTATTTGTACGCAAAGAAGTGTGAAGGACTTATCAGCAGTTGGCGTTGTCACGGGAAATGTCACCACTATTTATAAAAAAAGTTAAACTGTTCTGGAAGCAAATCATTAAGATGAGCTACTTCTTAAAGTATCCTCTAACGATTACTTTTTCCTTCGTTCGGCAACGACTCATGCACCATTCATCTGTGAAGCAAAGGATGATTACATTCTGCATTATCTCGATGGAACTGTAAAATTGTGTCTTTGTTTGCATCACTACCAAGTGTAAACTCCTGAACTTCAAGCAAGAAATTGCAAGATGTGTCAAAACGGGAAGCCAAACAATTAGCAGTGTTGTCTATGATCACAAAGAAGACACCTGCATTTTGTTAAACCGAATCAAACTGCTCTACTGAATTTTGTTATAATCAGATTCGTCATACCGGTTGGGAATCCTCTTCTTTCTAGCAGAGTGAGTGAATTAAATTCTGCAACTTCGATGTCTGTTCATAGATCTCGACACACACTTACCTTTTTACACCATTCAAGATAAATTCTCGATTGATCGTACGACGAGGTTCGTGATTGTGAGACGCTCATAATATAAGTTACCATACTACCATTCCTAAATGGTTGTGTCCCATTTGCGATCACTCCCATTACAGTGGTAAACAAGAATGTGGAGAAAGACCAGTTCATGTCCCATTTGCGACCACTGTAAAATTATCAGCAGCCAATCAGGGTTTTCCAACGTCCATGCAGCAGGGGGACAGCTAATTAGGGCGTACTCACACAACCTTGTGATAAGGATTCTTCCAACCCTTTCCCTCCCTGGTGAGGTTTTTTGAGGTAATATTTGTGTACAGTTTTTAACATACTGTAATTAATCCAGCTGTAGACATCCATTGTTGATGTAGCTTTTGTTGCTATGTTGTTATCTGCGTGCTTACTTACGACATGCAGGTCATTGAGACGAAGAAAGGCAAGCCTTGTGTTTTATATAATGGATACTCTTACAGAAATGTAGGGAAAAATCAGGGATGTTTGGTGACTTGCATTTCTTTATCGCTGGCTTTACGTCGCACCGTCACAGATAAGTCTGATGGCGACAATGGGATAGGAAAGGGCTAGGAGTGGGAAGGAAGGGGTCTTAGCCTTAATTAAGGTACAGCCCCAGCATATGCTTGTTCTGAAAATAGGAAACCACGGAAAAACATATTCAGGGCTACCGAAAATGGCATTCGAACCCATTATTTCCCGAATACAATCTCATCTTTTCGCGCTATCATTATAGAATTATCATTTCTTCAACTTATTTTAATCTAAACATTTTCTTAACATTAAGTTCTGGAATCTTGTACATCTAATACGAGCGTACAGACAAAATATATTTTATTTATATAGGTGAGAGTAGGCTGAGTGGCCGCGCGTTTCAACACGCTACGGCTATGGAGCCAAGCTCTGCATTCGGGAAACGTGTGGGCTCGAACCCCACCGTCGGCTGTTCTCAGAATGGTTTTCTGTGGTTTAATATTTTCACTACCAGGCAAATGCCGGTACAGTTCCCATCCGTAGGCCAGAGCTGAGTCCTCCCACTCCTCAACCAATTTCATTCATCATAACACATTTCATCTTCACTAGCTTCTCAACTGAGGTTGGTGCCAGGAAAAGCATCCGGCCGTAGAAACATGCCGTATTATTAATCTCATCTTATCCTGACTCGGTATCAAGAAGCGTGAATAAGGGGTAGGCATACATACATATAGATGAATGTAGGCTAATTATACTTATTGAGCAGCAATTTAAAGTGTCAGTATGAAAGTTTGAAAAGTCTGAGCATTATTTAAGCAGTAATTTAACAGTGCCTCCTCTTGTATAAGAAAGTGTGGATTAACTCTTAAGTTTGAGATGAGCTACAATTGATTCAAAAAGGGTAGGACTATCGAAGAAGCAAAGTGTTACAGCAAAATCCTTTGTTTTGAAATCGGAGAGTGTAAAATTCAACGGTTTTAATACGCCCATCTTTCGTCCTACTTCTTACAACTCATTTAACCGCCTTAACATCCGCAACCATCTGGTAACTCTAAATAAAAGGTTCATTTGAGTCCTGTTTATTCTCTGTCAGTCCCGATATTAACGCACCAGTCTCAAACGGCAAAGATAAGTTATTTAATGAGTTTGAACATACGATTCGTAAGAATCCTAGTATGTAGTTTCGCCATTTACTCGAGGGATGTCTTCCGGTACCAGTCCTTCAGTAGGGAATTCCCTCACAGCAACCTGACTGTATGTCACTGATAAGATTGACGAGACTGATCGCAAGTGGGACGACACCCCCTAAATACATGTGCTGAATATGCCTTGCTCGAATACCTTCAATTCCGACCGCGTTGTGTTAACTCACACTAACGAAATTTATATTTTACTGCAACTCGCAATTCTGCACCTCCTTTGACTGTACACGGATGACATGTTAATTGCACTGATTACTTCCATGGAAACTCCATGAAGTCCAGGTACATCAAGTGAAGCTCTCGTACTGTCGGTTAACTCATCACTCAACCGGGGATATACCCCACGTTCTTTAGCCCTAGGGGCTCTCAACTCGGGAGTGTGGTTTGCTGACCAAGGGGCACTTAGCTAAGTCCTGGCATTGTTTCCTACATCTGCCAGGCTCCTCGCTTTCATCTATCCAAACCGACCTCCCTTGGACAACACTTGTTCTTTTCCGACCCCGACGGTATTAGGTTTCCGAGGCCTTGAGAGCCTTTAATTATAACGTCCTTTGTGGTTCATGCCTTTCTTTAGCCGATACCGTACTTTCGTTTTTCGAATTGTCGCACCCATTCCTTTTTTCCCTCTGATTAATATTAATAGAGGTTTGTTGCCTCGTCGCACTTCCTATTAATACAGTGGTCACCACCACCACCAGGCTCTTCACAAACCCATTAGCGAAGATGTCCGGATATTTTATACCAGGAACATTCCTTCCCAGTTGAGTATTTTGGACATCTCGCTGGTCGCTATCTACCTGCGAATGGCTTTCCCATAAACCCCGAACATTTATGCCAGGTCAACCTTACCACTTGATGTCAGATGATTAATATAAAACGTAAGATGGAAACTTCTTCTCATTTGGTAGTAATCTTACTGGCTTTACGTCCCACTAACAACTTTTAAGGTTTTCGGAGACGCCTACGTGCCGGAATTTAGTCCCGCTGGCTTTCTTTGACGTGATAGTAAATCTACCGACACGGGGGTGACGTATTTGAGCAAATACCACCTGACTGAGCCAGGATCGAACTTGCCAAGTTGGAGTCAGAAGGCCAGCGCCTCAACCGTCTGAGCGACTCAACCCGGCTAAATCTATGAATAATCAAGCGGTATGAGATCCTGCTTGAGAGCTCCCTCATGACAGAACTTGACGAACTTGCTCTTTGTTTAGAGATAAAAAGGTGAAGAAACAATAAATAACACCAAAATAGAAAAACAACACATAGAACAATGAACAAATAAGAGCGTAACCATAGCTTATTTAAAAGGAGACAAAATAGTTGTAAACTAAACATAAACATTTTGCCAGGCCTGAACCAGGACAGCATATCGGCCGTAATGCGCTCAGAAAACGTCCCACATGTTCACATCCTAATACTGTATTTTAAAGTTATTAGCTGACACTTCGCAGACCGTGTGGTACGTAACGTCCGCTGGTACGGAATGTCACCGCTACGAATTGTCCGATATTCATTAGTGAGAGAACACTGGACACTCTGGGACACACCCGTTCCATCAGCGCAGCTTAAGCAATTCCGCAGCAGACATGAGAGAATCAAAATCGTACTTTTTTTATCAAACCTCGTATCACAGTAGTCCTCGACTCGGGGCTCCGAACTCCACCTTTAAGTGTAACAAGACAACAACTAAGAGAAGAATTCTTTTGGCGGGGGGCAAATTGGCACTTTGCGCCTTTAAGAACATATTTGGGGGTCATAAATCTCCTTGTCCACATCCCGACTTCGTCCCCACTGTCCCCAGTTGTATCCCTGACCAGATGTTTCACGCTCGAGGACACCGCCCTTGAGGCGGAAGAGGTGAGATCCCTGCTGAGTCCGGGGAGAAACGAACCATAGGCGGTAGACTGATTTTAAAAATTAAAATGTTGCCTCAGTTCTTCTATTTCTCCCCTCGTTTCCTTCTTATCGTTGTTTGTTCAGAAGTCTTCCACTTTCATCGAATAGAAAAATTGCATCTACTTTTGAATCGCCGTATTACCCTTCATAAACTCGTTCATTTATGAGCTCGAGCTCTGATTCTCTGCTCCAGTTTCATGCTACTTTCTTCCAAATTCAATTTTCAGTTTCAGCTACCGTATCACACTGTTACGGGCCGTAACCTCGCAATATTTCCGACTATAAATTCGTTAGTTACCTGCAAACTTTTGACGTTATCAGGAAGAAATCGATATTTAAAGACTGGGACATCTTGTGTCCCGAAGAAAAAATGGTTTTGGAAACTGGAACTAAACGTCCTCAACCGGGACATACGGCCCCCCGGGGTAAGTAATCTGTTGGAAACACTGTTCACCATATCCTGCTGGTGTCGAAGTAGTGGGTATGTTGGTATTTGTTGTTGGTACCAAATACTTTACTGTAGCTCTACCGGACAGCTTGCGGCTTCAGCGAGAAAGCCGATAGTGCTGCTATCTACACTGCACGGTGTGACCAACTCTGCAGTAGAATGTTGCCACTTGTGTGATCTTGGTGAACTGGCGTACTGTTTATAATTTATCAGTGTCTGACACTACTTTGCAGTGATATTCCAAGAAAAAAAGTTCTGTGTTGAACAAATTACCCAGCAAGATAATAACATGAAAACCGACAAGGACCGCAAATATTTCAAAACTCATGACCTCGTAGCTGTGTTGAGGTTACCTTCTGTGTTCCTTATATGAAAAGTCAATCAGCTCTTGAGTTATTAATGGGGTGTTAAACCAATTACATTAACAACTTTTGAACTGTTAATGACTTCAAACTTGATGGTCCGCAGTATTAAGTAAAACCATGCATTTCACATCACCTACATAGTTTGTGGGTCTGTAGCATAATAGTAAAGTTGAAGTCTAGAATCCAGTCGGCATCAACCTTTTATATTATTTTATTTTTTTCTGAAAGAAAATTATTTCAATGTATCGATGACATAGGACCGAACACTAGTCCAAAAAACTGAATACGTAAGTGTGATAATTATTCATGCACAATGTTGTGAAGGAGAATTTAGGAAATCTTGAACACCTCCTCCTTTTCAGGGACATCGTAGTGACTGCGTGGTTTAGGTCACATAGTCGGGAGATAGTGGGTTCGAAATACACTGATGGCAGAGCTAAAGATGGTTTTCAGTGGTTTCCCATTTGCATACCAGGCAAATGCTGAGGCTCTATCTTAATTAAGGCCACGGTCGGTTCCTTCCCACTCCTAGCCCTTCCTTATCCCATCGTCTCAATAAAACGTATCACGGATGCCAATATCCTCACATAACTCCAATATGTATTATGTATTTCTATCTTCAGAGGTAAGAAATCAAATTCAAAGTACACTAAAAGTGAGATAACAGTGTTACGTGAGTTCGCCTGTAGAGTGCGCAAAGTTCGACAGTTATATGAAGAAGGAGAAGACTACGAAGGAGGAAAAAGAATAATGGACCAGAACGCCTGTTCCTTCACCTCAGTTCCTCTTTTACGAAACCTTAATCAGATGATTTGCACGAACTGAAGCCACTGAAACCAACTGAGTTTCTTAATAAAATACCCAGTACTGATGTGCCGGATTTGGATCCCACGGACTGAAAATGAATGGATATGAGATGGCGTTATGTTCAGACACTTCGGTACGATGTTCAACAGAGATTCCGCAAGGAGACATTGTGCTGATCGAAGCTGATGAAATTAAACTACTTTACTGGCTACTAGCTGTTTTACAAGAGGTGTACCCTGGTAAGGATGGCGTCGTCAGGTTTCAGACTGAGAACTGCTGCAGGCGATTGGGTGAGATCATTGCAGAGGTGGCTTAATTGGATGAATCTACTGCAATTGTAGAGATCAATCGGCCAGAATATATCCTGGAGTTGCAGCCAGAGAGGACAACTCATGGACCTCCACAGATGAAGTCTACAAGAAGGGGTAGAAGAGTGAAAATACTTAAATATTTGTACTTGTACATAATACGAAGGAAATAAGAATTGTGTGCAAGATCAGTGTCAAGTGAAAGAGATTTGAATGCTTTTATGTAAAGGTTAATGATTATTCGTATTTTATTTTGTTGCAATTTCATTAGTGTAAAACAAAATTGCAAGGTGGGGAGAATGTTAGGGAAATGTTAATTTGTGAGCTACTTTTTATTATCAGTAATCGGTATCATCAAAAGCCTCACACAGGTCTTGTTTTGGAAAAGAAAACAGAAGACAGTCATTAAATTCTGTTGTGTCAATTTGCTTTAATGGTGTTTTTTAAATAATATTAGAAAACATTCCTATGTAAAGTCTTTATGGATTAAGCTCTCCGTAATATGTATGTCAAGTACGTAACAAAGGTATTGAAAGGGAGAAAAGGGAAGAGGAATTTAGTTCTGCAGATGTCGGGATAATAAAGGGAGACCAGGAGTGGAAGGGACATAATTAGTGTGGGGTTGAGCCACTTGTCATCGCTGACTCATTTGTCAGGCATGTGGGAAAAGTACTCGTATGTGGAGGAAAGAGAACTAGGGTGGATTGTTATCCAGGAATCAGGTTAAGATATATGTTGACGATTACTGACGGAAGGGAGGACTTGAAGTAATTGGTACTAACATAGTTCGAGATGTTTTGGATCTAGTTACGGTAGCACGGAAGAAGGAAGCAGAGATTGTTATCAATAGGCATCTGTGTATGGAGGGTAATAGGGGATTTAAAGGAGGCTATGGAATGGGTATGTTGGAAACTGGTAGTGATATTTGTAGATCCTGATGGGTGAGTAGGAGATAGGGATCTACGCTCAGATGGCCTTCACTTGAAGCGGAATGGTACATACAAGTTAGGTTTATTTGGAAGAGTTACCGTACAAGGAGATACATACAGGGAAACGGGGCGGGCCAGGGAGCGATGATGACAGCGTAGGGAAACATGAAGTCGTGTAGTCAGGTATCGAGCCTCAGGTCTGTGACACTCCAAAATGTCTGCGAGAAACTCTCGACTGAAAGTGATTTCAGGAAGCACTGCCGTAACCAGGGTGACTTACTGACACACTTGAGGGTTTTCCTAAAGTAACTTCAAAATTATTGCTTTGATATTATGACCATCATTAGTTTTTGAAACAATGACTTTCGTCTTCCCGTATAAGTAACTGACTAACTTTTCACTTGATGTGAAAGCGTAATCTTAAAACATACTTGTCACAATTTCACTTCATGGTTTGAGGTGATTTTCCGATATCGCATATAGAACACTTCTTAGTTAGATGTTACTGTTGCCATTAAACGTGTTTATTAACCAATTGGTCGTCTTAAGTTTAATAAAACCTCACAAAAGGTGAAGTGACATGTTCATTTACTTCATCTACTGCTACAGTAAATATTATACATAAACCTAATCATGTTTACATCAACTCCACGGTCTTCTCTCCTTCTAGATAGTACGATATATAGTGTTACTAGGACAACATGTGTCCTATCCTTCAATATTTTTATTAGTGGTTGTTTTTTTCCTCTGCCACACATTTTTCAAAATACAGAAATATTTTGCTGTCTTTTCCAGTGCGATCCACTCCTGGTAATATAACCCGTGGTTACTCGCATGGTGAGCGCGGCTCTCACCTCAGAAGTGTATTGCTTTTTGTTGGAACTTTACAACACCTCCACTTCTGAAACTCCCTATACCTTTTAAACAGATTATTAGAAAGAGAATGTGTCAGTCATTCCCGTCATCTTTGAAAACCAAGACCTCGATCCATTATTACGTGCGACAGTGCATGTTTGGTGAGCGCTGCGCTCATTGTTGAGTAATGTCGGGGTAAAAGTTGTATTCACTACTCAGATATTTATCCCCAAATACGTGAGTTCCCCCACATAGGGACGCCTAAGATTGGCCGCCATCTAGCACGACGCTTGACGTCACACACAGCCGACTCCGCTCCGAACCGGTACGTTATCTTACTCTAGCACTGCGTGGCGGTCAGCGAGCGTGTGCGCGCACTGGGACTCGTATTACTGTAATATTTGGAGACGGGAATTTGCCTATTTTATTCCTGTGTTCAGAAACATAAGCTTATGAGATATAAATCCGTTTTTGGGTCCTTTAAGCTAGATTTCGTTGGTTTTATTGTGCCTATAAATGCCTATTTCAGGCGTCTGTGCCTATTTGGAGTATAATTGCCTATTTGATGCCTTTTGAATCTATTTTAAAGAAGCCTATTTTCTTCCAGTGCATTATATTGTAACTGATGTGCTCAACAGTATTATCTTCTCATTTCTCAAGATCTGTTTACCCCACGAACAAAATGGTAATTCTCGGAAGTCACCAGAAATAGTTCTTGGGAAATTTCCGTCAGGAGAAACAAGGAACAATTTGACCTCGAAGCCTTCAACCTCTCCAACCCTCTAAGACTTATGCGAGAACCAATCAACGTCAACTACGTTGCAGAACCCATATATATCTCTTACACCTCCTTTTCGATGTCCTATTTGCTTTACGTCGCACCGACACAGATAGGTCTTACGGCGACGATGGGATAGGAAAGGCCTGGGAATGGGAAGGAAGCGGCCGTGGCCTTAATTAAGGTACAGCCCCAGCATTTGCCTGGTGTGAAAATGGGAAACCACTGAAAACCATCTTCAGGGCTGCCGACAGTGGGGTTCGAGACCACTGTTGGCTGAACGGTCAGCGTACTGGCCTTCGGTTCAGAGGGTCCCGGGTTCGATTTCCGGCCGGGTCGGGGATTTTAACCTTAATTGGTTAATTCCTACGGCGCGGGGGCTGGGTGTATGTGTTGTCTTCATCATCATTTCATCCTCATCACGACACGCAGGTCGCCTACGGGATTCAAATAGAAAGACCTGCACTTGGCGAGCCGAACCCGTCCTGGGATATCCCGGCACTAAAAGCCATACGACATTTCATTTCATCTCCCGGATGCAAGTTCACATCTGCGCGACCCTAACCACACGGCCAACTCACCCGGTGTTCTCGATGTGAACTGTTGTACGCATACGCTTTGAACGTGTTGTGGTTTATTGTGATGAAGAAGTGTGTCTGTGGCAATGCCAAAAGAAAAACTACCGAGTGAGTTGCCTGTGCGCTCAGGGGCGCGCAGCTGTGAGCTTGCATCCGGGGGATTAGAGAGTTCGAGCCCCACTGTCGACAGCACTGAAGATGGTTTTCAGTGGTTTCCCATCTTCACACCAGGCAAATCCTGGGGCTGTACCTAAATTAAGGCCACGGTCGCTTCCTTCCCACTCCTAGGCCTTTCCTATCCCATCGTCACCATAAGACATATCTGTGTCGGCCTGACGTAAAAAATTGTAATTGCGAAGAAAAATCGTCGTCCTACTGGCTGAAGCGGTGATTACAGGGGATCCCTATTTCACTAAGCATGGAAACGTAGTCTTCTACCAAGTTTGCTGTACGGAGGTAAGTTCTTTTTTTTTTTCCTTTTATCTTTTTTTCTTTTTTGTTCTTTGAGACTGAACTACGATCGCATTTCGTTGTAGCATTTATAGGCCTATTAATTTACGTATTGTGGAAAGTTGTTTTGTTGCAATGCTGTATTAGTCGTGAACTATCAATCATTTATATTGCTAAAATGTAAATAATTATTTAATTACTGAACGAGGAGTTAGAACGCCGGTGGTCACTTGTCACAGAGTGGATGAAAAATAAAAATCAGTATTTTGAACTCTGATTCATTTCCTGTGAAAATAGAGATTTACAACTAAAATATCGTCTTTCTTTCTTTCTTTCTTAATCTGTTACCCTCCAGGGTATGTTTTTCCCTCGGACTCAGTGAAGGATCACACCTCTACCGTCTCAAGGGCAGTGTCCTAGAGCTAAGACTTCGGGTCGGGGGATACAATCGGGGAGGAGGTCTAGTACCTCGCCGAGACATCCTCACCTTCTGTGCTGAACAGGGGCCTTGTGAAGGCATGGGAAGATTGGAAGGAACAGGCAAAGAAAAGAGATGGAAGTGGCTGCGTCCTTAAGTTAGGTACTATCCCGGCATTTTCCTGGAGGAGAAGCGGGAAACCACAGAAAACCACTTCGAGGATCGCTGAGGTGGCAATCGAACACCTCTACTCAGTTAACCACCCAAGTCTGAGTGGACCCCGTTCCAGCCCTCGTGACACTTTTCAAATTCCGTGGCAGAGCCGGGAATCGAACCTGGGCCTCCGCGAGTGGCGGCTAATCACGCTAACTACTACACCACTACAACTGAAGTGTAATTTTAAGAACTCGTGAGTAACGCTAGTTGTAGGCTCTTCGCTTCCGCTAAGCCTTCGCGAAAGATAGGTTGAAGATCCAATGTGGTGCAGGTAGGCAGATGTCACAGGGGCTAGACATACAGGATGGCACGGCTTGGACGATGTCACTGTGTGTTTTACAAGGCTGCAAGGACTATCATTACAAGACCAAACCAGTGAAAGGCCGGTTGGTAACCGTTGTGCTCGGGGGGCAAGCAAAGTGAGTCTGGGGTGCGTAAGCTCTAGCATCCCATCTAGAGGCTTGCTAAATTGTGACAAAAAATAAGGTTATGGGCGAATGCCACGACAATTTCAAATCACGCGGTTTTCTAATTTTCAACGAGGGTGGCAGCCTTGTGGGCACATATGATGCAGGATCTATTGCAGGCAACAGCTGCATGACCCAGCTGATCAAAGCCGGCGAAAAGCAACATATAAAATGTTCACAAATCTGAGATTTACAGTGCCTCCGTTTCAATTCTTCTACATGGGTAAGAATAGTGCTAGGGGCAGCTTGGTGAGTCCCTGGCAAGCATATAGGAAGGATATCTCCTCTACGCTATTCAAGTATCGTTTCACGTCCTTTTTATTATTTTTTCACCCGGTGAACTCGACAGGAAACTGGCCGATTATAACTGAACATTTTGAGGACATATTTCCATGTAAATTACGAATTCTCTTGTTCTTAATTTAAAGTTTTGTGCTTCTAGAAACATCGCCTCTGATAGTCTTTCTCTTTTTTATGAAACAAATGCATGTTTATACTAAGCAATATTGCCAATTAGCCCAGCTGTAGAAATTTAAGATAATGGAGCATTGCAATTAAGTCAATATTGTTATCTTTCAGATTGAATGTGAAATGATACCATTTAGATCAACATAGAAAAACTGCGATGCATTTGATACGAGTACAGAAAGCGTTGTCATCGTAGCTTTTCTACCAGTCCAAATATTCAAACTTCAACAAGCTGCCGGGAGAAATCACCGAGTTGGAGAAGAGGGGCCTTCCCCTTAGGGTTGTGGAAGAAGTCAGGAGAAGTTTTGACCGAACCTCTGGGAAGGTAGCCGCTGTCAGCACAAACTTCCACAAGAGTCTTGCAGCAGGATCCATGATGGAAAACGACGGTAAAAGTAGCCAGGGTGCTGCGAGGTGAGGTAGATGAAGCAGTTGAGCTAAAACCAGATGAAGTGACTTCATTGAAGTTTTGTCCCATCACTTCTCGTGATGTTGACAGATCTTTCTCTCAGTACAAAACATTCTGCCCGACAGGAGAACAAGATTGTTACCGGACAACTTTGAAAAGTTGCTTGTTGTAAATTTCTTTTATAGTAAGTGAGTGTGTTATTAAATTATAACTATTTTTTCATGCCTATTTTATTTCCTATTTTACAATTTAGTGCCTATTTACATGCCTATTTTGGCTAATTTAAGAGCCTGTATGCCTGCCTATTTTAACTGCTTTTAGTGCCTATAATTCTCGTCTCTAGTAATAATAATGTAAGCAAATACAGAATTATTCTGTTAGTTGTAGTACTGTACTCATTTTATATAAAAATGGATTATAAATTGTAAAAAATGATGACATGAGACTATCTCCGTTAGTCATAATGATTGACATTCTGATATGGAAATACAAACTATTCAATGAATTTGGTACCAAATACCACTTTGTCAGAAACATAGCACTGAACTTACGGCAACATAGGAATATACCATAAACTGTTGTTTTATTTATATGCTTTTAATCAGAATCCTCAGAAACCTCTTTGTGAATGAAGCATAAATTATTCACAGTTAAAAGTATATTACAAAACCTTCATGACAGTAAACGATAAGTTTACTATTCAGTGTAATTTTATTATTATGGAAGTAGAAAGAAGATTCGTTTCGATACCAGTTCTCAAGACATAATAAAATTGTATAAGGGCAGTGTACACAAATTTTATTCATGAGTTGCATGTTATCGCCCTAGCAAGCATGCCTTTAGTTAATGTCCTTCAAACGCAAACCTCGTTGTTGTTGTTGTTGTTATCTCTACTTATATCTACATGACAGCGTGAAGGTGGTGGTGATTATTATTGTAAGAGTATTCAACTGAACAACCATAGTAGTATAATTGGGCGGTTCGGCGGCCTCCTCCTCCTCCCTCCTCCTCCTCCCTCCTCCTCCTCCTCCCGCGGGAAATTTGAATTTTGGCGGGAAATTTGAATTTTGGCGCGAGATTTGAATTTGTAAACAAAGCCACGTGCTTTTTGACAGCTGTCATCGACAACAACGCATCGCTAACCTCACTGCTGCCATCTTGACGGGCCTAAACCTCACTAGTACCAACTTAACCTAACTAGCATGAGGTAAACAAAGCCACGTGTTTTTTGACAGCCACGTGCTTTCTGACAGACAACAACGCATCGCTAACCTCAGTACTGCCATCTTGAAGGACCTAAACCTCAGTAGTGCCAACTTAACCTCACTAGCATGAGGTAAACAAAGCCACGTGTTTTTTGACAGCCACGTGCTTTTTGACAGATTTGTAAACAAAGCCACGTGCTTTTTGACAGACAACAACGCATCGCTAACCTCAGTACTGCCATCCTGACGGGCCTAAACCTTAGTGGTACCAACTTAACCTAACTAGCATGAGGTAAACAAAGCCATGTGCTTTTTTAACAGCTGTCATCCGCCATCTTTAAACACTGTGCTGCCCTCTTTCGTCACCTGTCATCGGCAGTGCTGCCATCTTGGTGGGCCTAAACCTCAGTGCTACCAACTTAACCTCAAGATACCTTTGAAATGTGGTGGTGGCAAATTCCACGTGCTCTTGTTTGGAAACAAAGCCATGTGCTTTTTGGACAGCTGTCATCCGCCATCTTTAATCAACAGAGCACCGTGCTGCTATCATGCGGGCAATTTCGTCAGCTGTCATCCACCATCTTTAATCCACAGAACACCGTGCTGCCCTCTTTATGGCTACTACCTTAAGCACGTAGTAGCGGGCAATTTGAAAAGTTCTGTTAGCTATCATCCGCCATCTTTAATCAAGAGAGCACCGTGCTGCCATCTTTAGCTAGATACCTTTGAAATGTGGTGGCGGCAAATTGAAAAATTCCGCGTGCTCTTGTTTGGAAACAAACTCACGTGCTTTTTTTTGACAGCTACCACCCGCCATCTTTAATCAACAGAGCATAGTGCTGCCCTCTTTAGTTTGAAATGTGGTGGCGTCAAATTCCACGTGCTCTTGTTTGGTAAACATAGCCACGTGCTTTTTTGACAGCTGTCATCCGCCATCTTTGAGCATAGTGCTGCCCTCTTTAGCTACTTACCTTTGAAATGTGGTACGTCATCCGCCATCTTGCATCGCAAACCTCAGTGCTGCCCGGTGGCGGCAAATTCCACGTGCTCTTGTTTGGAAACAAAGCCACGTGCAGCTGTCATCCGCCATCTTGCATCACAAACCTCAGTGCTACACTCTATGTGGTGTCGGCAAATTCTAAATGCTTTACAAACCTATGCCCTTTTTTGACAGCTGTCATCCGCCATCTTTGAGCATAGTGCTGCCCTCTTTAGCTACTTACCTTTGACAGATGTCATCCGCCATCTTTAATCCAGAGAGAACAGTGCTGCCCCGTGGCGGCAAATTCCACGTGCTCTTGGTTGGAAACAAAGCTTTTAATCCAGAGAGAACAGTGCTGCCCGGTGGCGGCAAATTCCACGTGCTTTACAAAGCTATGTGCTTTTTTGACAAAAAATTCTGCTCTCGAGATACTTACCGAACTAGACGATACTATACTTACGAATCTGCTCATCACCTTCTTTCTTCTATGTAAAATAAACAAAAACTCTATCTTGCAAATAAGGAGCGGGAGAAAGGTAATACCTGACCTAAAATAAAAGAATATGCCAATTCTACATTATTTATTCACATCTTGTATGTACAAGTTTTATCTTGAATCATTTTACCCTAGTGATGTTTGCGTACTTCCCGATGCAATTCTTGAATGTACAAGTTTAAACTTGCGGTACTACGCTCTCAGCGTACCTCTCCCCTACAATATGTACAGTGAATTGTGATGTAAGACAGCGTAACGTAAGTACACACCTCTAGCATAATGTTTATGTAAAGTAGTACCTATCAATACTACTATGCCCCCAGGCTGGCGTGTTGGTAGAATTTGGAATGACAAACCGTTTACAATCATCGCTATTAAGGGCTACCTTACCAATTAAATGAGTGTACAACTGGTGCTTCTTGCTTCTAATGACAGACATTTGCTTATGCAAAACAGGTGGATTACTTTTAATGCAATTGTTATAGTTTTCTAAACTTAGCTGATTCTGAACGACATTCTTTTTAACCCCCTTCAATCTCTTTATTTGTAATTCATTTAAGAGTTTTATGCAATATGACTTGGATTTTGTACCTACAAATGAATCGATAATATTCCCAGCACATTCATCTTTCATTTTACCTAGAAACTTTTTGTTCACTAGCGGTAGATGATATTGATTATTTGCAGGACAGTTACTTGTATCAAACCTACCCAAGTCCGGCTTCATATCATTGTAATAGTCATCAGTTTTGATTTGATAAATAAACGAATCGGTATCTGTGTAGAGCAATTGCGCATTATGCGTGTACTTCTTCATCATATAATCGTAATGGAATTCATACATGAGTGTTTTAGTCAATTCAAGTACTGCAAAGCCGACGTAGGTAGGTTTGTCATACTTAACCTTAACACGATTCATCTGTATAATAACTAAATTCTCATGTATGATGGTGCAGCTGTGGAAATTTGGTTTACTTATTAAATAGTTAGCACCATACCTTTTCTTAATATTAATCCAGTTTGTAATCAATTTTACATCAACGCGTTTGTCAACATTTTCCATAGTCTTACCAAACACACTGTTATTCATGAGCTTGTAGAAATCTTTTTCAAACTCGTTAACCGCATTCGTTCTTAAATTATTGTTCAGATCGATATATGGCTTTAGCCACGGTGAATGATTAAATTCTAGTACGCGATGAATTTTGGATAACTTCAAACCATGCTGCAAACACTGTTTTAAATTTCGGTAATGAATGATATACTTAGATTTATCGCACAAATTAGCAATGAGCATTTTCGTCGTTGATGCGATGTACGGGGGCTTCATATTTTCAGGGCAGGACGGTAGGTCATTATGAGAAGTGTGTAACTCTTTAGGATACTGTAAGTCAACTTCGAGGAAATAGCCTTTATCAGCTTCATCACCTAGGGCGTGTAGCTGTAAAGCATCAATTTCGCACTGCGTCAGCCAGCGGAAACCACTCACCGGTAGATGCTGACTCATCGCCCACCCATACTGATTATTAGCATCGAGGTAAACGATATACCGAGATTCCTGACTAGAATCGAAACTCGGCATGTACTTATTATTCGCCTTCGAATACCGCCCGCTGCACTGACTCAGACCGCCTCGAATAGATGATTTTATAAAGTGCACCATATCAATATCAGTCAGCAGTTCCAAATTCACCTGTGTGTGTTTTAACATAGCATCCCAACTTAACCCAGGTGCATTAAAATACTGACATGGGTCAAGGCTGTAGGTGTTCATGCAAACACAGCGAAAATTTTCAAAAACATCAGCTAACAAAAGTACATCTGTCTTTAAATATAAATCGGAGTATTCACCCAGCGTTTGAATGTGGAACTGCTCCCAGATTTTTGTGCATGTAAATAGTCATCATCACTAATATCTGCTGAATTCAGCGAGCTGTAAAAGGATTGTTTCGATGGTAAGGCACGTTCTTCGAGGCGGTCTAAGCAGTCGAGATATTCATAGCAAAAAACACCCTTACGCCGAAGTAAATTAAACTGCGCTTCTTCGGGGAAAAAGCGTCGAATTTTCGTAAATTGTTCAGGCTATAAATGACTAGAAAGTTTATCGAGGCTACTCGCCATAAAGCGAAACGAGTCAAGGAATCTCAGTTTTATAGAATGCTCAGCATCTACTTTTACAGACTTTGCAAACGCAATGTACCGCTCTTTATTCTGGGGGATTATATCTACTTTTTCATCTGAAGCTCCAAATTGTGAAATGATGAAATGAGAGTCGTAACCAGATAAGTTATGAAAAATTACAGGGATAAATTTAGGAACTCTACACTTAAGATTACAGCTATAATGAGCGGCACATCTGTAGAAACCAGTTAAATGATCATGATCAAAAACTTTAGGGTCATTTTCGGAAAATTCCCCATCACAAATGCTACACTTTGTAGCACGTTCATGATCATTTAACTGAATTTCGGTGAGTGGCTTCATAGGAATATTACTATTCAGAATACGACCAAGACGAACTGCATCACTTTCAAGTCTTTCTAAAAATACTTTAGCAGCATCATGTCCTCGATACAGCTCTAACTTGTTAAGCGTACTATCGTAACTACACTTGATGTAATACGCGAAGCTATACGGGACATGCATGTGCGTAGTATTAGTGAAAGAGTTGTCAGGATTAGGTGAGCATGTGTTGCATGGCGTGAGGATGGCTTCAAAGTCTGCATAAATCACGAACGGTACCCACATCTGCTTGTGAAAATTTGTAAATTTTAAAACATTATTGCCTGTAGTAGGTATCTCTGTACGTACATGATTGCAGTCATTCTTGGAATGCTTCGTTAACTGATCTTCAGTTCTAAAATACTGCAAGCATCCATCACATAGCCACTTTTTACACTCATGTTTTGACAACTGACTGCCAACAAGTTTACTCAGACTTTTAATCCAGCAAAAGTGGCTATTTTCACTGTTTTCAATATAGAGTAAATTAACATGAGTACTCTTCTTAATACATGTATAATACAGAGGACCTACTACAGACTTTTTCTCTACACCATACACATTAATACTAATGTTATTTAGTTCCTCAAAGTGCTTAATATCCTTTATCTGCACAGGAAATTCTATACTATCGAAATTTAGCTGCGTTGAATAGTGTGGATAGGATGATGTTCTCTTAGCTACGCCTGATTTCGCAGGATTTAAAGCTGACATCACCGCCCATGCAAAACATGCTTCGTCATTGTTTTGGATGTTTACAACAGCTTCTTTTCGCTGAATCCATGTCGGCAGCTCGATGTACGATGAACCTCGCATGGGATTGTACTTATTGATGTTAACTTCTAGATACATTATTTCAACTAAAGCCCACCCTGATTCCTTTTCTTGAAATTCCTCGCTCTTAGTTGAAATAATGTTAGAGACATCCCTAAGTACATCACTAAAATTAGTCGACTGACTTATGACAAAATTCTTCGTATTAAATGATTTAATGTCCGTTATTTCGGATTCATCCGTGCTTTTAATGTACAAGGCGAAAAGTTCAAAATTATCTTTAAATAAATTATGATTGGACAAAGATTTAGCAAGAAGCTGTTGTACATCCGGTTGAACGCAATTTAAAAAGTTTGAAGTGCTCTGAAACATTTGACTGATGCGAATTCTGTAACTAGCAATCCTACTTTTAAATGCTGTATTAATTTCCTCGATTTTTGCGTTACTACCACTTCTACACGCATTATTTTTATGCGCATTACTCCGTAAGTGTCCCTGAAAATGCGAAGATGGTACATCAGTGTTACAGTGCTCGCAGTGAATAGTTTGAAGTTCATTTTTCCTAGGTTTTTTACTACTAGTACTTTCTACAGCTACATCAGTAGCTGCACGCTTTTTCCCTACTACTACCTGAGGGCAAGTAGATATTTGATGTACCTCTACTAAGTGAGCCTCGTATCGCTCTACGTTAGCAAAATACACACTACAAACTTTACATAAAGCAGATGTTATGCTAGGGTGTTTTGATTTCATATGGCGCATGAAGTTATCACGCCTTGCAAACGTTACATTACATTCCTCGCAGCAGGGGAACATCTGAAAAGAGAACGACCGATAGAGATTAGGTGAAAGTTACGGAAGAAACCAAGTTTCAACGTATAGAGGTTGGACATGGCTGTGAGTTTGAAATTATAAAATTAACTAGGCCTATAGCATGAGGATTAAAGAGAACAACTATTTATGATTAGCTTAAAGTTACGATGTTTTAGAAGAAACCAATTTTCAGCCCTTTGAGGATAGACATAGCTACGTGTGCGTGTTTGAATTTATACCACGTCTATAGTATGAGGATTCAAGAGAACAACTATTTATCAATAGACTTAAGTTACGATGTTTTAGAAGAAACCAAGTTTCAGCCTGTTGAGGATAGACATAGCTATGTGCGCGTGTTTGAAATTATACCTCGTCTATAGTATGAGGATTGAAGAGAACAACTATTTATGATTAGCTTAAAGTTACGATGTTTTAGAAGAAACCAATTTTCAGCCCGTTGAGGATAGACATAGCTACGTGTGCGTGTTTGAAATTATACCACGTCTATAGTATGAGGATTGAAGAGCACAACTATTTATCAATAGACTAAAGTTACGATGTTTTAGAAGAAACCAAGTTTCAGCCCGTTGAGGACAGACATAGCTATGTGTGCGTGTTTGAAATTATACCACGTCTATAGTATGCGGGTTGAAGAGAACGACTATTTATCAATAGACTAAAGTTACGATGTTCGGAAGAAACCAATTTTCAGCCCGTTGAGGACAGACATAGCTATGTGTGCGTGTTTGAAATTATACCTCGTCTATAGTATGAGGATTGAAGAGAACAACTTTTTATGATTAGCTTAAAGTTACGATGTTTTAGAAGAAACCAAGTTTCAGCCCGTTGAGGACAGACATAGCTATGTGCGCGTGTTTGAAATTATACCACGTCTATAGTATGAGGATTGAAGGGAACAACTATTTATGATTAGCTTAAAGTTACGATGTTTTAGAAGAAACCAAGTTTCAGCCCGTTGAGGGCAGACATAGCTATGTGTGCGTGTTTGAAATTATACCCCGTCTATAGTATGCGGGTTGAAGAGAACAACTATTTATGATTAGCTTAAAGTTACGATGTTTTAGAAGAAACCAAGTTTCAGCCTGTTGAGAGCAGACATAGCTATGTGCGCGTGTTTGAAATTATACCCCGTCTATAGTATGCGGGTTGAAGAGAACAACTATTTATGATTAGCTTAAAGTTACGATGTTTTAGAAGAAACCAAGTTTCAGCCTGTTGAGGACAGACATAGCTATGTGCGCGTGTTTGAAATTATACCTCGTCTATAGTATGCGGGTTGAAGAGAACAACTATTTATGATTAGCTTAAAGTTACGATGTTTTAGAAGAAACCAAGTTTCAGCCTGTTGAGGGCAGACATAGCTATGTGCGCGTGTTTGAAATTATATCTCGTCTATAGCGTGAGGATTAAAGAGAACAACTATTTATGATTAGCTTAAAGTTACGATGTTTTAGAAGAAACCATGTTTCAATGAATAGAGGTCAGACATACCTTAAAATCTTCGCGCTGCAAACTGTTACTCGGATAAATAAAATGCGTGCGTTCAAGCCTGATACTCGAATGATAATATTCTGGTCGTACCTAAAAAGAAGAAACATATATGAATGTAGTGTAGGGTACATCATCTAACCTAGTTATCTTTACAACTCAAAGTTCGAAAACATACCTTTAAAAATGCACGTGCTGCAGACTGTTACTCGGATGAAAAATTGCGTACTTTCAAGCCTGTAACTCGAACGGTACCTAAAAAGAACAAACATATATGAATGTAGATGTCTAGCGTAGAAGTTGCTTTGTAAATAAAAAAGTAACTAACAGTTCTACCTTACCTTAAGATAAAGGCTGAAAAATAATATTCACAGCAGACGGGAGATGTGTGTACGTAATAAACGCATACAGAGAACTGTGAGCACTTCGCGCAGACTGCAGCGAGTAAATATGTTGCTTGTTACCAAGCGGATGTGAATAATCGCTGACAACTGCAGTACAGTCGGAACGAAGTGTTTATGCAAAAAGAGCTTTCCTGTAGTCCCGCAAGCTGACGTATTTAAGCCGGAATCGAACCTCCTCTTGATGCCGAGGTGTCAGAATTTAAGAGTTCTGCAGCGGATCGAGCCTTGGAAAGTTAGCGCGTGATCCTCGACTTCTCGAGGGTACTAAGCTACATACGCGGTATTCCTTACCTGTAGGCACTTAAAGGTATTGAGCTAAAGCTAGATCATGTAATGACGATCGCGCAGGCCCCTCACCTAGCATTTACTATTTTTCACGGCTTCTAGTTCGAACCCGCTATCTTCCGAAGTAGCGAGAATGATTGAAGAGCGTTGAGGGTGATTCATCTGTCGGATGGAGGTGTTAAGCTATGTGCAGGCTTCTTCGGTAGGAGTAGGCTATGTCGGGACATCTAGTTATCGATTTAAAATCCTAGTCAGGAAGGGCAACCGGTCGTATAAAACTATGGTGTATGATCTAAGAGGCGGGGTGTGCAAAAAAAGCCAGCAATAAGTAAGGGCTGTTGATGGGGACGTTAAACCTTGTGCAGACTCCTTCGAAAATGATTTTTGAGTACAAGACGTTGAGGGTGATTCATCTGTCGGATGGAGGTAATAAGCCTTGTGCAGGCTTCTTCGGTAGGAGTAGGCTATGTCGGGATATCTAGTTATCGATTTAAAATCCTAGTCAGGAAGGGCAACCGGTCGTAAAACTATGGTATATGATCTAAGAGGCGGGGTGTGCAAAAAAGCCAGCATTAAGTAAGGGCTGTTGATAGGAGGCGTTAAATCTTGTGCAGGCTCCTTCGCCAGGAGAAGCCTACATGCCGGCACCGCACAGGCTCTTTCGGTAGGAGTGGGCACTGTGTGTGTTTTAACCTCTCCGTACAATCATGATATTTTACGTTAGGAACTTACATAGGCTAAATGCTACACATTCCGTGGCAGAGCCGGGAATCGAACTCGGACCTCCGGGGGTAGCAGCTAATCACACTAACTACTGCACTACAGAGGAGGACTATTTCAGAATATTTTACAACCTTAATTGGTACTGTGTTTTAAGAGCTTACATGGGCTGAATGCTACTCAGCTAAGAAGACGTTCGTGAGTTACAAGTCGCTTATCAGCACGCAGTGCCCTCGTTCAAGGTTACTACTACAGCCGGAAGATACGTGTACAATTTCAGCTAACACATGCATTCCACAACTCGCTCAGAATGACTGTGCCGATACTTCAAGGACTGTAGAACAAACCCATAGCCTTCAGTTTAGTTTAGCGTGCATGCCTCTCACCCAGTAGTCTCGGGTTCGATTCTCTTGGGAATAAAAATGTGTTTTACAGATTTTAAATCGCATGAATTTGTTGAGTTGTCCTTCCTGACGCAAAACTAGCAGTATCTAACCTCTTACACTATAGTTTTCAACCGAATGCCCTTCCTGACAACTCGGATTAAGAATCTGTTTTACAACTTCTAACACGGGAATCGAGGATTTACAGCTAGATGCACTTCTTAGATTTTAAATCATGAACTATTGTTTTACAGCTGGATGCCCTTCCTGACTAAGATTTTTAGATCGCATTAATTTGTTGAGTTGCCCTTCCTGACGCAAAACTGGTAGTATCTAGCCTCTCACGTCATACACTATTGTTTTCGACCGGTTGCCCTTCCTGACGCTGAAAGACCAGGATTTAGCTAGTTACCCTTCTTGATGTAACAAGACTAGGATTTATTTTTTTAGACTGCACTTGGCCAGAAATAGCCACACGAAATTATTATATAGAAAGAGAATTGCTGGGCTGATGACAGCTGTCAGAAAATCACATGGGTTTGTAAAGCACGTGGAATTTACCGCCGCCGGGCAGCACGGTGATTAAAGATGGCGGATGACAGCTGCACATAGCTTTGTTTCCAAACAAGAGCACGTGGAATTTGCCGCCACCGGGCAGCACGGTGATTAAAGATGGCGGATGGCAGCTGTCAAAAAAAGCATGTTGATTTGTAGAGCACGTGGAATTTGCCGCCACCGGGCAGCACGGTGATTAAAGATGGCGGATGACAGCTGTCAGAAAAAAGCATGTTGATTTGTACATAGAAGAAAGAAGGTGATGAGCAGATTCGTAAGTATAGTATCGTCTAGTTCGGTAAGTATCTCGAGAGCAGAATTTTTTGTCAGAAAAGCACATAGCTTTGTAAAGCACGTGGAATTTGCCGCCACCGGGCAGCACTGTTCTCTCTGGATTAAAAGCTTTGTTTCCAACCAAGAGCACGTGGAATTTGCCGCCACCGGGCAGCACTGTTCTCTCTGGATTAAAGATGGCGAATGACAGCTGTCAAAGGTAAGTAGCTAAAGAGGGCAGCACTATGCTCAAAGATGGCGGATGACAGCTGTCAAAAAAAGGGCATAGGTTTGTAAAGCATTTAGAATTTGCCGCCACCACATAGAGTGTAGCACTGAGGTTTGTGATGCAAGATGGCGGATGACAGCTGCACGTGGCTTTGTTTCCAAACAAGAGCACGTGGAATTTGCCGCCACCGGGCAGCACTGAGGTTTGCGATGCAAGATGGCGGATGACGTGCCACATTTCAAAGGTAAGTAGCTAAAGAGGGCAGCACTATGCTCAAAGATGGCGGATGACAGCTGTCAAAAAAGCACGTGGCTATGTTTACCAAACAAGAGCACGTGGAATTTGCCGCCACCACATTTCAAACTAAAGAGGGCAGCACTATGCTCTGTTGATTAAAGATGGCGGGTGGTAGCTGTCAAAAAAAGCACGTGAGTTTGTTTCCAAACAAGAGCACGCGGAATTTTTCAATTTGCCGCCACCACATTTCAAAGGTATCTAGCTAAAGATGGCAGCACGGTGCTCTCTTGATTAAAGATGGCGGATGATAGCTAACAGAACTTTTCAAATTGCCCGCTACTACGTGCTTAAGGTAGTAGCCATAAAGAGGGCAGCACGGTGTTCTGTGGATTAAAGATGGCGGATGACAGCTGACGAAATTGCCCGCATGATAGCAGCACGGTGCTCTGTTGATTAAAGATGGCGGATGACAGCTGTCCAAAAAGCACATGGCTTTGTTTCCAAACAAGAGCACGTGGAATTTGCCACCACCACATTTCAAAGGTATCTTGAGGTTAAGTTGGTAGCACTGAGGTTTAGGCCCACCAAGATGGCAGCACTGCCGATGACAGGTGACGAAAGAGGGCAGCACAGTGTTTAAAGATGGCGGATGACAGCTGTTAAAAAGCACGTGGCTTTGTTTACCTCATGCTAGTTAGGTTAAGTTGGTACCACTAAGGTTTAGGCCCGTCAAGATGGCAGTACTGAGGTTAGCGATGCGTTGTTGTCTGTCAAAAAGCACGTGGCTTTGTTTACAAATCTGTCAAAAAGCACGTGGCTGTCAAAAAACACGTGGCTTTGTTTACCTCATGCTAGTGAGGTTAAGTTGGCACTACTGAGGTTTAGGTCCGTCAAGATGGCAGTACTGAGGTTAGCGATGCGATGTTGTCTGTCAAAAAGCACGTGGCTGTCAAAAAACACGTGGCTTTGTTTACCTCATGCTAGTTAGGTTAAGTTGGTAGTAGTGAGGTTTAGGCCCGTCAAGATGGCAGCAGTGAGGTTAGCGATGCGTTGTTGTCGATGACAGCTGTCAAAAAGCACGCGGCTTTGTTTACAAATTCAAATCTCGCGCCAAAATTCAAATTTCCCGCCAAAATTCAAATTTCCCGCGGGAGGAGGGAGGAGGAGGGAGGAGGAGGAGGGAGGAGGAGGAGGGAGGAGGAGGAGGCCGCCGAACCACCCAATTATACTACTAACCATCAACTTGTTAGCACTAATCATAGGGAAAAAGATGTCCAGAACTTCGAAGAATGAAGGTGTCTGCTAAAGAGAGAGAAGTGAGAGGCCTCGCAAGCCTGATACCGCTGGGGTAAGTTGACCAAGGGAGGTCGGACGCTATAGAAGTAAGTGAGAAACAATACCAGGACTCAGGTAAGAGCTCTGTGGCCGCCAAACCACGCTCGCAAATTGAAAGCCATTGGGGCCCATTTTAGTCTATTCTTACGACTGGCAGGGGTACCGTGGATATATTTTGCAGGCCGTTCCCCTCAGAGGGCTATATGACAGCCGTTATATATTACCAACAATAACTTTGGGATTAAAATGAAATGAAGGTTTCTACTTCGGATACTGGTTCTGTTTATAGCTACAACAGGGACAAAGACTGCGCTTCCAATACGGCTTCCTTCCACTTTCCAGAAAAATTGAGGTAATGGTGTTTTTAGTCCCTCAACAAACTCTTCTAATAAATCTGTTACCACGGCTAAACGTTTTCTTTCCCTGCGTAACATAGCTTCAAATTTGATGTAATTTTTCAAACTCTCTCCTTACACCACATGACTGACCGCTCCAAAACGCTCTCTTTTCCTACATGAATTATTTTCAAGGCTTATTCAATCCACAAGCAAGATGTCTAATATTTGTTGTTTGGTTTTCAAAACTCTGCATCCCTCTTTTAATTTTTCCTGCAAAGTCAATTTGAGACAATATTAAATTGTGTGAGCCGCCCCCTTTATAAACATTTTGAACTGGCCTTTGAGCCCTAGAATATCTGTGTCAATTGACTGCTCGACATACCGTTATAACCTAATGTAGGCCGCGCGCCGTTTCTCCTAGCTCTGTTTGGTTGCGCATGCGCAGGCCTACTACCAGGCAAAACTGGCCTCCTCCTCGCTTGCCGACGCGAGACTTAGTTCGCTTCAGTCAGCCATGACGCCCGCTTGTGTATTTGAGTGCTACGCAATGGAGAGGTGGAGTACCAGAAAACCCCCGTGATACCTACGTTAACGGGGATTTGCCCCAGGTGAACTAGTTGGAGACCTCCTGCCGTTTCTTCTAATCATATTTTTGGATTTATTTTTCGTCTGGATACTTCCCAACAAGGGCTGATGCCGGTCGTGTGTCTGTATTTCGTCGTCAACAATGGTCAGGTTTAAAATTCCTCTCATTTCTTCATCACCAAAGGTATGTACCAGTGTTTGAATAATTTCAAACGTCGTCCAGAAGAGGATTTTGATATTTTCGAAGATTTCAGGAAATAATAATAATAATAATAATAATAATAATAATAATAATAATAATAATAATAATAATAATAATAATAAATATTTGGACTTCGTCGTTAAATTAATACCTATTAGCGTGTGTGGTATTGGAAATCTGAAAAACAGTTTCGGCAACTAATCACAGTAATGTGCAAGGTTCACAGTGAACTGAATTGGGATTTTTTTTTAAATTTAAAATTTAAATCCGTTTTTTGGCACTTTAAATTGTAAATTTCCATTGTGAACCAAGGTACAGTCTCCAAGGTACCGGGCTTTACTTGCTTCGGTTTTTGTTTGCTTACCTGTGTTTTGTTCTCCAATTCGTTTGGTATGTTTCCTTCTCCCTTCCCCCTTCTGGGGTTTTTTTTGGGTGAATTAAAAATTTTTTCTCTTGCCCGTTTTCCTCCGTGTTTTTGGAGGCGTTGCTTTTGTTTTGTGGTTACCTTGGCTACCGGTGTGTGTGGGTATTGTTGTCGGGTTTTAGAGTTGTCTGGCGTATTGAGCCTGTGTGCATCTTGAAGTAAATATTTCTGAGTTGAGTGTATCGTTCTCTGTTTTAAATGTTATTTTATTAATTTTAACCACCTTTAATATTGTGTTACCCTTTTCTCGCCGCGGGTGGTGTGTATTTTTACGTAGAATTCTATGTGTCTTGGAAACTGTCCTTGGTGAAAGCTGAACGTTTTTAATTTTGGTAATTATGAGAAACGGCCGCGTTGAAGATCCATTTAAATGAATGATTCTTAACTGAGCTTTTTTAATTAATTAACTATCCGTGATCGATCACATTTTATTTCAAAGTAGTATTTATGTAAGGAAGTCAATTGGTTTCTCGTTGTTTTCTGATCACATTTTATTAGGTACGGAGGTCATCCTTTGCTTTCTTGTTGTTTTCATAAAATTTTCAATTTATTATCTGTTAAAGAGTATTTATTTACCATTAATTGTTAATTAATAATGAATTAATTTCTCTTTTCAAACCATACCTGGGTATATTCTAATTTATTTTATTTATTGTTGATTACTTTTTCCACCCTTCAACTTCACGTTGACTTCATTTGCATTTTGGCATTACGTCTTAAAATAAACATAGGTTTTATCAACTTAATGACTTGGTTTGTTATCTACAATTTGCCCTTAAATTAAAATTCTTTAACTTCATTTAAGTCCTGGTTTTCATTCGCCACGTTCGGTGGAGCACTGCCACCGATTTTCTGATGTATTTACTTCCACGGCCTTAAGTCGTCTTCCTCCGCTGCTTCCGGTAAGTGTGGTAACTTCTTTCTTTGGTTATTTCTTTGGTTTCTTGTTTTTTTATTGTACTTGAAGCTTTGTTGTCCTTCTTCTTGTGCCCTTCATTCTCACTCGTGTTCGCTATAACTCCCATTTTGGGGCGGACACGGTAGCAACCTTCCGCCAGGGTCTCTATCTATCTCTCTCTCTCTCTCTCTCCCTCTCTCTCTCTCCTACTCTCACCCTGGTGGGTAAGGTTATTCACCTCATCATCCCTAGGTCGTACCGGGGTCCTAGAGGGTGGTGAGCGGTGAGAGTGGTAGCAGAGCGTGGTTCTTGCTGTTGTTGTTGTTGTTGCTCTGCTGCCTAATCTCTGTTGTTTCTGCCTTGTGCAACCTAACTTTCCTCCCCTCCTACCCTTGCTCGGTGCAGTGCTGCAGCGAATGTTGGTGGATGGAAACCAAAAATTAAAAAGCTAAAAGTGTTATTGTCAATAACTATTGTGAAAGGGAGTGCAAGGATCTTGTGTAATTTCTTTAATTATTTTGTTCCATGTTTGCTACCATGGCGCGTGCCGTTACGAACCCCTCTTTCCTGCGTCGTGCCGAACTGGAGTACGAGTTATCCATTCGTGGCCTTGAACCTGCCCGTACTGTTGCTGAGTGCGCTGCCCTGCTATCAGCCAACTCCCAGGTCCCCATTAATGTATTTTCTATTGACAGGAGTCGAGTGGGTGAGTACCTTAACCTAATTTGTGACAATCTTAACGAAATTAATATTATCCGTGAAGAGTTTATTGAATTGCCTCCGTCCAAAGCCCAAGTAAACCGGCTGAGGGCCAGAGCTGACCACTACTCGGGCCGAATTCAGGATATATTATCTATTAAGCCTGATTCTGTTTTTGTGTCAGAATGTGCTAGATTGTTAACGGTGGTTTCTGGCATCACCTCTGATTTAGATTTGCTGTTGATTAACAGAGATATGGAGAATTGTTCTATTTCTACTGGACTTAACCCTACTGTACCTACCCCGAGTGTCCCTTCCCACCAAATTGTGTCCTCGACCCATGCCCAAGGTCAGTGTTGTGTGACTGCTCCTTTACTGGAAACCTTAGTCTCTAAGCTAAATTCGGCGTCATCGCCTAACTGTTTAAAGGAAGTTTTTCGCGGAGTGAAGTCCTTCTCTGTAAATTCTATCGATGAGTGTATTCGATTCCTACGGTTTCTGGTGGAGTTGACTGAATCTGGTAATGTGTACTCAGTCGATGATTTGGGGATTTTCCGCGCCCTCTTCCCTCATTGTGAAGGGATTCTAAAGAGAGAAATTTCTGAAGCTATCTCTAAAAATTTATCGATTAGCACCTGTCAT
Organism: Anabrus simplex; assembly: GCF_040414725.1. Lineage (NCBI taxonomy): Eukaryota > Metazoa > Arthropoda > Insecta > Orthoptera > Tettigoniidae > Anabrus > Anabrus simplex. The sequence continues at coordinate 26,570,292 of NC_090277.1, read as the reverse complement.
GAACTTGTCCTTTCCAAATTTATTCCCTCTCTTGCTCTCCAAAGTCTTGTGCCCCAACACTGTTTCCGGACCCAGTTCCTGCATGAGAACTTGCTAACTTATGTGTTGGATCTGCGATTCTTTTGCAAGGTTTTTAGAATTTCTGTGCCAGAAAGTGAAATGGTCTCTAGAATTTTAAAAGGAATATCTCCTGCGTATCGCTCCTATCTTTCCTTAACCCGTTGCCCTACTACCTTTCAAGAATTGGAAGAGGCCTGTTCCTTTGCTGAAGATGTCAAACATGGGGATGCCTCCAGACCTGTGAATTACCCTCCCCCTACTACTACCAATTGTCCCGTCCTTCCGTCAACACCTAAAGTAGTGAATGCCCGTAAATGTTACAACTGTGGGTCCCGAAAACATCTAAGAAATTCCTGCCCTGACGTTAGACGTGGTCCAGGCGCTTGCTATTCCTGTGGCTCTAGACAGCATGTTAAAAGAAATTGCCCCTTGGTAGACAGAAATGGTACTCAATGACTAGAAAGGGAAAGGGCAAGGTCTGCCCGTACTAAGTTGGCAAACCCTGAATCTCGTGAAAGACCGGTGTGTCCCCAAGGTGCAATAGTATTTCTGCTCATGCCCTCTCCTCTGGCACGTGCACATTTGTTGAGGTCAACAATGAACCCGTAGATGCCCTTCTTGATACTGGAAGCGCAGTATGCTTGATGAATTATGCCTGGTATTGTCAAAAGAAATCCTCGTGTAAACTTCCGGAAATAAAACCCACTAATTTAAGATGTGTTTCGGCTAATTGTCAGTTTTTAAATATTTTGGGTACTGTGAAGGTCAAGTTGAGGATTGGGAATTTCACTTGGAAGATCAAGTGCTTGGTGACATCCAATTTATCATGTAACATTATTCTGGGTACCAATTTTCTATCTTGGGCCGGTGTTGTTTTGGATCCTCAGTGTCGAAATTTCTTTTTTAAATTTTCTCCTGACCTGAAATTTGAATTGATTAGCGTTCCCTTGAAAATGCCTAAGGTTTTGTGTGCGGGTTATCCTGAGTCGGATGAGTCTAGTGACATCGATCGGCTTGACCTGGGTCATTTAGGAGATGCCGAAGCGCGGCAAGTTCGTGATCTTTGCAGGGAATTTCCCGATGTGTTCACTAGCAAGTTAGGCTTGACCGACGTACTCGAGTATGATATTGAGTTGTCTGACCTGCAGCCTGTTCGATCCCCTCCTTATCGCCTTTCCCCACCCCGTATGTTGGAACTAAAGAAAATCATTGATCAAATGGAAAGAGACGGAGTGATCAGACCTTCGACTTCCCCGTATGCGTCCCCTGTGTTCTTGGTACCCAAACCTTCTGGTGGTTATCGTGCTGTGATTGACTATAGGGCCCTAAATAGTAAGATTGTACTCCAATCTATTCCCCTACCCGACCTTCATACTTGTTTTGGATGGTTCTCAGGTGCGAAATTTTTCACTGTCCTGGATTTGAACCAGGCTTATTACCAAGTGCCTTTATCGAAGAGATCTATTCCCCTCACTGCCTTCATCACCGACTGGAACTTGTATGAGTTCCTCAGACTTCCGTTCGGGCTAAGCTGTGGAGCAGCTGTGTTGTCAAGGTTGTTAAATTCCATTCTCTCTGACATTAAGTTCAGCTATGTCTTTAATTACCTGGACGATTTATTAATTTATTCGAATACCTTCGAGGAACACATGGTGCACGTTAGGGAAGTATTGCTACGGTTAAGGAAAGCCGGCCTTACAGTGAAGTTATCAAAGGTAGCTATCGACAGACCCAGCATGTCTTTCTTGGGACATGTAGTTTCTTCTGAAGGCATTTCCATAGATCATTCCAGAACTCAAGCCATTAGGGATTTTCCACCTCCCAAAGATGTCAAGGGCGTTGCTCGATTCATTGGTATGGTCAATTTCTTTAGAAAATTCATCCCTAACTTTGCTGAAGTGGCTGCCCCGTTGAACGACCTTAGGAGAAAGAATGTAAAATTCACTTGGGGTAAAGCCCAGGAGGAAGCTTTCAATTCATTGAAGGTCGCATTGGTTAATGCACCTTTGTTAGCTATTCCTGATTTTGAGAAACGTTTCATTGTCCAAACTGATGCCTCCGGGCGTGCTATTGCTGGCGTTCTGTTACAAGAACATGAAGATGGGCGTAGGCCCGTGGCCTACGTATCTAGGGTCCTCAATGATCTGGAGTCTAAGTACTCCATTTATGAACTAGAGTGTCTAGCTGTGCTGTTTGCTCTGGAGAAATTTCGATCTTTCATTGAACACGTCAACTTTGATCTGGAGACCGATAATCAGGCTCTTTCTTGGGTGTTGAACCGACCCAAAAGGACCGGTAGGATAACTAGATGGGCATTACGGATCTCATCCTTTAATTTTAATGTTCGCCACATTCGTGGGTCTGAGAACGTCATTGCCGATGGCTTGAGCAGGATGTTTGAAGGTAATCCTTGTGCGGAAGCCAACCCGTGTGTCGATGAGCTTGCTGTCAATACGGTTGGAATTAGTGCCATCCTCACCGATTCCCCATTGCTGTATCAAGAAATTGGTGATCATCAAAAAACTGATCCGGATCTGAAAAGGATCATCGATACGATCAGCAGCGGGATCGAAGTAAAACCTTACTCCTTATCTAAGGGTGTTCTCTGTTGTAAGGGTCGCAAGGACCATAATTCCAAAATTGTCGTTCCTAAAGTTCTGGTACCGGTCATTTTCAAGTATTACCACTGTTCACCCCTTGGCGGTCATCTAGGAAATTTCAAAACTCGTTTGAAAATCAGGCAATTCTTTGTTTGGAAGAAAATGGATAGTGATATCAGGAACATGGTCAAATCTTGTAAATCTTGCGCCATCAGCAAACCTAATTTGAATAATCGGGTGGGATTATTGTCTTCATCACAAGCTTCGCGCCCCATGGAACGGCTGTTCATAGATTTCGTAGGACCCCTCCCCCGATCTTCCTTGGGAAACACCCACATTTTTGTCTGTATAGATGCCTTCTCCCGGTTCTGTTGGATCTTTCCCACCAGGTCCACTAATTCACGTACCTCTATCTCCTGTCTAAATTCCATCTTTGCATCGTTTGGCCCACCTAAATTCTTAGTATCTGACAACGCTAGTTCTTTCACCAGTAAGTCCTTCAAAAGGTATCTGTTTGAGTTGGGCATTTCACATGTCACCACTATTCCATACTATCCAAATCCTTCTTATGCAGAGAGGTTGAATCGGAACTTAAAGTCTGCGTTGATAGCGTATCATCATGACAATCAGTCCAAATGGGACTCCTGTCTGCATTGGTTGGCCCATGCTTTCAATTCCGCTACTCATGAGTCCCATGGTAAGACGCCTATGTCTTTAATGTTTGGCTATACTCCGTACTCCCCTTTGTCTAACCTGATATGTATTGAGGATCTTCTCCCAGACCTATCTAGGCCTAATGATGTTCAAAAGATCTGGAATGAAGCAAAAAGGAATCTAGCTGTGTCATACGAAAAGGTCAAAAGGCAGTACAATAAAGGTAGGAAACCGTCAAAATTCAATGTTGGTGATCTCGTGTATGTTAAGTGCTACCCAATGAGTAAGGCTGTGAATAAGTTTTCGGCAAAACTTGCCCCTAGGTACCAAGGCCCGTGCACCGTGTTGGAGTTCTTGTCTCCTGTTTCAATTTTGGTAAGTGACCCTGTAGCAAAACGTATTAGGCGCGTTCATGTTTCTCAGATTAAACCCGGTTGATCTGGCAAATTGTACCGCATCTTCCGCTGGATGGATGCACCTTTGGTAACTGACCTGTATCGTTAGTGAATTTAGCACACATACTGTGGGATGGCGAGCGAGTCAATCTGGTCCTTTCTGTGCCTCGTGTTGGTGACTCTAATTTAGTACTCCTTGTATGTTACTGTCTCTAGGTGTGGATCCTTGTAGTTAGAAATTGTCGTTCCTTAATTGTCTTGTGATGGTGGTATTAATACCTTGGAATAGATATCCTCGTTAGATAACCTTATGCTTATGTGGTGCGCTACCGAAGTTCCATTGGGGAAATCTGATGACATCTAACTTAAATTGTGCTTTGTTGTCCCTCTGTTTTCTCTAGGCTTTAGTGTGTAATTTCTAGGACTTATCTCTTCTGTGGCTCCGCATCGGATTCCTTCCGCTGAACCCTTCGATCATCTTGTGACTTAATCATTGCTGAGCTATGGTGTGCTTGGGATGGAGTGTAAGGGAGTGTGTCTGGTGCCTGAGTGTTTACCATTTTGTCATCCTTTCATTGTGTGCGCGTGTCTGAAGATGTGTGGTGCTTAGTCATGATTGAGTTGCTATTTGTGCCATTTTAGTATTGTACGATTTCTGATTGTGGTGTGTTTCGATCTATTGGTGTCGGAAATGTTCCCTGCTTGCCTTCTGCATGGACCGCGTGTCTTAAAGGTGTTCCTTTTCCGGATACTGATGTTTGTATTCATCCATGATTGTGTGATCTGACACTCCTCCTTTGGGCACTCTTCGCGGCTGTTCTAAAAGTGGTATTCTATGCGTGAACCCTCTATATTATTTTTCCTTGTAAAGGATTTTTGGGCTGAATTTATCTTCCTAACCTTTTGATTTTGGGGGTCGTTTTGGAGTTATGTAGAAAATCTGTGTCCGATTTTTTCTGTGGGCGTTCGGTTTGTGCACTCCTGCCATCATTATGATTGTATCTCCTGTGTTGTAACTTGGTAATGTTGTTGTAAGCTGTTAGGTTTGTTTTGAATTGTGGACAGTTAGTAACGTAGTGTAATTTTCCTTATCTACCGGTTGGCGTGTGGAGTTTTCGGTGGTACTGTCGGACTTCCTTCCTGAGGATATTTCTCCTTTTGTGCTTCTGTGGGATGGACCTAGTCCTTAATCTGTACCGGGTTTGCTGTTGTAATTTCTGCTTTGTATTGTGCTGTTGGGTTGTGGTCTGTGAGCACGCGTTGAGGATAGCTATCCTTTATCTCTCTACGAATAACCCGTGCTGCTAGCTTGTCATTATTTAGGTAATCGTGTTTGGGATTACGTTGTTTGGCTGTCAAGACACCTTGGTTGGGATGTGATTTGTCCTTTAATTTACCTCTGTGTCACGGTAGATTTGGCTGTTGGTTTGGTATCCACTACTCCGAGGAAGTACACCTTCGGGTGGGCAAATCTTAGTTATCTGTTGGCTCTGGGATTTTCGACTTGTTCTTCCTCACGCAGAATTAGGTTTGTGGTTACTATTCTGTACCACGTTGCCCCGTGCATTTATTTTTGGTAGTTGTACCTTGATGTGGCCGTAAAGGATGACTGACTGATCGCGATTTTTCCATCTGGTAACCTATAGGCGTCTCCTGATTGCCCATCGATGCTACTGTTTCCTGTCTACCCTCTCTGTAACTCGTGTGGTTTCTGCGTCCTTTCTCTCTGATGGTTTTCCGTTGGTCTGTTCAAAAATTAGTTTTCTATGCTTGAGTCCTTACCTGTTTTGTTGGTGAACTAGGATGAGTTGCCGATCCCAGTGTGGTTTGTATTTTGCTCAACCCCTCGTCCTTGACCCTTGGACCGATTGACGAGTTCGCCACTCTGTGGTTGTGTGTGTGTCACTCCAATATCTAAAAGTGTAATTTGATAGGTCATTCATGTGTCTTTTAGTTTAACTCCTGCCATTCTAAACCATATGTTCCAAGGACGACTATTCTTTGGAGTGGTCCTGTACCTTCACTTATATACCTTTCTTGTGGGTGATTTGTGCTTGAGTAATATTACTGCTTTCCCTTCCGTTATGTTCATGATCCTTCGGGATATCTGTCTTAGTCCTAGTTGGTATTATGTGTTGGATTGTACCCTATGTTTCTATGTGTTCTTGTTAATTCTTTCTCTACGTGTCATGGCTAAGTGTCCTGAGTAACATTGTATATTTTATGTAGTTTCCCTTTGATTTCTTAATTGTCGTTGAATGGACCCTTCTTTTCCTTCGGTGCTATATCGGACCAAGTGGAAAGCTCTGGGCTTCAGCTAGTTTGTGGGTAACTAGCTTAATGTAAAGTTAATTGGCGGATCTATGGATCCTGAAACTGAATACTCACTTACTTTAAATTTTCTGGTTTGTTTTTTTTCTCCCTCTTCTTGTGGTTTTGCCCCCATTCGGGTTTTTCGGTGCGTTTCATTCCCCTGTTGTCTCCCTTTGCAACACAAGATCATGCGTTTCCTTAATATCAAAGGAGACTTGTAAAGGTATTCGTGCATTAAAAATCAATTTACCACCGTGCTTGAGAAAATAACCTGGATGCGTGGACTTATAATCATGTGCTTTTCGTTTAACTTTTGTCAGTATTACTGTGATTAGTGTGAGAGTTGCCAAACCTCAAGGTGAACTGCGTCATGTGTCATAAACTATATCATTGTGTGATGCATTGAAACAATGTGTATTGGGTGAACCTGAATATTTGGTGAACTCTGGTCATTGTGTTCTCTATTGGATGACAAACATTACTCTGGTGATTTTCCGAGTGCTCGGTTAACGTTTCTGGACACTGATGTTAATCGCACCCCGCCAATTATTTCTAAAAACTATGTGATATGGAACTGTGTCTTGGACTATTAACCTGCTCATGTGAACTCCTAACTAAAACTAGTTAATCTTGGTGGTCGTTTTCTGTTGGACTACTTCGCCCAAATTTAGTATATGTGTGACCACCACATCATTGATGGCATATGCATGAGATTTTGTCGTCGTTTCGGGGCGGGAGGGCTGAGACAATATTAAATTGTGTGAGCCGCCCCCTTTATAAACATTTTGAACTGGCCTTTGAGCCCTAGAATATCTGTGTCAATTGACTGCTCGACATACCGTTTTAACCTAATGTAGGCCGCGCGCCGTTTCTCCTAGCTCTGTTTGGTTGCGCATGCGCAGGCCTACTACCAGGCAAAACTGGCCTCCTCCTCGCTTGCCGACGCGAGACTTAGTTCGCTTCAGTCAGCCATGACGCGCGCTTGTGTATTTGAGTGCTACGCAATGGAGAGGTGGAGTACCAGAAAACCCCCGTGATACCTACGTTAACGGGGATTTGCCCCAGGTGAACTAGTTGGAGACCTCCTGCCGTTTCTTCTAATCATATTTTTGGATTTATTTTTCGTCTGGATACTTCCCAACAAGGGCTGATGCCGGTCGTGTGTCTGTATTTCGTCGTCAACAATGGTCAGGTTTAAAATTCCTCTCATTTCTTCATCACCAAAGGTATGTACCAGTGTTTGAATCATTTTAAACGTCGTCCAGAAGAGGATTTTGATATTTTCGAAGATTTCAGGAAATAATAATAATAGTAATAATAATAATAATAATAATAATAATAATAATAATAATAATAATAAATATTTGGACTTCGTCGTTAAATTAATACCTATTAGCGTGTGTGGTATTGGAAATCTGAAAAACAGTTTCGGCAACTAATCACAGTAATGTGCAAGGTTCACAGTGAACTGAATTGGGATTTTTTTAAATTTAACATTTAAATCAGTTTTTTGGCACTTTAAATTGTAAATTTCCATTGTGAACCAAGGTACAGTCTCCAAGGTACCGGGCTTTACTTGCTTCGGTTTTTGTTTGCTTACCTTTGTTTTGTTCTCCAATTCGTTTGGTATGTTTCCTTCTCCCTTCCCCCTTCTGGGTTTTTTTTGGGTGAATTAAAATTTTTTCTCTTGCCCGTTTTCCTCCGTGTTTTTGGAGGCGTTGCTTTTGTTTTGTGGTTACCTTGGCTACCGGTGTGTGTGGGTATTGTTGTCGGGTTTTAGAGTTGTCTGGCGTATTGAGCCTGTGTGCATCTTGAAGTAAATATTTCTGAGTTGAGTGTATCGTTCTCTGTTTTAAATGTTATTTTATTAATTTTAACCACCTTTAATATTGTGTTACCCTTTTCTCGCCGCGGGTGGTGTGTATTTTTACGTAGAATTCTATATGTCTTGGAAACTGTCCTTGGTGAAAGCTGAACGTTTTTAATTTTGGTAATTATGAGAAACGGCCGCGTTGAAGATCCATTTAAATGAATGATTGTTAACTGAGTTTTTTTATTAATTAACTATCCGTGATCGATCACATTTTATTTCAAGGTAGTATTTATGTAAGGAAGTCAATTGGTTTTTCGTTGTTTTCTGATCACATTTTATTAGGTACGGAGGTCATCCTTTGCTTTCTTGTTGTTTTCATAAAATTTTCAATTTATTATCTGTTAAAGAGTATTTATTTACCATTAATTGTTAATTAATAATGAATTAATTTCTCTTTTCAAACCATACCTGGGTATATTCTAATTTATTTTATTTATTGTTGATTACTTTTTCCACCCTTCAACTTCACGTTGACTTCATTTGCATTTTGGCTTTACGTCTTAAAATAAACATAGTTTTTATCAACTTAATGACTTGGTTTGTTATCTACAACTTGCCCTTAAATTAAAATTCTTTAACTTCATTTAAGTCCTGGTTTTCATTCGCCACGTTCGGTGGAGCACTGCCACCGATTTTCTGATGTATTTACTTCCACGGCCTTAAGTCGTCTTCCTCCGCTGCTTCCGGTAAGTGTGGTAACTTCTTTCTTTGGTTATTTCTTTTGTTTCTTGTTTTTTATTGTACTTGAAGCTTTGTTGTCCTTCTTCTTGTGCCCTTCATTCTCACTCGTGTTCGCTATAACTCCCATTTTGGGGCGGACACGGTAGCAACCTTCCGCCAGGGTCTCTATCTATCTCTCTCTCTCTCTCTCTCTCCCTATCTCTCTCCTACTCTCACCCTGGTGGGTAAGGTTATTCACCTCATCATCCCTAGGTCGTACCGGGGTCCTAGAGGGTGGTGAGCGGTGAGAAATTTAAGTTCATATTTTCAACAATTGCTAACACTATACAAGCCATTTTGCGATCACCTCCTGGTACATGACGAAAAAGGCTGAATGATCCGTCGATATGGAGGAAACACCAAGGGAAATATAACAGGTAAGGGTACATATAATTTTTAATTCCGAGTGTGCAAGACCTAATGCTTTGAACAATTTTGAGCAAATTGAATATTTAGAATGAATAATACAAAACAGTGTAAGTATAAATTATCTTTAACATATTTCTTTTCAGTAACAACAATAATAGCTTTACGTCCCGCTAACTACTTCTACGCTTTGCGGAGACGCCGAGGTGGCGGAATTTTGTCCCTCAGGTGTTCTTTTACATGCCAGTAAATAAACCGACCTGAGGCTGACGTATTTGAGCACCTTCAAGTACCAGCGAACTGAGCCAGGATCGAACCTGCCATGTTGGGATCAGAAGGCCAACGCCTGAACCGGCTGAGCCACTCAACCCAGCTATTTCTTTCCAGATATACGCTGCGTGCGTGACACGCTAGCGGCCACCGTATGAATTAAATGCGGACTTGCCGCTTCTTTTAGTTAAGTGGAATCATTAATGTAGGGTGCAAGAAAATGCAGAAAGGAAGAGGAAGGGGAATTCCGTACTGTGTTGTGTTGTAGGATGTTCCAATATGTACAGAAATACTACACGTGTGATATTGTATTCTTTTCCTAAAATGATAACTGAGGCAGAAATGCAGTAAAAAATGGATTAAAACAGTGAATCGTAAAAAGTAAGTTTTGTCTATTTTTCGCTCATTGACATAAATTAGAGATCTGCACATAAATATATTTTCTTGTTTCTATTCGTCATGATGGATTGTGTTGGGAACTAACACTACACTCAAGAACTTGCAGTGTACTTTTCATTGTTAATATGCAGTCTGTCCCTACGATCTTTCCAAAATAATATAAGTTAATGAATACTTCAAATGATTTGGCTGTTGAGCGTTTCAAAAGGGCGTTAAATAGAACAGAAAGGAAAATAAGACAAGAGAACGAGACCTTAGAAGTAGATGGTAATAATGGAAGTAAAGTCGTGGTGCATTTACGAAAACTGACATAAGTAATAGTGTGACACAAGAGAAGATTTCCACCTGCACGACTGATGGTAATGATATTGCTCCTCAAACAAGTATTCCGTCAGCTTTCGTTTAGGTAGGTGTATTGCACAGGAAGTTACATGGGCGCCCGCAGGATCTTTTTCAGGGGGGGGGGGCACATTAACAATTTTCTTGAATATTAAAACCAATATCACGGCTGCAGCATTAAATTGTTTACAGAAACTTCCAGTTATAACATACGCTAGATGACTGTCAGTAATTTCAGTTTATGAAATAATCTGGTATGATATTAAACAATTGAACATCAACATCTTTAGAATTCCAGGGGGAGCAAGTGCCCCCCCTTTCCCCCCCTTGCGGGCGCCCATGGGAAGTTAATAATGCTAATGAATGAATTGAATCAAAAGGCTTGAAGGTTACTCGTCCATTATAGAAGATTCTGAATGCAGAACCTTTACGGGCGTAAATACAGAGGTTTTTGAAGAAGTTGCCAGTTCAGAAGGAAGTAAAAGTTACTAAAGCAAATTGCTTACTTCTTTTTTTAAAATGAAGGTGAAAACTGTTTTGTCTTATTCAGAATTTTTACGCCGACAATTATGACTTTTGCAACGACTATGGCGAACTTTGTTTTCTGGCCGAGTAGAGAAAGTGTCAAAGAAATTCTGCCCTCAGAAGTTCAAAATAAATATCCCCATTGCACAGTCATAATAGACTGCACATATATGACTTGAACAACCAAGTAGGATTTGGCCATAGAATATATCTGTACTCACATGACAAGGGATGTTGCACAGAGATATTTCTCATAGGAATCACACCAAATAGTATTATCAGCTTTAAACCTAAGTGCTACGGCGGAAGGGCTGGTGAAACATTTATTACTATTAATGAAAGCGAAGCTGGTGATGTGGTAATGGCTAGCAAAGGGTTCCCTGGTATAAAAGTAAGCTTGGAATTCGAGGCATATTTGTTGTAACGCGACTACCTTTACGTGATGGTTGACTGACTGCTGAGGAAATAAACTAGGCTTACAGTATTGCTAGCGTCAGAATTCACATCGAAAATTGAATTCAACGTATTAAGGTATTATGCAATTTAACTAAACTGACTATCGAACTTCTCCCATGTGCGGATGATATAACTCACATTATTGTGCGTCAACTAATCTTCAAAAACCAGTAATTAAAGAACAACATTATTTACTTATGAATGTACTTGGAATTTAAGAACAAGTGGCAAGTAACAATGCGAATATTATAACTTGGTGGCACTAGATATCAGCAAACTCCGTGGCAAACTAGTCTTGGAGAAGGAGCATTCATTTTGATTTAATAAAATACAATTGAAATACGTTTGCCTTCTCCTGCAGACCAGGTACATTCTCCATTTAAAACACTGATCTCCGAATCGATCTAAACAAATTCCAATAAAAAGGAAAGTTTCATATTTACTTAGTGCAAGTGGAATTCAAGTGGAATGGATAACAGAAACATGACAATTATACAGTTACCTGTAGTTTAATATGTGCAGTGTTAATGTCACAGACGTTTGCCGTAACACATTTGCAGAAATAACTAATAAATCATGCACATGCCCACTTACGCACAGAGTTTCACACTTAGCAAGTGATGCGAAGCCAAATTGTATACTTCTGATATGTAGAAATTCGGATTCAATGCTCAGATCCATAATTTCTTAATGGTGTTCTGGAACTCCTCAGTAGATGCAAGTTCCACATTTAATTCGCCTCAGTAACGCTGTGTGGCGCCCTAGGACATCCCGCACGGCACCTATAGGTCTACTCCTCCCGCTAATCTTCCAGGAAGTATTCAGAACAGTATATTTATGGCTGTGATGATTTGACAATGTAGGATGTACAAAATGTCATGCAGCCTTTTATGCCGATTATTAAAAAATAAACGAAGGTAAATTCATATACAAGCACACATCTGAATGTATTCCGACAAGAAGACGTTCCGTCAAAGGCATTCGACCAGGAAATTCTGTTACTATAGGTTTTTGTACAAAGTAAGCAAAGGTATGACTTCAGTCTGTAGTACTGACTAGTAATTGTTCACTTACACTTCTCCGAACTAGCGGGACGCACGAACGTTATGGTACACATTTACCGCGCACGACACTCGAACTCAAGGACTCCAGCTTTGGAAAAATACCAGTAAGTGTTTGGTGTGCTTACTTGCCTAACTGGAATTAGTCCGTCCACTCATAAGCAGATATTAGATAACACTTAATGGTCTTAGTTGGGGCCGATGACCTCAGATGTTAAGTCCCTTTAAATAACAAGCATCATCATCATCATCATCATCATCATTCACATCATCATAACCTTAGTTTGTCCTATCGTAAGTACATATTCCTTAGTACAAATTTTATAAGCTGGTCCAGTTCAGCACCCACTTTAACGGTTGCAGTTATTATTGAATCTATTTACAAATGCCCTGTTCCCACCTCTTTAATTTCTCCATATTAATTACTGAATTATATTCTCTAACTGCTCTGAACGAAGAGAAAAATGTACAAATCACAAGGAGCTTAGTTTTGCAGCTCCGACTTCTCTTCGGGCGACACGCACTTCTACAACGGCGCTGGACACAAGAAAGGGGAAGCAACGCTGACTCATGTTTTGAAGTCACGGTCCCCTCAACCGACGCGGGGTACATCCCCGCTAACAAACACTTCTTTCTGAGGGCAGCCGAATTCCTGTTATTGGTTCGCTGTAATTTCCTAGCTTCTGTCCGGCTCCATGAATAAACGGTTAGCGTGCTGGCCTTTGGTCACAGGGGTCCCGGGTTCGAATTCCGGCAGGGTCGGGAATTATAACCATAATTGGTTAATTTCAATGGCTCGAGGGCTGGGTGCATGTGTCGCCTTCATCATCATTTCATCCTCGTCGTGACACGCAGGTTGCCTACGGGGGTCAAATCAAAAGACCTGCATCTGGCGAGGCGAAATTGCCCTCGGACACTCCCGGCAATAAAAGCCATACGCCATTTCATTTCATTTCCTAGCTCCCACCAGAATGATGGATTAATGCAAGATTGGACATGGCTGTATAATTCGATAACCCAGAATTAAAGAGTTACAATTCAAGAGAAGAGTTTAAAGTTTTAGCAGTTACATAATTGCTTCTCAAAAACTGAAGCATTACATAACTTTTATGAAAATTCGCATGTTCGCGAATATTACGTGATTGTTGTTATACTCTGGAAAAGAGTTATAACTCACGAGGCTAGCCTTTTGAATTAATAAAAGCGACGAATTTCAGAACAATGAAATCTGTTTGAAGTGCTTGCTAAAATTAATGCATTAGATGTTGTGTTGTTACAATTTCGGAGGTTGTAGAGGTCGGCATAATTATGGTAAACTTTGACAGAAAAATCTAAAAATTAATTTTTTGAGTTGTAGCTCTTTCGTTCTCAGCCAGTGTAATAATATTTTGGTTGCTTGCCATTTTATTTCGCCCATATCGGGTACCCGTGCTAGATAGAAATCCGTTCGTTGGGTTTTCCAACGTTGAAGCATCTCATATTCCCCCCCCCCTCACAATTGGCAATTTTATTTCCCTGAGCAAATTAAACATGCTTGTGTTATTAAATTTCTGTGACTATCTCGGTTGCGCGTTTCTCTCTCACACGGTGGGGCTTGGCGCGCCCTGTTCATTGTCTACCTCCCTTCACACTCCAGTGGTCGCGCGAAGCAAAGTCACGTCAGTCGTCGCGCGGATCACAATTGTGATCCGTACTTTCTTTGTAATATAAGGCTGTTCTATGCTATTTATTCAATGAATATGGTTATGCATTGTGAAAAGAACATTGTTTTCTATAAAATAAAATATAATTATGCATGCATTTATAAACAATCCCTGAAAAATTACCGGATATTGTGATTTGTCTCACTTACTCCCTCCATGAGGTACCTCACTGTCTGGTTCATTCAGCCATCGATTAATATTCTCATAGTCATCCATGTTGTACTTATATACCAACATTTAATATAAACTCATAAAACGGAGTAGATATAAGCACATGAACTGAGATTAGACACCATAATAAGAAAACAGACTAAGTCAAAAAAGTCACGCTAGTGGTCGCACGGATCACAGTTGTGATCCACAAGAATAAATTGCTTTATAACACGACAACCATCAGTCAAGGTTTGCAGACTACTGTGTTATAAGAGAGAGGATGGGGCGCGAGGAAGTTACACAGAAGCTCAAGGTCAACAGTCATACCAAAAAACAGGAGCGAAAAAAACTAAACGGATGGATCACTGTTGTGATCCGCACGACCACTCGAGTGTTGAGAAACGGAGCCTTCCCTCTTTGTGGGCTACTGGTTCACAGACTGATGAACGTAATCGGAGCGACAAAAACCCTCCGTATTAGATCCTGAGTTAGTTGTATGGTGCATGAATTGTGTCGTAGAGGTGGTGCATGTCGGATTTTGGGATGGAGTTCCACTTGTCGATGAATACATGGACGGATAATGTCGGTTGTGGATGACGCTGAACGGGGCAGCCCGGTGGTATTTGAAGGAGTTCAAATACGTCAGCGGAGCTCGGTTTCTCAAGCAAGGTAGACAAGGAACAGTTCGCGCCAAGCCCCACTGTGTGAGAGAGAAACGTGCAAGCGAGACAGTCACAGAAATTTATTAACCCAAACTTGTTCAATTTGTTCGGGGAAATACAATTGTCAATTATGAGGGGGGGAAATATGAGATGCTTGAACGTTGGAAAACGCAACGAACTGATTTCTATCTAGCACGGGTACCCGATATGGGCGATATGGGTGACTTCAAAACATGAGGGTGCGATATTTCCAATTTCTTGTGTCCAGCGCTGTTGCTAGAAGTGCGTGTCGCCCGTCGAGAAGTCGGAGCTGCAAAAAAGATCTTTGTGATTTATACATTTTTTCTCTTCGTTCAGAGCGGTTAGAGAATATAATCCTGTAATTAATATGGAGAAATTAAAGAGGTGGAACAGTGCATATTACATTCGAATATTACATTCGAATATATTATTAATATTATTATTTTATATTATTCGAATATATTATATTATTTGAGGTTATAATACTCATTGTTATATTAATTTTAAATATATAATATGAACGACAAATGAAATAAAAATGTACAACATTTTCTTTTACACATTTATACCTTGTTAACCTGAAGAAAATATATATCTATATCTTATGTAACCTAAATCAGTCGTATAAAAATACCCAGTAACCAGTACCCAATCAACCACCCCTATGTACGCCGAGTACGAATACGGGGAAGTGTTTGCTGTCTCACCCTCTGTCATCACTCCGGTGTACTACTTCTTACTTACTATCCTATTTAACTTCACTACGCGCATGTGTGTGCCACGACTTTCAGTCTCCAATCTAAATAACAGTAACAGCCGATAGAATGAGGAACGTTCATTTACAGCTTTGTTCGAGAATCAAGGGAATTAAGTTGAGCCAGGCCAAGTGATCCAGACAGTAGAGTGTAGGTCTTCTGAGCTAGAGTTGAAGGGTCCATTCCTTCTTTAGTCTGCTGGGGGTCAAATCGACCAGTCTCGTTTATTACATTTTTATTCAAGGTAAAAAACTAAGGGAAGAAATTTTGGCACACGGTGTATCTCCAAAACACTAAAAGAAGATATAAGTGCGTAAAACTATTAATATTGCATTGGTGGAATTAATATATCCAAACACCAAGAAGGGGTTTTGATAGATTAACGAACGTTGGTAGACGTGTTTACAAATCTGAAAAATGAAGTTGTTTCTAATTCCCCGCAAATCGCATTAGCGTGGCGCTAGTAGCGACCATATGACGATGCACATCAGGTTTACTTTAAATACAGGCTGTACTGTTCGAGAGCGTTATTTACCTGTGAGGTTCGAGAGAGTGTCAGTGAGTGGGTCAAAAATGCCTTTACGACGACGAAGAGCCCAGTATGAACACCTCCCCGCGGTTGATAATTTTTTTCCGCAAATGTATTATTACTATTATTGATAGTAAATAAACTTATCATCAACATTCCCTAAAGCTATTTTTTTACACATAATCCTGGACAAAGTACAAGGTGTCGAGATGTTGTTGCCTTGGCCCGATCGATCCCCCCATCTGCCCCAATCGAGCACGTATGGGATATCACTGGATGGCAACTTCAGCCTCGTGTCGCTAGATTTACTGGCATGAAAAAGTATAAATTCTGGCAACTCGGCGCCTACGAAGACCGCAAAAGTAATTAGTGTGACGTAAAGCCAATTATATTATTAAATTATTTTACACGGACAAATTATAGTCGACCCCTGAGCCCGGAGTTGAGATAACAAACCTGCAAACACAAGAGATCATATCCTAACAGTTGGCGACTCTACTTGTAAATATAAACTTTATTCCTGCAATCTTGTGCGAGGAGATTTGATTACCCGGCAGAACGTAGGCTTCATAATTTCCCTCATATAAGATTTATTGTGTTAAGCTTCAGTGCCGTGTTTAACATTCAAGCTGACAGCTACTGGAAATGTAGCCAGATGTCGGAGGGAATAACATGAGCGGTTTTGTGAGAATGGATAAAATGAACACTCGTTCTTTTCATCTTGGATGTTAGGATAAAAACCTGCCTCCGCACGATTCATACAGACACTTTGCAGTTATGGTGTGACTAGTATGCAATTAGTGCTGTCTAAAAAGCAATTCCCAAAGTGATCTTTTCCTTATGTGCTACAGTTTTAAGTCTCGCTTTGAATCTGTTGGTATTAGTTGTCAAAATATTCCATATCAAATTGTAATTGTTGCAATGTCATTTATTTATATATTTGGGTAAATGGCTGCTCGGAAAGGAAGGTCTGAAGTTATCGCTGCCCACAAGAGCTTTCCTCTAGTCGTAATGTGTGTAGAGAATACATCTATTTTTAAAATACCCTTAATTATGCTGGCGTTCAGACAGTTTTGATTTGCACATTACAATTTCGGCCCTGTTTTAGCACACACCTCTACAGTGAGTAATACTTTTTTATTGAACGATAAAGTTCTTCATGAAGAGAGATTTATTTCTTTGCAGAGAGTACAGTACAGACAGTACAGATAGTAGGATTGTCTAAATAAGCTAATACAGTAAGTTGTGTGATGCACGTTATAGTGTGTGTGTTTCAAACTGAGTACATTCCACAAACAGCAACAGATTTCATTCTGTAAACGCAATCGATTATTCAGCTTGTTTGGTATCAAGACAGTCCGACTCGTTGGCTGAATGGTCAGCGTACTGGCCTTCGGTTCATAGGGTCCTGGGTTCGATTCCTGGCCGGGTCGGGGATTTTAACCTTCATTGGTGAATTCCAATGGCCCCGGGGCTGGGTATTTGTGCTGTCCCCAACATCCCTGCAACTGCCACACCACACATAACACTATCCTCCACCACAATAATACGCAGTTATCTACACACGGCAGATGCCGCCCACCCTCATCGGAGGGTCTGTCTTACAAGGGCTGCACTCGGCTAGAAATAGCCACACGAAATTATTATAGTATCAAGACGTGGAGACCTTGTCTCCCTTGATCATTGATACGGAGTTATCCCATGGAAGTCAGAGGTGAAAGAAGGTGCGGGCTAGAATGGGTCTAAATACATGTCCGAAAGATGAATTTAAAATTTAAATAAAGGTTATATTTTCAATAGACAACAAGAGTTAACAAAAGTTTACATAGAATTTGAAAACTTAACAAGTCAATCAGGTACAAGACCAGAAAAGCAAAGATTTAGAGACAAATTAATGATCTCGGCTTCAAGCCCCACCTTTTACAATCTCTGAGCTCTCAGCTCACAACCACAAAATACCCAAGGGCAGAAAACCCCTAATTACATGGAGCTCTTGCTCCCGCTTAGTAATGTCAAGCCTCCTAGAGGCACCTTCCAACATACCAGAAAGAGCTGACCTGCTCTCAATTTTACAAGCCTATCAAAGGCCACAACAAACTTTACTCCTAACTGCCCTCAAGGCACACTTACAGTGAAACAGGGGTATCTTGTACCCAACCTACCGGGCCTTCGCATGAAGAAAAAGAAAAAACAACAGGTTAAGTACTGGCCCAAAGTACAGAGAGGTCTGGAGGCCTGAACTTGCACTCCTAAATACACATTTGAAAACCTAAATGGCGCTAGGCCGATCACACAGGGGCTAATCCCAATCTATGGAGGTGACTAGTATACAAGATAAATTTAACACATTAAGAAGGAAGAGAAAACGGTTACGAAAACATAGTCACCTCAAATTCTAAAATGAAGAGGAGCTCGAGAGGGAAAAGCACTCTCTATCCTCGTTTTACAGTTAAAGAGATTGTAGTTTTTACATAGAGTTCAAAGGGATTTACATTTTAAAGAGATGGGTTACATATTAAAGGTTTCGAACCCTCCCCGAGAATTAAACTGCTGAGCAAGCAAGAAATACAGATGTTAAAAGGCCATTACCTTGTAGAAGAACTGCTGTCTGAAGAACGAGGCGCTTCCCGCCCCCTCCTACATATCCACACACTAAGCTAGATGTTACTGAAGTGGCCCGGAGACAAGAAAATCAGCAGTTTTATACCCATATGGAAAATTCGAGACCTTTCAGGAATGAGTAGACTCACCCACTCAATTTTTATTGGTTGACAGCAAAAACTTATACACAAGGCGATGAAGAAACACCTTATTGGTGGGAAATTGATTACAGAAATTTAGGATTGGTTAAATTCAAAACAGGCGGAAAGGAAGCTTAATATAGCCAACCTTCAAATAAAAGAACAAAATTCAGTAAAGACAAAACTTATGAATACAAAATTTCTTCAAGAAAGTTCATTCCTTCACACTAGAGTGCATAATTATACTTTTTGGTAGAGACCTCTGTTACAGAATGTCCACACTTCTTGATCAATGAAAAACAAAAGCAAATCAAAAACACACAATGACATCTTCTGATAAACGGTAGTTAATTTAGTTGTTACAGTTCCGGGTTTCTCCTGTTGAGAGGTACTTTAAGGCGGAAAATTCAAATTTGCAGCGTAGAGGTGTACCAACCGGTACAAGCCTACCCGCCCCCCCGAAAAAAAGTTCTTCCAAGTGGTGACACAGGAGAAGTTCTTTAACAAGGTAAAAAAATCCATATTTGAGAATTTAAAAATTAATTGGATTCCAGCTTCCTTGCAATTAGATGGGTGAGAAAATATTGACGGAACATTAATAGATGAAAAAATACTTTTTGCTGGATAACCGACGAGTCTTGGAGAAAGAAAAAAATTCGAAGCCTTACGTGGTTATTAATTTAAATCCCAATTTAGAGATAGGTGAAACCACTACACGCTGCTAATGCTTGACGGCCAGACCTGCCGCCGCAGCCGATGTTCATACGAGTCGCCCGGACTCCTCCCGTACCCTGAGATACCGCTCTCCCACTACTATGAGAGGGGTAGTCGTGGTGAAGCACGCCGCAGATGCGAAGTTTGTTTACAGTCCTCGAGTAGCTTGCGGTTGGTGCGCCGCACATCAGCCTTTGCCGGGAGCTGAACTCCGGCTCGCCGTTCTTAGAGAGTCTTCACGGGAACGAAGGGGGCCCATATTCCGTTCAAGTTGCTGCGCGGCGGTAGATGGCTGAGGGGGCACTGAAACAGTAAGAACTCCGCGACAGACTTTTTGTTGGAAATTTTGCTTTAGGGTACTATCATATTCGTGAGGCTGAGGGGCCAGCGGCGTGGAAATTTTATTTGCCATTGGTGCGGTTTAGCAGGAGGCGGGAGCTTGGTAATGGCCGTTGGGCAAGGACAGCAGAGTAACCATGGGGAAGGATTTACATAGTTGTACAAGGTAGATGGACAAACACAGGGCAGAAGGCCTTAAAAATAACCACCCCCCCAAAAAAATATAACCTTTGGGGTTCTCACAAGATGCTAAAGATCCAATGAGTAAGTAATTTACACAGGTTTCACCTGAGTTAGGTGAACCCTAAAGATTCTCTCTGTGACTGGATTGCTCACTAACAATGTGACCGGCGTAAGAAAATCTAAAATAATGCACGGCCCATGAAATCTGGGGGCAAGCTTGCCCGCGGGAACAAAGCTTTTAAACATGAATTTATCTCCGACATTTAAATGGGTGGACATCCGTCCATGCTGAAATATAGTTCATTACCAGGGTACAAAAAATAAGAAAGAGCAACTCACTTTACGATATGAAAACACTGAATCCAAAAATAGGGGGACACGGAAATTCGGTAACATTCTATGAGGGAAGACTGTTATGATACACTCCCGAAAGAATTTAACGGAGGATAATGAATGGCACCTACTTCCCAGGAGGAATTCCTGAGATGGTAAAATAAAAAAAATAAAAAAAATCGAGAACTTCACAGGGATGAACCTCAAATTGACGATGCAGATGGTTTACTACCGTATAAGAGCCTGCCCCAAAGAAAAGCGCAACTCCCAGGAGTAATTAATGTGTAGAACCTCATCGATAAATCCAAAGGCCGAAACACGCCTCATACCGATATAAACGTCCTACCGGGGATAATCACTCTGGGGTGACTTAGTTACACCCATGTTTAAAGACAAATTACCCTATACAAAGTACACATGAAAGAGGTAACACCATGACCTCACAATACAGACAAGAAATACCACGAGAAGATGCATCAATACCCAAAAGGAGCATCATACTCCCAAAACATCCTCCCGTCTCTTACATCATAAATACCCTAATTCACAAAAGAGAAAATGTATATCAAAAGGAGCCTATAACTCCTATACAAGATCCCCTATTACACAAAAATATGACCCTACAAATCATCAAAATACAAAAGACATCATGGGTGAACTTGAGCAGGAGGACCGGATAGCGGGTCGAAAGAGTAGAAACACACCTCAAATGAAAGCAAAATTCCTCAACTGAGTAGGCACTGTCAAAAACAGAGAAGTGAGACCGAGAAGTGCGTAAGTCGTGATGACGAAAAGAGGGAAGATCAATAAACATGACGGAGACCACTTTAAGTATGTTGGAAGCTTTACCCCATCTGACCCATCACCAACGGGAGAGATATATAAGGTGAAGACACAACAGAATGTTGGCCGAAAGGAACACATACTTCATTTGCATACCTCGCAATCACGCAACCTTACCAACTAATACGTGCCGCAAAATGAGAGTACCCTACGATCAATCCTATGGAATAAACGATATACAGATCCTGTCTAGAGAGGGCTACATGTCCCAAGGAACTTAGATTTCACACAACATAGAAGGCTTCCATCACAGTGAACTAGGACGTAAGCGACACCTGAACGCCACAAAGCTCATTAGATAGACGGGAAGAATTGGGAAGAGAAATGCCCGACCCAGGAAGAAAAATAAGACGTGCAAATAAAATATACACATACACATCTGGCTTACCAGAAGAGATAAGGAGAGGTTGGCCTGAAAGCATAGTGCCTAAACAATGAGAGTAGGTCTACCGCAAAGAATTTAGCCCATGAACATACCCAACGACCTCGCCCAAAAACTACGTCTAAAAGGGGCAACCGATAGGAAAAGTGCAGTTAAGAAGCACTCGAAACGAATGACAAGGTTGATGTCACACAAACAAAACAATGATCATCACTCAAAAGAAACCACTTGAAAGGGGCAACCAGACGGAACCTTAAGTTTCACAATCCCTTGAACAAGCATGCCACCAGATCGACCTTCGTAATGGGAAGTTTATTCCTCCTTACGCAAATGGCCAGGATCGAGGACATCGCGAGGGCCGGACATGATGACAGAACTTTACAAATTTAGAAAAATCGAAAAATTTCCAGCGACTGAGAAAATGGTTAGAGTTCAAAGTAAAGCAATGTGTAGCCGTCAAAAGGGGCTAAATGAGACACATTCAACCACGCTCTGCTACCACTTGATACGGAGTTATCCCGTGGAAGTCAGAGGTGAAAGAAGGTGCGGGCTAGAATGGGTCTAAATACAAGTCCGAAAGATGAATTTAAAATTTAAATAAAGGTTATATTTTCAATAGACAACAAGAGTTAACAAAGTTTACATAGAATTTGAAAACGTAACAAGTCAATCAGGTACAAGACCAGAAAAGCAAGGATTTAGAGACAAATTAATGATCTCGGCTTCAAGCCCCACCTTTTAAAATCTCTGAGCTCTCAGCTCACAACCACAAAATACCCAAGGGCAGAAAACCCCTAATTACATGGAGCTCTTGCTCCCGCTTAGTAATGTCAAGCCTCCTAGAGGCACCTTCCAACATACCAGAAAGAGCTGACCTGCTCTCAATTTTACAAGCCTATCAAAGGCCACAACAAACTTTACTCCTAACTGCCCTCAAGGCACACTTACAGTGAAACAGGGGTATCTTGTACCCAACCTACAGGGCCTTCGCATGAAGAAAAAGAAAAAACAACAGGTTAAGTACTGGCCCAAAGTACAGAGAGGACTGGAGGCCTGAACTTGCACTCCTAAATACACATTTGAAAACCTAAATGGCGCTAGGCCGATCACACAGGGGCTAATCCCAATCTATGGAGGTGACTATTATACAAGATAAATTTAACACATTAAGAAGGAAGAGAAAACGGTTATGAAAACATAGTCACCTCAAATTCTAAAATGAAGAGGAGCTCGAGAGGGAAAAGCACTCTCTATCCCCGTTTTACAGTTAAAGAGATTGTAGTTTTTACATAGAGTTCAAAGGGATTTACATTTTAAAGAGATGGGTTACACATTAAAGGTTTCGAACCCTCCCCGAGAATTAAACTGCTGAGCAAGCAAGAAATACAGATGTTAAAAGGCCATTACCTTGTAGAAGAACTGCTGTCTGAAGAACGAGGCGCTTCCCGCCCCCTGCTACATATCCACACATTAAGCTAGATGTTACTGAAGTGGCCCGGAGACAAGAAAATCAGCAGTTTTATACCCTCGTGGAAAATTCGAGACCTTTCAGGAATGAGTAGACTCACCCACTCAATTTTTATTGGTTGACAGCAAGAACTTATACACAAGGCAATAAAGAAACACCTTATTGGTGGGAAATTAATTACAGAAATTTAGGATTGGTAAATTCAAAACAGGCGGAAAGGAAGCTTAATATAGCCAACCCTCAAATAAAAGAAGAAAATTTAGTAAAGACAAAACTTACGAATACAAAATTTCTTCAAGAAAGTTCATTCCTTCACACTAGAGTGCATAATCATAGTTTTTGGTAGAGACCTCTGTTACAGAATGTCCACACTTCTTGATCAATGAAAAACAAAAGCAAATCAAAAACACACAATGACATCTTCTGATAAACGGTAGAGTTATTTAGTTGTTACATTTCCGGGTTTCTCCTGTCGAGAGGTACTTTAAGGCGGAAAATTCAAATTTGCAGCGTAGAGGTGTACCAACCGGTACAATCATGTTTCTTTGCTTGTAGGCACCACGTTCTACTCGTTTTATAAATTTCTGTCTTTGTGCACTTTGTTGGCTTTGAGAAATGACATACTCGAAATTATATGGAGTTTAAAAACATTCATATTTCGGACAAGAACACGACGCCAGGTCTCTCAAAGCATTTGACTCAGTTTGGCACTGCTGCTCGGCTCCTCCATCAAATCTGTCACACTCAGTCTTATCAAACTTGCATCTTTGCTACATACTCAGATCATTCGATGTGGTCTTTTTGAGCATTAATGTTAGTCTGCCCTGCAGCACCGATGATAATGTGCTGACACTATGCTGAAATCCGCAAGCAAAAGTTTTTCCATAATAAAGAAATGTATGATTAATTCTTTGCCCAGAATTATGTGGGAATGGATAGCTTTAGCGAATTTTGATAGTAAGTTTATTTACTATCAATAATAATAATACATTGGCTGAAAGACTATGAAGTAGGGAATGTAGCGCACAGAAATGTTGGCAATATATTTGTCGAGTTAACATATTTAATTCATTAAAGGTACAAGACTAGATGTTAACATCCACGCGAGAAAACCCATCGCAAATGTGCCATGCTGGTCCATTAATAATTGGTGTAATCGCCTGAGAGTTGAATGCAGGCATGCAAATGTGCATGAATTGTGTCGTGCAGGTGGTGGATGTGGGATTTTGGGATGGAATTCCATTCCTTTTGCACTTGTCGATGAATACAGGGACGGATAATGCCGGTTGTGGATGACGCTGAAGTTGTCGTCCAGTGATATCCCATACGTGCTCGATTGGGAGCAGATGGAGGGATCGATCCGGCCAAAGCAACAACATCTTGACACCTTGTACTTTGTCCAGGATTATGTGTAAAAAAATAGCTTTAGGGAATGTTGATGGTAAGTTTATTTACTATCAATAATAGTAATAATACATTGGCGGAAAAAATTAATCAAACGTGGTGAGTTGTTCATACTGGGCTCTTCGTCGTCGTAAAGGCATTTTGACCCACTCACAGACACTCTGTCGAACCTCACAGGTAAATAACGCTCTCGCACAGTACAGCCTGTATTTAAAGTAAACCTGCTGTGCATCGTCATATGGTCGCTACTAGGGTCACGCAAATGTGATTTGCGGGGAATTTGAAACAACTTCATTTTTAAGATTTGTAAACACGTCTACCAACGTTCGTTAATGTATCAAAACTCCTTCTTGGTGTTTGGATATTTTAATTCTACCAATGCAATACTAATAGTTTTACGCACTTATATCTTCTTTTAGTGTTTTTGGAGATACACCGATTGCAAAAATGTCTTCCCTCAGTTCTTTACCTTGAATAAAAATCTAATAAACGAGACTGGTCGATTTGACCTCCAGCAGACTAAAGAAAGAATGGGCCCTTCAACTCCAGCTCAGAAGACCTACACTCTACTGTCTGAAACACTTTGCCTGGATCACCTTCATTCCCTTGATTTTCGAACAAAACTGCAAATGAACCTTCCTCATTCTATCGGCTGTTACTATTATTTAGATTGGAGACTGAAAGTCGTGGCACACATATATGAGATGTAGTACACCGGAGTGCTGACAGAGGGTGAGACAGCAAACACTTCCCCGTACTCGTACTCGGCGTACATAGGTGGGGTTGATTGCGTACTGATTACTGGGTACTTTTATACGACTGATTTAGGTTACATAAGATATATATATATATTTTTTTTTCTTCCGGTTGGTATAAATGTATTAAAAATGTATTTTTTATTATACTTGTCGTTCATATTATATATTTAAGTTTAATATAACAATGATTATTATGACCTCAAATACTATATTCGAATCTTTCCTTGGTTACCGTTATTATTGATTGTAATTTTCCTATAAATGCTGCTGCAAGTCTCAACTAATGCTGTATACGGGACTGATAACAATACAAGTTAGTGGAACCGGGGCTATACTTGTATTTTGGTATTAGTGATCTTGAAGAGTATATCCATTAGTGGTGCGCGAATTTGCTTGAATCTATGTCAGAAAGTCAGGTGGTTGCGGTGGTTATTTTTGTTTTAAGAGGAAGTACAACTAGGTAATC